>NC_090952.1:7274067-7916067 GCF_040807025.1 Struthio camelus | reverse complement strand
TGAAGTTCTCACTAAGTTTTCTGTAAATTTCTCTAAGCTTTTTTCTCTTTTTTTTCCAGCTTCCTCCTTGGGGAGGAGAAGGGGGTGGTGGGCAGAGAGACATCTAATCTCAGGATATATGTTATTACCCCATGAAAGATTTATTGGCCTTAAAATTGAGTAGATGCTCTCCTTGTTCTCTCACAAAGATATTATGCCTTAAGGATTCTTGAGAAGACCTTGTGCCTCAGTCCAAACTTGTGTAGTTTGGCGCCTATACTAGAGGAAACTTCAACAGCCTGATTCAGTAATAGTCCCTTCCTCAGGCTGTGGTAGCCTTGGAGGTTACTAGTCAGAGGCAAATGTGATGAGACTCTTGGCTCCTGCTTCTTTCTCTCCCTTGTCTCAAGGGGTTAAAGAATTTGGACACTTTGAAGCTCAAAGGACTGTATTATTCAAAGTACAATGTTATTCTTATGCAAGTTTGCTAAATTAACATACGTTTCAAGTGCCTTAACTCCACTAATTTAGTTGTTTGATGTTTCAATGTGTTGAGATGCATTTTTATGCCATACAGAATGACGGGCCTTAGTGGAATGGATAAATTGTGTGCTTGACTGGATTTTTGGACAACGTTCAATAAAATTTTTTAGTCTGTTCCATGTTGCTGTGTCTTTAAACTTTATGCTGGAAATCTCTGTTAAAGGCAGAAGAATCTATTTTCTTCCACTGTTGCTCCAACATGTTAATACAAATAGTAAGTAACCTGGATATGACTGAATGAACAGGATTAATACTAGTGTATGTGCATTTGTGGGGAGACTGTAGCTCAAATGTCGATACTAGGTATCTTCCTTTGCTATTAGCTGGTTACATGAGGTCTTGTGTGTCTGTTGCCCTCCCATCTTTGACAGCTGTCCTGAGTTAAAAATATGGGCTTCCTGGAGTCATAAATAGATCTGCTGTAGTATTTCCAGAGGTGGAATCTAGTTAGCACTATAGATTTGCCAGGAAAATTCTGGATTGTTACAGCTGTGATTCCCCCCCTTCCCTCCCCACCACTACCTCTTTGGTGCTTCAAGAATGTTTCCAGTGATTCCAATGAATGTGCAGGTTGGTTCTAATAAACTTAAGTTGTTTTTTTTTTTTTTTTTTCCCTTAGCAGTGCAGGCCAAAGTGGCTTACAACATCATTCTGCAGTAGTACATTTTTTTTTGTAAACTTTCAATTTTGTTTCTGATTTTTCTGGCCTGATAGTATTTTATTCTGTCCTTTTGAAAAGCATATGATCATATATTGACTAACTTTAGACAGTTGCACATCATGCTGGTGGATGGAAGGGAAATACTGGTCTTCCATTTAAGGCAGTATACTGGTAAAAATGATTCTGATTTTTCCTCACCTCCCACTTTTCAAGCTATATAAAATGAAAATAATGCTTGCTTTCTTCAATTGTTTTTCTGCTCTCGAGGCTGCAACTTAAGTGCATAGAGGAGGGGACAAATATAATAGTGGAGCGGAAGAAGAGCGAATGCTTGCAAGGACCTGTAGCAGACTTAGCGCATGCAGTCCTAGAAAGTTTTATTTGATCTACGCAGCAGCTGAGAGGCAATGGCCAGCTATAAGTGGGACACTGATTATCTGGCTCTTAGGCCCATCAGTGCATGCGTCTCACCGGACCAGTTAGTGTGATACAGTTCTGGACAAGTAGAAGAAAAGTGGAAGAGGCAATGCCTTAGAGAATGGGCATGTTAAGAGTGGGAGTTGGATAGGGACCACCTCCTTTAGAAAGTGAGGCATTAAACAGCTCAGAAATACTGTAAAAGCTCGCCTTAAGAGAACATTTACTGTAATAAAAGGAGCAAATGGTGTATTTGGTTACTTTGCTGTAGTTGAAAATGAACTCTGGTTTCCTTAACGTGGCTGGCCACAAAGATTATGGCTTTTTCTGCTTTTGAGAAGGAACTGTGCTATATTTGAACATTACTTTGGAATAATAGTAGCTGAAAGTAGCTCAGAGAACTCCCTATATTAAACCCAGGGCAAGTGAATAAATTGAACTAATGTAGGTAAAGGTTTATGCTTATCTAAAGGGATAAGATTACTGGAATCTCTCTTCAAATCATGCTAGTTGTGTGTTGAACGTGCTTCTTGGAATAGCGGTGCTTAGTCATTCCTCCAAGCCTTTAAGTTCAGAACCAGGGACATAACTGCTTTCTCCTCCGACCAGATGGAAGATGTCCTCAGGTCTGTGTCTCCATTGTATAGCTTGGTGCTCCTGCAAATATCTGTGAGATCACTTATGCTGAAATCATTTCTTTTAACAGGTTTGAATTACCAAATGCTTCTATCTGCTATGAGAAATGAATTTTCTTACAAAGAATTTGGAAGAGTACTGGCGTTTTTATCCTGTATGGGACCTGTGCAGTAAAAGAAAAAGCAGTGACCATCCAAAGCTTTAATTACTTTTATAACTTTAAAACTACTACTAGATTGATTCCACGCTATTAGAAGAAGAGGGTAACAGCAAAACATGAGAACAAAGTCAAGCTCTTGAGTAAGCTGTCATCTGTTTTCCGTTCTTCTATTTATTCTCTGAATAGAGAATAGGTCTGAATAGAGTTCCACTGCACATAATCTATTCTAAAAACATTATGCACATAATGCATAACGTGCCTGCAATGCACAGCATGTACATAATCTATTTCAAAAACATGAAAAGTGTCACTTTTAAAAGCTCAGCTCTTAACCGTTCCTACAAACTGAATCTGAGCCTAGTGTTCTACTGTTCTGGATCAATTGTGCTACTTTTATCATGGAGAAGAATCTGAACAAGATGTATTTGTACTTTCTTTCTAGGTCAGGAGCACGGACAATTATTAAAATACTCTTGTCAAATGATAACGACTACCCATGTCTTTCAGCCATTTTTCTAAAAACTAGGCTAATACCTAGTTAAGGAAATTAATTACTATCATTATGAAAGAAATCAGGCAGTGATGAGGCTCAGCAGTGACCCTCGGTTTGTCTTGCAATCCGTAAGCTCCAAGTCTCCATTCTTCTGAGCGTTTTGGAGCCAGCAGTGTCTGGTAGAGCATTTGGGCAAGTGATCCTGCGTGCTGGAGAAACCGAGCTGTTGGCAGGTTAGATCTGCAGCATGTGTTTCTAGAGAAGCATGAAACATCTGACTGAGAGGGTTGCAGTGTGTTCCTACTGCCTCCGTTTTTGACAATCTGACAATTAATAGTCTGGTTCTGTCTTTTGGGGTGAGAGTTGGGAGATGGAAATGTTTCCGTTCTTACTTGATCTTGCCTTTCCTTCAGCATAGGATTTTAAGGACATCTTTAGATATGTTAGGAATTTGAGGCAATTAGATTTTTTTTTTTTTAAACAGCTTCCAAATACCTTTTTCCTTCTCCCAAGGATATAGATACATTTATTATTTTTACTCTATAGTTTTGTTCCTTTACTATGTAGTTGTTTTAAATCAGTAGGATATTAGTCATTAAAGCAGACTAAATCCCTTGAAAAGGAGAAAAATTACAAGGCAAATGAATATGTTGCATTCTTATTTTAATCACCTAACTGAAGTACCAATGCAGAACTAAGGTAATATTTCCAGCTTAATTCATCTATCCTTGTTATCAACTAGTGGCTGAAAAATGAAGATGGCTTTTTGCAAGTTTAATATGGGATTTGTGGCAGTTGGAGTTAACACTGATTTATTTTTCCCTTCTAAAACCTAGCTGAAAGGTAGGTGATGTTTTGGTCCTTTAGAATTGTAACATTGACCATGAGATAGTGTTGCTACCAAAAGCTGTTATTGAATCTGCTCTTTGGTATCGATAACGCTCACTAGTACAAGATGTAATTCTTGTGTAAAGAGTCAAATCCTGAAGCAAATTGCTTAGTCCAGTCTGCAGAGTTTCCCTGGGATGGGTAAGGCTATATGTGCTGAAGTCTAAAAATGCGATTTATTCTACGCGCTCTTAGCCTTTGGAATGAAATACTTATTGAGGAGAGGTTACACTTAAAAGGGCAGGGCTTCCCCCTACAATTTTTCTCTTGTTTTGTGCATTACATTATGAATCTAGGTGACTTGGTAGCTGCTTTTAAAATCTGAGCAGAAAAATGACCACTTTTCAAAGCCGGTTATCTTCATAAGGGCATAATGCTTTACTTGCCATCTATTTCAAATTCTGTCCAGTAGAAGACTTGGTATTTGGGGTCAGTTCTCCTGTTTTGGTGGTGCGAGAAGACCGAGGCTTACCCCAAACCCCAGCCAAGGTAGCTTCTTATGGAAGCGCGTGACTCCCCTCCTCGCGAGCTGCGCCGCCCTGACTGGCTGGCTGTAATGAGCGCACGGTAATTGGCTGCCACTACAGCGGCTGGCAGTCATTGGGCGCCTAAAGGCTGGAGCCCCCTGCTGGGCAAAGTAGCCAATACACTTGTGGTCCGGAGTGATGTCATGGGGCTGGGTGCATGACGTCAGGGTCCCACCGCTGATGTAAGCCCGCCTCTAGCCAATCAGAGCGGGGAGGACAGGAAGGTGACGTGAACGACCCTAGCAACAGGCCCCGTCGCAGCGGCCCAATTAGAAAATCGATGGGGGCGGCAAGCAGCCAATGGGAGTCGGCGAAGGAGGAAGGCGGCAGGAGGCAGGTCTCCCTCAGCCTCCCTCCGACAAGATGGCGGCGGAGCTGGCGATGGCGGCAATAACGGCTTTGTCTCCTTTCAGCGCCTGAGCCCGGTTCCGGCCCGGCCGGCCGCACCGAGCAGCGGCAGCGGAGACATGACCGCAGAGCCCATGAGGTACGGCGCCAGGGCCCGCGCCCCTCGCCCGGAGCGAGGCGAGCGGCCGGCCGCGGGCAAAACGCGCCGGGGCCTCCGGGGCGGGCGGGCGGCCCTAGTGGCGGCGGCGGCGGCGCCGCCGGGCGGGGAGGGGATGGACGCGGGGGCCGGGCAGGGGGAGGGGGTGGCGGCGGCAGGCCGCGGCGGGAGCGCAGCGGGAGGGGACGGGGCGGCGGGGCAGGCTCGGCTCGGCTCGGCTCGGCTCGGCGGGCCGGGCGAGGCGGCGGCGGCCGGCTGGGGCGCGGCGGGGTCGGGCCGGTGGGGGCTGCAGTGCGGAGGGGCGGGGCGGGCCGGGGCCGCCGTCCCGGCGGGAAGCGCGAGGGGAGGCCCGGCGGGCTCGGGGCGGGGCCGGGCCCTGGCTGGCGCCCGTGGCCGGCCGCTCTGCCCCCGTCGCGGGGCTGTCGGGCGCCGTAGGCATCGGCTCCTCCGCATGCCAGCCCCCCGCCCACGCCCCACGTGTTGGTCGGTAGTAAAGTCCTTCCTACCCTGCCGGTGCCCCCGCGCCAAGGATCTGCTTCCCCGTGGGTTTACGCACGCCTCCCTCCATCCTTGAGCTGCCTGCCGTACGGCGCGCGTTCTTGCGAGCGGCTCCCGCTTTGCTGCATAAAGTAAACATGCTGCCATAGAACAAGTTCAGTCAGCGTTAAGGAAGAGACGCCATGTTCAACTATTAATAAATAGTTGCTTCGGTACGTTTCCAGTTTACAGCTATCTCAAGGGGTCTGATCAACACAGTCCCTCACCCACAAACATTCAGAATGCCTGAGGCACTATTTAAACGATAAAGTATTGTCACTTAACCCTCATAAACGTGGCGTGTACTGTCAAAATCCCCCCCCCCCAAAAAAAAAAAAAAAGGTCAAGAAAAGGAAGCATCATGTTGTCCTAAGTTATTAAGCTTAGCTGAAAGTTTCTTATGTGGTCATGCTTGTTTATCTTCACCCTCTAGTTTCTGACATCTTTCTTTTGAATAGTTGTTCATAAGTGCAACTTAGCTACAGCCAGAAGTTAAAGGGATGGCAATTTTCTTGCATATATCTTGATTTTAAAGCCATCACGTTTATAAGGAGGTGATGCAGACCTAATTTACTTCTAACAAAAGTTTTGTAAAAGATGGTTGGCGTTATGTTATTAATGTTGATCTCACACAGGAAATAAGTTGTGGGCATTACAAATGCATGTTACTTGGTGTTTGACTTCCCAACAGTTACCATTTCTTCTGCGTATTTTTTCTTCTTCATTTTGTAAGATAGGGATTCTCTCCTGCTCTTTTTCTTTTCTCTCTTTCTCTCTCCCACTTCCTCCCCCTTTCCCTCATGTGTTTTTAAAGTACTTTGACAGCATAAACCTGTTTTGTGTTGGATTGATTTCTGTTCTGTGTGTTGACTGGAAAGGTAATTGAGGAGTCTTCCTCCCCCTTCATCCCTAATGCTTGAAAATCAAAAGTAGAATTGGATTTTGCATAGCAAAAAGATTTTGGTTACTAATATTTATTGACTGCTTCATGTTCATGCTTAATGTTTCTGTCTCTGAAAATGCTCTTCCATTTGGACCATACTGGGTTTTTTCATCCTCTCCCTGCTGCATTTTATTCTCTGTTTTCCTATTTTTGCTATGTCTTTTTTTCCTCCGGTAGTGGTCTGTGTTTTGCAGGTTTCATTCTTAACCCTTTCCACGTTCTTAAGTTGTCGTTAGCACAGCAATTAATGTTAATGCCAAGAGTCTGCTTTAGTTGACCTTTCAGTGGAATTAAAAGAAGATGCAGAAGCTTGTAACTTTTCTGCCCATTCTTGTAGGTTACCTGCAGACAGTAAAAGTAAATCAGGTTATTTTACATTGTTTCCTTTGTAGTCTTGAGGATGAAAAAGTATATACAAAATAGATTTGAGACTATGGGCAGTCTTTGGGTTGGATCTGGCCCGCATGCTAAGTGTGCCACGTGAGAAACTACTTTTTAAAAAGTAGTTTAGGGAGATGGGCATAATGTTTTTTTGGTGCTCCAAACTTTCTTCTGTTTTTGAACTCAGTTCTCAATCAGCCTGAATGTTTTAGATAATTCTCATCTCATACAGCGCCCATCTTGAATAGTTTGTTTTTATTTTACGAGAACAGTTCCACGCCAGGAGCAATGCATGAAGTTACAGGATACCATGAAAAAAATTAGGGAAGATGACTGCATGTGCTTTTTCTTGTTTTCTGGCAGCTCAAGTTCTACTTAAAATTGGATTTGGAGAGAATGAGAGGAAAAAAAATCGTTATAGAGGAGCTTGATGTGATAATGTCTTGGTACAGAAGCAAAGGTGATCTTTCTCCCATTGTTCCCTCAGAGAGACGCACACGCACTCGCTCTCTGTGTTCTTTGCTCCCATTTCCCATAAGACCTATTTTTGCCTGTCAGCTGCCTGCATTTCTTTCACCCTACACGTTCTTCTTCTGCTTATCTTCCATGTATGATATTGCCCGTTAAAGAAATCTACAGATGCACAGCTGGAAGATCATTGAGCGAATATAGAGAAATATGCAAGCAGTACAATTCTCATGAAAAAAATTTTTTGTCAACCCTTTTGGAAGAAAGGCGTGTGGTGTTTAAAAAGATGTAATTGATCAGTACTATCCTGTTGACTTTAAAGTTTATGACAGATAGGAAACAATTGTCTTTAATGTTAAGAATCTGAGTCTTCAATGCCCAGGATAAGAAGTTTAGAATGCTTAGAAATGCGATCAAAAGTGGAATAACTTATGAGAGAACTTTTTAAATTGCTGGTTCTGTAAATATTTGTAAAGATTTTTGAACAAAAGTTGTAAAGGAAAACTTGACTTTTTAAATAGTGGTGGTGGGATATTTGTCACAGTGACCTTACCTCTTCCTACCAGTAGATTCGTGCATCTTTACAGAATAAGCAGAACAGAGAAGCAAAACAGGTTTTGACTCTTACTCACTTGGGGCATCTATTAGGCAGTGTAGTGAGATGAGATTTTTTTTTAAGTTGATAAACTTCATATTTTTTTTAAGGTGAATACTTAAGGCTCTTCAACTTGCGGTGTGTTGATAACTTAGTCTTAACATTTTTGTTAAAAGTTGTCTGCTTCTGCTTTTTTGTGTTACTTGGATTCCTTTGTTCTGAATGAGTGGTGTTATAGGATTGTATGAGACGTGTTATTTAATGCCACAATAATCTAATTGGAAATAAGTCAGTAGTAATCTTCCTTGTTCCCTTCAGGTACTATGTAAGCTTGTCTTTTACACAGTCATGTGGAATGATCGTGAGCAGAATCTTTGACTCTTCCCCCATGAAGAGCAAAACTTTAGGCTGCCTGTCGTCTTCTATGCCAGATGTACCCCAGAGCCAGTGTGTTGACACTATTTAAGTGAAATTCTCTGAGGGAGGAACTTGCTGCAGTGACTACATTACTTCTGTTTTAGTACAGTACCATCTCTGGGTTTTTTTAAACTTTGTATCAGGGTCTCTGGAGGACTTGCTGAAGGTATCTTTGCTTTTGTGAAATAATTCAGTGTGACAAATATATATAATACAAATTCTGCAATCGGATAGCCTTAGCACTATTGAAGCTTGAAATTCCCAGATTTGTTACAGACAAGTGCAAGATTTCATGAGCACTTGCATCCTCTGCTTGAAGGGAGGAAAAGGGGATTAGTCTTGTGTGTGTTTTTACTTGGAAATACCTCACCGAAGAAAACCTCACAACAGAAAATACTACTAAAACAGGCTACGTTCAACATAAGAGCAAATGCCTACCGCCTATGACAAAGTATGTTTCTAGATGAGATCACTAGACGTGTCCTTTATGATCAGGAAAGCCTAAGGATACAGCTGAGCCTCATGAAATCACATTTCATATCACTGGAGCTCAGTTTGTGCCTGCAGGTGATTTGGAAACCTGAATCAGTTCATGCTTAGGTCAGTGGAAAGTTGTTCAGTGACTCAGGAGGGGAAAAAAGAAGTTGCAGAAATCCAATGGCAAATATAATGGAAGGTTTTATGTTGACTTTAAAATATGGTAGGTAGTGTGCTCTGATTTACTAAATGAGGAGTGCTAGGCTTTCACAATTTTTTTACAACATCTAGCCACCAGGCTGTTGTCAATCCAGATGAATGGTGGATTCATTGATTAGGTTTTTGTTTTTGTTTTTGTTTTTTTTTTTAAGAAAAGGAGTGAAACCTTGAAAAACCAAGAACTTGATTACACAGGCTGTTGGACCAGTATCAAATTCAGTGCTAGTTAGGCAATTTATTTGTCAAATCTGAAGGCTGCGCAGTTGTAGAAATTTCTGTCTTAATACGCCTACCTGTTGGTCTTAATAGGTCCAATTGTAGAAATGTTTTTGGGCAGATACATCTAACCATGTAAAGCAGAGTTCTAAGGCGGAGTTTGTAATGAATGATGCCTCACCGAGAATTGTAATAAGCTCCAGAAAGGA
Source organism: Struthio camelus (assembly GCF_040807025.1). Taxonomy (NCBI): domain Eukaryota; kingdom Metazoa; phylum Chordata; class Aves; order Struthioniformes; family Struthionidae; genus Struthio; species Struthio camelus. Next base: position 7,906,796 of record NC_090952.1, on the reverse strand, counting down.
GAAGGCGAATGAAGCAAAAGAGAAGGCAGTTTTAGAATTAGATGGTGGATGCTAGTGGATGCAACCCTAGTTTCCCTTTAGTCAAAGCATGTTTAAACTTTTTGTAATACTACTTTCTGTCTTAATATGCTAGGTTGAACTTCCTTTCCTGAATTATTATATCCAGATACTCAGTTTGCTGCTATTTCTTGTCTCATAAAGGTGAAAATCCTTTTTTTAAGCCAGAGGTTAGGTTTTCAAGTGGTTGACTTCAGCCAGTATTTTTTAGTCTTTTTCAGTTTGCAAACTTAACTCTTTAGCAAATGAAGTTATGGACTTCTGCATGGCGTTCAAGCCTACTAACATCTAGCTTAGCTTTTTTTTGGAGCCCCCATAGAAGAAACAGATTAAAAAACAAAGAATTTTTCACCTTTTAGTGAAGCATGGTAATTTTCAGCCAAATCCAATTATGGTTGTTTGGATACTTTCTCAGCAGAAGGAAATTGTGTAATCTTTCTAGGATACTAGTAAGGATCTCTTAGTGAATCTTAAAACTATGTCTTTTTTGTTCCCCTTTTGGCAAAAATTAGTTCTTTCTGCTTACCCGAACCTGTTTTACTGTTCTTAGGCTCCAAAGATATTTCATCTCCATCATCAAGTGACTTACACCTTACTAGCTATCCCCTGATTAAGCCCCTGTGAATTTAAAGTCAGTTCTAAGCAATGTAAGTGAGCGAATCTGTCCGCGTTAATGAAGCCATAAGCATAGAATCTCCAAATTCAATGAACTGCTAGATGCCTATATCTCTTCTGAAACAGCTTAGTAGTCAGGTATTTTCTAGGCTGTATCTGATTTTTAATAAGTTTAATGTGGTACAATTTATAGCGTCACTTATCTGAAAAACTTCATTTTTTGCTGTTGTGTGACTAGTTCAAGCTCACATAGAGTACTGCTGCCGCTGAAGTTAATCCCATCCTGCCACACAAACTCAAAGTGATTAATACCCTGTTATCACCTCTTTGTGCTTGCAGAAACATTCATAAGAATGAGCAGTGAGGTGGATCAGGGAACTGATCTAGGGTCAGCAGAAGAAATGGCTACTTCTAATCTGGATCAGCTTCTGTGTATAGGTCAAAACAAACCCTTCTACAGAGAGTGCAGGACAAAAGAGAGAACTGTACGTGTGGGATCAGGTGTATGTATGTTTGGGGGCATGAGGGCCTGCATCCTTTAGCAGTAGAGCTGGTTCATGCCAGCTTGAACTGATTGTATGTATTCCGATTATTCTTATCAATATGAGAAGGTTACAAAATATTAATCTGATTTAACCTATACATCATGTGGCTTTGTCCGTAGACGCGCTACAGTGTTAAAAGCAACCACTACAAAGGATAGAGTGGTCTATTCTGACACCTTTATAAAAACATATTTTTACTTGTATAACTGAAATAACAATGATGGTCTGATTTCACTTTCTGGTTATGTATTCTTTCGGATAGAAGTAGACTTCTTATAATATTGTAGGCTTCTTCACTCCTTTTTTGATTAGGGATCAGAAAGTAAACCACTTTTGTTGGAGATTTTACCATCTTTCACTCTCTCTTCCACGGTGTTCAGCCATTTCTTTCATGTGTGTTCATCCACAACGTTGGTACGTTTTATAGGAGAAGGCTCTGTAGTCTCTGCTGTTTTAATTGAAAACTTTGAATTGGATAAGTCACTAACACTTTTCCTCTCCTAAGGAAAAACTTGCCTGAGGATTTGCAGATGATGGAATACTGATCTGACTATATCAAGACTTAGGTAGTAAGAAAGGGAATTACACATTTTGGAAAAAAAAAAAAAGTATGCCTACTACCAGTTTTGAAATTGTATGTTTAATTAAATTATATCAATCTTAGCTTTATTTTACAAAAGCATATTTGAAAACAAGTTGAGACAGATATGAAGCTGACAGAAGCTACTGTGTCTGACTTTCAGGAGACGTTTGAAATTGAGATGAGGGATATTTGTTCAGTCTAAAAGCTGATGGGATTCTGCAGAGGAATGCGAAAGTCATTTGTTGGGGGGGGGGGAGAGGGGGAGGAACATTTAGAAACTGTTCTTCCCGTTGTTGACAGTAGATGAGACGTTCCCCACCTATATTTTCAAGGTGTCTGGAGAAAGTAGATAGAAATTGAATGCAATAAAGAGTTTCTTCCGGTGAGTATAATGCAAGATGACCTTTGCTGCCAAAATAGGCAGGCCTGCTCTTTTCCATGCCCTGGCTGTGAATTTTCAGCACCTCACCTGCCTTCAGATCAAACACTTACGTGAATGTGTGGCAAGCTGGATCTAAATGAAAACTGCTTCTTAAAAATTTCTTTCGTTCAAGACTATTTGACTCATTATGCAGAAGCATGATCGTTAGGCAACGCAGGTGATGAGGTAAGCCCATGCAGTAGGGGGACCGTGGTCAACAGTCAGGTTGGATCAAGCGTGTCGTGAGATACGCTTTCTATATTCAGGGGGCTTCAGCAGCTTCTAGAATACGTCTAGATTAGGACAACCACCCCCACAATTTTTCCCTCGCTGTATTTCCTAGCTCTGTAGTGTCATTTAGCCTATACGTATTTTTAGGTTTTAGCCTTTACCTATCCCAGTACATATTTTGATTACCCCAAAGTTAGGCCTTTGCTGGTTAAGATTATAGCACTGCTCGGAATTTAGGTAATAAATTGTATTCTTATGTGATCTGGAACTAATCATAACAGTAGCTGGCTTCCCAAGGTCACAAATTGGGTTCATGGCCAAAGCAATAATAGTAGGACGCCTCTCCTTTCGTTCCTATTCTAATTAGGCTAAACAGTGGTAAAATAGCTTCTGACGGATGCTGAAGCAGTTGGCTTAGAAGCATGGAAGCCCGGAATCGCTAGTAAATGGTGTAGGGACTGTTGCTACAGAGGAAGACAGTTTGATGTTGTGCTTCTGACATGTCTAAATTATTAGGCTCCTGCATTTTTTGAAAATAATACACGTTTTATATATTGTGGTCAATTTAATAGTGGGCGAATTTATTCATGTATTGCAAAGAATGAATAATTTACAGTAGGAGATTTAAAAGGATTACAGATGATATATTCCCAACTGTAAATGCATCGTATATAAAAAAAAATTTGCTTCGTACAAAACTCGGGTAAAGCGCTGCCCTAAATTAAAATTTCTTTGTGGTGAGGTATATTAAGTGTAACACCTTTACTTACTTTTGATCTGGTATTCTTTAGTATGGGATTGTGGTATGAAATGCTGAATAAGCAAGAGAAAAAGCAAGTTGAGGGTATTAGTTTGTAGATTTTCTGTCACCATGACCTTTTTGCTATGAAAATGGTAATTCCAGGCTCGTTGGGATAAGAGGTAATAAATGGTAGCAGCTAATGTTCCAAATTCTTAGTAACAAAGGCACATGTTCTGAATCTCTGTTGTATGCTGAGAACAATAGTGTCATAACTCATCTATAGTTCCTATTTTCTTTTCTAAAAGTTCATTACCAAAATATGTTATTTATGTACTAAATTAGCAGAATTCCAACTGTTGTTTTTTTTATTTTGTTACAAAAAGGGTACTTTTTGTTGCCTTTCTAAATCTATGTTAGTTCTTCACACCATCTGGAAAGGAGGTAAAATCTCTTTATCTATTTTTACTATCAAATAATTCTGAGCAGCTCTTTAATTTTTTTAACCTGATGTGAGTAGATTGTCATTAAATCTGCTTTTTAAAGTAGAGAATGCAGTCTGTTAAAAACTGAAAGGCATCATTATCATCTTCTGTAATGTTTTCCAGATATGCCCTCCATCCGTGAGCAAAAGGGAAGCACGTGTTTAGGGACTGGCAGTTGTGTAGGAGCATGAGTCCAATCATTAGAGGCAAAGACTCTTAGACAGCTTGGGAGGAAAATTCTTAAGATACAATTGAGAGTAAAACGGGCTTTGTTACTTGTCTTTCAGAGTCGCTGTAGTGATTGACGGTATGTATCTAGTCTGCAAAAAAAACTAGGCTTTCCTCGTCTAGAAAATATTTTCATGACAAAATGCTCTTTTGTTTTATTTTGAATGTATCAGAAGATTATCTGAAAGAAATAGGTTTTCTGGTTGAATATTTAGCGCTGTTACATATATAGTTGTTTTCACTGTTTTAAATAGTCTTTTGCATTAATACGATACCCTTTTGTACATTACACTGGGGAGAGCTTACCTGCGTGTCCTTTCTGTGAAACAGTTGATTTCCCTTAGCAATAATAGTTAAATTGAAATAATAATACGTTAGTTGGTGTGTTCAGAAAAATAGGAGAGAGAGTAAAGGTGATGGATTGAGCTTCTCTGAGAAATATTCAGAACACCCTTCAAACTGTAAAATAGGGCCCAGAAAGTCTTAATTTTTCGCGCCATCCGAAGACTATTTTGAAAGTAATGGGGAGATAAAAAGTGGAAAGGATAAAAGCTTATATCCTTTAACTGAATAATGTAAAGTTAACTTAGGAAGAGGATAGTGTATTTCAGCGGTTTGAGAAACTATCTGATAGCAGACATAGTATGATGATTCGAACAGACTTTTCAGCTAGCAGATTTTAGAGGATTGCTTGCGTCGAGGAGGGAAGCAGTGACAAACGGCTGAGAGTGTTAACTTTTGGTGCAGGCAGACCTGAAAGAGGATGGCTGCCTTTGGCCACAGTCAGTATGCTCACCCCTGAAAAAAGGCATGTTGTCCCAGGAAGTGGTAGAAGCTTTGTGTGGAAAAATGGGTCTAGAGTAAGAAACATAAAATGAGGGGGAGTAACACGTAGATTATAAAGAGGTATACCTTTTTATCAGAAACGTAGAGGTGTTGCTTTTTTACAGTAATGAGCATAGACGGAGGACTAATGTCTCCTGGTCTATAAAAGGGCCTATTGAAAACTCCCAGGGTAACACTGTATATAAAGTAAACGTGAATGCTAATACAAGGAGATCAAGAAGCGATCCTACGCTGTTGTTTTTTGACAAATTAAATATAGAATATAAGTACATATATGGCTGATGTAGCATATAAAGTAAACGTGAATGCTAATACAAGGAGATCAAGAAGTGATCCTACGCTGTTGTTTTTTGACAAATTAAATATAGAATATAAGTACATATATGGCTGATGTAGCATAAGCTTTACACAAGCACCTAGGTCTGTTACACTGAGTAGACCTGTTTGTTTTTTTAGGTTGTAGGTGAACTTTGAGGTGAATTTTTAGCGTTTTATCTCCACAAAGGTTACATTTTTGATAATGAAATCAAGATTTTCTTACTTCTTCTGCTCAACTTCTGGCAAAGTATAATCTTAAAAATTCATTTTTCAGTCTGCTCAGTTTTCATTCATTTTCAGATGCTCAGTTTTTCTTGAGTTTTGTACATCCTGTTTGATCTAGTTAAGAACATTGTTTAAAAGGTGATTTTTATTGTTACTGTTAACAGAGTCCTCAGTACTTTCATATTTTGTCGAAAACGTTGCACCTATATTTAACTCAGAGTTTAGTAACATTGTATATTTTATATTTAATTTGATATTTGGAAACAAATGCTTAGGTAATAACTGGGTTTCCTCTCTAGGTATGTATTAGTTGAGGGTCAGCATCGTTTCTTTCAGGCGTGCTAAATTAGCATGAGAAGTATGAGTAACTTCAGGTTTTGCTTATGTTTTAACAGTGAAAGCAAGTTGAATACATTGGTGCAGAAACTTCATGACTTCTTGGCTCACTCATCAGAAGAATCTGAGGACGCAAACTCTCCTCCAGCATTCTCTGAAAACAAAACCATAGGTAAAAAGAAATTTTATGTTTTCGTTTTCAATGTGTATATGATTCTTAAGTCAAACAACTTTGTGCCTTTATTTCACTATATTGCACTTCCGTGGGGCAGTTATTCATAGTCTTAATGTGGTTTAATTAGCTGGTGATATCTTAATAGATATACAGTAGGCCTTTGATACGTTTTTTTTCGGTTCCAAATGTTTTCTAAACGGGGAAAAAGCAAATACTACTTGTAATTTACTGTTTACAAAATAGGAGATCAGTAGCATGCATGCGTTTGCTTTGGTAGCGGTTCCTTGGAGAAGTTTTTATTCCGTTTTTCAAGTTGTTTTACTTTCTGTAAGTAAATCTTTTTTCAAGCTTTTCTGGTTATTGTAACATGGAAGAAGTTCTAGAGATTATGCTTCCTTAGTTATTTGGAAAGAATTTCTACATTTGGAAACATCTGAAGAGAAAATGATACTTCTGAAAAACATTGAGTGTTTTGCTAGGTCAAATTTAGTATCGGTAGTTTTTACTTACTGGTTAGAAACAGGTAACAGGAATTTTAAACGCTTTATTTTGTTTACAGCATGGAAAAATGAAATTATTTCAAAACAGTATCAAGTAAAATTTGTTTGCACTAGAATTTAATTTGGACTGAGTTCAGGTGCAAGACTTTTCAGACTACACTATTTCATAGCAATGAATTAAAATTGGGGTGAAATGATAGAGTGCAGGAGAAGGAGAGTTTATTTGCTGTAGTATGGAATTCATGTTCAAACCCCTGTTGTCTTCCGTAGTAGACTTGTGTGTGTTTTCTGGTGTACAGTTTTTGTCTTTTAATGTTTTATCCTGAGCAGAGCGTCTACTGCAATGTGGTGCTATAACCCCCTTGTGTCAGCGTCCAGCTGAAGTGTTAACATATGAGAAAGAAATTATGCATGTGGTACTTCAGCAGAATAATAAACTCAGCAGTGATGTAGATGCATATGTCTCAAAGTGAGATTCTTCTGAGAAGCGTACTGCTTTGAAACAAACCTTTTTCCTTTATGCTATGTAGTCACAAAGTAGAATTGCCTCTGTGCCCTAAAGTACAGATTTACTTTGAAACAGTGGTTGAAACTAATAACATACATTTTTCAATGTTGTATCTGAGAGCCCAGTTTTTTTTTTTTTAAAGGACATATTAAAGTTGAAAAGTCAAGAATTATACACTTAAATATTAGGAAATGCCAGAGTTAACTGCATAGATTTACTTTTCCTCCCAGCTTTCTGTGCGTTGTGACACAGTCTTTAGGATCCGCACTACTTGTATATATTCTTTTTGCCCTCAGGATGCTCACTGAGTGCGTAAGTAATGAACGTGATTGGGGCTAAGTCAGGTTTATATGGTTAAAGGACCTCCGGAATTTGGAGCACATGTGAAGTATTAGCTAGAGTGTTGTGAAGAGAGAGATGATGACAAAGGTGGTTAAGCGTGGCTCAGGAGAGTTGGGACATATCCCTACCACATACACACCCTATCCCACAAGAGCAGTCGCTTGTTGAGCGCTTCGTCTCGTACGCTGCTATGCAGTTGAACTGTACCATCATGCTTATATGCTAGGAGCGATAAGTAAAGTAAAATTGTGCAGATAACCTTGATTCTGGCTTTTCTTAATTTTTGAGTACTTGATTTTACAGCCTTAATATTGTTTCTTAATCCTCTCTGCATTCGAATTGGATGACTCCCTCTTCTGCGTTGCGTGGGTGCCAGCAGGAGGATCATTGAGAGCGTAGGAGAGACTGACTTCCTGCTCTTGTTTCAAGTGACCGGCCCCTGCCCTGGAGCAGCAGTCACAGGGAAAATCCTGCCCTCTCATAGCCCTGAAGTGGATGGAGCATGTGCAGTTTGGTCAGCGCTAGGAGCTGTGAGGGGATGCAGCATGCTCGGTTATTCTATGGGGATGGCGCATGTACAGTCCAGTCACTTGTAGAAGCCGTGAGATGATGGAGCATGTTCAGTCACTTTTGGGGATTGCGCATGTGCAGCCTATGAGGGCAGAATCTGCAGAAGTCTTAGCTACTGGAATCAAAGAAGTCTCTACTGAGCACATATAAATCTACAGAAAATATCAGTTTGTAACTTGGGCAAAATTAATTGGGCAAACAATCAAAGGTGGACAGAGTCCAGTCTCCAAAGGAAATGTCACCCTTTTGCCAAGTTTCAGATTCTTTTCTTAGATTAGGGAAGTGCCTGTACGATTCCCAATAAACGATTTCAGCTATTTGAAAGGAGCAAAATCTTTGTTTTGATTTTTTTTTTCCCCTCCCCACCTAGCTTCACATGCAGAAATGGCTGGATAATTTTGGCTAAAATTTTCCCAAGCAGTTCAGCCTAAGACACACCCAGCATGAAATTTTCTAATCAAAGACATATCCGTTTTTACAAACTGAAAGGGTTTTTTTCATGCAAAGTGTCAGGATATAGGAAGTTGGAATGCTTGCAGTGTCATGTTATAACTGCAAATGGTAATGATATTTATCCTGTAATTTTACTACCACTTTACTTGTCTGTTTCCCGGTACTATATTTATTAAAATACTGCTGCTACTATCTTACTATCATATTAAGCCTTTGAGCAACTTTATACAGCTACAATTAATCACTAAGCTGGAAACTTCCCCTTCTTCCGCTACCTGCACCTGGTGGCCAGAGCAGATACTAGTAGATTTTTGGCCATTTACATGTCTTTAGGTTACATAACCCACAGTTCCTAAGATAAAGAAAAGGGAATTTGTGTCATATCCTGCGTAAAATAGGATTTTTTTGTCCACGGTTCCATCACCCTAGATTTAACATTGTGTTTTTAATGTCAGATATGTAAGGGAAAATACTTAAAGTAACTTCTCAGAAATTAAAAAAAAATAAGCACCATCTGTATCATCTGTGCATATACGGTTGCCCTCTTATTTCCTTAATATGATGTCTTCATCAACGAGGCCTGTCAACAGCTTACATAACTTAAAGTAATTTCTAAATAATTTCCGTAGCATTTGTGGCATACAGTGAACTGTTTTGTTGTTGTGCAACAGGTTTGTCTATGAAACTCACACAGTCATTCTTTATTTATGTTGATAAAACATAAACAGTACTATGAGGTACAATTTAAAGAGCTGCTAGTAATTCTTGCATTTCAGTGGATTGCTTTTCTTTCTCTCTATAGGTAAAAGTAGCGAACCTGAAAACAGTCCAACTCCAATGGAGAACAACAGAGAAGAGGTAGGAATAATAATGCTTTTGAATTCTGGTTGTGTGGCTAGCGCAGAATAGTTAGTAGAGGAAACTGAATTCACTTTGCTGCTTTTACAATGAATGCTTAACGAATACTCTCAGAACCATATGTAGGAGATGTCACCGTCCTATATGCTGAATAGAAACGTTGGCTATAGAATATTTGAAAATAGTTTTAAAAGTTATCTTTTAAATTTTGAATGATATCCACTGCAATTTAAGTATACATAAGCATATGTTCCTCCCTCCCTCTTCCTTTTTTCTAAATTATTGAAACATACTAATTTACTTGGACAACTTCATTTTTTTTATGATGCTCAATGAATTCCTGGGTGAAATTTGTCTAATATACTTTACAGAGTTAATTTTTACTTACTCGAGGCATGCAATTGCATTTTTGTTAAGAAGTGGAAAAGTCTTGTAAGCTGTTAATATTGAGAAAGAATGTATTGTGAAGGGAGGAATTGTTTCCCCCCTAATTTAATTCTTTGGTTTGCATGTAAACAGACTTTTATAATTTATTTATTTTAAAAGAATTGGACTTTGGCTCTTATTTGTGCTTATGCCCTGTCACACAGATAACAATATGTTCTCAAATGTTCTTTCAGCCAAATATGGTTCTGTTTTTCAGTAAAGATGGAGATACAGGAATATTGTTAAACTTTAGCAAAATTCTTCTTTATAGTGTGTTCATCAAAGAAATTTTTTATCTGGTATGTCTTCCTGTTGGAAACATTTTGATTGACACTATGTTTATACATAGAGAAATCACAGGTGCCAGTGTCGTGTCTTAATTTGCCTTTATTGCAGTAAATTCAGGTATTTATTTGATAGTGCCCAAACCTGGTTACCATATGCACGTGCAAATCTCTAAGAAATCTAATTTCATGAAAAGCCAGCCCTTTGCGGCATATGAGCCCGATACCAAGCGTTTGCATTCTGCTGGCAATTCTTTTGCCTTACGGTGTGGATGCACGCTGTAGCGGTTGTGTGGTGATGACCCTTAAGGACCAGCCTTGAAGTACCCTCCGTGTCTGTATGTCAGGAAAAATAGTAATAAGTGCTGTGAGGCGTAAAACGAGGAGTCCTGGTGGCTTGTACAAAAGTGAAGATGTACAGCAATGCGGAGGCAGGTGGGTGTGTGTACTCAGCGAGGCTTTTACATTGTGCTGTGGCTTATGCCATCCTTCCATGTGCTAGTTATGGAAGTTCATGTTGCACTGAAGAGGTACAGACTGGGAGACCCCAGAACTGTGTTTGATTAGGGCTAACCATTGCTCAGGGGCTGTGCTCAGTCCCTGCTCCAGAAAGCTGACAGTAATTTCAGCAGGCGGTGGAAGTTGAAAATTGCAAGGAGAGAATTTCCTCTGTTTCAGGAAGACTCAGCACTTGAGATAAGTCCGGTGTCTTTCTCTGAATGTTTCAACCCATAACAGTGCGCGCTCTCAATTTCTTTTGAGGAATATGCTGAGGTTTAAAGTGATCCAGCTTACAGTGTGGTAACACTTAATTTAAAACGTGCTTTTAAAGTAGTTGGGACTTCTTGGGAGTCTTACTGCTTATCTAAAATACCATAGTTTAACTGGTTTTAGTAGTTTAACGGAACTGGCTTGATGAAGTCGTATGTTACTTGATGCTTTTCTGTAATTATTAAAGAAATCTGGTGACTCCTGAGATGTTCGGGTTTTTTTAGTTAAAGTAAGAAACTATTTTTGTTGACCGATGACTTGGTGAAAAATGTAGTGACTTTTTAATATTTTCTTGTTTTTAGGGCAATAGTTCTTCAGAAAGAAACAAATCCTTAGGATCGTCACGTTCAAAAAGGTTGGTTCAGAAAATAGGAGGAAATAAATAACTCTGTGTTATGTGAAACTATAGCATAAGTCATGACAGATGCTTCTAGTATAAGTTGGCCTAGATCCATTGAGTTAACAGAGTTCTGTTAAAACAAATGAGTGCCTAATGGAGTATATAAAAATCAAACCATCTTTCATAGTCAAAGAAAGCTTGGTTTTTATTAACAGAGGCAACAAGATTAGCCTTCAGCTTCTAACTGGACAATGGTGCTTACACAGTTGCTACTTCACCCTTACTCTGTGTATAGGCTTCTTTTAAAACCATGATTTAGGTCATGTGGAAAAATGAGTTTGTGTACGTTATTGCTGGGACACGGTAGAATCAAAATGTGCCAGTGAGTTGTTCTGTGCAGAAACTGCCATTTGCTGTATCTCTGTTTAATCTCTTTTTGTTCTTTGATTTAAAAAGTGTGGAATTAACTGTTTATAAGATTGAACGTAGAGAATACAGATTATTTGTGCCCTAAGTAACAGCAGATGTATTCCAGTAAAACTCCTTAACTTTTGCTGTCAGCTGGTATTCCTTCAGGTTACGTCCTTCATGATTAGCATATTTTATTTTGTTCTTTTTTTAAATCCTAGTATATTGTGTAGATAGGTGACCTCTTCTAAATGCATGATTTCAACAGCTGCCTTCTTACTGCTCGTTACTGTGTCATATATCTCTTTTCAATCCGTGTTTCTGATTATTCTTTTATACTGTCTGCTGGATATTAAATAATACTCTTCATTCTCCCTTTTCTGTTTGGTTTGATTCCAAGATTACTAGTATAGTTTCATACTCTACAGTTTCTCCCTTATCTTCTGAATTTGACTTCCTGCCAAACTATGTCCTTTCATTCACATCGTTTTTGTAGGCTTAATTTTTGTTTCTTCTTTATCATTAAAGGTATTTTCACACATACATTTATCATATTATGCCTGCTATTGAGAAAAATAGCATCCTACAGTGACTTCCCTAGTTTATGTTTTGCCTTTATAGTACTAAGAATTATGCTCAAAATTCAGGATTTTTTTTAAATGCTTCGACATAGTATTTTTGCTCACTTTACTAGGTTGAATTCTAAATTATTTCTGTATGAAATTCTGGCTACTAGTCTTTGTATTCAACGCTCAGCAGTAGCTTTTTCATTTCTTACTGCATTTCCTTTATTTCCTTGCAAGTGTCTTTGCTGCCAAGCTGCTTTTTGTCATTTGCTAATATCTGTGTGTTCTCCTTGGGCTGCCTTGGAATGACATACAAATTTTCCGAGCAGGAATCTACTTGTGTTTCATTCGGGCTCCTTTTCTAAAAGTATGACTTCCTGCATACCTTTTTAAAAATATACCAAATCTTGTTTTGTCCCCCCCCCCCCCCCCAAAAAAAAAAAAAAAAAAAAAAACAAACCAAAACCTGTGAAACAAAAATCTTTCACTAGTGAATCTTTTTATTTCAGGTAGGAGGGTTGAAGGAGACAAACTGCTCCTAACAAGAAAATTACCCTACAACTTATGTATCGTAATAACTCAGAGAATCCCTCTTAATAATCTCTTAATTAATCAGAAAAAGAACATAGATTCCCCCAATTAGTATGGTGTTTTGCTTGCAAAGCACCAGGCTTACCTGTATTGCAATATGTAATATTTGTCACAGTATGTTTTTTTTCTGTCTATGCAGGAAACCTACAGTTGTAACAAAATATGTCGGATCAGATGATGAACAAATCTTAGATGAAAATGTAAATGAAGATATTTCAAATGAAAACTCAGAAAACGATGTTGATATGAAAAGCTTGCCTAAAGGTAGTTCATATCTGTCTTTGTTTCTGAATTCAGCAAATTAGCCAACGTTATGATGCAGCATAAATAATTAACTAGAATGCACATGCATTAGTAAAATGCCTCTCTTAGGTTCTTTCGGCTTTTGCATATAGGCATACACATGTGCACGCACATTTAAGAGGAAAGCATATCTTCAAGTACCTTTAAGTTGGACCCAGCATACTTTAACCTGTGGGTCTACCAGAATATGCTGCTGGCTTAATTTCAGATGTGTACTGACATCTATATTTTTGTAGAAATAAGACCAACATGAAACAGGGAAAATATTTTAATTCTGTTCTTAGGTAAAAGTCTCAAAATCCCTATGTCCCTTCCAGGTCTTACTTATTTGTTTTTTTATTTATTTTTACTGTTCTGTCTTAAGAGGCTGTTAAAAATTGGATCAACAGAAGCAAAACTAAATCTCGCAGGGGGGAGGGGGAGAAATGTCATTACTGAATTTATTTTTAAGCACAATTTTTAAAAGGTTAACCCTATAAACCTATATCCTGCTGTTCATAACTGTAGTGTGGGCTTGATTAATCTCTTCCATTCCTCACCTTTGAAAGTGGCAGGAAGATTTTGAGGAACTGCTGCTGTTCACTATATGAGTAGTAATCCCTCTAGCAGTCCCTTTAAGGTTATTTTTTCAGAATGTTTGATTACTTCCAGTGTCCTCACCGCAAAAGTATTAAAACTGAGCTTTGGGTGTGAAAGACAGTTTTTCATTCACATAATTCTGATTAGCGTTGTTCTCTGTTTAAATAAAAATGTGAATTTCAGAATTTTGTAAAAGGAAGGAATACGTTTTATTCTGTTGTGTTTGCATTCATTTCTTAGTGAAATAAGGTGAAGAAAGTTGGGTAGAAGTGGGAAAAGGCAGAGAGGGAGGAGTAGTTACTTCTAAGGCTTTTGACAGATTTAAGTTACGAAAAGGAAGTCCTTTAGTTGCAGCATAGCATTGCAAATTCCCAACAGTAGGACAGCCCTGTTATGCATGGACCACTTCTGGATATAGAGAGCAGAAATTGCTCCTCATAGCCCAGTCAGTCTTCGGCTTCTGTCCTACAACTGTGAGATGGAAATCAGTTTGACGTGTGTGGTGTTTGCTTTTTGTCCTATGAACATCTGGTTGAGTTTTAGTCAACGGATTGCACTTTTTTTTTTTTTTTTTGGTAAGATACTGTGTTGGCTTTTATTTAAACAGGACTCTTGCACTTCATTTGGATGTGTAATGGTTTCCAATTTTTAAATGAAATTATTCTAGGTACAGTGGTTGTACAGCCTGAGCCAGTGCTGAATGAAGACAAAGATGATTTTAAAGGGCCTGAATTTAGAAGCAGAAATACCGTTAAAATGAAACCTGAAGCTCCCAAAAAGCGTGGAGGTAAATACAATTTAAAACATTTATTAAAACGGGTTTAAATTGCTGCTTATGACCACATTTGGTACATCTAAAAATTGTTTATATTTCTAATGAATTATCCTAAAAATACCTCCACTCTTCTGGCTGTTTGTTCCTTAGGGGTTCTAGCATGCTCAAATTAGCCTTCATTGCTGCCCTTGCAATGCAGCAGTGAAAGCTAAGATTAGTTCTCATTAAACCTCTTATTTTCAGTAGCTATAGGATGCGTCATTAGGTACTTCGTATGGACCCTCCTTGCTTTGTATTCAGAACAGTTGATTGATCGCACTCAGGTGTGTTGCGTATTCCTTTCTTTAAGGAGTTAAACTGGAACACTGCTGATACCAGAACATTCACTGACTCCAAGAAAACCATCAGATTTTAGAAGGGACACGTGTAGACATGCTATCAGTCAGTAAACTGACAAGAAAGCTAAAATTCCCCAACAAAATCCAAAGATTGTGTTAATTACTGGGAAATCTCCTGCCAGTGGGCCCCTTCTAAGGGTTATCTGTGAAAACCCACTGTGCCAGCCAGTTACCTGTTGCCTCTGTTAAAACTGAGAAGATAGGTTCATGTTAGTGATAGCATACGTTTCTCTCTTTTTTTTTTTTCAAAAAGAAAAGGAGGGCATGTATAAACCGTCCAATCAGAAGACAGACATTTTCTTTTTTAATACTACTGGTAATATCTTAGTTCACACACCAACAGCGGTATCCAGGATAATCAGATGAACAAGCTGTTGTACTAGCTGTTCCTTCTTCCCTTGTATCCTTTGAGAGACTTATTCTCTTATTAATGTCTTATTATAATTTTATATGTGCTATTTCTCCATTTGTGACTGAAGAGGAGTAAAACATGATTGTGAGGAAATGTGCTTGTGCATACATATGAGCTCATGTATGTTGTTAATCATGTTTTGAGCATTGACAGTTTCTCTAAATTATCAGTCTTTAAAAGACAAGTTAGTTCAGTTATATTATTGGGAGACACTCTGTTCATCTGGTAGGAATCTTTTTTCCATATATGTTTATAGCAAATAATTCTCCAGCAGTTCCAGCTGAAATCTTCAGGGGTATAATGTTAAAAATAGCTTACAGGCCAGTGTAAGCTTACAGGACTGTTCTACTTAAGGTTCACGGGCTGTGTGTGCATCCCAGGACAATTCATATCACCTTCCCTACCAGCTTTGTCCTCTCCCCTCGCCTCTGGGGAACGTGAGGCCCCTTCTTTGTGTATCTGGACTGGTTCCTCATGTACTGGTGCCTCACACAGGATAAGAGTTGTGGAAGGAGGGAGCACCAAGAACTTGTCTAGTCCATCCCTTTACCCAGGGCAAAGCTCAGCTATGTCTGTATCATCACTGATAATTTTTGTTGGACCTGTTTTTAAAGATAACCAGTACATGTGTTAAGACCCTCTCCCCTTTCAACGAAAGGCAGTAGGTACTGCTTGCTCCATTTGTAGACCAGGAAAGGTAGCTGGGAGAGAGTCATGACTGCAGTCCTCCTCTAGAGCAGCTGGGTTAGGAATATATCTAAGTTTGGTTTGTGACATATGTACAGAAAAGATCCCAGTTTATTCTGCATCCCACAATCAAAAAGTCTAGTTAAATGAAGCGGCAATTAGCCTTCTCTTGCCACTAGAATGAGGTGCCGTGGCCTGTGCCCGTAGAAGGTTAAACGCTACTGGTTTAAGCAGGTGGGCGTGTATGACTCAGGAGATCCTGAATAATAATAATAAAAAAAAAAATTGCCAGTCTATCTTATTCTTTGCGGATTGCCTCTTCACATTTTCATTATGAGTTATATGACCTGTTTACATATATTAGAAATATTCATAGTAATGGAATTGTTTTGCCTTTCTAGCATCCAGATGTTCCTATCCAAGACTATAAAAGGCATTGTGTCAGTACTTAGTTCCAGGTTATGTTTGCGAAATGGTTATGGACTTTTTTTTTGCTGATGATCTTATAGTTGGAAATGTTTTTCAAATAAGTATTTTCTCAGTATTAATGAATTAGCAGTGACTTAATTTTTTCGACCATGGTCATTTGTAGTAATAACAGCATGGTTTACAAAGGTTTACATCATAGATGATCCTCTTTTCCTAGTTAGTTTGCATCATAGATTACCTTCTTTTCCTCAGCTTGCAGGTTTTAGGAAGTAGGCAGTAGTGCCTCCCCTCAAAATTGCAGAGAAAGCGGAAGTGGCTTGGGACTTGAGAGTAAACAGCGTATTCTCCCGCAGTTTGCTGTTACCTTTGTGATTCTTGTACCTGTTGAAAGACTATGAAGCTTGACAAAGTCTATCTAGACTTCTGTGGTGTTTGGTATAAGAGAAGGAGGTACTCTTTTCCCATTAGTGAAATATGATGGGTGTGTTTATTCAGCAGCATTGGGAACAGAAGTGTTTGAGTGGGTTTTTGAGGTGTTTGGGGGTGCTTTGCGAGTCTGGGAACTCTCTTACATGAAAATACGCCTGCGAGGGGGTTGAACGCAACAAACCTTACATGCAAAATTTGTGATTCCAGTGAGATCTGATATTAATTGTATATTAGTTGTCCTCACGGGCCTGTAATCTCTCTGAGATTTATATGTCAACAGCAAAATCGCTGGTCTTTGCTAGTAGCAAAGTCGTCATGTTTTGAGAAAGTTCACTCGGTTTCTTAACGTTGTGGTGGTGTTGGTGCTTGCTTCTAATTGTGTGTATGTGTTTGTGTGTTGGTTTGATGTTTTTTGTTTTGTTTTTTTTTATATAGTCTGTACTCAAACCCTTACCCTGCTGAGTTAACTTTCTTATAGTACCGCACATGAAAGCGAAGGACAAGTAGCAGTTCAGTGATCTCATATCAAGCCTCTATCTGCTTGATCCCGCATTAAATTTTTATAAGGCTGTTTGGACGAGCTTCTCAAACAACTTTCTCTTTTCTTGGAAGCATTGCTGCTGATGAAAGGAAAACAGTCGTGTAGTATTAATTAATCAGTTAAACAGTGTGGCAGATAGCAAGCCTTCCAAGCCCACCACCTTTCAAAGTAAAATGGGGGACTGACATCAAAGCAATGCTTTCTTGACCAAAGTACTAAGTACCTACAAAGTACTGTATCTGCTGAGTAGATACAGCATCCAAGCGTTATGCAAAACTGCATGGAGCAATCAGCAAGATAGAGATAATGCATGTGCTGTAGAAAAATCGTAGTTTCAAACAGAAGAACATAAGGAAACAAAAAGTGAATAAGAATTTTTCAGACAATGTTTAGGAGAATAGCCTAGTGGTCCTGTACTGTGACAGAAGCCGTAACTATTTCAGTTGTGTGTTTTATAAGGATTTTATGTATCTTCAGTCGTGGTTTCCCCTATTTTTCCTTGTGAAACTAAAGCTGTATGTGAAACAAATGGCATAATAAAAATATTATTTAAAACAAAGATTAAAGGAGGAAGGTTGTGCAGAATATCAGGGCTGCTTTGAAACATTTTTAGTGGCTGCTCACGTGTTCAGATGTGTCCTCAGGTAATGATCAGTTAGTCCAAGATTATAGATTTCTCAAAGGAATGAAATTTTAGCTTGGCCCCAAGTGAAGTACAGAAATTTGAGGAAAAAAAATCTTTCAGTCTTTAAATGGTGAGTGATTATAGAAACCTGTCTCTAATGCTGGGTGGTGAAGGCATATGGAAAACCCTGACAAGCCAAAAAATACTTTAAGAAAATGAAGTAGGTATATACAGATTTCTTTAAAAAAAAAAAAAAATTAACGCGTGGTTTATAATCCTCTCTATAGAGGAAGGACTTCATGGAATTGTAAGCTGTACAGCTTGTGGGCAACAGGTGAACCATTTTCAAAAGGATTCAATCTATAGACATCCTACACTGAAAGTTCTTATTTGTAAGGTAAGTGGTAAACATTTCTACAAATTGTACTGTTTGTTTTCTGTTTTTGTTTGGAATGTCATGTTAGGGGATTTGGGTGGGTTTTTTTGTGGGACTAGTTCTTGTTTTTTAGCTAATAAACTTCAGGCACTGTGTATAAAATATTGGCATAAGCAGCAGAAAGTTAGCTTCAAAGCCATCGCAGTTTCACCTGCATACAGCTGCTGGACTGTCATGGCAGCCTCTGTAGTGATGACCTGGTCCGTGGCCCAAAACGTTCGTTTTGGGCCACGGACCTGGGTCTTGGGACCACGTAGTTCATGGTGGCTTCAGTTGGCCCTGTGTTGTCTGCAGTGGAGGAGATGGGGAAGAGGTAGGGAGGCAAAAATATCCTTAGCTCCTGCAGTGGAGACCTCTTTGAATTTTCAAAGAGGTATGTAAGTCTGTCTTACAGTAAACTTTTAGCGTTCACCTTTTCCTCACTCCCTCCTCTTCTCCCCCAAATCCCAGTTAATGTGAAATATTCAGGTGACCTACTGAATCAGACATGCCTGTCTAATCTAATGCTCTGGCTTATTTCCTTCCTTTATTTTGGCTTGTTTCTTTTTATAAAACATGCTGTGTAAGCTTTAGAAAATTTGGCTCACAAGAAAATTGTTCCCCACCTCTGTCAGAGTCCTAACTCTTGTACCCAAACTTCAAAGTCCTTAACATGTAACACTGTATATTCTTGTGGTACATGCAAGTATCTGATTCATTTTTTAAACTAGTTAGGCTGTTGGGTTCAGTAACACATTTTGACTATGAGCTCTGCTAGGTAATTATAGGACATGTTGTTTCTCATAAATTTTTCTGTATTGAATTGAATATGGCCTTCCATTAATGTGTGAAAGGGGAATGGAAGTTCCTGACCTGCATACTCTATTCCTTCCATTATTTTTTCAACTTATTTCTCTTATTTTTCCTCCTACTTAGGTAAACAGTCCCAGATGTTTCAGTCTCTTTTCAGAAGCTGCTTTTCCTTGCCTCTGAATGCTCTGTTGACAGTGTAAACATCTGTTTTTACTGTAGCTTTCTCCCCTCCCCCCTTGTTTTTGAGATTGATTGAGCAGGTATTGAGCTCTATATTCCATTCGAAGGGGCCTCTTGAATTCATGTGCTGACATCTCTTCTGGATTCTGAATTCACTGCATATAATGGCAGAATTTAGTTTAAAGGCTTATATTTAATCCTTACTCAAAGTAGTACTTCAAGTCAAGGAGAACTTTCTTTACTAACAACTGGAAAAAAACCTTCCAAATTTGATTTAAAGAATTCGGCAATTGCAGCCGCTGCTACTACCCGAGTTGCATGTGTTGCTTTTGTTACTGTGTTACTCATTTTTCAATGAAACTGCTGGATCTGTGCCTGGAAACTGAAGCCCTGGGTGTTAAAATCAGAATAGATACCAAAGACATTTTTGTTGAAAACCTTATGGATCAATTGCTAGCATAAAAAAGCATACAATTGAAAATTATTCAATTGTAATTATGTAATTTATGCAGTATCAATCGTGTCAGTGAAGATATGTCATTTTCTTTTTTTACTGTGGTTTTGATTTTCCTAGAAAGTAGATTGAAATAGTTTTTCTAGATATGCAAAGAAACACTCAGTATGGATGTTCAAAAATGTAAAAAATATGTCACCATCAAATGAAAACCTATTATTTAATTTTCAAATCAATCTTGAGTAATCTAAATAAGTCATGGTTTAGGGTCTGTTGTGTCTATGGAAAATGTTTTTTAGATTCATCATGAACATAAAATGGTTAGAATGCTGAAAACCTCTTAGCTGCTGTTTGTAATAGTCTACTTCTAATACATGTAGAAATTATGAGTTGTAAAATTTCAGATGAGATTTTAATTAAAAATTCGTTGTTCTATTGCTTTATTTGCAGACTTGCTACAAATATTACATGAGCGATGACATCAGTCGTGATTCAGATGGAATGGACGAACAGTGTAGGTAAGTATATAAAATCTGTGTTAACACTCAGAGCAGTTCTGTTTTTTTCTTTTTTTTTTCCTAGCAGTAATAAAATTATTAATGAATAAAGACCAGTACTAAAGAGCCCAAGCAGCAGTCATTTCTTACCAAGAAATGTTCAACGCCAAGGTTATGTAAATATTTCATTTCCAACAGGGAAACATTTTTTTTTAAAGAAATCTAGTGATAAACATAATATTTTAAACTAAATAGCCTACCACCGTACACATACTTAAATTTAAAGCTGGTGATAGAATCTGACCTTCTAAACCTGGTGGGCCACAGAATCTTACTTTTCTGGATACAGCTCCCGGTTCTGAAAGACTAGGGTACTTCTCTGTCTTTATGTCAGATACATAAGTATGTAATCCAGTCAAAATCGTGCAGTTTATGCTGCCTATGGGATTGCTCCTTCCGCTTTTTAGGTTTTGATCAAAGATTTTGTGAACTAGACATACATCAGAAAAAACAAATGTCTACATAGCGAAATGTGCATTCAGGCTGCAAAGACTTGAGCTGATTGTATTGCTCTAAAACAAAAGACTCGCTCTCTTTTTTAATTCTCAGAAGGAACAGGGAAAACTAATTAGTTTTTCTCTTATTTGCGCTGATATATGAAGGCTGGGCAACAGTAGTTAGAACGGAGATACAATTGGTACTGAAATTCTATTTGGATATTTATAGCTTTTTCAACTTCCTGAACTGTTCATTTGAACCTTAATTTTCTGACTTTCCAATTTAGTGGGCGCTTTTCCATCATGTTTTTAATAATGTTTTCAATTAATGGATGCCTGTTTACCATCTGAATTTTTAAAATGCAAATTCTTCATGTTTGACAGTGAAACATCTGTACGCTTCTCAAAATTTTCACCTTGTTTATATGGAGATAATTTTATATTTCTTATGTCTCATTGCAGATGGTGTGCTGAAGGTGGAAATTTAATTTGCTGTGACTTTTGCCATAACGCCTTCTGTAAAAAGTGCATTTTGCGCAACCTGGGTCGAAAAGAGCTGTCAACCATACTGGATGAAAATAGCCAGTGGCACTGCTATATTTGCCATCCAGAACCTTTGTTGGACTTGGTCACTGCATGTGACAGTGTCTTTGAAAATTTAGAACAGTTATTGCAACAAAACAAAAAAAAGATCAGAGTTGAAAGTGAAAAAAGTAAAATATATGACCATACGCTCAAATTTTCTCCAAAGAGAAATAATTCAAATTGTAATGGTGAAGAAAAAAAACTAGATGATTCATATTCTGGTTCACTAACATACTCTTATAAAGCACTTATGGTGCCAAAAGACATGCTTAAAAAAACAAAAAAGCTGGTCGAGACTACAGCAAATATGAATGCTAGTTTTGTAAGCTTTTTGAAAAAGGCTGCAGAAAATGTAGATGTCAGCCCAACCGTGCAGCTTCGTCAGCTAAAAGCTTTTAAATCTGTATTGGGTGACATCAAAAAAGCTCATCTGGCACTAGAAGAAGGTCTGAACCTGGAAATTCAAGCGTTGGATGTTAAAATCAAAGAGAAAAGTACCAAAGAGAAAAAAACTGATCTTAAATCTGAAAAAAATGAGGCGAAAAAAGATGAAGGAAAGGAACACACAGAGTTAAAAGAGGAGGACGTCGTAAAGGCAGAGAAAAAAGTTGTGTCAGAACAGCCTGACAGTGAGCCCATGGATCAAAGTGTTCCAACAACAGGACGAACAGATAACAAGCGTACGACTGGTGAAGATAAAAGGTCTGGCAGAAATGACGAACCTCAGTATGAACCTAATAGTACAGAGGCTTTAGACATGGATATAGTATCCGTTCCCTCATCAGTTCCTGAAGACATTTTTGAGACTCTAGAATCTGCTATGGAAGTTCAGACTGCGGCAGGTGAGCAAGGCAATGGAAATACAGCAACAGATCAGGAGACTCCAAATTCAAACATAAAATTGAACGCTCCTTTGAAAGATACCAAAGGTGGAACTAAGTTAAAAGCATCAGCTAAAGGAACAAAGGAACTGATTGTAAAATTGACTCCTGTTTCCCTTTCTGAGTCTACAGTTAAAACTGATGATCAAGACAGCAATCCAGAAAAGGCAAATAAGGATATTCGTGTAATACCTAGAGCCGAAAACTGTGATTCTGTAAAACAAAATCATAATGCTGTCAATGAACGTTGCACAGAAAAAGAAACTGCCTCGCCTCCAGAGGAATCTGACCTCAGGAGATCCCCGCGTGTGAAGACCACACCTCTGAGGCGCCAAACAGACGTTAATCCTTTAACATCAAATTCGGAAGAAGATAGTAATGACACGTGTAATGAAAAACGTAGGAGGAAATCATCCAAACAACCGAGGGGGAAAAAAGATAAAAGAAATTCTTCTGACAGTACTATTGACAGTCCTAGCCCTAATAAACTTTCTGAATCGAAAAAGCCAGATGTATTAGATCACAGCTCAGATTCTGATGAGATGCCAGCTGTTCTTAAAGAGGTAGCTATGATGAGTCACAGTTCTTCAGATATTGATAGCAATAGTGAAGCACCAGCAAATGTTCAGAAGTCTTTTAATGTTTTAAAGAAGCAGCCAGTAAAGGATGAAAATGGAAAACGAAAAAGAAAAAGTTCCAGTTCTGGTTCGGATTTAGATGCCAAAAGAGGCAAATCAGCCAAAAGTGCTGCTTCTGCAAAAAAGAAACGACAAAATTATTCAGATTCTTCAAATTACGATTCTGAGTTAGAAAAAGAAATAAAAAATTTGAGTAAAATTGAGTCTGCAAAAAAGGCCAAGAAAAAATACTCAAGAAAAGACGATAGTTATGATTCCTCTGAAGAAGAACAGAGAAAAAAAGTAATTAGTAAAAGAAAGAGGAATTTAAAGAAACAAAGAGGTAAATCTTCTGAAGATGATGATGCTGAAAAGTCATCTCTGGAGAAGGAGGAGGTTAATCATTCTTCTGACGATAAAAAGATTAGTAAGGGGTCAGCTGTTAAGGAAAGGATAAACAGAGACTTAAAAGAAAAAAATGTAAAGGGAAAGCAGGATGAGTCTTCTGATGTTGAGAAGTCTTTACTGGAGAAAGAGGAGAGTTGTCCTCCTAAAGGTGCAGCTAAGAAAAACAAGGATTTGAAAAAGAAGAAGGCACAGGAAGATTCTTCTTCAGAGAGTACTGAGAAATCTGCAAAGAAAGAACACAGTGTTCATTCTTCAAAAGACAAGCTGAGGAATAAAAAAGCTGAAAGCAAAGAGAAGAAATCTGAAAACTTGAAAAGTTACAAGAAAGAACATGACGATTCCTCTTCTGATGTTGAGAAGTCATCCCCAGAGAAAGGAAGTTGCAATTCTTCTGAAAATGATAAAACTAAAAATGAAACCATAGTTAAAGAAAAGAAAAGGAGGAATTTGAGAGAGAGAATATCTAAAAGAATGCATATTGATTTGTCCTCTGATGCTGAGAAATCTCCCCTGAAAGAGGAGAGTTCTTCTGAAGATGCTGTGCAGAATAAGAAACGAACTGATGCTAAAGAAAAGAAAAGAATAAGTCACAAAAAGAAAATTTCCAAGAAAGAACAGAATGATTCGTTGTCCTCTTCTGATGAGGAGTCTTATGAAGACAATAAAAAAAAGACTAAAAGAGGGGCAGCGAAAGAAAGTAAAAAGGGTAACTTAAAAGAGAAAAAGAAAGTGTCAAAAAAGCAGAAAGTTGTTGTCACTTCCTCTTCCTCATCTGATAAGGAAGAAAACGATGATCAGAATTCAACAGGTGATGGAAGCAGTGATGAGCAGAAAATTATGCCAGTGACTGAAAACTTAGTGCTGTCTGCTGGTGCAGGATTTTGTCAGTCGTCAGGTGTGCAAAAGATTTTCATCTACACTTAACGTATTAGTAGAGGAAACTTGTAGGATTTGGATAACATTTGATAGTCTAGAAGTGAAAATATCCGTAAGGTGGTAAATATACATTAAAAAATTTGCAGCCGGGTAGTTTGTCTGATGATAATGATTTGGAAGCACGCGTTTCAACTTAATTTGCATGTTATGATTTCTAGAAAAAAGGGTGGTGTTGTAAATGGAGAGAATTGTAGTCGTAGCCTGCAATTCCAGCCAGTGTAACTTTGCACCGTGGCTTTGCAAAGCTTATTATTCTTTTTGACTACCCAGTTAATATTTAGCAGAAGCTGGTTTTAAATAGCAGGGTGTCTCGTCAACTCCAACCATGTTTCTCGGGTCACGTTCAGGCTGCAAGGATGACTTTGAAGCGTTACGGTGTGGTTGCTGACGCTTAGCTACTGCACTGTGTGTATACATTTTAAAAATCAAGTAGATCATCTTTGTGTCTCGAGACCCCAATAGAACAGCTGGTATCAGCTAACCAAAGTTTGTCATCGCTTAACGTTTTCTTAGGAGGTATCATGAACAGTAATTACTCTTGCCAAGATAGAAGTACTGCTTCATCAATGTTTGATGTATTATATTTCTAGGAGAAAACAACAACAAAACAACTTGATTAGAAAGCTCGGTTTTAGAGGGCTTGAAGAGGAAGGGCAGTTTTCACATTACGTGTGCGCTATGGATACTTTTAAGAAACTGATTTTCAACTAAGAAAAAATGAAGTCTATTTGCTGTTTTGATGACTGTGAGAGGGAAATTACTTCCCACTTGTTTTTTTCTGTTGATGTTTCACAGCACTTTCTGTACTTGATTTTAATTGTTCGCTCTGATGCCCCCCCTAGTTTGTCATGCTGCAACTAAACAGAAAAACAAAACAGCATTATGTTTATGGAGATAGCAGAAGGCACATAAGGTGCGCTTTGGCTTTCCCAAAAACCACTTGTAAGCGCACACTTGAAGTATCACTTTTATGTGCAAAATTACATTATTTAATGAGAACAGTAATTTAAAAAAAATCAAATTTTTAATTTTATGCATGTCATGTTAGTATTTTTAGGACTTTTGCTTGACCGGTAAGCCACCAGAAGCATGTTTCCCCAAAGATGCCACTGCTGAGGGAGATGGCAAATAATCAACTCTTTGCATAGTAATGATTAAACTGACATCTTGCATATGGTAAATGCCATGTATGTTAAAACATGCCCGATAGATAGACAGTTATCATACTTAGTGGCAGTAACCTATCTGCAGCAGTTTTGAGCCTCACTGCATTGTCAAAAATATTTAAAAACTAGGAAATTCTCCTGTACGGTGTCTGTCCATAGGCTAGGTCTGTTTCAGTATGGCCCGGGGGCCCAAGCTGGTGGGGATGTAACAGACGTTGTCTGAGGCATTGCTGGCAATTAAGTTTTGTTTGCAAGTCGCACTGTAATTACTGGATGGGAGGATGGGGAACAGTGTACAAATGGGAGAAATGAGCTGATGGAGTTGGGCTGACTGACAGTAGAGTTAGACTGAGAGAGAACTGCGTGCGATCGGCCTGGGGAGAGAAGACTAAAGATGGGGACTCTTAATTGCTGCCTTCCAGCTACCTAGTGAGTGAGTGGTTTTAGAGAAGACAGAGCCGGGCGCTTTAAGGTGCACTGCGAAGGGTTGAGAGGCCATGGACACTAGTTGTGGCAAAGAAAATTCAGGTTGGGTACTAGGAAAAGATTTTTACAGTGAGGGTGGTGAATGCCTGAAACAGGTTGCCTGTCGAGTTTTGGAATCTCTGTCCTTGGAGATAATCAAAACTGGACTGGAGAAGGCCTCAAGAAATCTGATCTACTAAGTTAGCTCTGCTTGGAGCAGAGGTTTGGACTATGATTTTATGAGAATAAACTGTATTATGTTCTTTTAAGAGGGCGCAAATTTTCCCTTTGTCTTCGGTTTACCTGTGTTTTAATAGATAAATAAGGAATCTTTTCTGTGTTGGAACAGGCTTTGTAGGTAGAGGATTGACGTAGAATCTGTTTTAACCCACAGAATACTTTATTTATCTGAGCTTAAGAGTGAGGGACTTTCAGTCATCGCCTCTTACACAGTACTGTCAGGCATCTAGTTAGTGTTAATTCCGGGACAAGTATATGTTAAAACAACTCGGAGCAAACCTGCTGCAGCCTAATCTTGGTCCACTCTCCGCACGTAGAAAATAAGCAGTAGAAATCATGAATGAGAGGACACCTCGGTTCGTCAGGATTTTGAGGTGTCTTTCCCTAGACTCAATATAGTCACTAGCAGATTTGACTTGTTTGCGTTTGGTTCAGTGAAAAGCAGAAAGAAGGGGGAAAGCCGGGGAGTGCGCTAGAAATAAGGTGCTATCTGGATTCCCTGCAGCTCAGCCAGGGGAGCGCAGAGGATTTGAAGGCAGGTGTCCCATGGGGCTATCCTTGCTGTATCGTGCGCTGCGTTCTGTGCCCCGTGCTGTTGGTTTTGGTGTGTTTTCTATATGAGGCAGCATCCTCATATCCAAATTTGGATATTTGCTCTGAGGATAGCATGTGTAGTTTTCAAAATGTAACTCTTCATACACACGCAGCAAATATGCATACGTTGCGCTTGATACTCTGAAAACAAAAATAAGCAAAGAGAAGAAGTGTGTTGTTCTGGAGTACTTCTTAATGGAAGCAGGGCAGCTCAGAAGTTTGGTAAGTGATACTGCGTTATATTTGCTTGGGCCTTCTCTTCAACTTACACAAATTCAGTGGCAGAACTTCTGAAAGGAGTAATGAAACGGCTGCTAACTTCTTACAGTTGAGAAAGGAATCTCCCTGAGCGGAGTATGCAGTCTTTGTCTGTTTCAGTGTGAAAAATGAATTTCCTTGTATATAAGAGGAAGGAAAATGCGAGTTGTGTATAGTAGCAAGAATAACGTGGATAAAACTGCTGCTTGAAAAATTATGTATTTTTATTAATGAGGAACATTTATTTCTATCCGTTAAGGTACTGATTGCCTTTTTAGTTTATTAATGAAAAACCAGAGGTGTGACTAAGCTATTTTTACGTGGGGATTCCTGATGGAGGCAATAGTTCATATGCCTTGTATGCTTATTGCTGGGTTTACACGTACCAAGTGTTCGTTTTTGTTTTTGTTTTTGTTTGTCTCCTTCCTCCTCCAGGAGATGAAGGAGAGACTAAGTCAAGGGCTGTTCCAATGGAGGAGGAGGAAGATGATGATGATGACGATCCTGAGAATAGGTATGATTCCATCCGTAAGGACTTAAAAAAGATTATAACACACCCTAGGCGTGGGCGCAAACCGGCGCAGCGGAAGAGCAAGCAGGTTGTAAAATCCAGGACTGCCTGCCTTGTAAAGACTCGCTCACAGGCTTCCCGCAAGTTTGAACATGGGGCCAGAAAACAGAGGCCAAAATCCAGAAATGCAAAGAAAGTATTTAGAAGTGTTAACTAACACACCTTGCGTAGGGTGTGTTATAAATGCACTGCAGCACTGTCCATTTTATGTTCCCATTGAACATGTGGGTTTTGTGACAAGTTTTTTCGCTCAGTCAGGTAAAAACCTACTTTTGATAAATGTGAATTTCGACTAGTTACATGAGTAGAAGGTAAAAATTTGCATCTGTGCAATATGCAGTGCTAAAATCTTTATGGATTGAACTTGGTTAATATTGTTACATAATTTGCTTTTTTTTAATTGAAACACCTTTTCTCAATAAAGAGAAAACACAAACGTGGAGAAAACAGTATTGTAGACATTTCCAACTGTTAGTTAAACTGAGTTTTAATCCATTAATGAGTACCTGAAGTCACTTCTGTGACAGTTAAGGCTGTGATTCTACAAGCACTGTGCATAGGCTCAGCTGGTATCAAGGAGACTAATTATACATTAAATTTTAAGTCTTTGCATAGTTATTTTCAGAATTGTGGCCTAAATGTATTGCTTGGGTTTCAAGTTCAATAAAAATGAATTTATGTAAGATATAGTTAGTTCTTTAAGACATGTCATAATTTAATCAATACCATTGTAGTCATTGAAATTAGCCTGGCTAGAAAATGTAAAAGCTTCTTTTCCTAACTAGTGAATGCACAACATAAATAAAGTATTGCTCAGTTACGAGCTGGAGTTTCTTTTTGGAAGTTATTGTAGTTAGACTGAACAGTTGTTCAACAAAATTTTATACAGTATTTCAGAAACTGATTTTTTTGCCATATAGCATATATGGGACCAGCTTCATAGCTTTGCACAATTGCTGATGGAGTCTTTTTCTGCTTCTGAGCCTTACTAGTTTAGAATATGGTCTCTTTGTTTCACAGAGTTGTATGTTTTGATATGTGACTGAAGTAAATTTTAAAAACGCTACTTTATATCCTTTACGGGCCTCAGTTTGGCATCAAAATGTTGCTGATGATATAGTTCTTGCCTGTTTTCAGTCATAAAATTTAATGAAGTAATTCAGCTTTTAAAGAAAGATGCTCTTTAGGGACTTACAGCACAGGGTCATAAGCAGAACGTGTAAACATTGGTAATACAAGATTTTTAAAAAGATGCTTTAATTTTAGTCCTGTTTTGATTTTTTTTTCTTTTTTTCTTTTTTTATTCTTTTTTTTAAAGTGTTTATGGTTGATAACTTAGCCAATAGTTTTGTCAAATTCAATATTTACAGTACAAATGGGAACTGACAGGTCTTCATTATTTAGTTTTAAGAGCTATATTGGGAAATGAGTTAACCCAATTGGTAACGATCAAATCAGTAATACTAAATTATGTTCTAAAAATCAGTTTCTGTAATTTGTTTTTAAGCTGAATCTTTGTTGACGTTTTTATTTAGCGAATATTTTGAATATATATTTCTGAGTTGGGGAGGTGTTTGTCAATGAGTAGATTTGTCAACCTTCAGACATGTTAACTGGTAACTGCAGTCTGATTTCACATTCAGCATGCGTTGTACTTGGCACCAAAATCAGAGATATAAAGTGTAAAAAGATGGAACAAATTTTGAGAAGTTAAAAGCTTGTTTTCTGTTTACTCAACACAAAGTGTTTAAATAGTTTACCTACTCTTCAGATAAGTTGCCTATTTTCTTCCAGGCCAAAGAAGGTACGTAGTACCTGCTGGGTATTTGTAGTGTGGGAACTCTCATGTTTGCAAGTCTCTAGTTTAGATGTTCTGTTATTTGCATTCCTTTGGATGTGCATGACATGAATATTAGTAGTCTTGAAATCATCTTTGCCAAAATGCAATATCCAAGTGGGTCATAATATGACAGACAGTGCTGTATGCTTTCATCTTATGTTGTGTAATTATCTATTATTGGTCCTTCTGATCTTTTAAATGGTACTGTTTAATGTTTGCAGCAGTTTTGTTCATTAAGAAGTACATAGTGTATTTAATGCGGAATGCCTTTAAGTATTTGATGGATGCAATAAATTTTTGTAAAACATTTTTCTTGTCCAAGCATTTAATTTAATACAACTCTGACAGCTTGAAAATCAGACTGTTTCGACAAAGACAGTACAGTATTTAGAACAAGGTGTTTGGCAGTTTTGACTAATTATTTTTGTAACATGTATGACATTTCATTCAAACATTCATCTCTTAAAATATATTTTAAATGGATCTAAATTTTAAAAAATATATCAAAGGCCCATTTAATTCAGTAGTGTTCTAGCTGAAAAAATGGTGCCTTTTGTTAGTCACATACAGATGTCTTTTTCCCCCCCCCTTCCCCCCCTTAAAGGCTTGTTTTGGGCAACTTTATTTTTACCTATAGTTAGTAGGTATTTATGAACACTACGTGTGAGTTGATATCTAATTGGTAATATATTGTGGTAATGAGTATCTTAAATTATGACTATTTTTAAAGAGGAAAATTGTTTTACAGTGCCAGCATTGTCTCATCAAGATTTTTGACAAGCTATAAATGAGTCCATCACATTGGCTCTCTAAAATTCATGAACAGGAATGGTGCAAATTATTGTTTGGACTTAACTCCACATCATGAGAGGCTGCACCTACTATTCCATTTTTACTGAAATGTCTGAAGGATAATTTAACATAGTCCTATACTGTGACTAAGCAACCCTTAGGTAACTTCCAGCTTGCCTACCCCCTTTTTTTTAAATTGTTTTCCTTTAGCATAAGTTAGAGAATATGTTGTAACCAAATCATTTTAAAATGTATGTTTTCAATGTCATTCTTACAAAGGTGAAGCATATTTAAATCCTAATTTATATAAAATTATACGTGTATACTATTGTTTTATTCTGGAGTTGTTTTTATATGCCCTGGTAGAGATTGTGGCCCCGTTCTGCAAGGCACTGTATGAATACATATTGGAAAAATGTCCTTCTTATAAAGCTTGCTATCTGTTTAGATAAGATGGGGTGGGAGTAGGCAGTATGAATTGCTCAAGGTCAAAGTCAGTCAGTGGCAGAAATGAGAATGAAATGCAGGGTTCTTTACTGCCTGAAGTCCCATGCAGAAGATAATACAGCTTTCTGTGTTTTGTATTTAAAGGTTTTTAATAGTATTCAGTTGTTAAATGTGTAAAGAATACACTTTATGTCCTTGACCCCAGTAAATATTACAATGTCTTTAACTTTCATGGGTTTCTTTGGGAAAATGGGAGGGGGGAGTTTTCACACTACCATGACTTATTCTTCTTGGTACTTGCAGTTTGATGTTAAAATAAATATTCTAAAACGTTAAAGCAACAGTATGAAGTTTCTTAGTTTAGGAACCTGTTCACTTTAAATGGATTTACATCTTAAAATAGGAATATGCTATTCTATTTTGAACCACATGTAATTTTAACTTATAACCAATTTCAGGAGCACAGTACTCAATTTATTCTAATTTATATAAGCTGTTTGTTGCATTCGTCATTTGTCAGATGCGTTTACAAGGTGTAAAGTGTTTAGTTCTAATATTATTTACGCTTTTGATTCTGTTCAGTTATGCCGTTACATTAAAAGCAGAAATCTTTTAAATTCTGGACATATCTGAACAGCGTCTTGCATTTTTAGTCGAACTTTATTGCAGTAGAACACACTGAAGACAACGTAGCTGTTTCCACTAAATAAGTAGTTCCATCTCCTTTTGATTCAAAGTGGTTAAATCTTCATCCTAGCTAAAAAGGGTTTTTTTTTTCTATTTCACAAAGGATAGAAGCAATCACTTATCAACATCATTATAAATAATTAATTAGAAACTAATGAGTTTACCAAGTGAGGAGGTTGAGATGATTGTTGGTATGAAGGACAATGGCTATTAATAGGGAAATAGCAGCGTATTTTGGCTATGAATAATAGATTTTGTGCATGGATGTTTTTTTGAAGTAAATAATACCTTCATTATTAGATTTTTTTCGTTAAACATATTTTATAAGAAAGTAAAGAACAAATACAAATCCTTGCTTTCTCTTGTTAAACCAAAGTCCGCTTTTGTTTTAAAAAAAGCTTTTTTTTTAAGATGACTTGTGCTAAAGGTGAGTATCATTATCCAAATTCAGGTTTTGTTGACTTTACTAGTATTACCGGGGGTGATATGAAGTAACGTGCAGTATTACTAGACAGTACTTTCAGGATTAAATTTTAAATTTTTGCAAATCTTCTTAGCACTGCTACTTCACTGTCCAAAGCAAGTTTGATCATGATGATGTTGTTTTTAAAATATGAAAAGTGGCCAAACTGCTTCTGTCTGCATTTCATGGAGTAGGACTCAAGGTTGATAGTTCATATTCAAAGCTTTTTAAAAGAAACCAACTTGTGACCTTCCAAGCAGTTTTATTCTGAATAAAATGTTCTTCAGAGCATAAACAGATGGAAGCAATGCAATGCAGTCTTCACTTCTAATAGAAGGAGCCCTTTGCTCCTGTTGCCATTGTACTTTTTTTTTTTTTTTAATACCTTATATGAGTCCCTTTCCTAAATCCTCTGAAAGGGCTAATGCAAAAACTGACAGAAGAGGATGTTACTTGATCTATGGACTTTAAGTTTTCATTGGGTTTACAGTGTGATCTGTTGATGTATGTGGAATTAAAAGCTCGATTCACCAAAAGTATTGCATTTGAATCAGGACGGTGTTTCTTTAGAAAGTCATTTTTCAGAAAAAAAAGAAGTTTGTTTTGGATGCTGACAGTTTGTGATTCATTGAGCAATCTAAAAAGGCTCCGTGCTGTTGACTAACCCATTTTACTTCCGTCTTTTAATAATAACTGAACACACATTAGCTGTGAAATCTTGGTGGGAGATGTCAAAATGTATTAAAAGATAGAAAATACAGTATGAAGTGTAATTAAAAATGTCTTGGGAAAGTTCCCTTTGCAAAGTTCTTTTGTTTTATGGATACTTTAATTTTCTAGTGCGTAAGAAGCCGTACTTAAAAGATAATTGTTCCTACGCGTACTCCAAGTGAAGCCTAGGTCGTGGTTCAGTTTCATGGGTCCTGAACTACTGTTTTGACTTCCCATTCTGAACTATATACATACAATATGCGCTAATTCTCCTGGAAAGCAGGACAGACCAGATCTGACCTAGGAAAGAAAGAAGTTTTTCATTTAATATTGAAGACTATGGAATGAAAAGTATAATATTTCTAATATTTATATGAGGAAGGCCTGGTTTCATTCTTTCAGGATTTTTTCCCCTGGAAGAAGGGGAAAAGAGTTCTCAGATAAGTCCGCTATTTTCCTGTGCATTTGACACATCATTTCATACTTTCCCTTGGATGTATTTTCATGTTAGATTTTTTTTCTTTTTTTTGTGTTGCAAGAGCATGTAAAGAAATCATTTTTCCATAGTAAGTTTTTGTATGTTAGCTGAAAACATTCTTGTACTGAGATGAAACTGGGAAGCTGAGCAAACAGTTTGCGGGACGGGAAGTAAGAATGTAATTTTTCTATAAAGTTCGGGTCCCATAATGTTCAATAGATTTTTTTTTTTTTAAACGTGTGTGTGTGTGCACGCGCGCGTGTGTGTGCGCGCGTACGTATACATATATATATGTGTGTGTGTGCGTGTGTATTTTGCTATCATTGCCATAAGGCGAGTGCTTGCAGATATTTGAGGGATTCGGTGTGTTTTTTTTTCCCCAGGCACTTATTAGCAGTTCTTCTTGAGTCATCATGAGTTGCATCAATTCCTACAGCATCTCTTTTGCAGTAGAGTGGGCCCACTATGTAGATGTAGGGTAATACTCATTTTTTTTTCCTTTTAGTTCACAGAGTCTGAATTGTGTGAATTAATGGATCTTACAGTAATCTTCTTCTCTATGCTTAGAACAAATGCATTCAGTGATAATCTGTTTTAAAAACTACTGCTGTTTAAAATCATGTAGATTCAATGCCTCAGGAAATTAGGGCACCTGAATCCCATTGATTAAAATCAATTAAGCTTGGTAACATTTTTTCTTGGATGGTTTGAGTATTAGGA
Organism: Struthio camelus; assembly: GCF_040807025.1. Lineage (NCBI taxonomy): Eukaryota > Metazoa > Chordata > Aves > Struthioniformes > Struthionidae > Struthio > Struthio camelus. The sequence goes on along the minus strand of NC_090952.1, from coordinate 7,873,482 downwards.
TTTGGTCTGCAGCATCTTCACGTTCTTGTTACCATTAGAATTCAAGTAGACACCTATGCCTGAACTCATGAGGAGAGATGAGTGGGGAAGAATTGAACAAGTAGCAGAGGAAAAAAATGGGTTTACTTTGTTGAAATGTTTAAAGCTGTACAGTTTATAGCTATTTCCAGTCTTGTAATGTCTGAAACTGCTTTTTTAAGAAGCATTATAAAGATCAGCTTTCTAAAAGCAGGTTAACATGTTACATTCGACATGAGATTTTGCTGAAATATCCTGTCTTATCACCATGATTTTTTCATCGTGTTTTTTTGTTCAGCTTTCAACACTGTTTTTGAAGTTCTGAATGGTATTACATTTATTGTTCATAGATGTGCTTGAACAATGGAATACATAGTTTTTTCTGTTTTGCTTCAAAGAATTGCCAAGAAAATGCTTTTAGAAGAAATCAAAGCCAATCTTTCCTCTGATGAGGATGCGTCTTCAGATGAAGAGTCAGATGAAGGAAAAAAGAAAACTGGAAAGCAAAATGAAAACCCAGGAGATGATGGTGAGCACCAAAAAGCAGCTGGAAAAAAGTGGTGCTATAGTGTCTGTCATAATTTCAAATATCACATAGTGAAAATTGTACTTAGTAAAGTTTCTTCAGTTTCAACAAAAAAATAAACTAGCTGATGTTGATAGCTGGTTGCCCAATAGAGGTCAGTGTGTATGATCATAAGGGTTATTATTGCTAACTCCTCTGCAAGTGTGTTTTTGCTGCTGCTGTTGTTAATGGTCAGATTTTGTAACCAATCCAAAAGTCCTAGGGATGTGTGAAGAATAGTGTGTAAAGAGCGGTAGGACTTGCAAAAAGCTCAGGAACAATATGACTAACAGGCACCGTTGTTGCTATGCACAATCCAGATGATCAGACAGTGTAAAATGCTTACACTTGGAAGGTAAAACTGTATGTTATTGTCCATAATTTCCTGAAAAAGCACAAAAAGTAGCCAAAATTAAATCTGAATTTAATTCTTATTAAATTTAAATAAGAAAATAATTACCAGTGTGCATGTTGCGCTGACTCTTATCTCTGACAGAAGAGAATGAGAAGGAAGATAACTCTGAATCAGATTCAGATGAAGAAGAGTCAAAGAAGCCTAGATACAGACACAGGCTGCTGAGGCACAAGCTAACTGTGAGTGACGGGGAGTCTGGCGAAGAGAAAAAGGGGAAACCCAAAGACACAAAAGAGGGGAAACGCAGAAATAGAAGGAAAGGTACATGATCTAAACGTTTGTGTCACAGAAAATATTTGTTTCTATAAAACAGGTCCAAAGCATGCCAGAATGGAGATCGATAGTAAACTCTGTAATTTTAAAATATCTATATAAACTTCCTCACGTACTAAATCTAAAATTCCCTTATCTGTGTTTGAGAACTACTTCTGTTTAAGATGTGAACGATGACTGCAACTGGTAACAGCTCTCTCCGCTTAGTGTAGCCTCTGAATTGGGTTAATCTTGTTAAGTTTTGACTACTAGCCTTGAATAACCGAGCTAAACCCGGTATGACTAATTTATGAAAACCAATTTCCCCCTTCCCTTAATGCGGTTTCTCTTTTCCTCGGACTGTTAATAGGCTGTTGCGCCACCAGAAAATTTCTCCACCGTAGAATTTAAGTGCCGCGAGCTTTAGCTGAACGCCAGATGGCACTGCGAAGCGATGCTTGCCTTTTCTCGTTCGCGTTGTCACCTGCCAGAGCAAAGGATGCCTGCCCTAGGCTTTTCCCACCCGGGGCAGAGGAGGGGAGCGGTAGTGCAGGCGAACGCTGGCCGCCGCCTTGGTCAGCGTAGACGTCTTGACAGCGTTTCAGTGGCGGTGGAAGGGAGGGTGTATGCCGCACAGCGTGCGGTGAAGGTGTACTTGTCTCTTTTTAGCATTGCAGCAATGCTCGCCGTGTCGTGCTCGTTAGCAGCGTTCGTAGGCCAAAAGATGCAGTGTAGTTTGTTTAATGTATTTCCCCGTGAAAATCCTCCTTTTTGTCTGAAGATTCGTATTCATGCTGTTCTTCCCTTATGGAGTTTTAACTCTACCAATAATGTTTCTTTTGAAAAATTAGTTCTGAATACGGTGGCAGTGTGCAAATAAGGTGTGGCCGGACTAATTCTCAGGATGCTTTAGCAATAAGTCTTGTCAATGACGTTGCTCCCAAGTAGAGCGATACAATGGGTTTTTTTTTTTCAGCTCAGTGTTTTATTAACGTTTATTAACATATTAACGTTATTAACATTCTCGCCGAGTATGTAAAACAATCCGTGTTTGAAGTCTGCAACTCATAAAACAATTCAGCTTTCCAGCGTGTTCAAAGTCAAACTGAAATTATAAAAGTGCTAAATAGCATGCTGTTTCTAATTACCTATAAATGCCAGTGATGACTCCTAAAAGTAGTTATGAAAATATTGCTAATGCTGCTGTTTGAGTGTATTTTTAATTGTCCTTTCAGTCAATTTTAAATTTGCACTACCTGAAGCAATTTCAAGCCACGAATGCAGTAGTTTAACTGCACGTGTTGTTAGTAAATTAGCGTTGTTTTCGTGAACCGTGAAGAGTGATTATAAAAATAACATTTGCAACAAAAGCTTCTGTTTAAGTAAAAATCATCTTATGCTTTCTGCAGAGTTCTGTGCTGTTCCTCGTTGTGTTCTCCCTCACACGCAGTCTTTGAAACGTGAAGCTTTCTCATAGAATGCTTTCCATCATTTGCTTTTGAATTGTACTTAGATGTATACATATATAGAAAGATCTTAAGTCTTTTGAGCCTAACACGCCATTTGTAAGGACTCAGCTAGTGCTTGCATGTTACCTTTTCTGCTCTGGACTCCTTATATTGCTGTCACTTCTGCTTGATATATTTAGTCGTTCCCATACTTCTTGAAATGAACTGCTGCAGTCATTTTTGATCTTAAGGAATATGTCGTATACTTAGAAAATAATGTTGCTTCCTTTACCGTAATATTCAATATGAAATCATCTTTTATTTTTGAAGTGAGCAGTGATGATTCAAATGACTCAGAGTTTCATGAATCTGCAGTTAGTGAAGAAGTGAGTGAATCTGAAGATGACCAACGTCCGAGAACAAGGTATAAATAAAACATAACTATGCTTGTGTTTTGTGTTTGGTTTTTGTTTTAATGGTATGATTTAGGCAGTGAAAAGGTAAAATTAATGTATCTTTACTGACTTAAGAGACCTAGAATCAGTCTTTAAATCCTTTGATACTTCTTACATTAAATTTTCATGTCTGCTAATTAACTTTGCAGCAACTGAAAGAATTTCGTATTTATACCAGAGTTTGTGGTACGTGGCTGTTTGGTGAGCCAATAGGGAAAACAGATTAGCGAAAAATGACCCTTTTTTTTGCCAATTATGCCAATCAAGGAATGGTGGATTCCAATAAAAAGATAATACTTTAAATTTTTGAGATTCTTTGGGGTTGTCTGGAGTAGATTGTTGCTGTGTGTGTGTCCTGTGAGGTCAGGGGGAGGAGAGAATTAGAAAGTACACGGTTGCTTGCATGAAAGGAGTAGTTTTTCTGTTGGTTAGCAATGTATTTCGTGTAATTTTTTATCATTGTCCATCAGTCAAGCAAAGAATTATCTTTGTTTACCATGGGACTGCCTTTTTTTAACATAGATCTGCCAAGAAAGCTGAGGCAGAAGAAAACCAGCGCAGTTACAAACAGAAAAAGAAACGAAGGCGTATAAAGGTTCAAGAGGATTCTTCAAGTGAAAATAACAACAAGGTACTATATTGTGCTTTAAGTTAACTAAATGGGAAAAGGAGTTCCTGTTTCTTATGCCAACTGGTTAGGGACTTGGGCATCTGGAACAGCTCTGTCCAAAGGATCAAGCAAGTTATAGTTGAATAAATGCGCCACTAGATCAGACAAAGTTTTTTATTTAATGTATATTTTATATGATAATATTTAATATATTAATATTCAGTATAAGTCATTAGTTAGTATTGTATGATAACAGTACCTTTAGTACTGCTTTGTGCAGGTGAAGTTATCCTTAGTATCTCAGAATACAGTGTAATTAAGGTGGTACCTCTGTTATCATACTGACTAACTTGTTTAAAAAAAAGCATCTTTTTTCTGCGAGCTAAATTAGATGTGTATAAAATTTTTTGTGCATAAATATGGTATACCTGTATATGCAAATTTTCTCTAAAAATCAAGATTTTGGTGGTCTGTGTCATAATTTTCTTGTTAATGGCTGGTTTATTTAATTTGTAATAGAGTAATTCTGAGGATGAGGACAACGATGATTCAAAATCTCCTGGAAAAGGCAGGAAGAAAATAAGGAAGATTATTAAAGATGATAAACTAAGAACAGAAACACAAAATGCACTTAAAGAGGAAGAAGAAAGAAGAAAACGTATTGCAGAAAGAGAACGAGAGAGAGAGAAATTGAGAGAGGTATGTTCCATTTTCTTTGCAAAACGATGCTAGGAAGTTGAATTGATGATGATGTTTAAGACATCTCAGTTTAATTTGGTAAGTACCTTTGAAGCTGCTTAACTGTAGCCATGTAAGCCACAAGTTTGATTTGTAATTTGTTGCAGGTTAAGATCTGTAAGTTTTATTTAAGACTCCTGAGGACTTAAGATAAGTTGTTTCTTGTTTTAGTTGTCTACTGTTTTACCTTTCATGAGGGAAAAGGTCTCCTGAAGTAGGTTTCAGTTAATTAGATGACTTAGAATTTTGCTAACCCTTTGTGTTTGCAAAATGTTTAGTCAGCGTGTGAAGTATTACCGTCATGCACTGTTTCTGCTTCTAGGTGATAGAGATAGAAGATGCTTCACCTCTGAAATGTCCAATTACAACTAAGCTGGTTTTAGATGAAGATGAAGAAACCAAAGAACCGTTAGTGCAGGTTCACAGGAACATAGTTACCAAACTGAAACCACACCAAGTAGATGGTAAGAAAGAAAAAAATAGAGGTTTTTTAATCCTTTTTTTAACCCTGGCCCTGTGGGTTATACAAGCCGAATTGGAATTCTAAGTGAACCTCCTTGGCAGGCAAATGCCAAAACACAGGATTTAATGTATCATTTTTGGAAGGTCTGAACAAAAATAAACGACATCAGCAAAACATGAGTCTGTTTTACAGACAAAGAATCTTAAGTAGGTAAAGTTGAAAGGGGCCTCAGAATCGTCTAATTTTCTGCACAGAGGCAGAATCAAATATATGTTTACCATACTGGAGAAAAATTTACCTAATTTTTTTTTTTTTTTTATAGTTTTCAGTGAAGATTTCACAATCTTCCAATGCTTTCTTGACTTTTTGGTCCGGAATATTTTTCCTAATACCTGACATGACTGCACTGCAAGTCAAGCCAACTTGTTGTCGTTTTCTATTTCTAGTGAAGAAGAAGAAAAGGATGATAGCTAATCATAAGTTTCTCCATAGCTTATTCTTTTAAATTTTCCTCCAAGATCATAATCTACACCTTTCCCTTCTAGTAATAATCTTCTGGACTTGCTCCAGCTCTTAAAGGGAAGTGCCCTGAACCAGACACAGCAGTCAAATTGAAGCCTCATCGGTGCTGAGTATAGCAGAGTGGAATACAACTCTCTTATAAATATATTGCAAAGAATAAAAAATCACCCAGCAGCCCCTCGTGTTGTTAAGACATTTTATTATGTATTATATATTTCCTCTCCTTTTCCAGCAATGCTGCTGTCAGGGTTCTTACTTGATTTTGCCTCCTTAAGCATAGTACTCTACATCTACCTTTACAGAATTTCTTCTGATTGATTTCATAGCATTTCACTAATTTGTCAAGATTATTTGTCTTTGCATTAAGTCCTTGCCCCTTCCCTGCCGTCTCCTCTTTTCTCCCTGTCCCCATGTTTGCAGTCATCTACTACCTGCACAGTCGTATTTTCTAATCCAGTTCCCACATCTGCAATGAAAACTTTGCATATGACTAAGCTCAAGACAAAGATCATCTCACATACTACCCCTTTGACAGAAATGCACCAATAATTACCCTGAGCAGTGCTTTTGGAAGGTTTACCATGATCTTACAGTGATTTCACCTATCTCTTATCAGCTGAAATTTAATAAAATGACTGTTTAGTAAGAAAATTTTCAAAAATTTTCTTCAGGTGTTCAGTTCATGTGGGACTGCTGTTGTGAATCTGTAAAAAAAACAAAGACATCTCCTGGTTCTGGATGCATTCTTGCTCACTGTATGGGTCTGGGGAAAACATTGCAGGTAAGGAACAAAAGTCTCCTTGTTTTCTAGTCTGTAGCTTGCTCTCACAAGCTGATCCAGCAAAAGGCTATTTTAATGACTTTCAGAACATAGTAAAAACTTACTATTTCCTAGGCAGTGACTTGCTGGGGATTGTTGAAGAAAAGCTTTGTAAAAAGTTTTCTGAAAGAAGCTATGTTTGTGTAGTTGTGAGGTTTTGTTATGTACTTGTGCATCCTCTGCTTTAGAAATATCTAAAATTAAATCGACTAATAATTGATATTCACTGAAAAGTTCATATTTAATTGTAAGTAACGTGTAGCTCCCTTGCAACCCAGAATAACAGAATATAGCTAGTAGGAGATAAGCTTTAAGAACTCTGTTTCTAAGCTAGTTTAATAATCTTGAGCAAGTTGTGCTTTTTACTGTGTTCCTCATTCCTGTGTTATTCTTTAAATTGTTCTTTTTCCTCAGTGGTTTTTGGATTTATTTGCTGCACCGCTAGAGTAGAGGTTTTTCGCGCATTTTTTATGACAGGCTTTTAGTGTCTAAAGTCACAGGGGTTATGTTTTAAGATAAACAACATTTTTGTACAATTTAGTCCGTTCTGGGTTTGGGGGGGGAAGGGGGGGTCTGTTTTATTTGTCAGTGTTTGTCCATCTGTACATTCATATTTTGGGGTCGTCGTGCATTGCGAGCAGTTAAGACTAGAAATTTTTATTGCCTTGGCAGTAACCATAGGGCTTTCAACCACTTCAACCATTTTTTCTCTTTTTTGTTTCTTTCCTTTGGCTTTACAGTCCTTTGCTTCCCGAGATCTTCAGGTTCAAGCCTCCTTTGCCGCTTCAGTGCATGTAAACTCTTCCTTCTCTTTTACGCTGCTGAAGACCGTTTCTTAAAAGAACTTTAAAACAGAATATTGTAGCATTAATCAAAAAGATTTCTGCATACCTTTGTCTGATACAAGCCCCTGTTCTGCCACGTTAAAAATGGCACAGTGAACAACTTCCCCGGTCTGAAAGTCTTTACAACTTGAAGCTCAGTCCCCATCTTGAAATATTTCTTTGGAAGCTGATCACTCAAAGGGTTGTGTAAAACAACAGTCATAGCTCTTTCTCTTGGGCCTCAGGAGACACTTATGGCCTGTCAGGTCACCTTGAACTTCAAAAGAAATAAAAGATCAAAATCCAGAGGTTTCCTGGATTCCCTGCATGTCAGTATTCAGGCTAGTATCTTTTCAGGGTAGTTAGCAGCGGTGAGTTCCCTTTCTGTTTGCTTTTTTCCAAGTATCTATCTATCTGTCTTTCATCATAAATTTTGTTTTTGCATGTAGCCAGATTTAGCATCACTACAAATGCTGTGAACAAGGTAATGGGGTGGGTTGCCTGTCTTGCTGCTCTACTTCCTCATCTGTTTCCCAGGGATTCCTTTTAACAGAAGAACCTTTCCCTTTGGTTCTGAGAAAGAAGAAGGGAATTTTTTGAGGTCACTGAAGAAAGGAGGGTAACACTCTCATCTATTCTGAAAAGGACTGAATGTTTACATTGATAGGTGGAAAAGATAAGTGCCCTTAGCTGGTGTCATCCTGAGCCTTCAGAAAGGGAACTGCTTCGTGCCTCTTGACCTGCAGGAAGCTGACTGTCAGTGTATCTTTCCAGAAAAATCTGCTATTCATTATTAGACGCAGTCGCTGCTGATAAAAGCAGGGCTGCTTTGGTCTCCCTGTCGTAGGCCTTCATTGAAGTTCTGATGCTGTTTGCTCATGTCTGGAGGTGGGAGATATTCCTATATCTTTATCAGGCCAACCGGCTGGTGAAATGACTCTGAAAGGAATGAATTTTCAAGTTAACGTGAACCTTTTTGATTCTCCAGCTCAAGGTGAACGCTAGAAATCTAATCTGCAGCTTCTGCAGACACTGGAATCCGTTAGAGTTGATTTCAACTCAGTGCCCTGTCAGTCAGGGCCTTCTTCCTACAGGATCAATTCTTAGCTATGAAATCACTTTCTAGGAGCTCTGCCTAACGCTTCAAGTGAGGCTGTGGCTGGCAATTCTAGATCACGTAGCAGCCAGCAACACTTCATTCTAGATTTCTTCTTCAGATGCTCCAGATACGGATGCACTTTACTCGCTCCCTGGAGTGCAGTCTCTTTAGCGTGGTGATGATGGTTCTCAAAGAGGTTATTTTCTTCCTACAGTGAGGATGGGATCCTCAAAGCGTCTGTGAGGAAATGCCATTTCACCATCCTCTTCCATCTTGGTCAGTTGTGGTGAATGCTTCCCCATTGGATTGGGAAGCCCTATCACAATACCTGAAGGCTCAAGATCTGTTCATTCGTAGAGAGGTCAGTATATCGACGTACTGGAATTCCGAGCTGTATAAAAGATGTCTCAACCTTTTTGTGCCATAGCGAGGTTCATAGTCTGAAAGTGACAACAGCCAGCATTGGAGTGTTGTTAGTAACTTAGCAAGCAAAATGCTTTACGACCCTGTTGACAATCAGTTAGTCTTTGACACTTGTATGCTTGGTATGAGAATTGTCAGTAGGGTTTACTTTCTCTAGTGCTCACATCTGCCTTGCTGGTTGGCATTAGGCATATTCAGCACACCTGGAAGCTACTAGACAGCAGGCTTGGCTTGGCTTGGCTTGGCTTGATGTCTTCCGGTGTTATTTTTAGAGATTTGAAGTATACTCCCAGGCAAAATCTTCAGAGACACCCCAGTAGGAGTCGTTTATTCTTAGCTAGAATTAACTAAGCCTTGCTGGTCCAGATGCCTTCCTGGTTCTTATATTTTCCGTCTAATCCTACTGCTACCCAAGATTCTTCAAAAAGTAAAGTACCTTAGCAAACACATGATCCTGCTCTCCTCTGACCTAGTTGAGACAAATTTTGTTTAAAACTTGATGATCCTGCTTAAGAGGACTTTGAGAATCTTCCTTCTTGACCTGGGAATTGCAAGATACAGGAGCTGTCATGGAGCACTTTAGGTTGGAATAATATCTTCAGATTCTTGAGATACTTCTGTAAAAAACCAACTGAAGGGAATCAAGGGAATTGCATCATTTATTCATTCATTCATTTATTTATTTATTTATTTTTATTTTTGAGTAATGTGGAGCTCCAGAGGAGCAGGGGGACTGCAGTCATTCTGTATATATACTGTTTAGGAAAAACAAGCTTCAATCTTGAATGCTTGCGTTGCACAAGGTATGGACAGTATGTTTCTAATAAATCCAGCTGCTGGTATGTAACTTTGTTTTGTTTATGGAAGTTGAGATGACGGCCACAAGATTTTGTCAGTCCACAATCCTACAGAAATGGATTTTCATGCATGCTTCGAAATTCACCTTTGAAAAGTTTGTTTTATATAGCTAATTCTGACTTGGGCATCACGATTCTTCAGGAGGTAGATTATACCTTTTGCTAGAAATTTGCAAGGTATTGCAGAACAGTAGAAATGAAATGCAATCTGTGTTACTTTATATACTGCATACTTCAGTAAATAATTTGATGAAATATTTCACAGCAGAAGATATTTTTCTGTGAGATCCACATGTGTTCATAAGATTTGACTGTCTTTTTTGGCTGTAGCTTCTTGATAATCAAAAAAAGCCACAGTTTAAAATATGTATTAATTGCTTTGATGACCGCTGTTTGTCGCTTAGGTAAGTGGATTGTTTGCTTCCTTATGTGGCCCTTTGCCAGTGTTTCTCTTGTACTCTATAATGGCGTTTGTAGCTTAGCTCTTACAAGAGCTGACTCAAGTAAGTTTTTAGAAGACTTTGTAAATCACGGAGAAGAATGTCAGTAAAGGATCAGGGAGATAAAGCAGTTAGGGACTTGCTGGCTCCTGAGGACGTAGGACTTGTGTCATCAGTCTTCTGTGTAGTTTTTTCCTGCATCTGAACATAAGATACTTTCTTCTTAATAGTAAAACCACTAGTATTTCTTTCAGTATTGCAGCATCTAAAAACATTTTGGCGTCTAGTGTTCATAACATAGTCATGCAGTTTGACATGACTCTGATACTCTGATGGTATATTAAATTGGAGTTGTCAAATAGCAGGTTTTGATCTAGAAAGAGCTTACAGGATGTTGCATCGTTGTGTGGGTTAGAGAGCGGTCTGCACCATTAAAAGTGTGGTATGAGAGAGCTGGAGCTGCCAGGGTCGTTGACTCTGTGCTCATGGCATGTTACATGCTACCTGTAGCCCTTTCTTCGTTCGCTACTCTTTGAAAACAGGCACCCCAGCAGAAGGTCTCTGACCGGCATCAAAAGAGTTAGTTCCATCCTTAAGGAGGTGACGTCGTCCGCAGCGTACACCCAGACTGGCTACAAGTGAATATTTGGAAAGGGCTTCAATGTCCTGGTTCAGAGGTCTTTTGAGAAAGTACTACCTGGGTTTGAATCCTGAAAAACCTGATAAATCCAGGCCCAAATTTGCCAAGGAGTTGAAAAAAATGTGGAAAACGAGTGATTTAAAAGGAAGAAGTTAACTTTGAGGAAACTTAATACATTTATGAGGTTTAAAGATGTGGATTTACTTAAGGGTTATGGGGAGGATTGGGAGAATGCTCAAAAATGACCTAGTAGATATGTTTTAAATTATGAAAATAGTTGGTGAAATTTAGAGGGAGGATTTATTATTTGTGGAATTGTTCAGCTCCCTGGAGCAATTCAAAATTAGGTGTGTCTCAATATGTGAAGGAGGTGAGCAGCCATATAACAGACAGAAATAAGCTCATCTTTAAATCAATTACACGTGTATAGAATTTTAAGCAGAAAGTGAGTTGTTTAATGAACAGAGTACGAATGTTTGAACAAGACTGTTGGTTAAGTTCCTTATGTGAACGTATAGATGCTTGTATGTTTCTTTCCCGGATTTTAATACTCAGTGTTTTATTTTGGGTTGCTTTGTTTGGTTCTTTTTCTTCTTGCAGGTAGTAAGTTTTCTTCACACGGTCTTGCTCTGCGACAAGCTGGATTTCCGGACAGCTCTGGTAGTGTGTCCACTGAACACTGCCCTGAACTGGTTGAACGAGTTTGAAAAATGGCAAGAAGGTTTAGAAGATGATGAGAAGCTCGAGGTATAAGGCTTAAAGAGAGTTCTTGAAAGTGAAATAACTTTTACATAATTGGTGTATGTGTTTGGGACAAAGTCCACTACTCCAAATCCAGGTTAAGGAATGCACTTTATTTGAAAAATATCCTTACGTTAATATGCTTTGGGAATTTAAATGTTATACCACTGCTTTGGTATTTTGAAGAGCAGTTTCGAGCATGTTCTTCCCCCTTTGAAAGGTCTGTGAACTAGCAACTGTGAAACGCCCTCAAGAGAGAAGCTATATGCTCCAGCGTTGGCAAGATGAAGGAGGTGTGATGATAATAGGCTACGAGATGTATCGCAATCTTGCACAAGGCAGAAACGTGAAGAGTAGAAAACTTAAAGAAATATTTAATAAAGCTTTAGTTGATCCAGGTAAGTGAAAATTAATGCAAGTATGCATTGTATATTCAAACCAGAAAGTATGATACATATGAGCTAAGTAATCTGGCAAATGGACATCTGTTTGGAAAATCATTTTAAAATGTAACATTAGGGAGATTTTTTGTTTGTTTGTTTCCTTTGAATGGTCATTCAGAAACTCCCCCTTGCGTTTTTGTAAATGGACTGTCAGTGATTTTGTGTATGAGGTCAAATACAAAAACGACAACAGGTATTTTGACAGGAGTTACTACTAGCAACTTTTTCTTTGTCGGCAGATATCTTTTTTGCCAGTGCTGTTTTCCTTGTCTGGTAACTTGAAGTGTCTCTGTTGGGAGCCTAAGGTTATTTTAATCTGCCAATTTGTTACAGCCACAAGCTGCTTTAGCCTCACTGGAATTCTGCCTTCATGGGAGCAACTACACATTAAAAATAGTTGCGAAAATGCCTTAGAAGTGTGAATAAATAAGTGTTAATTAAGTGCTAATGAACAAATTGCAGATAAAGCGCACTTAATTTAGTTTTTTCTCAGTAAGAAAAATAGAATCTGGTTTTAAGATCAACTGAACTGTGTTGGAGCAAAATTTTGGAAAATGTGTATGTAAGCACTTGAAAACATTTTAAATGGATATAACTAATCTAGTAAGCGATTGCCGAACAGAAGTAAAAATCCTAGGAAGAGCAAATTTCATCGAAATGGCAAGTGGAGGTAATTTTTCCTCCAAATTCTCAACTGATATCTGAAAACTACTTAAGGTTATTCAGCATACATACTATTTTAAATCCTGTTTTTGAAGGGTACTTTTGCCATAACTTTGATATTTCTGTTAAAGTTGGTCAGAATTGGGAATACCAGTATGGTAGGGGAAAGATTCTTGAGGTAGATTTTCCTGTTGTTTATTTTATCTGACTGGACTTTAGGTTTGTTCACTGTTAAGAATACATTTGATTTGTCTTAATTTTTTAACATTAATTCTGATTTCTGATGGAAATCTAGCATTCGTCTGGTTTGTAATTCTGCTTGGTGAGCTTGATCTTGTGAAGTTTCAAATGATAGCAGTGCTGATTTGTGTGATAAGAGACTAGAGGATTCCTCTAATGGGAAAAATGGTTTTGTGATTATTGCTGTGCAGCTCGAAAAAATGAGTTTTCAGAATGGTGAGGTAATATCTAAGTTGATACTATAGAAAAGTAGTCTAAATGGCAAGCACACAAGCGATCGTGTGCTGCACTTTGAAAAGCAAACGCCTATGTTTGTAACCTGGCCACGGAGAGTTGGTTTCAGACAGCTTTCTGTACGTACTCCAGCAATGCAGTTATGCCATTTTAGTCTCAGTAACCCTTAAACAAAGCAATTACTCATTTTTGCATTTGTAAAGCATGTTTAGCTGATGATGGCTGTTCTTGCTTCTTAATTTGGAAGTTTGCCAGCTCACTATGGGTACGGGTTTTTTTTACTTTTATTACCCGATTAATATCTGTGTGCCTGAACTGTCTTACACTCCTTCTAAAATGTTTTTTAAATTTCTTATGTCTCTCCATCTTTTCCTAAACTTCTTAATTTGCACAGGAGCCTATTTAATAGAAATATTTGTGTATTGAAAATGTTATCTCCATTTTAATGTCATACATCACAAGTCCATTTGTTAATATGAGTTTACTGATCACGCGGTATTTAACTTTGACAAGGATTCTTGAAATGTAATGTTTGAGATTTTAGCATTATCTTAAAACAGTGAGATTCAAGGCGAAGTTTAGAGTTAGTGTGAATCCCATTATGAAGGAAAATCTTTCCCTTGTGTAATCTGATATAATTGTTTTAAAAATGCCTATTACATTTTTGTTTATCCCTGCATATTTGTATTGTTGTTCCATTGTATCGGTGTGTTTGTATTATGCTTTGAGTCAGCACGCTAATTTTAACGCAAAAAGTGTGGTTTCACGACACTTGAAACCAGTTTAAATCAAAGCTGCTAATAGTTCTGCCTTTTTGCCATTTCCTTATGCTCCTGCCTGTGTCCTTGCACTGGAAGTGGCATTTGTCTGATTGTTCCTTTTATGGACATATCATTGCTCCACTGTAATCTTCCATCTTCAGGCAGGATTACAGGGTCGGCGCTCTGGCTTCCAAAAGTCTCTCAAAGCTGCTAATAATTTTGAATTTGGCTTACAAAAGAAACGAAGAAAAAGGGAGATGTGAAGTTAAGAAGCCCAAATCCAGATGAAATTGCCATTTAAAATACTGGTCAAAATTGAGCATATCAGCAGTGAATGTACTGCTTTAACTGGTCTCCCTTTGAATTGAGAAACCTCAGATGTGAAGAACAGTCAGGACTAGCGAAAGATAAGAAGTAAGCAGGATAAAGAAGCATTTTGAGAAAGTCGACAACCTAATAGGCTGCAGCCACCTAGGTCGGGGATCTGTGGCCAGACTGGTAGGAACTAAGTGATGATTTTCCCCTATAAGCAGATGGAAAGACAAGCAGGGTGAAATGCTGGAAAACGTTTGGTCTCTGGAGATCATGAAACCTCTGACTGTGAATAGTGCTGTTGTCTTAAAAATCAGACGTCTGCATTTCAGCAAGACATAAGATCTTTTTGTTTTGGGCTTTATGCTTCAAATTGTTAGGAGCACTTGTCAGGTTTCCCGTGGTTCTGGTGTCTGTCTGGTGGACGAGACAGTATCTCGTGTGACCTTCCCAGTCCTTGTGAATCTGTTCTGCTTTTTACGTCCCGCTTACAAGGGTTTTGTTCTGCTCTACTTCCAGATCTATTCAGACGTTCTGGGACAGCTCGATAGTGCAGTTCTTGTGAATAGGTTAATAACTTGAGTAGATTTAATCCAGCTCAGAAACTGCAGCACCCTGAGCCTTGTAGGCTTTGGATAATTTCACGTGAACGTGGAAACCGTGTTTTGATCTTTTTGTTAGATTCGCTGGTTAGTCGAATGGAGTCAGACTGTTAGGAAAACTAATATTGAAATAACTTAGTAATTATTTTTACGGTGCAGCAAGTCTTTCTCTATTTAAACTAATTACAAAAAGACAGAAGTGTTCTTCTGTTGCTATCCAGTGTTTTTTGGACGTGTTTTGGCTAAATTGGCGGGAAGTATCTTGCAGCAACCGCTACTCGTTTCTTGCTCTATCCCCTTGAATCACGGCAATCGTTGGCAATATAGCTAGCTGCCAGTGAAAAAGAAGTTATGAAGCTATGCGCTGGCTTACTGCTGTGACTGTAAAAGAGAAAACCTTTGCCTCTGGGAGCAATTTTAATTTAAAAAGTGGCAAATTTGGTATTTGAGCGATAATTTAACAACATATGGCTGGTTAAGCTGAACACTGCTAGGATAGACGCGTGCTGCAGCAGAAGCTTACGCTGCACAGTATACTACCGAAGAGGGGACCAGAAAGGGAAGGTTTAGCCAAAGTTTATGGGGGGGAAATAGTGTGAGAAGTGATTTCATTAATTAACTAGCTCTGCTATGTGAAATAACAACAAGATTATATGCTCATGCAAAGCAACAAATGACTTCCCATAATGCTTTGTGCAACTGATAAAACGCTGTTTGGTTTATTGATAGCTGTTGTGCTATGCTTGCAGCATTTCAGGAATTTTTTTGTTGTTGTTGCGTTAACACTAGTAAAAATTCCATTACTGTTTAGCTTGGAAAGAGCTCTTTAATTGACATTTGTATAAAACTGAACTGAGGTTCTTATAGGCTTCAGAGTAGCAGGAGAACTGTATGCATGTATCTCACTGAACATGTTGTGTATATATATCAATATATTAATGTGCGCCAGTTCAGCAAGAAGGATAAGATGGGGACTGATCTTTAAAGAAGGATTGAAGGAATAAAGCATGTTAGCTTAGAAAAAGCTAGACGACTAAACTGACACATTCTGCACCATTTGAGACGGGATTACAGAGAGGAACAGTTATCAGTTGATTTTTACATCAGTCGAAGAAAGGAAAAGGCAGAATGTGTCTTGATTTGCAGCTACGCAACGTATTTTAGCAAAAGAGAGGTCGTGGCGTTTCCTCCTTCTGTCAGGGAGGGTACACCACTCTCTCTGAACGGCTAAACGATCCCTGGAGGTCCCTCCAAGTACAAGTTTTACCTTCGTTCATACGATTTTTGAGAAATAACCTGCCCGTAATTTTGTTCTTTTTTTTTAGACAATAAAAAAAAATCCGAATTTATGAATTTTTGCCCCTGAATTGTAGCCAAGATATTGGTTCAAGATATGAATGCTACATGTTTCCCAAACAAATAAAAAATAATTACCCTAAGTTTTTTCATGCTTTTACTGTTCATTTACTTAGTCTAAACGACAGTTTTTTGTTTTTTTTTAATTAACCACTTTGTTCATGTTAACGAAACACAGTCTATCCAGAAACAGTGATTTCTGGCGCATTGGCACAACTTTGCTCGCTAATCGTCATTAAGGTTTCGTTATCCTTCTTTTCTAATAGGCTTTGATTCTGCTATTAACAGGAGGTACTAGAGCAAATCCATTGCTGCGAATGGGTGTGTCAAAGTGCAAACGGTCAAATCCGCTGGGGAGCTTTTGCCAAGCCTTGCAAATGTTTCGAGTTCCAGGAACCAATCTCCAGGCCGTCTCAGTACTACTGTACGCTGCGTGAACAGGTGGCTCGTGTAGGGTCCTTGCCCTTCGGGAAACGCTAGCCCCAAGGCCGTTCAGAATCGGGACCGCAGAAAGAACCTGTCACTAGTGAGAGATGCTTGCCTGACCTTTCAGGGAGAGGAAGGCGTTGTAGTGGCGTGCGTGCTCCCCAAACGGGGCAGGTTCGAAAGTCTTGAAATGGTATGGGGGGAAGTTTCTATGATAGGGAGGAGAATTCAGAAATAAGTGAACTCAGACAAGTCTACATATGTTTGAAACTCGAATAGATAGTGGATTTTCATAGTTGCTTTCTGGACTTGGATTAGAAGGTTTTTTTTTTCCCCTGCTTAGAAAAAAGGGTCAGCTTGATTGGCTTTTCTGTTGTTAGCACGTAAGATTTAAACCACTTTTTGAGGCTTAAAATGACAAGATTAAGATGTCTGGCATGAGCATTAAATCATGCAAGTGATCAAAGTGGTTGGTTTTCTCTGTTGTTGCTCGCTTTCCTAGGGTTAATGCTCTTCTCTAGCAGTTGGTTTGAAGTTACCCTTACAGTCTGAGAGAACCTATCTCAGCAAATTATTAGATTAAATTGATCGTGCTGATAAATTCTCCTTTGGTACCTAAAATATCAGCCTTTTTAGCGCTGAGTAGCTAACCACAGCTGATGGTTTTGGGTGGTATGTTTCAAAGACCCAAAAGCTGGCTTCTGCCATCTTTGTGGCTGATGATGTTGGGGTTGGTCCATTTTAGATTTGGTAAAACATGTGTTCTGAGTGACTAGTAGGATCCTAGAGTGTCTTTTATTCCTCCTTCCAAGGAAAGAGCTTCCAGAAGTTGCTCCAAAGCTTAAAACCATGAGGATGCGTAAATCCGTTCTGCTGAGTTTCATGTGCTTTATCTGAAACCCTACATTGTAACGCTTCATAATTCTGCTGTAGTTGCTTTGCATAGTGTGCGAGTGTCTCGTGACGTGCGTTTGACGCTCCTTGTGCTACTAGTCTAGAATTTCAGTCTAGCGTCCTTGACCTTATCTCTTAGAAGACAGTTGCGGACGTTTCAGCTGTGATGTTCAGCTACACGGTGGCAATTCATTTCTCTGTAATTCAAATCAGATTTGTGTGCACGTATCTTAGATAAGACTTTAAATTGCATTGTTTCCCCATATCAGTACTGATCTGCTGTCTTACTTAAAAAAAAAAACCCCAATTATTACCTGGTTTTCAGTTTTGTTATAATTTATTGGTGACCAGTAGATGGCAGCATGAGCTGAACTTAAAAAAACAGTTTTATGAAATTTTGGCAGGGTGAAAGACAATATGAACATGCACGCACTTTATGAATGGATAGATAGTTTTTATAGGACTGTATTGCACAACCGTATTTAATTCTGCCCCCAAAGATTTTATAAGCAACGGTGTTGTTTCCCAGACCACCTATTGTGAATACCTATACAAAGCCTAAATAAGAACTTTAATATAGCCAAAACAAGACTATTTCAAAAACATAATAAACTTTAGTAAGACAAAATTGGACTTCTTCAATCTGCCAGCTTCTTTGTGGTTATAAAAGGTAGAAGAGATCTAACGTTGTTCTTTTTTTCTAGGCCCCGACTTTGTTGTTTGTGACGAAGGGCACATACTAAAAAATGAAGCGTCTGCTGTTTCTAAGGCAATGAATTCAATTCGATCTAGGAGAAGAATAATTCTTACAGGAACACCACTACAAAATAATCTTATAGAATGTGAGTAGTTTTCTCTCTGGTTTAAGAAGTGCTAATTTCCTTGAATATACCTTTGGCCTTCAGCAATATATAATTACAGATGGATTTATTTTGATTAGAGAAGAACACCATGATAAGGCTGTTTGTGATTCTTTATCTAACAAAATATCATTTTGTTGTTCTTTTTTTTGCATTTTGTATATTAAGTCATTGCCTTAAGGTGTGTTTCCGTGACAGTTTAAGCCAAGCTAGCGTGAAGCTGTTGGGATTATGATCTTTCCTCATGCCTTTCCTTGCATACATCTGATCTCTCAGGGAGCCAGTCAAGAAGAGTTGGAAAATTAACGCTGCTGAAATGAATAGCTTTATGACAGTTTAGTTCCTTGTTGTAGCTCGCCAAAGAATCAGATGAGTGTCAGCATGTCGAAAGGCGAGGGGAGGGAATATTCAGAGGGGAAAAGGGTGGACCAGGTCTTGCAGCAGCAACTTAGATTGGTTTAAACTATTGTTGAGCAGTGTTCTTAGTAACTTTACTACAACAGTGACTTACGTTACTGTTTTGAGAACTTCATTCTAAATTAGCATACAATATTTGCTTCTAGTCATTAATAGGCTGTAATATTTGCTACTGTTGATTAATATGCTTTTGAATCTATTGCAAAATCGTTATGAATATGATTGTCTCATATTAATGTGTTGGTGTGCATCAGCTCTGAAACTTTGGGTAGCATCTGAGATGAAATTGCTTTAAATCTGACATTAAATTTGCAAAATGACTTCTATTTGTAAAGTATGTATCAGTTTATGATACCCTTTCCTGAAAATGCTGTTAAAAAAATTTTTTTTTTTTTTACTCAGCAGATGGTAGTTCTTAGATTAGATAAGACATATTCATTTTCTGTTAGAATTAACCCTTCTATGGGTGCTGTACTTGTCGTTTTGAACAACTGGAGCCTGATCTTTCTGTCCTAGATCATTGCATGGTTAACTTTATTAAGGAGAATTTGCTTGGCTCAATTAAAGAATTCCGAAATCGATTTATAAATCCAATTCAGAATGGTCAGTGTGCGGACTCCACTCTGGTAGATGTCAGAGTAATGAAGAAGCGTGCACATATTCTTTATGAGATGTTAGCTGGATGTGTTCAGGTAAGAACTGTTTTCCTGCGATTACCTTGAATTAGCTGGTAGGGGGAGGAGTTATTTAATTGTGTTCTAATAAAAGCATTGAAAGGCCTGTCATCCTGTAAATTTGCTGTTAAAGTGGTCTGTTGTATCCAACTATCACTTTTGACTTAAATATTTTCATTGATTACTAGATTTATAGATTAATAATTATTAGCTAGAAAATAGTACCAAAAAATACGTAATTTTTATCAAATGTCAGTGTATCCTTAGGAGGTATAAACCCAGGTACAGGGAGCCTAATAGCAGATGTGATGCTCTAGGCCCAAAGCGCACAGAAATCGCATACCCTAAAACAGAAAACAGTTAACTTGAGTTGGGATAGTTAATCTGTGATGCAAACATTGGTATTAGCTGCTTGACCTACCCTGCTTTCACAAAAAAAGGTTTTAGTATTAAAACAAACACCCCCTCCCCCCCCCAAAAAAAAGGCAGTTATCAGAGCAGCTATTGAAGTTGCAATCAACTTTGCAAGGACTTAGAACTGGGACATGGGGTTCATTAACCCCATATACTCTTGACTAGGTGGTACTCATATACTATCTACTCATGTACTCTTGTCTAGACAACCACGTATACATAGGTTAAGCAGGGCCTATGCAGATAGTGCCTGTATGTAATGGGTTTTTTCCCCCCATTTTGTGGTTAGGTAACATCTGAGTTACTGTAATTTATGCAATGTAATTTGTCATGTAAGATGCCAGAAGTTTTTAAGCTCAGCATAGTAATCTTTGTGTTTATATGACTAAAATTCTGTTTGTAAAATTACAGAGGAAAGATTACACAGCATTAACAAAGTTCCTCCCACCAAAATATGAGTACGTTCTAGAAGTGAGAATGACACCTATTCAGTGCAAGCTGTACCAGTACTACTTGGATCATTTGACAGGTATGTAACTACAACTCTCTCGGGTAACAAGATTAATGGTCTTTTTAACATGGGCTTTTTTCATTGGTTGCTTGTTTGTTTATATGTGTGTGTGTGTGTGTATAATATATATGTAATCAGCCTTACAGATGTGTTTCTGCTGCTTGCTGTAAAATCTGCCTTAACCCTGAAAATGGAATTACAACAAAACATTTGGTTGCAAATATTTTTTGAGGAAGCCTAGTATTTACATCTGTTAATAGTAGCCTGCCTTCAGGTTGTGGTTCATCTCTCCTTTTTCTTCCTCTTCTAAACATAAAACGTAACTCATTTAATGTCTTACTCTTCAAAGAAACAAATTACTGACAGTAAGATCGGAAGGTGAGAACCCAAACTAAAGATGTGGTCTAAGTGCACTAAGTGCCTTGCAATTTCCTTTTGTCATCATGCTCGCTGAAGCTGTTATTTGTCAGATATTGGCTCTTCTGTGGAACTGTCTCTCCTCTTGTTCTCAAAACCCACAGGTCTGTTTTTTGCAGTGACCAGGCTTTTCATCAGCTTTCAATTTCAGTCTTGACTGGTCTGTCTTTCTTTGGGGACTGACTTCTTCCAAATTAAGAATAAACTTGTTGAAATGAAAAGATATATAAGGGAAAAAAAATAGAGGTACTGTAAGCTTCTGTGCTGTTCGCTTTATATTTGAGAAAAAACCACTGAGGCTGGTAATTTAGTATATCGAAGTATCTAAACATCAACAGCACTTCTGAGGAGCGGCGTGTGGGAATGGTATCTCGAGGAGCTCTAACGGAGGTTTTGCGTATGGCCAGGCCTTAAGCAACAGGATTCTGCAGCAGCAGCAGCTTTTGGGTTCTGGAGCAATCCTGTTTGTTTGAATACTGTTTATAATAATTGCCTTCATGATCAGGGGTTGAATTCCATAGTCAAGAATATAGGTAAGGCATTGATGATAGGCGGGCTTTTGTCTAAAGCTTTGAAGCACGTATTTGCTTTTTGCAGTGGCTACAAAATGTGTTACAGAGACTGATATGCCAGTTTACTAATATTTTTTTTTTTTTGCGCTTGATAAGCCACATATCTTAAAATGCCTGTCTGCCACTGCTGCAGGCTTTGTTTCGTTTTTGGGGGTTTTTTTTAAACTATTTTTCTCTTCTGGTTACTCTGCTGAGTTGAATTACAAGGAAGATTAGTTGTATATCAAATCAAGCTGTCATTTATAGCAATATGAAATTCACTGTGTTGTCTTAATGACTTAGACTCTGGGTAATGTAGTTTGAGATCTCCTGGGCACCCTGCAAGCTGGACTTCCTTTCTGGAGTTCTGTCCGCTCTGGTCTGCGTTTGGTGTAAGTTACAGAAGTAGAGAGCTTTGAAGGACCAGTGAACATAATGTCACTTCCACCGATATCTCCAGTAATAATTGGATGCTAAGTGCAGACCTTGCCCTTTTATTTTAAGGGAGTAAAACCATGGTATTTTATTTATAAAAAAAAAAAAAAAGGGGGGGGGGAGGTTACATTAATATGCTTCAAAACAGTATATAAACAAACCTAAACCGCTGTGTAGTTCTCGTTCCTGGTTAGTACTGCTGCAGTCTGTCCCGTGTTGGCTCCTCCTTATACGCGTGCTCTCGGAGAAGCAGCTGATTTGCGTTCTGCTCGTTTCTGCGTCATTCCAAGTGTCTTCCGAAAGCTGGTAGCTTAAAAATAAAAAGCATTAGCTATTCACTGTACAGGCATGCGTCTGAATGAGTCAGGTTAAAGTCTTGTTGCTCCTCCTAGCAAATTATTTTTTTCTCACGACGGCCACAATAGTTGTACAGATTGTTTGGCCCATTTCTGGTGCAGAGCGTCAGAATGTTCTTGTCCTCTCCGGCTGCGCAACGCCGGCTCTGCTGGTCTACCATGTTTTTAGATGGCAAAGTAGATCTTTTAGAGATCATTGATTAGCCCAAGAGCTAGCACTGCGTGGTTACAGTTCTTCTTTTCTTACTGTGTACAGAAGTCTTTATTGTACGTACAATAGCTTTCAGTGCTTCCTTTTTTAATAAACCGGGCAGCAGATAAGAAGTAGTAGCCCCTCATCCAGTGTCCCTTAAAGTTGAGGGAAGTATTTGCTCTGGCTGTGAGCCTATTACGGTTTCAAATTGGCTGCGTTGTTTGGAACCATTAATTTCTTAGCAGTTAGGTTGTGTATCTGTAACTTGAAGAAAATGCGCTCCCTACCTCAGTCAAGGACAGGTAGTGTAATTAATCTGTCTAGACACTGAGGATTCGGCAAAATTAGTTGAGCTCCTCTAAGTTTGCAGCTGTCTAAAGGGCTGGTCCTGTTTCATGACTTATTCCCTAGCAGGCTGATTCAACTCCCTGAACTGGTAGAAAGCATTTTTTTCTCTGTCTCTGTTAATTTTGGGTTAGTTTCCTGCCAGTTTGATGAGCTGAATCAAATCATCCAGTGATCAGTGCCAGAGGCAATATGAGGAAGAAGAGGGAAACGAGAGAGAAGGAAGGAAGGAGGAACTGCCTCTTTTAGAGAAAACAAGCTGTCTAGTCTAACTATGGCCTCTTGGATTTTCATTAAATAAAAAAGTGAGCCTTCCTATTGAAGATGAATATAGCAGGGGAAATCTTTCTTCTCCTCTGTATTTTTTTAATTATGTTTTCCCATGCCCTGTAGCAGAGGCATATAGCTAAAATATACATACTTTAGACACAGTTTTACCAAGTATTTCAGTTTTCCTTCATTTAATGAAAATGATACATGTTTTGCTTCAATTTTTCTGTTATACAGAAAGCGTAGTGTAAAATCTCTAGGGAATACTAACTTGGAGTTCAGCGCAGTAAGTTTCTCTGTTGTTAGCTCAGGTTTAGGGAAGACAGACCTAAGATACTCTGCTTTTCTTACAATCGTATTTCCCAGAGGCATAGGGAAACACAAATGGGAAGAAACCTGAAACTGTTGTAAAAATAAAAACTATCAAGAGTTTGCTTCATTGAAATACTTGCCTTCTGTGTTTTACTGGGATTGCCTTGCCTATTTAACAAATGCACTGGATAAACTTTGTGCCTCTTGTGTCACAGATATTTGATAATTGTGATGCAGTAAATTCTATTCTCTTGTAGTTAGATGTGCCTTAAATTATGTATCTGTAATAGATATGAAATAATAAATATCCCTAATAACTCAGCTTCAAGAACCTCCAGTTAATATGTTGCTTAATGAGTAATTGAGGCTACACGAGAAAAAAAAAAAAAAGCTCTGCAAACGCTTTACTTTTTTGCACGAATTTGGGTTTGAACAACAAAAATAGGTTGGGAATCTTTAGATACTTTATTGTGACAGATTAACGTAGTCATACCAAAAGAAGTTAGCTGAGAACAATAAGCCAAATTCATTGAATCCTAAATGCAAATTTTATTTTGCTTTTTCTAGCTTGGGCTGCTTTTTAAGACCTAACTTCTACAAAACCTAAATAGATATGACTATCCTTTTAACAGGATTTGGATTCATTCCTGTATTGGAGAGAAATGTGCTTCTATGTAAAAACGTAATCATGTTTCTTATTATCAAGAAAAGGGGGAAATCTAATTTTGACAACTTTAACTAGGGAAAAAAATGCCTGTGACTGAGTAATTCGACCTCTTTTACAAGAGACGTTACAATATGATGTGCATCTGGAAAGAACGCTCAGTACCGAACTAATGGATTGTTCAAAGGGGAACAGTATGTGGCAAACTCACTTTAAGATTTTGCTCTAAAATCTGAACTTTATTGTCAGGTGTAGGTAGTGGCAGTGAAGGTGGAAGAGGCAAAGCTGGAGCTAAGCTATTCCAGGATTTCCAGATGTTGAGCAGAATCTGGACTCACCCTTGGTGTTTGCAGCTGGACTATATTAGCAAAGAAAATAAGGTAAATTAGATATATCAAAATACTCTGTATTGAGAACTTTCCAAATAAGCTATGCCAAATGCTAGGTAAAGTTTCATCCAATTAATGGAAATCTTTGTTGCTGTGGGGTAGAGTAATTTTGCTGCTGTTTTTGTCGTATTTTTATTTCTGGGTATGTTGTCATTCTTAAAACACATTGCGAGGCCAATCCTTTGTGGAACTTACCATTGTTTAAATGAAGAATAAGCAGGTGGCTAAAGGTTTAATAAAAGCTTCTGGATGAGAGTACTTAATAAAATTTCTGTTTTTTCTCTTTTGAGGGCTATTTTGATGAAGACAGTCTGGATGAGTTCATAGCTTCAGATTCCGATGAAACTTCAATGAGTTTAAGCTCTGATGATTATGCAAAGTAATTGAGCTTTTATTTGTTGTTTGTTGTTGGATTTATTTCCCTAATAGAACTTAAGTGATTTGTATAAAAGTAAATGTTTATTTTATTTATGTTCTAATACCTTCTCTAGCAGGAGAATATTGTTGAAATAAAGGGGTATATAATTTTATGTTTCTAGGAAAAAAAAAACCAAGGGGAAAAAAGGGAGGAAAGAGAGTAGCTCAAGTGCGAGTGGCAGTGATAATGATGTTGAAGTCATTAAAGTCTGGAATTCAAGATCTCGTGGAGGTGGAGAAGGAAACGCAGAGGAACTTGTAAAC
Organism: Struthio camelus; assembly: GCF_040807025.1. Classification (NCBI taxonomy): domain Eukaryota; kingdom Metazoa; phylum Chordata; class Aves; order Struthioniformes; family Struthionidae; genus Struthio; species Struthio camelus. The sequence continues at coordinate 7,848,732 of NC_090952.1, read as the reverse complement.
AACCCTCCATCTGTTCCAAAATCGGATGAAGGTGAGTGCAGTGTACAAGTAAACCAGATATGATGCAGCATCCTTTTTTGAAAAGGTGATCTGAAAGGCCTGTCAGAAATTCTCCTTTGTTTGCAAAAAATGGCAAATTCCGTAACATAGTGAACCAATTTTGTGCTTACAGCCCCTGCTATTTGTAATGATACATGCCCATTGGAAAAATAAAGAGCATCAGTTTAAAGCCTGAGGGGTCTTGTGGTGGGGAGGCTGAACAGCTAATTTTTGAATGCGGAAGTACGAAATGATACAGGTTGAACAGAGAACGGTGCTGCTTTTCATCTCTGCTTAGAAGTATCGGTGAAATATGGATGGAAAGATTAAGAAGTATGTATGTCACTCCGTGTTGCACCTGGGATTTCAAATAGCTATTGAGCAAGCAGGTGGTTATAATGTGGCAGGAGTAGAAGACCTTTTTTAAGATTTGTTTTTCAAGCTGTGTGTGTCTGTATATTACGTTTTCATGTTTTTCTTTAATAATCCATCACTACTCATTTTTTTTCTGTCTTTGTTCCTGACACTGTGACGAGCATGTATTGTAAGTGTGTAATGGGGGTTTTGTGTACGTGAGAAATAGGTACACATACGGATTCTAATTAAATGTATTGATTACTTGCCTTATAGGAAGGATGAATTTCTGAATACAGATCATTTGAATGTTTAAGTCTGTCTCTTGCAGCCTTGCCCGATTTAATGTGGGTATAGAAGTGCTAAACAAACATTTGATGCTGTTCCAGAGGAGGCGTGGGAGTAGACTTGCTATCTCATTTCAAGTGGAGAAGGCCCTTCTGCAAAGTTTAGGGGTGAAGATGGGAACGGGTGGTGTATGTAGGATTTTCCCACTGTGCATCTGGGTCTCTTCTTTGGCTAACTTGTTTGTCATTCGCTGTGGGATTGAAAGATATATTCTGTAAAAGACTGTACGAAGGAAGGCTCAAATGTGAGTTCTGTCAGTTCTTTTTTTGCCCCCAAAATGTTACTGCTACGTCAGGATTGATTCGCTGTAATGTTTTGAGTTGCCCGTGAGATGGAACACTTTTCTCCTACTATGTAAGTAAATACTTCAGTCAGTTCAAAGTTTATAAGCGAAAAAAGTTGAGGTTATATTTATAATTAATCAGTTTGTGTCACTCTAATGCAAAGGAGGTTAAACCGAAGGCCGTACAATATCAGAAAAAGAAATTAAGTAATATAAATACAGATAATTCCTGGTTCCTGTCTGGCTTTCTGGTTCAGGTTATAAAGCTGAATATAAGCTTTCTCCTGGTTGAATTCAGCAGTGTTTCAGAATAAATACAATGTGAGTATCTTTAAAGATGGGCGTGCTTTGCTTTTGACACTTTGGAGTGGGTGATTTGGACCCAGACAAACCTGACTTGTTTTGCTAGGTGCGTAGTTTTATTGGTGTAGTTCTATGCTGAGAAATGGAATATTATAGTTCTTTCTTGTACTCCTGTATTTGTAGGAGTTCAGTCAAATTAGCAAAGCTAACTTATATCACCTACTAAGGCGTTAAACCCGGGATGGTTCCCGGTATGTGTTTTATTAGTTTAGCAGTAATTTTAGCAGGTGAGCAGCCGGTAAGATTTTATTAAAGAACTTAGCAAAAAGGCAGCGTACGATAGTGGAATCTGTTTGTTTGTTTGTTTCCCCCCTCTGTTATGAATTACTATAAAAGGAGAAAAAAGTACTTTTTGTTCCTATACCGTACTGCTAAGCTTGTCTTTTAAATTAGCCTAGGTGAAAAAAAATTCTAAATCTGAGCTTGACAAATAATACGAGATGGTTTACGTATGGTGAGTATTAAAAAACTGTAACATTTGGGAGTTTTCTTCCAGAGAGTTCTCTTGATAGGTGAACTGGGTAACTCAAAAGACTGTTCTTTTTCCAAGAGTTGTAGCTGTTTGTTTGAGATTGCTTCGTAAAAAGTTCTGTTTCAGTTGTTGTAATGTTTATGGATGAGTTTTCAAAGATGCATGCAACATGGAAACAAAGCTGTTCGTAAATACTCTGGGGGAAAAGGTGCAGATGGCAGAGCTGTTTGTCCAAATATTCTGTAACACAGAAATGAGATTTGTGACTGCATATTTTACTCATTTCATGCCATCTAATAATGAGGAGACAATTTTGGAGTTCAGAAGTTTAAGTATTTACAGAGTCTCATGCTTTCAGTTTTAGTTTTAATAATTTTTATTTATTTATTTGTTGCAGGTAAAGCTACATCCTCTTCCAATCCTGGCAGTCCAGCTCCAGATTGGTACAAGGATTTCGTTACGGATGCAGATGCTGAAGTGTTGGAGCATTCTGGGAAAATGGTGCTTCTCTTTGAAATTCTTCGTATGGCAGAGGAGCTTGGGGACAAAGTGTAAGTATTTTTAAGGACTGTGTAAATATATTAGCCCGTCACTGTTCTTCATTCAGTCTTCGTAATGCCGTAGCTCAGTTGTCTGAAACAAACATCCGTGTTGCATTCATTTTTGTCAGAGAGTTTTCCCGTACGTACCCGTATTCCGTCGAAGGCATTGACTCTGTCTAGAAAGGCTATTTCAAAGGTAGCATCAGAGTGAGGAGGGAAGAAAAAGAAACCAGTACAATGATTAAAATAACTTCAGAGGTGAATTTTGTGTGTTTCCCTGTTTCTGTTTTCAGCCTAGTATTTAGCCAGTCCCTAATATCACTGGATTTGATAGAAGATTTTCTGGAGCTGGCCAACGGGGAGAAAACTGACAAAGAAAAGCCTCCTATTTATAAAGGTGAGTGTCAGCGAGAACTGTTACACAGCTAATGACTCTTTTTCAACTCTCTGCTCAGTCCAAAGGGAATGGAGTTGAAATAAATTGTTTTCGTTAGACAAGTTGTCCGCTCTGTACCATGTCTGAAGTTGGCAGGGCTGCTGGTCTGCTCTGTAAGTTGCCTGTGCTATCCCATTATGGACTCTTGCTTCTGAATTCATTCTGTATCATCTGTGTTTAATATAGCCTGCACAAATTAAATGTTGATCATCTGAAAGGAGAGAAGGCGTTTTGTTAAATTTTACACAAAAGTGTCATTGTATGCTGATAGGTGGTGAATTCTGAGACTTCCTACTGAGAGAGAGAGAATGAAGAAAAGCTATACTACGTTAAAGCAGTGTTTGTTTTGAGATTAGATGCACAGTGTCACCTTAGGCTTTATAGGTACTGCAGTGGATTGTTTTATGGATTCCATGAGAGAGCAGTGTATTGAATTAATCATTTTCCTGGTGGTGTTTGAATGATGAGGAATTTCTCGCTAACCCCGGTGCGCAGGAAATTTCTTTTGTTTGCTCCGTGCAGTCCTCCCACTGCTCTTGACGATTCAGTTCATTTTCATGTGGAAGCTTCAGTTCCCTGTATGTGTGGATTGAAGAATGTCTTTGAATCTGTCATTCCTTTCAAATATCTTATTTCTAAGTATAAACACGTTGAACACTTGCGTAAGAGAAACGTGGCTTAGCAGTATCAGCACTGTAGTTTAGAGGAAGATGCTCCAGTATCTTTCTCTCTCACACAGATTACTGCTGCTGGCTACTGCTTTCTTAGGTTCTGAACGTTTGTCATCTTCCGGTTTTGAGTTGTCTGTATTTTTAGAGTCTGTCCCTGTAGTCTGAGCTAATTTTTAAGGCTTTTTTTCCTTCTTTGTAGCAGTTCTTTTGATAAGCAATTAGACTATGTATTATAATAAGATTCACCATATATAGACCTTCCGGACGTGACTCAACAAGCAGTTCCTTACAATTCATTGCACTGAGCAGTGTTGCTTCCATTTTAATTGATGACACAGTGGAGTTTGTTTTGTGTGCATGTATACTGCCAAAGAAAATGAAAGGTTAGTTCTGAATTGCAAGGGGAAGAAAATCTGCTTCTATCAGCTGCAATTTTTATGTTTTTTCATCTGGCAAGGAGTAGCCATAACTCACAGGATAATTAAACTCAAACAGCTGATCTGAATTTCAGTTCCAAAACGATTAGACCTTGACTTTTGAAATCTCCTTTTAAGGATTTACTTATGGATGTTATGTATGGGAGAGACTGTAGCTCAGACTAATTGAAAACATGAGTCTACAAAGATCAGTTAGAAAAATAGGGTTAGTACTATGACGCCTAGAGATTACATACAGTTACTTTTTTAAATCGGCTCCAAGTTAAAAAATAAACTTCTCTAGAAATGTGTCCAAATGACTGGAAACGGCGAGGAATCAGAGGAACTACCCAAGAAAAGCCTAGGTTCTTTTAAGATACTTCACTTAAAGTTTGACCTTGGTACACAGTTTGGTTATAACTTCACACCTTTAAAGCAGTTTTATACAGAGCACAGTTTGAGACATTTCATTTAATATCTTTTTTAAATACCAAAATCTTAAGAAGAAAAGGATAATGATAAATATTAGATGCTTTTTGTAAGGTAAAATGCTATTGACAATATTTATGTTATTCTACCCTTGAATTATTTTAGACAAAATGAGTTTATATGTGGTGGAGTTACTGCAATAAAGGCTTGTGGATGATCATTACCCTCACAAATGCTATTGCCATTGTTTTCTGTCGTGTTACTTGTATTACGTTTTATTGTGCAAGCTTCAACATGTAATCTTCAGAGCTTGCTTGAGGCAGGCACCTGTGTTCCTCCGCAGTGTTCTCAGTCTTGGGTGATTCTTTCCTGATAAACTTAATATTTCTTCCCGTTGTTTTAAAATGTCAGAGAATAGCATATTTTCTGTTAAATGTTTACTCTTTTTAGTGGTCTGAGTGTTCTGTATATCCAGTATTATGAGTCTGGTAATTACATAACCATTTTAATCATCTGGCTCTTGCATTTATAGGTGAAGGAAAATGGTTCAGAAACATTGATTACTATCGCTTAGATGGCTCAACTACAGCTCAGTCGAGAAAGAAATGGGCCGAAGAATTCAATGATGAAACTAATGTGAGGTGAGATCCGTAATGATGTATATGCTAAATTTTTGCCTTTTCTTTCCTTTGTTCTGTATTGCTTTGTTAGGTGAACCTCTTAAGGGTATGCAGATGAAAAAACATATCACGAGGGTGCCAGGTGCAGAACTTGCTTAATATTTTTGTTTTAAACATGTAACTCTTCTTTCCCCACTCCTTAGTGTGCGTATTTGTTTACTTCAATAATTGTGGCCAAATTGTATACTACTTTTTGGGGGGACTCTGTTTTCATCTTCTGTGTTTGCTGAAATCAGCTGCAGGTGTTTTCTATACTCACAGTTCACTTTCTTTTTAATTTCAACTGAAATGGTCCAAACATATTCAAGAAAGAACCAAGCAAATACATAGGTTTTTATCTCTCTTTGTGTTTGAAATCCTCCAGCTGTGTTTCTTTGAGCCAGTCTGCTGTTTCCATGTTTTGAATCAGAGGGGTTGCACAGTTTCTCTAGCAGCTCAGCAATCTCAGACTCGCGTTCCTTGGAGAACTCAGGGTTCTCCTGAGTTCCCGTGACTTGTTAACACCTAACTGATCTGCTTGATCTAACACCCCTCATGTATTAACTTCAAATTGATCTACTTCCTATGACCTACCTGCCACAAAGAATGCATGAGGTGTGGGAATCTCCCCAACATCTTCATCGGGAAAGACCGATGGAGAGGAATTGTTGACCTTCTTTCCTGTGGCCTTACCATCCCAAAGTGCTCCTCTTACACCTGTGTCATCAACCAGCTTTTACTGCTTTTGATGTATTTAAGCATCCTTTGCAAATCAGTCTTCAAATTCCCTTTTAACTGTCTGAATTTCCTGTTTATATTTGACTTCTCTTGTTTTATGGGCTTTCCTGTTCCCCTTTGGACAAGCTTTCAATTTTATAAGTGCCAGTCTTTTCTCTATGAACTATCCCTTGAATAGTATATTGAGCCATACACCTTTTTTTTTTTTTTTAACCTATTGTACACAGTTTACCTAGGCTTTTGCTGCAGTGTTTTGAAACAGCCTTCAGGCTGTTTATAGGCTTAGTTTTTTTTGGACTCCTCCTTTTAAGGGCTTGGGGGGCAGAGGGTTGTTTTGTTTTTGTTTGTTTTTTATTTCTTTTTTACTAATCGTTTCATTTTTTAATATAAACCTCTTTTTTGAAATTGAATATGCCTGTGCTGATTTTATTTGGCTTGCTTCTTCCGCTGCAATGTTAAACCGAAATATACCGTGATTATTATGTCATACAGGTTCTGCCACTAATACCTCTTGAGCAGCATCCTGTGCACCACTTAACAAAATTCCTTTAGCTGTGGTGTTAAGTGAATAAATATCATTTCTTGGGTGCAAATTCTCTGTAGCTACGTGCTATTAATCTAAAGTATTAGCAAAGTTGATATTTTTGCTTGCTTATGTGTTGACTTAAGTTAACTGCTCTTAAATACAATGATTTACATTAATCATGGAGAATACCAAGGTGCAAAAGATGATTGAGAGGCTGCAAAATATGCTCTTTAATCAGAAGTTATTTAGCTCAATTTAAGAACTGTTCTTAAACTGAGCTAAGTAAGTTTAACTTAAATTGAAGAAATATTTAGTAAGAAAACTCTAGTATGGAGTTTTGGGTGTAATAATGTGGTTCTGCTTTTATTGAAGAGAAATGTGCTTGAAGCTGAGGGTTTTTTAATTTGCTAAGATTTTTGTCATTTTGTTAAAGCTTTCTTATTGATCTGGATAACGTGCTTTGCTGCACGTCTTGCCCTCTGATGTGGCATGCTTGCATCTCTCACGCACGTGGCGTGCGTGTAGCCAATTGCGCAGAATATAACAAGCAGAGGCAGTTTGATAGCACAGTTGGCTGTTGACTTGACTTAGGTGTACCTCACTAGTCTTTCTAAATCAGCTCAAACATGAAGACAAAGAATGGTAAAGTATGATTTTAGTTTGGTACATTTTACAGAAATACAATACCTGCATTTTTGTACCATTTTTTTAAGTACTATTTCTCTACTGCAGCTGAAATAGATAATTGCACAAAGGTGGGAAAAGGCGCTTCTGTACGAACAAAACTTGCAGCAGTTTTCATAATCTGCTGGCCATATTAGCCTTTAGGTTGATCTTTCCCGTTTTGTTGATGCCATTAGAAGGTTTCTTGCCCAAGAATTCATGCTCGCGATTTGTGATAGATTTCGAACAATTCCATAGTCTGTAGAAATCGTCTTTAAACTACACTTTATCTTAATGTGTTTGTCTCCTGTTCTTCTGACATTTTTTGTCAGTTTTCCGTTTAAAAAAAAAAGAACGAGTTGGGGCTTTCCAGTCTGATTGATTTAGATAGGCAGATAGGTGCAAAACTGGACAGTGAGTTTAATGAAGCTGAAGGTGCTACATCTTCCTAAATTCCTTTAAGAAGAATGAAGTTAGTTAATGGCAATCATTTTAAATGTACAAAGAAATAAAAAAAAACAAACTGTATGGAACAAAGCAAACTGATTTAGTGTTTAATGCTCTTAATATTATATAGTGTATTTTGGCAGGTATTTGTAAAGAGCCCATTTTAAGTTAAGCCTGAATGCTGATGATAATGAGAAAAAACCGACCCATCATGGAGACAGTATCATGCTAGTGTTATCCTTTGAGTTTGTTAGCCGCAGAACAGTTTCAGTAATGCAGGGTATGCCTGTTTAAAATTATGGTTTAATTCAATATAACTTAATTTTATTACATTTTGAAGAAGCTGGAAAAAATATATATTTTCTCTTACCCACTAGTTCTTGGTAACAATTGACTTGCGAAAGTCTCTGATCTGTATTTATGAGTGTGTACATTTGGTTTGCTCTGGGTTTTGCCTGTGTAAAATCTCTTACCTATTCTATGCTTAATACGGTATTTTAATGAAGCTTTTGAGTTAGTTCAACGTATGAACAGTTCCACAGTAGCACAGCAACATAGGAACAGTAATTTGTTTTCTAAAATACTAAAATTGTGTAATTTTTCTTCATTCCAGAGGACGCTTGTTTATTATTTCCACTAAAGCAGGTTCCCTTGGGATTAATCTCGTGGCTGCTAATAGAGTAATCATCTTTGATGCTTCTTGGAACCCATCATACGATATCCAGAGTATTTTCAGGGTGTACCGCTTTGGGCAGAACAAACCCGTGTTTGTGTACAGGTTTTTGGCTCAGGTATGTTCCTCTCTGATATTTTTTGTGATATTCTGGTCCTGCAATCAAGTCTGGAACCAGTAAGTGTTCGGACTTGAGGTCAGTAGTGCTCATCACTGATCCAAGCATGTTCCAGGCCTATCTGATACCAATAGTTGGCCCAAAACCATTGAACAAAATACCGGAGGAAAGGTATTGGTAAAATAAACAAGAACTGAAGTTATTTCCTGTTAAACACACCTCATCTGACACTTTGTGCAATACCAATCTTAGAATGTCACCAGTCTCACGCATAGTGTTTCCAACCTTTTCTAATTTGCACGCCACTAAAAATTTTTCATGGAATAGGCTGCCTAGAGGATGGTTCTCATTAGGCAATAGGCTTGCTTAACGTAGCTGTCTTCTGGAGACACCTTAAAAGTAGTCTGTGGGGCCCTGAAGATCTAGCTGGAATTAAAGCACAGGGAGCTAAAGATTTTTTTTTTATTAAAAGGCATCCAATCATGCTTTGAAAACTTGCATCTTGACCTGTGGGCCTTACAGGGGTAGTAATCCTGATGGTCACTGGTCTGTGCTCTTTTGAAGTATATGGCTGTATTTCTGATACAAAGTATCTTCTAGTCTTCAGTTGTTACCTGGTAGATGGAAAATCTTTTCCCAGTAATAGTGCTTAACTCTTCATCAAGTCACTTTTCCACTGCCAACTTAAATAGATTGCTTTTTGAAACACATTGCTGTCAGACATTTTTTTTGCAGTCTATTTTTGTAGGTCTTCATGTGCACTTTTGAACTGTTGGTATCCTTTTTAAATTGCAGTGTTCAGAACAGGCTCTGCTGTTCTTATACTTCACATAGCCATCCTTTTTTTTTTTTTTTTTAAAGGTAATTTTCCTGCTTTTTTTTTTTTCCAAAGATCTAATTTGTTCTTACACAGCTGTAATGAATTAGTCTTGACTGCCACTCTTCCCCCCGCCACGCCAGCACTGTATGGTATCTGTTTTCCTTTTTACAGGCTGATCAAGGTAGCAAAATAAGGCACATGCTGTGGAAATTGCCATTCTTTGTTGTAATCATACTTGGGGGAATTGGAGCAAAAGCTGATCTCTTCAAAACACTCCTGAAAAAGATATTGCTTGCTGTAGTCATCAGCCGTATGATACCTGTCGCATAAACAGTTCACATTACTGTGTGTACATTTCCGGGAGTAAATATATTTTTTTTCTCAGCAAATGAAGGAAAGGGTTTTTTTCAGATAACTGTAGGTGCATGGTCAAAGAACCTGAAAATAGAGCACTGTTGCATTGTTACATTTATTGATGTTTTTTCTTCTGTGACGGAAGGTCCAGTGTTTATATGAACATGAATATCTGTGTTTTCCAGGGAACAATGGAAGATAAGATCTATGATCGGCAGGTAACAAAGCAGTCATTGTCTTTCCGAGTTGTTGACCAGCAGCAGGTTGAGCGTCATTTTACTATGAATGAGCTTACAGAGCTGTACACTTTTGAGCCGGATTTGCTGGATGATCCTAATTCAGAAAAGAAAAAGAAGAGAGATACACCTATGTTGCCAAAAGTAAGTTGATGCACACCATAAGGAATTACATGGTAGGAAAAAACTTGTGTGTGATTAAGAGCATGGCGTTCTTATCTTGGAAGGGAAGAGAGTGCTGTGAAAAGAGTAGTAGCGTTCACTTTGAAGGTGGGTGAATAGCAGGGAACATAGTGACATATGTAATTAGTAGAATGCATGATATAATGAAAATAGGTAATGAATTTCCCTTCAGTCTAATTGACGGTACATAGAAAAAGATGTTCAGTTAAAAGGCAAAATAAATGAAAACAAAACAAAAATACTTTTTCACCCAATTTGAATGAATAGAAGCTTTGCTCAAGGAAACTGGAAGTCAAAATTCAAAAGAATCAACACCTAAATGAGTGCTGATGGTATGTAGCATTAGCTCAATAATGACAACAAATCTGTGAAGAGATACTGTGCTTCAGGGTCTGGCTTTTGTATACCTAGGTAAAACTTTGTAATAGGCAAATTAATCCATGCTCTATTTTACCAAGTCTTTTTGTTTTTTTAGTTTACCTTGTTTAGCTCTTCTTGTAGAGACCGTTGATAGAGATAGCGTACTAAAATAGATAAACTTATTTGCTGTTTAAGTGACATGCAGTGAATGTGGCGGCACCCTAACTAGTGGTTCGTCGTTCCATTGAGTAACGGTTCAGTATGCTATGAAGTATTTGGGGAACCCCCCCAAAACTACTAACCAAATTTAAAAATAAGCTATGATTTTTACAGTCTGGCAAAAAAAAAAAAAACTTCTGGAGAAAGAATGACTAGATCATTTATTCATTGTTTGCATGTCAGTTTGCATTTAAGGCTAGACCTAAGGTGTTTTAGTCCTTTGTCTTATTCTTTATGTTAGGTGTTGTCCACGTGCAATGTCATGTGGTCTGCTGAAGACGAATTCATCAATAAGCTGTTGTGAGATCTTTTTTGCTTGTCAGGTAGTTGTCAAGTGAAAAAGCTAGTAAACAGTAACACTTAAGTGTGTGGCCTGCAGTTAGTTAACTGGTTAAATTTCTGAGTTACTGCTGTGTTGTGGGTATTATAAATGGTCTGGGTGTAGGAAGGGTGGAGGTTTTCTAGTTTGTAAATAGATTTATTTTCAATGAAAATGGCACGTTTTCAATTCTGGACTATCTGTAGACCAGTATAATATAATAAGCTGTGGTTAAGCATCACACTGCCGTTCTTAATGGTTAGGCAGTACACCGTTCTCGGAAATAGAGCCTGTTAGACCACCTACAGCGTCCCTGCAGCTGCCAGGGCCATTCAGGAAGGGTTAACCCTATAAAGAGTCACTGTAACACATTCATTTAAAAACCCTTGACAACAGACTTTAATGGCTAAATATAAGCTCTTATTGTTACGCTGATTCTCGGTATAAGCAATAAATAGTAGATAACTGAACTTTTTATTCTTCTCTTTTGCTATAACTTTTTATATGGGTGAATTCATTTTTTTTAACCTCCCCAAATAAGTTCCTTTAGCTTATAAGTAATATTTCTTAATTATTTTCTTTTTATGTTCTCAATTATTTTATGCCATATACATTTATACTTCCTCAAACTAGTAGTTAATGCATCACCACATGCTGCCACTGTGTATTTTTAAGAAAGGTTGAATACAGGAAAACCTGTGAAGCAGCTGAATATGATTAATGCTTTGAATAAATAGTCCATTGCACTAATTGTATCTTGAAGGTTACTTATTTTCTTTTATAATAATATATCAATTCATGAAGTACAGTGTAAAAGAGAAGGTTTATAAACTCCAAGCTTACTTTAGCATCCAGCTGTAAATATTAAGTTGCATATTAATTCCCTTCCAACCAGACACATGAGGTTCGTGTCAGGGAAGCTGAGTACGAGCTTTTAACCAAATCCCTGGCTATAAAGAAAGCAAATCCGTGTATTGGAGTTCTCTTTGTTTTTTCCTGGATTTAGCAGATGGTCTTGAATGGAATTTCGTTCTTGCTAAGATGCACATCTTAACGTCTACTGTGTGCAAATTTCTAAGCTTTCCTTGGATTTGATGTTTGAAAGAGCTAAAAACTCTCAGGTCTATCCATCCTGCTTTTAGCAGTTTGTGTGTGCGTTCGTGGAAAGCCAGGCTTTGCGTTCCTGATACTCTCGCAGAAGATGGAGTGCCAGGCATTAACCCCCCGATAGCCTTTCCTTTGCTTTGTCCCCCTGAGCTGGTTCTGGGTCTGTGCTAGGGCAGAGCAAAGCTGGCTGCTGAGCTCCCGCTGAAGTTGAGAGCTGAGCCTTCTGGGTACTCCAAGCGCCATGCAGAGCGTACTGTTTTCTATGTACGTTTTCAGCTGGCAGGCAGAGTAGCCTGTGGCGTGCGGGGTGGTATTTTCATGTTTAGTTGGTCTGTTTGTAATGAAATACTTCAAAGTGTTGGGGGGGGGGGTGGAGGTGTTTTGGGAGCTTTGATAAAAATCAGTAACGGTCATTTTAGAAAGTATTAATTGCGGTTTGGGATTTGGGCAAGGTGTTGGAGAAGAGGAGCGAAGCCTGTCCTGTAAGGACATCAAATAGCACGTGCTATCAGTCATCGTTAATGAATCCTGGGCACCACGTGCAAAGAGAAACGCAAAAGCAATAGTTACGTGTAGGGTTCTTTCTGGGCCGATTTTGTCGTTGGGTTGGCTTGCCTCGATGAATAGGGCTGAGGGTCAGCGGTAGTATACTGTCACGTAGGAATTTCTGTCAGAGAATTGTTTCATCTCGTCCTTAAATTTACTAGGAAAAATGTAAAGACAGAGCCCTTTCCCCTTAACTTTTTGATTATTCCACTTTTTTCTTTTTTTCCTTTTTTTCGCTGCATTTGTCTTCCCTGCGGAGCTGATAATGATTTTTTTATTTTCATTCTCTCCACAACTGTTCTTGCTTTGCCCACAAAACCGAGCTAGTCCACCAGTAGCTGCAGTGACTCCTTCCCGATTCCTGTGATCTGCTTAACCGCGTTGTGGCTCGTGCCTAACTTACCGTATCACTAGTTTAACTTGTATGCTTTATTGCACGCTCTGTTCTTTTTAGTCTGACCCCTCCTCTAGAAACCTTACGTAGACAATCAAAGGCAAATATCAAAACAGCTCGAGGAAATATTGCAGGGGATGTTGTAATGCTCTAAATTGTGTACGCTTATTCATTTAGGAAAGTTCGCTGTTCCTTATTCCAGTGCAATTTTAAGAGAGAGGCATGGTTTAGCTTTATAATTGTAGAACAGTAAAATCAGTTACCGTCACACTCTTGTAGCGTGTTTGGGAAAACAAGTTGATTGAAAAGACTATTGATACGCTTACAAAACTATTTAATCGTGACATCCGTTAATTGCACCCCAACCGGAGGTTAAAGTGTTGTTTAAGATCATGCGGCGTGAGACTTGGATGCTTTGGTCCTGGTAAATTCAGCACGCCCAACCTGACTCTTCTGCAGCTCGTACTTGGAAGCAAAGGCCAGTAAAACTTTGTGCGGACACTTCCCTGCATTGCTGTTTTCCAGCATTTAGCTACCTACCCCTTGCTTATAAAAACTGAACTGTTCCTGTAGAATTATCAGCAAAACACAATAGGCAGTTAGGCTACAAGGAGGCTTTTGTTTTGCTTTTTGCAGGATTTGTGTGTAATTCTCCCTCTTTGTCTTCAGGCCTTTTCATCTTTTACAGCGTAACTTGAACAGTATCGCTGCCTAATTTTACTACTGCGGACAGTATGATGAGGGGCTTACCTATGTAATTCTTAGCATCGGGGTGAACTGCACAATAACCGCACATAAATATATTAGAAATATTAAGAAAAACCACAGCTGGACTCCGAAGGAAGAGCTTCCCCAGGACATGTGCAAAACTGTTCGAAGGGTTCACTTCTGAAAGGCAGACTTTCCAAGTGTGGCTTTTAGTGGGAATTATGCGTAGGAATTAGGTGAAATGTTTTCTCTTCCATCTTTTCGCCAACCGTCTGAGCATGGACGTGGAAAATCCTAGAGGGGTGATAGGTTTTCTGCTGGATGTCTGCAAAGCCAGCCTACTTCTTGACTCAGTAGAAATCCTGTAGTAGTAAAGATTTTTAGCCAGGACTCCTCAGGGCTGAAGGTTGGGGTTGTTCTTACAACTCCTAGTTTTGACACAGTTTTCAACTTTTTTGGTATAAGAAAAAGTGTTCTTTAATTTGGTTGCTTTTAGTGTGTTGGGAGAAGGCACTGTAGTTTGCTTTAAAAGTCAGAAATAAAGCCCTTGTGTAAGAGAAGAAACAAATACCGCTGGTTTTAAAAATACTTCCTGGAGAATTAATTTTCTCAGTAATCCTAGTTTCAATCAAAGAACAGTTTTCTTAGGAAGTGTTGTTAATGGGGGAATATGTTGAAAGTTGCTGTTTTATATGAAAAGTCACACGGCGAATATGGAGTATGTAAGTTTGGCTGGAAGCTTGTCGAAGTTTCACGTCAAGTTTTAATTTTAGCAGCAGTTTTCTGCGCTTTGCAGTCTGAGCAAGACGGTCAGGTTGCCGAGGAGTACTGAAGAGCCAGCGTATGCAGGTCTCAAGGGGAAAATTCATATTGCGTTGTAACAGTAACTTAATAGTGCCATTTCTCTGCTCTTAGCCCTTGGAGACAAATTCTGCATCTTGAGGAACGTAGAGCAAATACTCTGGTTTAACGGAATGTTTTTATCGTGAATGTTGTTTCCATGTAAAAGTTCACCTGAACTGTTAAACTGGTCTTAAATTCCGCTGATGGGAAGCAGGTTTTGCTCATCTGCTATCCCTGCAGATTGGCAAACTGACTGCATTAGAAATCCTCTCTGTGGGAGAGAGGCGTAACAGGTGGCTTAAAACTGAGTAATCACTGATTTGAGCTTACTGATGTAAGTATAGAACTAATTACTACATGCACACCATGAGCTTTATGCAGATTTAGTGACTTATTATCTAATACAGACCAGAGTAGTGTGCAACATTTTTTTATTATTTCTGTAGAGCAGCAGTTTAAACAGGGAAAAAATGGTGTAAAGCAAGAAGATTCTGTTTAATGAATTACGATTGTATTTCAGATGTTGTGTTTTACTTTGCCCTGAACTTAACAAAAAGACTCCAGATCCATTGTTAAATAAAAGTGATTTATGCTTGGACTATTGTGTTTTTAAGTAGGTTCTCACTGACTCTTTAACGCTCATCTCCCAAAGGGTCGTGTGCTGGGGTAGAGACTTGGCTGATACGTAGGTAAATGGTAAGGAGATTTTCCACCGCAAATACTGATTGTTGGACTCGGTGATGAGTGCTTGTTGTTTGGTGGCTTACCTTGGCAGTGGCGATACGTATTTCGGAGCAGCGAACACGAGGGAGGAGCTGGCCGAAGACCGAGTGGGATGGAGAGGGCACTGGTGTGTCCCTTGGAGCTGGCGCGGCGGCACGGGCTGTTCCTCGCTCCTCCTTCCCCGGATCGCCCTGTTCAGTGGGTTGGAGTCGCAATCGCATTTTTGTGTTAAATGAAAACTTGGCTCCGTTGGGGTCGTGTAATGCAGACTGGAAAAGCAGATTAAAGCGATAGCTCGGGTTCAGTTGGATGTAGTATACCGTTAGTTTGTGCTGCTTCGGGACATGGCCAGGGCGTGGGTTTTGTTTTTTGTTTTTTGTTTTTTTTTTACTGCAGTTCTGTACTGTGAGACGGTCTGTGAATCTCAGGAAGGCTGTGAATCTCCGAGTCAGGAGGATTTGCTCCTTTTTTTTGTTTCTTCCTTCTTATTTTCAACCTCGGTATTGGATTTTGAATAGGTTGAGAGAAACAGTTTTTAATGAACTATAACATAGGTGGTATTCCCTTATGAGATGGCTTCCTTTCTGATACAGTTATCTCCATGTAGCATTTAATTTTCATCAGGGTTTAGAAAAGAGAACTGAGACTTTTTTTTTTTTAATTCCAAAACTTTTTCAGGATCTTCATTTTTCCCTCCGTCACCAAGATTTCATTCGAAAGCTTATAAACGAAATCAATAAGTATTTTCCTAACAACAAGCTAAACAAATGAAAAGGAGTGCTTTTCCTGCTGGTTTTTGTATGTAAGGTGAATTTATTATTTTTTGCGTTGTAAAATTAATTAAATTAAGTGGCAGTACCTTCCATGTCTCAGTCTTCAAGCTCCATCATTTTAGTTAATGCAGAATAAAGTTTAGACAAAGAAAAGCAAGTGCATAGTTGGATGTAATTTAAACCACATTTTGAAGACTGTGTTGGCTAAGCGAGCCTGGGTTATATTCCAGTATTGTTTTCAGTAATAGTGTTACCATGGAAATTAATGCATATGCATGTCCAAGAGCCCTCCACGCACTGATGTACAGCTACAGTATGCTGAGAGAGGTTTTATCGTGTTAAATTAATTTTGTAATCTCTTCTGAACCTTTCCACTCCCTCCCCATAGATGTTTTCCCGGGTATCCCGCTTACGCATCCCTTTTCTCTCTCTCTTCCTCTCCCTCCCCCCTCCCTCCTTCCTCTCCCACTAGCCCAGAAATCCCGTGGTGCGTTTCTTGTGCCCGTTAGTCATGCAAATATCACCGAGAATATTTTCTTGAGGGGCTGGGGAAGGCAGCGTTGGTTCAGGTTTCAGAAAACCAGTTGATAGTAGAAGGTTGAAACCAAGAGTTTGCTCAGATAGCTGAGGATAGGCATGCACAGGAACGAGCAACTTTCTGTAGCGCTTGTGACGAAGCCGCTGGTCGGTTTGTAATGGTTTTTCTTGATCCTCCGCAGTATTACGCTTGTTTTAACGCAAAGACGACTCCTCTTTGAGTCTTTGAAGTCGTGGTTGAAGACTCAGCTTGTGGAGGCAGGAATGCTGATTCAGTGAAAATGACCCATTGACTTCCTAACTTGCGATATAACCTGCTTTTCCTATTTGTTTGCTCTATCTGTTTTTATTTCACTTTCTGTTTGAGAGAAGGATCTATCATTATGTGGCCTCTCTAGTCCAAGCAAGGGCAGCAGTAACTCAGCATTTTGGGTAGCAGCTAATTTATGTGTTTTTACTTTATCTAGGCAATATTCAGCAGGCTGGTAACTGCCTTTTGGAAAGCAGTACTAGGATTGTGGAGTTTTTTCTGCATATGTATAGATTTTAGTATGTCTGTGAACAAAATATTTCACAGTAGTTTGCAGTAGTAAAGGACAATGTAAATACTAAAGTCTCAGTTTTTACTAAGAGATTAATTGTAATTTTATAGTGTGCCTATAAAATATTTCTGTTTTAAAAAAAAAAAAAAGGCAATTAAACGTTCAGGATATTGTGGAATATAGAGGTCTAAATTGTGGCCTGTTGGTCAAATCCAGTTCATGGCAGTGATTTGACTTTTTTTTTTTTTAATCCAGGTAGATGGGGGGCTATTTATCTCGACATACATCTTGACAGTTTTAAGAAAGCAGCCTTTTCTATTGAATGCTGATAGACAGCTGATGGACCAAAGTACTACTTAGGGTTTTGTGTCCAGACAAGGTGCTCTGTACAGATGTGGATGAGGATTATTGATGTGTCTTCTCAGGTGTCCAGCTTAAGCAGAGAAAAAAATATGTAGCACATTCCGTTCTGTTTCGGGTCTTAAACTGCATTTATTGTGGAGGAGTCTGAGTGCATTCCTGCGGTACATTAAGTGATTTGACTGTCATCTCTGTAACAGACTGTCACTCCATTACCCGCCCTCTGAGGAAAATTGGACTGTTTAATCATTTTTTTAATTTTGCTTCTCTGTGAAGTGCCCGGAGCTGCTCCTTGTGAAAACTGAATCAAAGCGGAAGCTTTGGCACGGACAAAGAATAAATATAACAACAAAGCTACTGAGTGCCTTTTCCTTTAATAATTTCTTTTTTCTTTTTCTTTTTTTTTTTCTTCATTTGAACAGGATACGATTCTGGCAGAATTGCTTCAAATCCATAAAGAATATATAGTGGGATATCACGAGCACGACTCACTGCTGGACCATAAGGAGGAGGAGGAGCTGACTGAAGAGGAAAGGAAGGCGGCATGGGCAGAATATGAAGCAGAAAAGAAGGTAAAGCTGCCTATACCGGTTTTAAGTATATGAAACTTAGCTTTTCAGGCTTAAGTACAATTTATCTTTTCGGTAAGCTTTGTGAAAATTAGTTTTCTTATAGACTTAAGAAATGGGCATATGAAGCAAACACTGAGATACGAAAAACGGGGACATCATGTCCTGTTTGCTGTTTTGATGGTGGCCTTTTGCGTGTATTTTCTTTGTTACTTTCACGTGATTTACAAGTTGCGTTTTCCTTTTACACCCCGTTTTTCTGTTTCGTAAAACTGGCCTGGTGTCCTGTGTAATACCTCACTTTTACAAGCTGAGGGAAGTTTCTAGCTCTGTTGAAGACGTATGTTTGATTTCAGAACTTTTTGCCACAGTCCAGCAAAAATAAGCATCTGCCAGGAAAGGCCACAAAATTTGCTTTTTTTATCATCCCCTGTGTCCTGTTTTCTTAAGAGAGAGTTCTGATTACCTCTACCAAAAGTCAGAAATTAGTACACTTTAAAAAAAAGTAGTAGGAACGGAAATTGGATGTTTAACAAAGATTTTATAACCTCTCCAAGAAGATAGCAGCTGAGGGTATTGCAATTACTTTGATTTGAATTACGGCAAGGGAGGCAAAAAGTCGGAGGGAGCAGTCCCTGCAGGAAGTAAACTGAACTCTCTTCCTTCGGAGAATAAAATCTTGTTTTCTGTTTAGTTTCAATGATTGGTAACTCAGATTTAAAAAATAAAAATATTTTAAGCAGGCAAAAGAATCAAGAAAATCTTAAATTGGCTCCGGTTAGGTTACTGTCAAAGGAGAATGGTAACTTGGGGTAACTGGTAGGATCAAGCGCTTCTGTGCAGAATGTAACAGTAGAAAATTCTTGGAAAAAAGTTTGGTATTCAGATCTGATCAGTAATCTGCAAGGACAAAAAGTGGGTTCGATAAAATGCTGCTGACGATACTGAGTGAACAGATGACCGATACTGGGAGAAGGCTTTGTGAGGGAGAAGAAGTAGGAAGGTATTGAAATAATGAGGAGGTTATTGGAAGTCACTACTGGAAGAATCAGGAATAAGGCACTGAAATTGCCTTATGAGAAATCCATACGGGAGATAAGCTTTATATTCCTGCTGATGAATCTAGTAGATGCCTTAATGTGTATTTAAAAGGATAACCTCTGTGCGTACGTATATGCGCAATTTTAAAATTTCAGATACAGGGCAAAAATAGCATACAATAGTTCGTTAGCTTTTGCGCGTATTCGTCGGAACATTGTTGTTTTCTGTTCTTAAAGCATACAATGCAAGCAAAAATCGCTTCCATGTTTTTTTTTTTTTTTTTGGCTTGGAAGTCGATGTAAGGCTTTGCTAGCCAGCAATCTTTTTTAAGCATTTCCTTTCCCGTTATGCTCATCTGAATTAATTTGTGCTGATCGTGTGTTTTGGGTGGGGGGTGGGGTGGGGTGTTGTTTTAAATGAGCATAAATTCTTAGAGGACCTAGGTGTGACTGATTTTGTTATTAGCTTTT
Source organism: Struthio camelus (assembly GCF_040807025.1). Classification (NCBI taxonomy): domain Eukaryota; kingdom Metazoa; phylum Chordata; class Aves; order Struthioniformes; family Struthionidae; genus Struthio; species Struthio camelus. Next base: position 7,829,451 of record NC_090952.1, on the reverse strand, counting down.
TTAATCAGATTTTTTTTCTTCTGGAAAACAATGTAGTTTATAGTATAGAGAAGAATTTTCAAGGAGCCTTCATCAATAAATTCCTGTTTATGGTATTTCTGCTAAGGGTAGACTGATCCTGTTCTGCCAGTTTTTGAATGTCTGACTAATTTTTGGAAGACCTTTTTCTGTTTTGTGTACGTCTGTAACATTTTCAGTCTAGCCAGAACATGTAGTAATTATCCATTTCAGTTCTTCAAAATTTGATTAAAATCAGATATATCAAAATCAACATTAAATGGTAGTTTTGCAATTAAAAGATGCGTCTCAAGCAATTTAAAGACATAGTAACAAGCAATTTAAAGACATAGTAACAAACCTTGGTAGTTTATTTCCGTAGTGTGCCAAACAATTATAATTAAACTAAACTTTGATATTAACTGAAGACCAGCACTTAGGTTCCCCTGTAATCAAAACGGCCTCTGGAATTCAGGTTTGGAAATGCTGTTTGTTATGCTGAGACAGGTTAGCCTTCATGTGTAATGTACAGTCCTTGTATTCTTCTCTAAGCTGATTTGTTTCTTTGTGCTAGTTTATGGGTTATTACCGGAGAACGTGAATTATGACAGTTGTTCAAACTGTTTTGTAAGTGCGTTTTGTGTGTGTGTGTGTTTTCTTTTTTTAAGGGCCTGACTATGCGTTTCAACATGCCGACTGGGACCACTATGCTTCCCACAAATTTCAACTCTCAGACGCCATATATTCCTTTCAACTTGGGAGCTCTGTCAGCAATGAGTAATCAGCAGCTGGAGGTGAGTAGTGAAGTTCAAACAGCGTGACGTGTCTGTGTTGCTGTGTGCATGTGCTTACTGTTCTGTCACACATCAATAGCTAATGTTACTCTTAAATAGCCTAGTATTTATGAAATTGTCTCCTATTTGCAACAGTTAATTTTTCTGGTGTAGCTATAGGTCTCTTCAATTGAAATTTAACCAGTATGCATAGATGTTGAAAGGTCTGTACCTGCGTAGTATCTCAGGATCCTGGAAGATCAACTCCATCCTTTGCAGGCATTGCCACGTCTAGCTTTCTGCGTCCATCTGTCTCCTCCCCAAGGAGGAATGGGAGAGAGGAAAGCGTGCTCAGTTCCTCAGTTATCTCATGTCATAGTTTGCTGTCTTAGCCGAAGTAGCTGATGACGTTTCTTTCTAGTACGTTGCAAGGCTGTATCCTGCAGTTAGCTCAAGCACAGTTGTCTTATGCCACCGATTAGTGTCTGGTGAGGAGTCTGCGTTACGGAAATGAGACCCTCCAGCAAAGCGGGCAAATTCGGGGATCCTTCTGTATTGAACATACCTTTTGAATAATATACCTGTATATTACGTATCTGCCAGCATTATGTTAGAAGAGATTGTAGTGGTTTGAGCACATAGAATGAGTAGAGGATGTAATGTCATCAAAATCAGCACCACAGAAAACTTGCCCAAGTATAAAAGTAGCACTCTTGTGATGATCTGAAAACCCCTGGGTAAACAAATAGTTTGTATAAATACCATATACTGGAAAAATTGGCAGATTTGTGTATTCTGTTCAGTTACTCTATTCTCGAGTTCAGATGTGTGGAAGTTAAGATTCCATCTTGTTACCCAGATGCATTGCCTTGTGTGAATTGGGAGAAGAAGGTAATTAAAGTATAGATGCATAAGCAGAAGGAAGTTTATAAACTGTTGGCAAACAGATGTGCTCTTTGCATCTATGCTTTAAATTAATTTCCTGGTGTTTTCTCAGGATCTCATTAATCAAGGAAGAGAGAAAGTTGTGGAAGCAACCAACAATGTAACTGCAGCAAGAATTCAGCCCCTCGAAGACATAATTTCAACTATAGTGAGTGAAATAGATATTTGTAGGTTTGGACCAGGATATGGGAAAATGTTAAGCATTATCAAGCGAAGAAGTGACTATTGTGTATGCTCATTCAGCTAGTTAATTGTATTATTAAAAAAAATTAATTTCCAATTTGTGTTGACCTTTATCACTGCAGCTTGCAGTGACAGTTAATGGTGTCTAGATGTTGTACAGCCTTGTGGGATTAGCAGCTTAGATTCATTATTATTTGCCATGCACTGCACGTGCTGACTTCCTACAGCTAAGAATAATATTTATATTCAGGTAGGAAGTACTCCCTATTTTTTGTCCATCTCTAGGTTTTTTGGGCAGTTGCATTACTCTCTTTTTCCTAATAATCTAGAGATATATTATTTCAATTAGTAGTTTAAAGAATTGATGACTATTACTTCTAATTACAGGGAAGTATAATTTTACATTTACTGGAAATGTGGTTGTAGTTTAACTCTTGATGTGACTCTGAAGAAAATGTGAGACCTCAATTATCATTGCTCTTTTTCTCTTTCAGTGGAAAGAAAATGTAACACTTACAGAGAGCCAAGTGCAGGCCCTGGCCCTAAGCAGACAGGCAAGCCAAGAGCTTGACGTTAAGCGCCGAGAAGCCATCTATAACGATGTCCTGACTAAACAACAGATGGTAAAATACCTACAATTTCTTTGACCGACTGGCTGTGTTTGAACTGGGATGTTGAACTGCTTATAAAATTAGATACGTGTTTAGATATCTAAATACAGAGCGCGTGTCTCATTGGGTCGGGTAGTAGCCGGCTCTGTATCTGGCGTAGCCTCGGGAGGTGCTGATTTCTGCAGTGTGCTGCGTTCCATCGCTCGTTCCTCTCAAAAAATAGGGGTCCAAATTTTCTGTTTGCTTGAAGGTCGTGTGGCTTGAAGAGAAATCTATTTCCCAGAACTAAGCAAGCAACTCATGAAAGGCGCCTCTTAGCCAGAAAGTATAGATAGTGGGGTTTTTTGTTCAGAATGATTTTGCAAAACCTGAAAGTTGCCCGGATTATGCCGATGGGAAGAGTTTTCTCCTCTGACGTTAGGAAAACATACGTTTAGTGGCAGTCAGCAGGCAGGACTTCCAAAGTGATGATAAATGGTACCTCACAAAAAATGCTGTAACTTATACCTGGGCGTAGTTTCCCAGAGTAGTGCATGTTGCCATAGCAACTTCCCTAAATGCTGGGTGCAATACAATAGGCGAGTCATTAGAAGAACTTAGCCCTGAATGGTGTTACTAAATAGTTTCTACAGTAATCAGCTTGTGAATGCCATCACATTAGTGATGGTGATAACAATAGTGCTTTCTCCTTCAGCCATGGTATCCCTAACAAATTGATTTTAACTCTGAACTTGATACTTGCAGCGTTGAGACGGTCATGCACTCATAACAGCTCTGCTTTCCCTTCACAGTTGATCAGTTGTGTTCAGAGGATACTTATGAACAGAAGACTACAGCAGCAGTACAATCAGCAGCAACAGCAGCAAATGTCTTACCAGCAAGCAGCAATGAGTCATCTCATGATGCCAAAGCCTCCCAATTTAATCATGAATCCTTCCAACTACCAACAGATAGATATGAGAGGAATGTATCAGTCAGTTTCGGGTGGTATGCAGCCACCACCCTTACAACGAGCACCACCCCCCATGAGAGGCAAAAATCCAGGGCCTTCCCAAGGGAAATCAATGTGATTTTGCACTAAAAGCTTAAAGGATTGTTAAAATCAGAGAAAGAACTTTTATTTTTTTAGGAATCAATGGCTTAACAGAACTCAACTGTAAAAAAAAAAAAAAAAAAAAGGGAAAAAAAAAAGAAAAAAAAGAGAAAAAAAGAATAAATAGTTTGGTTGGTCCCCTTAAATGCCATGTTCCATATTAGCGTTTCAGCTTTGTTTAACTAGGGCATAATGTTTTCCCTGTTGTCAGTGATGTTGCCTAGAATCTTCTTACATATGTTGAGTACAGGAGATATCAAGTTGTTTTCAGTGAAAACAAGTCCTCCCGTAACAGTAGCAGCTCCACAGGTTTCCTGTCTAAACTCCTATGCTTGTTTTTAGTAGCTATGAAGCTATCACCCGATTTGAGAAGCTTAGGAAGGACTACAGATCTGTATGTTTCAGTATACCATATGTGAATTGTACACAGCTGAGTTCTTGATTAGAGTTGATTCCTCAAATTATGGAATACTTTTCTGCTTACCCGTTTCTTGAAATTAGTGGGAATATTATAACAGAAATAGTCTAGTTTCCTTTTGACTGAGGTCTGGACTCATACTATATCATCTATGCTGAATAAAACATAGGAACTGAACATTCTTTTTGAAGCAGAATTGAGTGCAATATTCTTAAATACTACTGCTCTGAAACTTCTGAGTCGTGCAGTTATATAGAAACTGTGTATACAGCCTTAAATCATGACTTGGGGAAGATGATTGTTCTTCTCTAGTCTTCTGCCATTTTTTATTTTCAGTTTTATGTGATGGAATAACAACTGGTAATCTTAGAATTGGAGATGTTTTTCCTTCACGCGCTATTTTACTCTATGCGGAGTCCAATACAAAGCACATTTCTGTTAACTCCTTAATGCTGGTGCTAGTGTCTTTTCCCATTGCCGGCAATGGGAGATGGGCCAAGAAATGTAAATTCCTGGTATTTTGGGGGTTACAGTAGTGATGGTGGCTAGGGTCAAACCCTGTTTTATAAACAACTTTAAAATAGCAGAACCGTTGCTGATTTAAAATCGATACCAAGAAAGTGCTGTGTAGCAACTTCCAGAGCTGCCAGAATTGTGAAATAACTTTTCCTCTCTTAGATAAGAGTTTTGGTTATCATGCACTCCTCCCCGTTCCCTTTCGTTTGTGTGAGAACATAATATAGTACGAAAAGAGCTTGATTTTTTTTGGTTTCTTTATGTAGACCAGAGATAAAATTATGGTTTATTATATATCAGTAGCGCTCTCTTTACCCACGTTTTCTGTGCTTGTGAAGATCTGATCAAACACAAATGGGGCTTTCCTTGGAGTATAGTTTGGTTGATTCTTCAAAAAAAAAAAAAAAAAAAAGAGGTGTTTAGAATCTGGGGGTAAAATAAGCGACAGGAACATTTGATGCAATGGTGTATTGAGTATAGAGAGCAGATGGAGAGTTCTTGAGAAATTAGTGGATGGAGGGATTTTGCTGGACTCTTCTGGCTTGCTGACACGAACAAAAATTGTTTGGGTTTCTGGAACCTTTCTTGCAAGGAGTTTGAGTTCTTGCCCTGAACGGACAAGTGTTTTTTGCATCTGAATATGCAGATCTTATGCGATATTTCGTTTTGTGATTGAAACTTGATTTGTGATCTGAACAGAGTTTGTTTGATCTGTTGCAAAACCAGCTCACAAAGTTGCTGTCTTGGAGTCTTTGTTACAAGATACCACAGGAGACCCTCGGTATGTTCTAGTGCTTTGCCAGCTCTGCAATTAAATTTGTTTAATTTTGGGGGAGGGGAGCAAAAAGAGGTGTGTTCACACTAGAAGACATGACAATAAGAGACTTTGAGACAAACCTTTGAAGGCAAATGTACTCTGAGCAACTCTCTCTGATATTCCTACGTGTCATGAATAAAAGAGAAATATCTTCTACCAAACCTGGGAATGTTCAATGGAGTTTTACAATAACTCAAAGACTTAAATGTGGAAGTTTTAGGCAACATTTAAAGGCACATTTTTTTCATTCTGGACAAAACTATGGATAACAGAAGACTAATGCATAAGAAGAAGAAATCGGAGATAAGCATTGAAATAAAACTTGGACCACTTTGCATACATGTTTCTCACTTGACATTTTAGCTGCATAACGATGTGCTTTGAGTATAACATCAAGCTTTAACAAATATTTAAAGACGGAACATACATCAGTAAGATAATAAAAGGCTCATTTTTATATTTGTTTTAGATGTTTTAACTAGTTGAAATGGCTTAAGATGACGAATAAAAATGTTGCTTGTAATACAACTTTGCCTGCTAAATTCTCCACATTTTGTAACCTGTTTATTCCTTTGGATGTAAAGCGTTTTTGCTTAGTATTGTGATATTGTATATGTTTTGTCCCAGTTGTATAGTAATGTTTCAGTCCATCAACCAGCTTTGGCTGCTGAAATCATACAGCTGTGAAGACTTGCCTTTGTTTCTATTAGATGGCTTTTCAGTTCTGTATTAAATATCCTAAGTACTATAGAAAAGGTGTCACCTCTTCCTATAAGGCTGTTTTGTAATATATATAAGGACTGGAAATGTGTTTTTAAAGAGAAGAAGCATTCAAGTATGACGATATACTATCTGTGTTTTCACCATTCAAAGTGCTGTTTAGTAGTTGAAACTTAAACTATTTAATATCTCATTTAATAAAGTGACCAAAATACATCAATGTGCCTTGTGCTACATTTGCAGTACAGTACTGACTCTTCAGGGATGTCGTCTGAGGAGGAGCTTTTCTTTTGAGAATCGCTAACTCAAGACTGGGCTGTCAGCTGAGCTCTCGTTTCCTCCGCAGTGAGGTACGTGTTTCTGGATTTGGTCCTCGATTTAGTGTAGGGAAAACAGTTGTGGGCCAGAGTTTCAAACTGTATAAGTTAATAGTAGCTTCTGCAGCCAACCTGTCTGTTAAAAATGATGAAGGAGAAGGTGTTGCCCACCAGTGATAAATCGTCGTGAGGTGAGGTTGGTCTCCTTGGTCGAACTCGAATAATCCACGACATACTTTAATCTCTTTTTTTGTACTTTTTCCTTTCCTAGTTACTAAGTGCGTCGGACCAAAACAAAAAAAAAACTCACAAAAAAATCGTGCGACAGTTGAGTGTGAATGGTAGCCCTACGCTTGTCCCTGGTATTTCCCCTTCCTGGTGGATGCTGGCCAGCGCTGCAGCCGGGTCACGGCACGAGATGGGTCTCTGCTCTGGGTGGTACAGCGGGTCTTAAAATTAGCTGACCGAGTGCACATGCCATAGAAATCTTGCGTGATGTGAAAATAATCGGTTCTTAAAAGCCTGATTGAGTTGTATTAAGGGACAGTATGGGCAAAGCCTTTTAAAACATCTCTGTAAGTTGCTCGCTGCTGGAACGGACACGAGACCTTTGGCGAGGTCGGAGGGAGAGGCCGGATCTTGGCGTTGCCCCTGAAGCTGGGGCAGTGTCCCTTGTCGGGTCCCCGGTACGGAAACGGCCCTGCTCGGTGCTCTGGGGCTCAATGGTGACGTTTTGATGTGTCTTGGTTAGGGGCTGTTAGGTGACGAATGAAGACAGGGTTGGGGGTTGTGTACGTGTGTGTGGTTATTTAGGGTTTTTTTTTTCCTTTAGAAGACTGATAATTTGACCCTTAAAACCAGAACTGCTCTGAGCGGGGTCAATAAAAGTAAATTATCAGTTCAAGCAAGAGATGAGTTTCGGAACTGGATAAATTTTCCATGCGCACGAAAGACAAATGTCCTAAATACGCCCAGCAGGAGGTGGGAAGACGAGTGCTGGTTTGGCAGCGTCAGCTGTACAAGCTTGCGGCGTAGGTAGGTGAGGGCTGAACTTCTCCCAAACCCGGCAGGCTGTCGCGGGAAGCCCGTTTGCACCCTCCGGCTCTAGCAGGCGCCTCCGCGATCCGTCGTCGCGTCGAGCTCTGGCGGGGCTCGGCGGACCGGTGCCCCAGCGGCTCCCACCTGGGCAAGCTCACAGCCCCTCGGCGCCCCAGCTCCCGCGCGCTTCTCCGCCGCGCGGCGTCGTGAAAACGATCGACCTTCTCGTAGGGCCGAGCCGACTGCCTGGCGCCGGAAGGCAGAGCGCGGGCTGGGGAGCTCCTGGGGGGGCCGGCGCGGGGGGCCGGGGCCGGGCGGCTTTGGGGGGTCGTTCTGCAAACGAGGGGCGCGGGTGGAAGGCGTGCTGTTGCAGGTACCTACCTGGGGCTTCATCGAAGCGCCCCCCGGCCACGGCACCTTCCCTTATAACGGGGTCGCGCAAGACGCGCTTGTCGTTGCTGCGGCTTCTCGCTGACGCGCGGCAGCGGGGCGGCGGGCGCGCTCCCCGCAGCCTGCGCGCTTGCCCGACGGGGCTGGGAGCGGGGCTGGGGCAGTAAGCGCTCCCCGGTTCGGTCAGGGAAGGATCGGAGGTCGCGGGTTGAGCTGCCTTTGCAGGACTTTGACCCAAGCTGAGCCGGCGCTGATACTACCCTGCGTCCGTCCTGTTTTCCCAGGGGGCAGCTCAGAGAAGTTAGCACCCCCGAAGCAGTCAGCTTCGGGAGAATTAAAAAAATAAGAAGAAAGAAAGGAAAAAAAAAAAAGAAAAAGAGGGTGTTTCCGCTTGATTTAGGTTCATCTTTCAATGTTCGCCTTCCCGCGCCGTCGCGTTCAGGCTGCCGATGGTGCTCAGCCGGCCGTCCTGCGGCGTCTGCCGCCGGCCGCCGCGGGTGTTCGCTTGCCCCCCCCGGAGCAGGCCGCCATCCCCCCAGCGAGCGTCCCGCGCCGGGGATGCCGTCGGCCTCCCCGCGGGGACTGTCGGTAAACCCGCCGCGCGCTTCGCCGCTTGCCAGGGCCGTCTCTTCGGGGCGCGGTCGCGCGCCCGTCCCTGCGGCGGCGCCATCGTCCTGGGCCCTCCCGGATCCGAGCCGGAGGGTGCAGCGGAGGAGCCTGAGGAACAGCCCTGGGGTGGGGGGGGACCCCTTTGTGATGAAGGAGACAAACAAACAAACAAACAAAAAAACCACCCAAGCCAAAGCCAAGCTTTGCTGCTTCACTGATTTTTTTTTTTTTTTCCGCGAGGCTTCAGGCAAATCGCATGAGAACGGGCGTTTTCGGTGCACGAATGACGGGTGGCTGCGAGCGGGAGCCAGCCGGCCCCGCCGCCCCAGAGCCCGCCCGTTCGCAACCTCTTCCAGGCGCTCGTAACCGTCGCGCGAGCAGGAAAGCGGGGCTGATTGCTACGGGACGCCACAAAACAGGGGCCAGCGAGAACGCTACAATATAAAGACAATTTTATTGCCGATAAGCTCTTAAAACTCTTTTTTTTTTTTTTTTTTTTTTTTCCTCTCGTGGTTCAGTAGGACCTTATTCTTCCTGATGAAAATCCGGTCATAGCATCTCTCATCATTAAAAATAAAATTATTTTGAAATAAATAAATATATAAAATAAATAGCATATACATTTTATAAATAGTTTCGTCCTTATGCACAGTATCCATGCGTACATCTGAATAATGTTCCTCACCCCGTTCCCACCCCAACAGCGGGAGGAAAAGAAGAAACCGCGCGTCATCGGGACCGGTGCACGCGGCGCCGGCCGGCGCCAGGGCCGCCCAAGCAGCTGCCGCCCGAGGCGCTTCCTTAGCGGGTGAAACGGCGTTTTCCGACCAGGTAACCTGTCCGAGCTGTCAGCAGCATCCGCACCCGTTATTTTTTTTTTTCGCTTTTAAAAAAAAACCCTTTTCCCTCGCTTTTTTGGGGGGTTGGCCCTGCTTCGTTTTCCTCCCGGCGCCCGGGTTGGCTGGCTGGCTCGCCGGCCGGCTCCTCGAAGCGAGCGGGCTCTGCCGCCGCCGGGGCGCCCGCCGGGCATCACCTGTAGTGCAGCAGGTCTCTGTAGGTGGCGGGGGTCTTAGCCGGGTCCACGGGCCTGGGCAAGAAATGGGTGAATTTCTGGTGCCTCTTAGTCCGGTAGCCCTCGCGGGGCGAGCCGTCCTTGTTGAGCGCCACGTAGTACTGCCGCTCCGAGTCGGCGTGCTTGTAGAGGGTCGAGGCGTAGGTGTTGTACCAGTTCTCCTCAAACTGCTCCCGGAAAACGCACTCCCGCGTGAGCTTCTTCTGCGGCGGGGAGGCAAGACACCCTCGCGTCAAAGGCAGGAAGGGGAACGCGCCTCCCCCCCAGCCCCGGCCGGGCCGCGCCGGCGCTCCAGCACACGCTGCTCGTCTTCGTTACGGCTTTTGGTTTAGGATGCTGGCCGCTGGCCGCGGCGCGGGCTTCGCAGCTCGGGGCCCGGGTTGGGTTGAGCGAGAAGGAAACCGAAAGTTTACGCGCTGGCTCTCCGGCAAAACCCGGAGAGTTTGCGTCTGAAAATCACGGGCAACCTCCCTCCTCAACCCCCGCCGCCGCCGCACTCCCCAAAGGGGTCGTGGGGAAGGCGCTAACAAAAACAACCCGAAAAATGAACGTGCCCCGAGGTGCCACGGGCTCAGCTCGTGCCGTGCATGTGCTGTGCATGCTCGTGACGTGCAGATATGTATATTTTATATATATATATATAAAATATACATATATATATGTGTGTGTGTGCGTATATATATGTAAAACCGATCGTGTAACGCTGCAGTCATCACAACACCTCACACTTACCGACCCGTACAGCTCGCCTCGCTCGTTCATGCCGAGGTAGAGTCCTGAGTCCACCCCGCGGATGCTGACCAGCCCCACGGCCAGGCTGATAAACTCCAAAATCCCTGCAACGGCAAAAGGGATGCGGGTGAGGCGGCGAGCGCTGCCCGCGCCGAGCTGCCCGCCGCCGCGCGCCTTCGACCCGCCCAGGAGGAGCGACCTTTCCTGCTCGGAAAAGCCGTGCCGCGTTTTGCTGCCGGGGGGCCGGGGGGGGGGATCCCACTTCAGCTATCGGCAGGCAGAAACGCGGCTCGGGCGGCGGCGGTCGGAGCCGGGCAGCTCTTCCCTCTCGCGCTGCTGCGCGCCGGCCGGCTGCGCCCCGGCGGGCCTCGCCGAGCCCCTTGGGCCACGGGGAGCCCGTGGCGGGCTCTTCTGAGGGCACCGCTGGTCGCGTTCGCCTCTCCCCGTCTTGCAGCGGCGCTGAACGAGGCGCGCGCGTTTCCGGCCACGTCGGCGCCGCGTTAGGAAGGTGACGCAAACCCGCGCAAACCGGGAGAAGAGAGCGAAGGCCGAGAAAACGCAGGTGGGCATCCATCCTCCGTCCTAACTCGCTTCCGCTGCTGCACAGCGCCGCGCTTCCCACATCCGCTCCGCCCAAGCCACCGCGGCGGCCGTTTCTTCCAAACTGTAGGGGTGTGTTGGGGGTAGAACACCTTTATTTGCTTCCCCCCCCCCCAGGACTTGCCCTTTTTCTCGGGGTTTGGTCTTCCGTGCTGCTTGTTCTTCGAGTCTTTCAGACAACGTTTGCAGAGATCCGCCTCGGACTCCAACTGCATTCGTCTGACACCAAAGCGCGGCGCGAGGGTGGGAGCGGCGCGCTCTCGCATTACCGAGCGGGTCCTCCCGCCGGCGGCCCCCGGCCCCTCTTGCACGCCGCTACTCGCAAGCCGGCGTACAGAAACGACAGATGTCGTCTTAATGTCTACCGACCTAAAGCTTCGGCTACCAACCTCAGCAACTGTTCAGGAACAGGTGCACTAGAGCCTGGACATCAAAATGCACAGGGACACTTCCTCTGGAGGTTTCGTTAGCTCCTCTGAGAGCTGCTACAGAGCTGTGAGCAGACTTGTTCCCGAGAAGAGCTTTGTTTGCGCCCTTTATTAGCCTCCAGGACAAAAGCAAGGCCTTTTTCTCTCTTCGCTGGCGATTGAGTTGCATGGTTGGACTCACTCGTTTCATGCTGGTGTACGAGGGACACCAGGCAGAGAAGGAGCAATTCCTCCCGGCAGGGATTTTCCTGGTGAATTTATCTCAGCGTCGTTCCCAGAAGGATCCTTCTTGTCGGCGTGCTAGTGCCAGTCCAACCCCCCCTCCAGCCCCGCTTTGGAGCCTTGCGTTTCTTCGATGCGGCAGGTCTCAGCCGATGCGGCGAGAACGGATAGGCTTCTGCAAGGGCTTCCCCTTCCCCCCCGGCCCCGCCGTGATCACTTAGACGGAGCCGCTAGTTCTGCGAGAGCGTTGGGGCGCTTCTCTAGTGAGCCACCTTCCAAAAGTCCTGGAGGGCTTCGCCAAATCTGGAGTGAAGGCTTCTCTAGGAAAAACAGGCCGCACCCCGTCATTCTTGTATAAATCTGCATGTTTGTAAGTATGAAGCGTGGCGTTCCCGAAGGCAGCTGTGATTTAGGGAAGCTGCAGTCCTTGGCAGACGGGAGGGAATAGTCACCGTGACTGCGCAGGCCTTCTGGAGAAACGATGCTGGTTCACCTTCCTTATTTCCCAGGGGCGCCTCCCTTGACGGGTCCCTTGTTGCATGACTTCCCTCCCTCGCCCCTCGCCGTTAGGACCTCGGCCCTCTCTTCTGCACCACCACGGCTTCGGCTCACTGTTTTCCTCTCTGGTAGACTCGGACGTCTCGCGCATCTTGTAGCTTTTGGGATGGCTGGGCATGGGGCGGTGCAGATACTGATCCGTCTTCTCCTCAACCCCTTCCAGCATTTGGAGGCAGGGGGAAAAAGTCCAGTCGCAGCCCGCATCCCGCGCGCAGCTGGGTGCGTGCCTCTGCTGCCCGGTCCGAGACACCCATCCATGGAGCGCGTTCGTTGTCTGCTTACCAGGAAGCGCCTTGCAGCTCTGCGGGCTTGCTCGACTACGCCGTCGAGTCGGCTTGCTACATATTCCCCTAGGTGCCCCTAGGAAGCTTTGAGCTGGTGCCCTGAAGAACCTGGTCTCTCTCGGTATCGCTCGCCCTAGCTTTGTACCCCCCAGACCCGCGCAGCCTGCCGGTTTCTGTAACAAGCTGCTCCTCTCCGGCTGCTGCATGCAAAATTTAGGAATGCATCGATACATGACAGCCTAATACAAACCATACCGGCAGCATCGGAATTTAAATATTCATGGCTACTGCATGCAGATGGTGAACGCTTTGTGCCAACACGTTATTGCTTTGAGTCTCTGTCGAAGGTTTAGTCCAAGTTTATCTGAACATGAGGATTCCAGTCTAAGCCTTGGGAGCTTTGTCCTGCAATTACAACAAATAACTATTTATTTTACGCGACCTGTGGGAAAACCCTGAAGCAGAAAACTATAATATTTTATATCTGAAGTCTGGTCTAGTTTACGTAGCTGGATGCTGACTGCTAAAACACTTAGGGAATGCTAATGTTTCGATTTATTGAACGCACCGTGTGACTAACTCGTCGTAAGCTCAACCGGGCAACATTCAGGAAAAGTTTTAGTCTGTTTAACGCATGTTTCCAAAGGTTCAGTCCGTTTAATGCGTATTTCCAAAGTTTGCTTGGAAATACGTTCATTTTACTTGATCTTAAAAAAAAAAAACAAACACACCCCAAAACCGACAGAACTGAGATAAACGCTGCCGTTGCAAACTCTTTACTTGAATACAGACACGTAAGAAGAACCGATAGAAACACTACGTGGCAGATTAAACTAAAAAGCATACGGATGCAACGGGTTTGCTTTCAGTTTCCTGTAGCATAGGGACCCGGGCCGCACTGCAGCACCAAAGGGAAAAGGTGTGTGTCTTGCGGGGGGTAATTAAAGAGCACTTGCCCCATGAGCCTGTTAGTACCTTGCTCTGACCTGAGGGTTATGACTTGCTTGTTGATTTAGGCAGGGACGCGCTACACACGCACGCACCTGGGGTTTACGGAGCGCTCGGGACACAAATAGGGTTGCTTCCCCCCCTCACCCCCCAAATTGTTCCCAGAAAGCTGCCCTTAAAATAACAACAGCAGCAGAGAAGTTCCTGAAACATCAGAAAGGACCACTTGCGAGCAGGATTCCTTCCAGCGAGGAGTTAAACCGCTTGAAAACTATAAAAAAGTCTCGAGCACGCTCCTCGCAAGCCGTCGACAACAGAGCTGAGCTCACTGGCATGGGACTTGTTGATCGCTTGCGCAGACACCTGCGCTAGATGCCGAAGTAGCGGGAACGTTTCCTAGCTGCGCTCAGACTTACTGTACGTCTTCGCCTGCGGCTTGAGATGCATTTTTCGAAGATTACACACGGTCTCATTAGAGATCCCCGCGCTGGTGTGACACCGATACAGGCTCTGAGGTCTTCCAGCTTCCTCCCGGGCGGCGAGGTAAATCCGCAGCGTCCCGCCTGTCCTGCCGAGCGGTCTTCTCCTTCCTTTCTGCGGCCGCCCAGCCGTGTCCCCCTCGGGCTCCGCCCTCGCTCCCCGGCGGCCCCCCAAGCCCCGGCTGCGCTCTCGACACCGCTCCAGCCCGCTGCTCCCTGCCCGCTCGCGGGAGACGCGTGCGACTCGCGCTCGCTCCCACCAAGCCGCGGGGGCCAGGGCAGAGGAAAAGCCGGGAATGTCTTGCTTTCCCACTTGCTCTCTCCTTCCTTTTGCCTCCCTGGCTGCCGACTTGAGGGGCTGAGCCGCTGCGCCCCCGTCCCCCGCCCCGTCCCCCGGGCCCTCTTGCCCGGGGCATGTTTTTGTGCACCTGCAGAAGGGCCGAGCGCCGGGAGAGTAGGAAATTGCAAATAAAACCGGCCGCATGGCTGGGGAGTGAGCGCATTTGTTTAGGAGTCGCCTTCCCTCCGTCGCGGGCCGACTGATGCTAGCGGGGGCGCCTAGGGCTGGAGGCGGCGCGGGGGGCACCGGGCCGGGCGGTACCTGCGGCGGGGCGGGAGCGCCGCTCCGCACCGCACCGCTCCGCACCGCGCAGCGCCGCGCAGCGCCCCTTACCGAAGCGGCTGTGGTCCTGGCGGGTGCCGTGCACCGTGCCGTTGGGGAAGATCTCCAGGTGGAAGCCGGTGCGGCAGTAGAGCTGCCGCCGCCGCAGGATGCCCTTGAGGTGAGCGAAGTCGGTGGGGGAGCCGCGCTGCAGGCGGCCCTCGATCTGCCCCAGCCGCTCGGTGAGGAAGCCGGGCGAGTCGGCCAGCGGCAGGGCGCCCAGCGCCGGCGCCAAGCCGTGCAGCTCCGGGTCCAGCGCGCCCAGCAAGCCGCCCACCTCGGCCATGGGGCCGGCGGGGCGCGGAGCAGCGCGGAGCAGCGCGGAGCGGGGCGCGGAGCGGAGCGGAGCCGGGCCGCCCCTCAGAGCGCGGGCTGCGGCCGCCCAGCGCCGCCTCTGCCCCGCGCCGGGCGCCCCGCGCCGCTCATAGCTGGATGTGTCCCGCTACCGCGTGCGGACTGCACTTTATATACGTACACACTCCCCTTACATTGACATATTGGATATTTAAATGCAAGCCACACCTCACTGGCATCCCCTTTGGCTAGTGCCTTTTTTTTTTTCCCCCTTCCCCTTCCCTCCCTTCTTCTCTGATCCGCTCGGCTTTTTTTTTTTTTTTTTTTGGAAAGAAAAAAAAAAAGCTTCACTCCCTCTTTTATTATGAAAAAAAAAATGGCAGGAAAAAGCTACACATTGCAGTGAGGCAGAACAGCTCTTGGCAGGTCGCGGCGGCGCGGCTGGTGAAATCACGGCGCGAGCCCCGCGGATGCTCCGCGGGCTGTGTCCCCCCCCCACCCACCCCCGCCGCGCACAGCCGCGGTGGGAAAAGCGATATGTACGGAGCGGGCTGGAGAAGCGGGCGCTTTTTTTTTTTTCCTCCCCCTGGCTGAATATGCCAAAAAAAAAAAAAAAAACCAACCCAAAACAACCCCCCCCCACCCCTGAAAGTGATCGTTCTGCAAAGCGATCCCGCAGGTGTTATTGCGCGGTTTTACAAGGCGCGGGCGGGCCGACTGCATGGAAGGAGTCTCCAAGGCTGCTGCGGGCTCTGCTCCCCACCTTTTCCACGCTGGAAACAGGTGTTTCCGCGCTCTGCCTCGCCCGGTGACACCGTATCTGTGACAGCAGCTGCCGGGCGCGCTGCAGACGGACGGGGTCCGGCACGGGCAGGGAGGAGGGGGGGGAAAAAGAGGAATAATAACCCCCCCCCCGCCCCCGCTCTCCCCCCCTGCTCCCCCCTCCGGGCGCGGAGCGGCGCGGAGCGGCGGCCCTGGCCGCCAGGCGGCGCTGTTGCTCGCGCCGCGCCGGCCGGGGGCGCTGGGGCCCCGCCGCCCCCCCGCCCCGCCCCGCCCCGCCCCGGGGAGGAGCCGCCGCCGCCCGGCCCGGGGGGGGCTCCCCCGCGTCCCCCCGCCCTGCGTGTCCCCTCAGCAGGTGCCCCCGCGGGGGATATCCCTTCCGTGGGCCGCCGTCCTCGGTGGGGCTCCTCTCTCACTCCCCCCCCGCCGATATCCCCTCAGCGGGTCTCCCCTCCAGTGGATGTTCCCTCACCGGTTCCCCCCCACACACCGGGTATCGGTGGGGCTCTGTCCTCGGAGGATATCCCCTGAGTGGGTCTCCCTCCCCGGTGGATATCCCCTCAGCGGGTCTCCCTCCCTGGAGGATATCCCCTGAGTGGGTCTCCCTCCTCGGTGGGTCTCTCTCTCTCCCCGCTGGATATCCCCTCGGCAGGTCTCCTTCCCTGGAGGATATCTCCTCAGCGTGTCTCCCCCCTCAGCAGGTCTCCCTCCCCGGTGGATATCCCCTCCACGGGTCTCCCTCCCCCTGGATATCCCCTTAGTGGGTGTCCCTCCCTGGAGGATATCCTCTCAGCAGGTCTCCCCCTTGGCGGGTCTCCCCCTCTGGAAGATGTCTCCTGAGTGGGTCTCTTCCCTTGCCAGCTCTCCCTCCCTGGTGGATATCTCCTCAGTGGGTCTCCTCCCGCAGCAGGTCTCCCCCTCAGCGGGTCTCCCTTCCCCGGGTGATGTCCCCTCAGTGGTTCTCTCTCCCCTGTGGATGTCCCCTCAGCGGGTCTCCCCCCTCGGTGGGTCTCCTCCCTCAGCAGGTCTCCCCCTCAGAGGGTCTCCCTCCCCAATTGATATCCCCTCGGTGGTTCTCCCAATTGATGTCCCCTCAGTGGGTCTCCTCCCTCAGCGGGTGTCCCCCCTCGGTGGTCTCCCTCCCCGGTGGATATCCCCTCAGCAGGTCTCCTTCCCTGGAGGATATCCCCTTGGCAGGTCTCCTTCCCTGGAGGATATCCCCTCAGCGGGTCGTCTCCCTCCCCCGTGGATATCCCCTCAGCAGGTGTCCCCCCTCAGCGGTCTGCCTCCCCGGTGGATATCCCCTCGGCAGGTCTCCTTCCCTGGAGGATATCCCCTCAGCGGGTCGTCTGCCTCCCCCGTGGATATCCCCTCAGCGGGTGTCCCCCCTCGGCGGTCTCCCTCCCCGGAGGATCCCTGCGGGGGCTGAGGGAGCGCTGGACGGGGCAGGGCCGGCGCTGGAGCCCCCCCGTCGCCGCAGGCCCCGGCGGTGCCCAGCGGCGCACCAGGGCGGTGGCAGCAGTGGTGTCCCCCCCCCCCGCCGGCGTCCCCACGGGTGAGCCTGCAGCGGGCCCCGGCTCTGCTGGGTTTCGTTGTCAGCGCTGCGGCTGGGCAAGGGCAGCATTTGGTGCAGAACTGGACGCCTGAGGCCTGGAACTGGGTTCTTAAAACGTACGCCGCTCCCGAGGAGGTAAAATCCACAGCAGCGTACTTGAGGGCTGTTCACGGCATCACGTGCGGTCGTACCGCCGGCTGAAGATTACGCCTTTGTTTCTGTAACGGCTGTTGGGGGACAACCCACATAATGTGAGCGACCCCCCCGATGCCATCACAGCCCGCGAGGTGCGCTCGGCTGTAAAGGCTGCTCCTGGGGGCGTAACGGTGAGTTTTGCCCCCGCGTTCATAGCCGCCAGAATTTCCTCTTACTTCTGAAAGCGTCTGACGGTAGGTCCCTGGGGTGCTGAGAAGTGAGAGGCGAGAGCAGCTTCTTCATCGTCGGACTAAGCAGACTCTGCAGAAGGCTTCTGCCGGTGGCTCTAATAGGCTCTGGATCAGTAACAATATCCTTCAACCAATATCCGCACAAGCACTTAGAGGAGCACTTAGGAAACTGGAAAAGGTAGCAGGGTTCAATAGCATTACAGTAAAATCCAAGACAAAGTAAAAAACACAAACCTCCGTGCTTAACTCATGTGTAACAAAAGCAGAGAAATCCCCTGTCCAAGCTGACATTCCTCACTTAACTCTCGCGATTATGGTTAGCCTTTGAAGCGTCCGCCGTACGTCATATTGAGAAGTTGTTCAGGCTAACACAACATGCTCTGTTAAGGCACGACAGGATGCAGAAAAGGTAGCTTTCTCTTGTCTTTTTTTTTTGACTTTAATTTCCTGGCTTATTTATGTTTTTACTAAGCTGGGGAGAAAGCAGAGAGAGTTGTTTCCTCTATTGCTTGAAGAAAAAAAGGTACATATTTTAAATACTCTTAAAAGCTGGAATAGCTCCTTCAAAAGACGAAATACATTTAGCTGCTTTCCCGCGCATTGCATAGAATACAGCTCTGTACTCATTAATTTCTTAAAAGAGAGGAGAACATTGTACACAGTTTGGGTCAGAGAACATAATGTGTTACAGAATTAATTTTCTGCTCTGTTATAGGTCATGCAGTTCTCCTAGGACTATTCTTTGGTTAGAGCTTGTATAGTCTACCTTGAGAGCTGAAATGATTGCAACCAAACTGCTCTGCCTTTCAATTTACAGACGAATTTGCAGCAATATTTCTACTCGGTTGGCCATAATGGGCCTTGCAGAGCCATTCCCATGTACTGCAGGAGTATATGTTTAGCAAGGTAGTAAAAATACTAATGGCGTTTATTTGCAGTGTAGTCACTCTTCATGGAGAGCAGCCACATTCGATATCTTGCCTACTGGCTATAAAATCAAAGGAAGAGCAGGATGGGGGTCAAAGCAGTAAATTACTTAGAAAAGCGTAAGATGGACAAATGCAACGAGCACGTCTAGATACTGCATACCCTCTGCCTCGGGCAATTCCATTTGATAAAGAAAAGATCAAGACACAATTAAAAAGAAATTTGAAGGAGCAATGGCCATTGATTAAAAATGAGACATGGAAGAATTTCTGAGGATAAAGAAACAGCAGAGCTTTGAATTTTAATAAATAGTACTTTTGCTTTGCTAACACCGCCCATCCCAGGATCTCAAAACGATTTCAGTACGCTAATGAATTAAGACTCACAACCAAGGTCACCGGGCATCTACATTTTCCCAGGTGGTATCTTCTTTCCACTCAGAGATGTTGTTCAAAGGATATTGATGGCTGGCTGTATTTGTTTGGGTTTTTGGATGCCCTGCTGGAGCAGTAGCTCTGGCCAAGCTTCCGTATATCCGGACAGCGGACACGTCCACCGGGCATGTGCGGGGAGCCCTTCTGCCTTTTGTTGTGTGCGACCATCTGTGCTGCACATGCATGCAGTGCCTGAAGGTTTCCCAGAAGATACACAGGGCAGCCCCCTTGGCGAGGGGGTAAATAAACAAGTTTTCTTAAGGGGAGGAGGGGGGGCAGAGGACAGTTTATTGGTTTTATCTGTGATTGTTTTTACTTTAAGCTATTATTATTATTATCTTTTGTAGCTCTGCTTTCCAGACCCTAGACCCAGCATAGGCCCTGTTCATGCTGGGTGCCGCGTAAGAAGCGCGTAACAAGCCGTGACCCAAGGAGCCGTGCCGGTCTCGCTAGCGGTAGGATTTCTAATGGAAGGTGGCATGAATGAGGGCAACAGGATTTGAGTCAATATATAGAAGTACGTATGTAGGTTATGTTGAGTTTAGAAGTGGTGGCAGAATGAAGGTTACGCTCTGAGCATAAAACTCCAGACTTGCCTGCCTGGATCTTAGGATCAGGTGCATAAGTAAATGACATGATTTTCAAAAGGGAAAGCACCCATCCTCCCCAGTTACCGTTTATTTCAGTGTCAAACATGGATCTGCTAGCTTTAGTAATCCCAATGTGGATTAACAAGGAGGAAAACGAATCCTTCTGACTCACAACACCCCTAGCAGGAGAAGAGTTCCCATGACTAAGACATCTCCATAGCTCTTAAGGGAACGAGCTATGTATGAGCTTGCACTGTTAGAGTTTTCTTGACCGTCAGTTCTGCCTTGGTTCTGTCCCATTTGAAAATTACAGGTCCTTATTCCCCCGGAAAAGTTAGGTTCTTTCCTCGGCATGCCTTAGTGTAGGTTTGAGGCCTGACTCGCGTTACTCAAGACTAGTATATCTCCACGTACTAATTGCCGGATCAGAAAGGGAGGATTCTTTACTGCGGGAGAGTGGTGTGTATTACAGTGGTCTCCGTTTGTAACTTTGTTCTTGGTATTAATGTTAGAATTGCAGGACTACTGAGTTGTTAGGCCTTCTGTGTTAGGACAAGTTATTGTCTACCGGGGGAGCCTTCCTGTGTATTTTTATCGACTGGTATATTATACACCAGTGCGACTTCCCTTGTGGCCACTGATTGCTGTACAGTTTTCTCTCCGCAGTGCTTATATCTGGCATGTACCTTTTGCATTGTAGTTTATGCTGCAATTTCATGTCAAGGCAGCGGCAGCATTCCCTCCTAGCTGTTGAACCTGGGGGGAGTGATAGAAGTTGGAAGAAGGGTATGCTGGTAAAATCCCCTCCTCTTCTGTTTTATTTGTTTTTTTCTTTTCAAACCATGCTTCGGGAAACAATTAAGAAAAGGGTGCTAAGTAGTCTGTTACAGCAGGCTTCTCGTCTGATTCATAGGAACATAGCTGCTGAGGGGTGCGGGGTGCCGAGTTAGCAGTGAGTCGCTTCCTTCTCGGTTTTCACTGCTGAAGAAGGAGAAGATAAGGAGGCCATTAGAGTTGCAACCTGTGCTCGGGAGGCTGGAGTCTGTAAGGAACAAAATCTTAAAAGATTGTTTCACTCTCTTGTGCTCAAGGTTCACCATGACTCTAAATTACGTCCTAGACCTAAACCAAGGCTGGAAGTTTCAATCACCTGTGCTGTAAAGCGCCTGCGCCACGTGGCCACATTCAACCAAACTGACAGAGTTTCACGCTGCAGAGTTTCTTAAGCTAAGAAGCTCTCAACTCACCTGGATGTAAGTCCTTGTGTAGCTTACAGCTGAAATTTGGAGCTAGTTCTTTCTAACTGGCTTTGCCTCTAGTGCTGTAATGTAGTTAGGTAATAAAAGGGAGGCTAACATCATAATTCATCTGTAGAAAGGAAAGAGACAGACCATACCCTGAGGAAACGCAAAAGTCAGTTCTGGTCCTAATCAAATAGAAAATGCTGTACTTTATCGTGTTATTCTTATAAGTGTGTGCCTTTTAATTATTTCAGGCTTTTATAGAATTATCCCATATATGTTTATATCTGTGTCAGTTAGTACTGGTCGTAATATAAAAATGAATCAGAGCAAAGGTCCGTCTAGCTCCATATCCTGCCTCTGATAATGGCTAATAACTTGTGTATGGAAAGGGTATAGAAAACAGGACGAGTATAGAGTGATACTTCCTTTGATAAACCCTCCCAGCTTCCAGTGGTTTCTGGTTTAGGGACCTTCCTGAGCTGGAGGCTGCAGCTGTATCATTGTTTTTGATACTCCTTGATGGACCTTTTTCCATAAAAGCGTCTAATCGTTTTTTGAAACCCACTTGTATTTTTGGCTGCCACAACATCCCGTGGCGATGAGTTCCACAACATCATTAGGTATTGTATGAAAATGAACTTCCTTTTGTTTGCTTTTAAACCTGCTTGCTGCCTGCCAGTTTGAGTTGGTGCCCTGTTTTTTCTGTTAAGGCTACTACTGAATAATCATTACTGTTTACCTTTTCCTTGCTGTAACAGCTTGTCTAGATCTTCATTGTTATTATTCCTGTTTTCCAGGCTGAAAGGCTCTGGTTCGCTTATGTTTTCCCTATGCTAAGGCTGTCCCGCATCTCTGCCGCAGCTTGGTACAACATTGTTCTCGCCCTTTCCGTAGCTTTGTCTTTCCACAGTTACTTCCACACTATTGAAGAGATGGGCCTACTGTGGATTTACACAGAGGGATAATGACATCTTCTGCCTTATTCCTCTCCTAAAAATTCCTGATGGGGCATTTTCTCCCAGCTGCTGAACCTGTGTTGATCTTTTCAGAGAACTATCCACATCTCTAAGATTTTCTTCCTGAGTGGTAACAGTTGATTTAAAGCACAGTGAGGATGGCTTTTCCTCATGCATTATTTCTCATTTTTCAGCAACTTTGAATGAAGTTTACTATTTTATCGCACACTCACAGAATAACTTTTAGATTAATTTCTGGGAATGGCTTTGTAACACCGGCAACCTATCTACAGCATTTCCAGGTCGTCTGTGTGATATGGAACAGCAGTGGTCCCATCACAGACCCGATTTAGACTCCATTGGGGTGCCCCCTGCATCACTTATGTTGGACATCTATTTCTCTTGGTTATTAACTTTTCAGGGGTTATTATGTCACTTTTTCTCTCTTTCCTTCTTCTTACAGCAAGGCTCATTTATGAGCTGGGTTTCCTACCATAGTTAATAGTCTGGCAGTTTCCCGTGTGATACCTGTGGGGATTATCAGTTAATTCTCATACCGGTTTGTTATTTTCATCTGTGCTGCTGCCTCAGATTCATTCTCCCTGCAAAAAGGTTCTAGTTTTCTGTATTAAACATAGACACAAAGATTCATTGAGCTTTCCTGCTATCACCTGATCACCTGAGACTGTTCTTTAAATACCTCAGTCAACCCCTGCTCCTGTGAACCGCTGAGGCTGAGGCACAGATTTACACATTGGAACAGAGTTCTGCATTCTTCTGTGGTCAGGTTGCTTTGGGATTTTTGGCCCAGTAGTTGAACTTCTCTGTGTATCTCTTTGAGGATAACGATACTTGTTCTCTCACCGGAGAACTAAAACTGAAATGGGTTAGTGTGTGAGGTAGAGTTAGAAAGTCTGAGCTGGAAGTTATGCTGGAAATGGATGGATGGATAGTATTGTTATCGGACAACCTAGAATAAAGAACAGAGGAATGGAAAAGGGAAAAAAAAAAAAAAACCTGTTCCTAAATATACTTAAAGATCACAATTGTGGCATTTGTGATGGCCCTGAAGCTTTTCAGCTTAACTCGGCTAATGGTTCACACAAGTAATGTTACTCAAGTTCATTTTTATAGTACTGGGCTGTAGGCTTATGAGAAGACACACACTAAAAAAGATATTTAAAAATATAAATATCCTGATTTGCTAACTATTTAGTAATTATTCTTTTCTGTTTATAAATTCCCTTTACCTTGCTATATTTGTTCTTTCCCCTAACGAATTAGTTAATTAAAATACAGTATTATGCTCGTGTGGTTAAAAAAAAGCAGCCAGGTGCTTTGCAAACTTGACCAGATAAATATTAAATTGTATGAGACTCCCATGATCAAGTAATCAACTGTCCCACAAATCATATTGACTCATGACTTTATCTCTGTGAAGAAAGAAATTAGCAGATTATGTACACCAATCCGAAGGCATATTTTTGATGAGTTCTACGAGCAGCCAGAGGACGGGATGAGATATTCAACAGAGAGCCTGGCCTTGCTCGCATCTGATTGACTCCCATTGAAATGTGCATTAACCCACTTCAGGATGAGATATGTTTATTTTCAGGACAGTTACCTGAGCTTTTTCATAACATGAGTTTAGTTAAGATTTGTCATGAGAAATTAGGAGTTAATAGAATCCGGTTTCTATAGCATTGATCTCACATAAATGCCGTATATAGTAGTTACAGTTAATGTAGATTGAATGTCATGTGAGATCTCAAAATGTTTATTTTACAGCATCCTTTGCTATGTTTGGTATTGCGTTGCAGTTGCCTTTCTGCAGATGGGAACAAGTAGGAATGCAAAAAGTAGCTGATTTGTTCAAGGACATGAGAAGATGTCTTCAGCACAGTTAACTGGCAGCTTACTAGCACTTTTGTTGACTTTGCCTTGGTCTGAGTAGTTATCTGGATTGTGCTGCTTGCCTTTTATGAGCAGCTAGCCATCCTCGAGGCCATGTCCTGCAAGACAGTTGTCCTAAGGATGTCTAGGGCCCTGAGCAACAAGCCTGAGCTATGAGTGAGGCAGAGTATCTGTGGATGCATGGCCGGCCAGAATGATGTGACGTGCTGCAGTCCGTATCCAAGAGGAGCAGCGAGCTGGCTGCAAAGCCTTTTTGAGATTGGGGATCCTGTAAGTCAGAGACAACTCTGCTGCGTGCTTCTTTGTGGTGAACCTCCCTTATATTTCTATCTCAGTTAATTGTGATAGCATTTGTCTATCCGAAGTACAGGAGGGGAGGAAGGCACAGAGGCTTAGTCTGCGTCCTTGCTGACCGCTGGGTCCAACACCAGCCCACGTGAAAGCCTTACTTTGGCGTTGAGGCCTGGTGGTTCTGGCCCTGGGTGGTATCGCTTGGTTTGAAGCATCACCAGCCTCAGAGCTTTGCCTGCGGACGGGAAGCAGAATTCAGGAAAGCACCAAGAGCCAGTTCTGCCTGCAGCGAGGACGGGAACACGGATCTGAGCACAGCTGAGACTAGACCTCAGAAGTCTGGATTCTCAGACCTCTGCTTAATAGCACAGGGTATTTATGGCCTTGATAAAATTAGGGAAGAAGGGAGAGGAGCATCTTATCATGCACTAGTCTAGAAATGTTGGGAAATCCTGTTGCCGAGGTTTTCTAAAAGTTTAGAAGCTTTTTACATATCTTCCTCAGCAACGAATGTGTCAGAATGTGAAAATTAAAATACCCTTCTCAGGAACTGGGAGGCATCAGCGTGTTAAACTCTGTGAAGCTCTTGCTGATGCTGGGCTATTCTTTATTTTAGTCTGAATTCGGTTATTTCGTTAGAGAAAAGATAATCAAATGCAAAAATGAAAATAAAAATAACATTTCTACAGCTTTCTTTGCAAATAAATAGAAACCTTAAGGCCAAGCTGGATAAGAACACAGTGGCTACCAACTGGAATAACTCGGCTTAGGCTTGATAGAAGGAAATGATAGGTCTCAAGTATATGCTACCTCACAGGAAGATTGTAATGAAATCCAGCCAGCTTCAAGGGAAAAACAAAACCTATTGATTTTATTCCAAGGGAAGAAAGAGAAAAAGAACAGATGCACGGAGTCCTCTGTCCACTTATTGCACTCTGCAGTGCTGACTTAGACACAGATAATAGCTCAGCCTTCTTTTCTTCTTGTGCTTCCTTCTGTAGAAATGCCGTGGCTCAGACACCAAAAAGATTCAATTTGGGGTAGTAGAGAGGAGGGGGAACAAGGACCTCACGCAAGAACTGACCTAAACGCTGAGGAGGTTTGTATAATCTGATTTACAATAAAATGGTATTTACAATGTTATCAGACGAAGCTTAGCAGTGTTAAGTTAAACAGCATATAATGTGATTAGTGGGGGAGTCATGCCCATGATGTCATGCATATTCTCTGGACGCTTGGAAGGGGCAGATAATGTCTCAGGCATTTATTCTCTTGTGACACATTGGAAAAAAAAAAAAAAAGCTCCGTAAAGGTTTTAGGGGAATGGGACGGAAACGGACACGCACGCGCGCCCGGAGCCGCAGCGGGGCTGACAGCTCCGTAGCCAGCCTCTGCCCTTGGAGCAGAGCTCGACCCGTGGTCGCGCCCCGATAGCGCGGTGCTGCGCGGCGGTTACAGCAGGCCTTCGGGAATCACTCGGAAGCTGCAAGCTCTGTTCTTGACTCTGCCACAGGCTTGGCTTTTGACCGCTAAATCTTTCTTTGCCTCTGGGGTTACTCCATTTTTAACAGTGAGGACAGGGAAAGGTAGTCAGCCGTATCTGGAAAACGCCCTGAGTGAGGAGCTGTACGCGGATGGAAACCACTGGCATTGTGCTCCTCGTGCAGTCCACAAAGGGCTTTGCTATAGATAAGAGCAAGCAATTTCGCAGCTAGCAATGGCCCATTCATAGAAAATCAAATCTTTATCTTTCTCTCTCTCTCTCTGGGGCATGTAAAATGGTATTAAAAATTTTGGCTAGACTAATTAATCATGTAAGTGATACAAATCACAGCTATAGGTTGACATCAAAGACGATCTAGCCCATATTTATTTTAAAGCATATCTTAGTTTATAAGAGCTCTTGGTAAAGGCATCTGAATCAGGCAAAGCTCCCTTTAAACTTTAAAATTATTGTAGTGTGTGTGAAAGGCCAGATTCTGGAGTGATTCCATGAAAGGAAAGTATTTTACTCCCCGTTTCCACCTGAGACAGTGAGCTCTGAACCCAACCCATATTACTTGATGAGTATTACTGTTTAATATAAGCACAAAGATTGCATAAACCTTCTTTCTGTCACGGTGTGAAGGCGGTATAAGTTGTTTAACTCTAGTGTGGAGATGGACTAGATGGTATTCGTGCTTTAAGGGATGCATAGAATGAATATGGGCTAGACTTAAGGTCAGATGGGAGTTGCAGATGTGGAGAGTGAAATGGGGCCCACAGACAGCTGAAAACGCTTGAAGAAAAGCGATGGGCAGGAAGGGACGAGCGGGATTAGAAACCATGGCTTGTGCAGTGTCAGCTCTGCACTGCATGTCAAAATCAACTGCAACGCTGGTGTGATACGCATCTTTTGTCACAACACACAGTCCTTTGTCTTGGCTGCAACACTGCTGTGTGTTTATGGCATTAGCGTGGATTTGCTGAGGAGTGCGTGCGTTAACTTTATTTGACTGCAGAGGGATGCCATCAGGAATAAAACTCTGTTGCTCAGAAAGGGGAAGCCAAACTTTTGTGTCTGTGACTGATGAATCGGGAGCAAGGGCCAAGTGCAATATCCACCAAACGCAGTGGAGCGCTGGCCAGTTTGATCAGACATGTGGGACGTACTAATAACAAGAGCGAATGAAAGCGAACCCTGCAGGTAGTCACCTTTTAAATAATCAAGGCTGACAGTTTTACTACAGTAGCACAGTTTAACACTTTGTAGGTATGTGCTACGTCATAGGTGCTGCTTGTATTAAATAGTCTTGGAGCATTACACAGCTTATTTAGAGGAGAATTTTTATTTCAGGCATTTTTTACATTTGTTAATGTTTTTTTCCACTCGTTACAGTCGTTACAAATGGAATATCTTATTGTTGCAGACGGTACTGCCAATGGATGACTCTGAATGATGTACCAGAAGGACGTTTTAAATGACCTGCAGTAAACTCTCAAAGGACTGGGCATCCCAGACATATTCTCAAACAGAGAACATTTCCAGGAACGAGTACTTCTGACACCCGTTATTAGAACCAGGTACAAATAGTTATCTGATAGCTGGGCAGACAGAAGCTGTGTGAATGAAGACTGACTGCACACACAGTGCCGTGAGTCTCGAGAGCTGGGCTGAGTTACGGATGTGCTCCATTAATGTGTAAGAGGGCCTGTCCTGTGCCTCAGTTTACCCATCTGTAAAAGGGTGGGGAGTGATGCTTGGGATAGCATCTGGCCTAGCGTTTTGAGATGGCTACTGACAAATGCTACTTAAGGACATAGACAGTCCTTAAAGTAAAAAAGCCTAACAAACTGGAGCCTGAGTATCTCAATGAACCAAATGCCTTCCTCCCAGCTCTCACAGGAAGCAAGTTAATTGGTAGGCCAATAACTATAATGAGGCAGAACCTGGGGTTTTGCATGTGTATAGTGAGATCCTCCCCTTGGGGCCAAACTCCTGTTCCACATTATGAAAGCAGTAAAAGGTCCCCTCAGCAGGTGCTGCATAAAGGCGTTTCAGCTTTGCCTTTGCGGTGCTGGAATTGCCAAGCTATTGCTTTCCTGAGTCTCCAAATGAATTCCCCAACCCAATGTGGAACAGCTGTGTGATAGATACAGCCTTGAGAAAGGGGGTGGCCAAAGAGCACAGCAAATGGGGATTTAATCAAATAGCACAGAGCTGCAAAATAACATCAGCACGTTTCTACTCAGTTTTCCTTTGGGTAAGGCAGACCCTGTTAGTAAGGTGATTTAGAGAAGAGCGAGGTAATGTGTGATCATATGTTATTTAGGGCTATGTTGTTTAGTTAGAGAAAGTAAATAGCCCTGACTGTGTTTGTTAATGCAATGAATAGCGGTATCACTTATTAGAATGCTGCCTGAGATCTTTCTATCCTGAAAAAAGATTTCTTTTTTTTTAAACTGCCCGTGTAATGCGACTGCCTCTGCAGGGTTAATAAAGGAATGGTTTACCAAAGCACCCAGATTTTAGCCCTTCAAGCCAGCAAGTGAATTAGAAACTGCAATGGCATAGGACAGGTCTGAGAGGGTGGAAGTAACTTCAAGTAGAATTTGATTAGGCTGGGGGAGTATTTCTCTTCCTTCATGTGTGACTGTAGAAATAGGTGCTTTCTTCCTTATCGAAGCCTCCTGAGACATAGTTTGTGCAAAAGATGCAACTCTCAGGTAAGGCATAATTATAGTAAGGACCAGAAATTGTGAGAGATGTTATTTTGTAGTTGTCCTTAAAATAGATACTTTTAGCAATACTGTTATTCAATGCTTTTTGAAAGGAAGTTTGTTGTATGTCAAGCCTATCTGTACGAGCTGCCACAGCATTTCTTCAGAGCTTTTCGGAGGTCTGTCTTCCTTGTCAAATCCTGACTATGCCTGTTTGATCTGAATGATTGCTCTGTTGCAAGTGTTATGTTTGAATATAAAACAGACAGGAAAAAAATGAAATGAAGGGAAAGTTTGTATCAAATACAGTACAGCTAGCTAACTACCATGGCAGGATAATCTCTTAGAAAAGTTGACACTGTTATGAAACTGTTATATTTTTTTCTCCTTTCCGTATCATAAAATGTCCATGAAATCCTTTTTGGCGTGTGTGTTTGTGCACTTTACAAAGTGATCAGAAGCTAAACAGCAACATGTGTCAGAGAAGATAAACGACCTACCCGCAAATCATCTTAGTTAAAAGGAAGACAAAAATCTATGGAGTAGGGGAATGGGTTTTAAATTGGCTGTTTCGCTAAACTCTGCCCTAATGAAGGGCTAATCTCTGAGCTCCTGCAAAACAAATGAGAACATCTAGTTAGACCCAACGGAAACCAGTCGTTGAAAAGGCTTTTTCCTTGTGAAGCTAATTGGAAGCAAAATAATTCCTTTGGTGGCTGTCTTCGTTTAACAGTATCTTTCCCTTTTCCTTATTTGTATACAGTAGAATAAGGATTCTGTTAATTGCAAACACGTTTGCCTTTTTGCAGATTGTCAACTACGTATGCTTGGGTGAACCTGGCTGGAGCACTCGCAAAAAAGGTGCAAAGATCTGCAACACAAGTTCTTCGGAGGCTGCCTGAGAAGATCCTCATCTGGAAGGCGACAAGGTAGCCTCCACACAAAAATCCTTTTTTGTGTATTGGGGCAGTTCTGTGCGCAGGGTTAAGCAGAGTGTGGGCCACTGTGGAAATCAGCTAAATTTACGCACGCTAAAATCTGACCTCAGATTTTGAGGCTTTTTATTCATTAAATCAGCTTCTCTTTTTTTTTGACTCGTTCTTCTATTCTTATATGTAATGGCAAAGGAAATTACTTTTTCTTAAAACTTAAGAAACTACAGAAGAAACATTGGACACTCGATTGCTATAGAAGCAGGATTGTGCCTTTAAGGCAGAAGGAAGGAGTGTGTCAGTCATGGCCCCTCTAAAACAAGGACTTATCTCGATTATAGTATTAGCTCGGTAGTAGAAGATGATCTCATCACTGTGAAAGATTACATGAAATATCAACTTGGCTGGCCTTAAAACAGCTCTATTCTCAGTTGCATTTTCAATTGCTACAGCTAACATGGGGCTCTGCAATTTGGAGAGATGGCTATAAAGATGTTTTGCAAAATTTGGCCTATGTATGAGTTCAAGTAAACAAATTCAGGGATAGATTACAAGCCTGACCTGCTCTAATGTTTCCTCTTTGACTTTTTTTTTTGTTTGTTTGTTTTAGGAATTTCAAGAGCAAGCAAAACTAACTCTCCAGGCCAAACCTGAACATCCTTAACTTCAGAGTACTTACAATTTATATCAAAACCTGGGAAAGTAGATACCTGTCTGATGAAAGCTCATTGAAGACAGCGTAGGCTATAACGTGATTTATTTTCTACCTGCAAGGAATAGTGTGTTTGAAGAGACCGAGTGCTTGAGACTATTTTGAGCAGCAGATGTTCTGGGTGCTGTAATCAGGAGGATGTGAAAATGTTTGTCTCAGGAGCACATGATAAGCTGTGCTTGTGCCTTCAGCTGAAGCCAGATGGCATCTTTCTTGAGCGAATGAATATTAGGTGTAATTTGTTCTTGGGTATTTTGGGGGAATCTGGTTTGCTTTGAATTTATATCCTTCCAAGTACATTTCAGCATGGAAAATGGTGTTTTGAAGTGAGCTAACTCAATTTTCTACCTTGAAGTTAAGCCATAGATCAATGGAAAGATGTCCTATGGGTGCTGGAATTGTCAGTCCGGCAGATAAAAACTTACCTGGAAGTAGATATTAATGTTTTACATCAACATCTAAAACACTTCCTAAAATAAGGAAGAACAGAAAAAGTATTTCTTTGCTAAATCACACGGAGGCCTGGCATGTGCATAATGTATTTGTTTATTTTCCCAAGCCTAAATTCAGAGATCACACCAATCCTGGCCCACCGGGGAGAATGAGAGAAGATACTTGGACAGCAGTGGCCAGCGTTTTCTCAGGCACTGACTCTAAGTGTGATCTCCTCAGAGCCTGTCTCATGTGGAGAAGGACACTTAGATTCCCCCAACTCACATGAGGAGAGGGTAGAGAAAGTTCAGATGCATCCAGAAAGGTAGGGGTTACCCTGCATCCCGGGTGATTTGAAGAAGCACCTCTCCATATGTTGTCGCATACATGCTGGAAGAGGGCATAAGGGGATGCACTGTCCCTAATGCACATCATGCAGTCTTTGCCTGTTTCCCTGTCACCACTTCTTCCCTCAGATTCCACTACCTACTTGTCACCCTAACCATTTATCTCCCTCTTCTTGCTCTAAACCCGGTTTCATTCCTCTTGATCCACTTTCCTACTCAGTGGCTTCCTCCCGTGCTGTTTGCATGCATGGTCCTGCTCTCAAAAATAGTTTATGCTCCCGCTACCTTTTCTGCTGTGCTCAGAAAAAAAAAAAAAAACGCCCTTTGACAGAGAAAAATTCTAACAAATGCTGTTGTTCCCTCCGCACTGTCTCCCGTCAGATTTCTGCCGAAGCTTGGACTCGCATCCCAACTGGGCATAGGGCAGGTTCAATAGCTACTGCACATCTCTTTGAACTACCCACCTCATGTGAAAACTTTCAGGCCAGAAAGCCTATTCACTCTGTGCATATGCAGCGTAATCCTTTTGGCTCCTGAACTTTGGACTTTATGCCCAAATTGAGAGCCAAATTCTTTTTTTAAATACTGTTCTCAGTTTGGCTTCTCCAGTGTGGTAGTAGGTGCCACGCACTAAATGAAGTAAACGTCGAGGGATAGAGGCCATTTGGGCATGACTGGAGCCACAGTTTGATCCCCAGGTCTGTGCAAATAAAACGTTAGTTGACTCTGCCAAGAAAAAATGTTTTATTTCTAGGGATGTATCCCAGGAACTTACTGTTCAGAGTAGTGCCTATGTTCCAAACGTAGGGGTCATCTGAATGACAGTGTATGGTAGCAGATTTTAGGGCAGTTTGTGTAAGCATACGGATTTTTCGAAAGCCTGGAAGAACTGGTCTTTAAGCAGAGGTGGGCTCTCAGCCTTGCTATAGCAGAGGTCAGGTTCCATTGCATTTGTGTATTTCCCTCTGCTTCTTTACCGGAAAACTCGGCAGAGGATCTGAGTTAAGATGTTGTCTGAAGACTGAACCGGGAAGACAGTGGACTTTCTCCGCGGTAAAGAGCAAAACTTCAGCTTAAAAGGAGTGAGTCATGGACTTTCTATTTTATTGGCAATGAACTGAGCTGAAGGATGGGGCTGTACTCTTTTCTAACTCGCTTGCTCTTGTATAAGGTGCACAAGGGGCAGGCACTAGTTAATAGAATTAAAGTTACTTAAAAAAATGTGTGCGATGAAACAAGGTGGGACTCGGTCCTCTATCTCTGCTTTTCCAGATAATCCTGGAAAAGAGTGGAAAAAAGACAAACCACGAAGAAAAGGAAAAAAATTAATGCAGAGCTTTCCAATAGCCTGCAGTAGGCGTTGGCTCAGAACCATGGTTCGTTTGACTTGTCTTTTAATGTTCTGCAGTTTCCATCTATGCCATTCTCAGTAAAGATGCTTATGAATATTGGGAGCCTAGCCTGAAACTAGGAGAAGTTTTCTCCACTACAAAATTGCAGTGGCTATCAGGAGGCACGATGACAGGTGTGAGATTGTGATGAAGCACTTACTCCCCTGCAGCTCTGCCTAGTCTGACAGCTTTTTGGGATGAAATAGAGTTGTGCATTAAGGACCTCAAATTCTTTCCAAGGAATCTCACAGATAGTTGAGAGTGAAGACATTGAGTCATTTCTTGGGAGAGGATTTTGTTTTTATATCCTCAATGCAGGGTGTTGCCATAATATTAATCATTATTGTGGGTAGAAACAAATATATTTAGGCTGCAGTTTTGACCCAGTCTGTTTTTCTGCTTTTCTGCATTGGTATTTGCTAGTGTGAATTGTATTTCGTGGTTTTTTTTTTTTTTTTTCTTTTTCTCTCAGCAACTGTATTTATAATTATGCCAAGCGGGAACAACAGGAAATAGCATGACCCAACTGTACAAGCAAGCCAGCTTTCTGAATTTTTGAATTATAAAGGAAAGTGTTTTTTTTTTTTCTAAATAATCTGATGTTAATGTAACTGCAATAACCTAAAATATAAACGCTATCCCACACTGCCAACAGAACAGGCCTTCTACACAAGGAGGGCCATTTGTTCCCTCTACTGTACCTTCATTCTGGAATTGTGATCTTTGAGAGTTCAGTCTAGATGAAAACATACACACTTCCCCAGGTTATTTCTTTTAGAATTTGAATTTTCTTAAGCTTAAAAAATACAAATTAGTCCTTGAGATCTTCAAACTGTGTTTGAATATGTGGATATCATGCATTAAGCTCTTGGTTTTCCTCCCGTGTTATCGCCTGTCAGATCTCCTCTTTGTGTTCGCTTCTCTGCCACCTTGTCTCATAGGCTGTTGTTTTCCCACTCCTGTCTCAATGCCAATCCCTTTTTTCATTCTGCTTTCCTAAGCCATCCCCCTTCACTTGTTCAGAGACCTTCCTCAAGCTCTCGTCTTCAGCCACATTCAGAAGCAGTAAGCCCCAGTAAGCTAAAATAACACATCCTTTTCTCCCGGTCTTCCTCATCTCTCTTTTTCTCTGTGTTGCTTTTTACACTGCCAACATCTTGGGGCCAGCATTATCTACGTATTGTTTATTGCACAGCACCTCATTGCTTTACATGTAGTTACCTCTAAGTATTGGCACGTTCTTAGTGATCAGTACTTTGTATTTATCAAGCAAGATGTGTTTGAGGGATGCAGTGTTTAGATCTGGATTAGATCTAGGATTATGTATTAAGGCTCACGACTGAAATGGAGCTGTATTTGAGATTTGACAGAATTGCACTCACCAACAAGATTTTGGCCCTGAAATAGAAGGTCAACGTTTGGCTGGTTGCTCCGCCACTTGAGATTAATGGAGCTGTTCCTGGTTGTTATCAGCTTAACTGGACTTTTAGTCCCTTTACAACGTCAAATGTAGGGGGAGGAGGCTTTTTAATTCTAGTTTTGAAACAATTAGGTTTGGGAAAATTTGGAGGAAAAAATGAAAAGCAAGCGTATACTTCCTACAGTACGTTTCTCCCGGCTCTGAAACTTCTGTCTGTGTTGCCCCAGAATGATTTAAAGACTTCAGTTTCTGGCTCTGAGCTCCAGATGCTTCAGGTGCCTTTTACCTTCTCCCTCACCTTTAAGTAAAATATGACGTTTTCCCATCGTGTCTCCACAGTTTGCTTGCTTTCTTTGGCTATTACCTTCTACCTGACTTACCACCGAAGTGAAGTTAGACCTACAGAGGAGACGTTAAATCAGAAATGTCTCTACACTGATAGCAAATCTCTGCAATAATGCTAACAAGCCGCAAGACCTGATTTTTCACCTATCCTGGTATTATGCTGATGTCATCTAATTGATTTCAATGGATTACTCTGGTCAACCTAGTGTCAGGCTCAGAGGCTATAGTAAGTACTTGCATGTTGCTTAACATCAAAGCGTTACCTTTCAGTACAGGCACCCTCCCTCATCCCTGGCAGAGAGAAAATGTAACAACTCCCTCCTAATCTCTCCTGCTCCCTAAACCTAAAAGTGCCAAGGGATTTTGATCAGACACTGTCAAAGTATGAGGCCCATCTTCAAAGAAAGAAAGGAGTTGCTGAGGCTGGAAACATTCATCTATATGTGTGTGTGTGTGTGTATATATTCATCTACATATATATATATATATATATATATATATATATATATTTTAAATGATCTTGGAGGAGGTGGGGAAGGTGTTTTGTTTTTGTCCCTATCCCCCTGTGAGTTCGTGTTGCAAATTCTACCGTGCGTCCTTTGTGGACTGAAATGGAATTGCTTTGCAGCATCTCTGTCTGCTTACGAAGAGTTGCTACTGCTGTCTAAGCCCTGGAATAAGGAGCTGATCTCAGACCCTGTCTGTGCTGAACTGCTAAGAAGAGGAAGAGAAGAGAGAGAAGCCTCCAGGTTTTGTAGACTGGTAAGGATTATCGTGGGAGGCGGATTGGGAGCCAAAGAGGACCTCAGATGTTGCTATGGAATGAACAAAACGATGTGAGGAGTACAGTACTGGTCATGAAGACTTTAGAAGTAGTACTGAAGTTCCTTGAAAATCGTGTCTACCTCTGTCCCTTAGCGTATCAAGCCTTTGTGGTGATCTACAGTGGCATCAGAGAATTAATTGCGTGTAGCAAAAACTGTGAGGGTGGAGGCCTGTTCCCACCTTTGTGGGAACTAAGTACGGAACCTCTTGCTGGAGAGTTAGCAGTAGAGAGACAAGAGTCTTGTATGTGCACAGCGTATCAATGATTGCATAAAATCACACACAGATTTGGAAGGTCTGATCCTCTGCAGATAGAAAAGGCTTTGGTAGAAGTAAGGGTTTGTCCTCATTGCTTCTCTCAGGAGTACAGGTACTACTTTTATGCTAAGGATGGCTTAGCATCCCTACTCGAGGTGGTGACTGTTATTCATTCTGCGCTCCAAATACATCTAGGCTTCGGCAGAAGCGTAGACAGTCCTCCTCACACCGGAGAACTTTTAGTTTTTTAGTGTTGTTTTTGAAGACCTACCAAACTCCTGCGAGGTCTTTGTTTCTTGTAGTTCAAGCTTACACTGCAATTTTTTGTTTCTTACGGGGGGGCGGTGTGCAGGAGGGCTGAGTTTTGTATAAATAAATCCTGAAGCATCTTGTTCTTCACTCTAGGGGTAGAAACGTCCAGCAAATGTTACACTGGCCTAAGTGAATGTGCTGTTCTTGAGCTGTTGAGACCATGTAAATTTTTCATTAGCTCTTTCTCTTTATACTTTTCCTTTTTCTTGGTGTCTGCTAATCAAATTTGAATTCAGTACTTGAATCTAAACTCTGATGTTCACAGTGGATTTGTGATTGGACTGAGATGATTCATCCTGTCTGTGTTGAACCCACCTAATCTACCTGCAGGTTGTATTCATGCCCTTTGTAGCGCAACGTTTCTGTCGCCCAAGCAAGAAAAATAGACCTTCACATGCTTGGCTGATCCGTGTAAGCTGCTGTTTAGTGAATAGGCCCTTTGGTGTGTCATTTTTTTCCTGCTTGTTTGATAAACTTGAGACGTAGTTACTTTGAAGATTGGACATTATCTACCTGGTCTGGGAACAGTTCCATGAAAACTGAGATTGGATCTCTGGGCTGCTGACAAGCTAATTCTGGACATTATGGCAAGCCCCAAGGTCAGTGCGCCTTTCAACAGCAGAATACAATTTCTGATGCATTCATCTCTCCTTTTAAACAGGTCTCTCTCAGCCTGAGTTCCACTTCTTAGTGGTGTGAGTGTTCAAGCTCATATACATTGTAGAGAAGTTTAAAAAATATTGAGATAGGAAAGGAAGAAGACCTTACTTCAGACACTGGAGAGGCAATAAAGTGACGCTGGGGTCTTCACCCCTGTAAGCCTCCATCCATTCCCTTGGTTGAGGGGGAAGAAAAAAACCCCCAAAACCCCAAAAAACCCAAACCCTTGCTGTGTTATAGTAACTTTGGAGTGAAAAGAACCTATAAGCAGATGTTTCCTGGGAGACAAATAGAAGGGGTTTCTTGGATGATTTTTGTCTTGTTATTTATAGGCACCGCCACACCAAGCCCTTTTATTGGCCATTTCAGCAGGGAGGCGAAGGAGTTGAAAAGCTGGTGGTGCTGAGCATAGTTCCTGCAGGGCAGCCCAGGGGTGTTGTGCTAAGGCCAGAGGTGAGGCTGGCAGGACCAGTGTGATTTGTAGGTCCTGCACCTCTTGCAGCTCTCTGGGGAGCATTCACTCCTACAGTTCACACCTGGCAATTGTGTGCAGTTAGGGACTACTGGTATCAGAAGGGACTGTTGGGTGGCTTCTCCTGTGCTGTCAAAACATGTTTCTCTTTCATTATTGGCAATTAGTGTTTAAGCATCGCTAGTCATAAAGTAGAACCCTGGTGCGTGTTGACTTAATATATAGAAATCCCATTTTGCACACAGGAAACCTTGGAAAGATGATTTCTTGGTACGAATAATAAATCATAGGTAATACGTTCTAGCTTCCATTGTCAGATAGTTAATTCCGTTACCTGTGGACTGTCTTCTCTTGTTGCGATTGACTGATTCTTTATTACTGAGTTTCTGCAAAGAAGCTGAAATAGATGTTGGACTTCCTTGCACCTTCAAGTCCCTAACAAGGCAGTCTCCTTGCAGAGTGTCAGGAAGAGCCAGGCCTGCACCTCCTACCCTATGAGATCAGTGTCTCTCCACAGGTGTTGGGTGGTGCCAGAAGAGAAGGTCCACCTCTTTCTTGGGAAGTCAGCCAGGAGTCCTGCTGCTTTCACACTACAGTCTCCTCTGTATCTCTCATCAACAAATCAGCTCCAGGGTTTAAATACGTTCACAGCCAGTTGGAACCAAAGAGAACTGGGAATAAAAAGACCAGCAGTTAGAAACGCTTCAGTTTTCAAGCAATAAGGTTACAAGCATAAACACAGTAACGCTTAATGCTGGAAATTTAAGGGTATAGAGTCTCCAGTGCATTACGTTCCAGGCAATGCAAACAAAGGCACGTGAGGAGAAAGAGAGGTTGTGTCCTGCAAACCAAGAGACACGTGTTCCAATACACTTGCTATGTATGAGTGTGTGCAAGCTGTTATCTGTCTCTGTGCTTTAGTTACTCCAGGAAATGGGGAAAATTGTAGTCAGATGAAATATGCCATGTCAATTATTTTTCTTTCTTATGAAAGATCCTTCCTCTTTATCCACGCCCTGCAATGTGTGCCATGTTTTGCGCACTGTTTCTGAACCCTCTGACTTGCTGACCTTCTTTGGGCAAATAAAGGTCTGATGTAACGTTTCCCGAGTCCCATCTGATACACGTTCCCTTTGATCCTGGCGAAGCTGTTTTACGATGGCCAGAGGCACTGCTGCAGAGCTCCCGGAGTTCAGTGTCTTCTCTGGCAATACCAGGACCACTGTAGACCCTGCCTGTCTGGAAAATCAGGACTCTCCCTGGAGAGACAGTCTTGCTGCCTGTTGGAAGGTAGTGGAGAATGGCAGCTGTGCTTAGACCTTAATAAAGGTCTTTTGAGTAGTATTATGTGTTTCTGCGATGTCTGTAATGGTACATAGTATTAAAAGAGAGGTTAATGTTACTACTACGAGTATCAAGCAAGGGGGAAGGTGCTCTTATTTTTAGTGAAAAGTTTATGGCTTTGTTTACTGCAGGAGTGTCCAGCTCCCTGTGCAGAGATTGCAGAGAGCCTGAAGAGGTGGTGTTTAGCTTATGCCTGAGTGTTCAGGCCAATCTGGCTGAGACTGAGATTATTAGATACTGAAGTTTTGCGTTCAGATCTTGCAGGATTGGAGTGAAAGGTAGCAGAAAACTTACAGGAGCAACTTTCTCCTTTGAGAAGATGACAGGCCCTGTCATCTTGCAGTGAAATTTGTTAAGACCGAGCTCTCTGGTTTGGCTATGCTAGAACTAGATTTGGGCTTCTTCTGGATCTAGGTCTGGATAAATTAAACCAGAGTAGCACGATACATGGTTTGGGGGATTTAATTCCAGACTGTTCATCCCCCAGTTCTGAAGAGGTTCAGATCCAAGGGTCAGATTTCAGGAAATTTTCGTGAAGGGAGTGACTATTTAAAGAGTTGCAAGAGCCCCAGAAACCAGAGTTCTTTGTTCGTAGGCCATATGCAGTGCAGAAAACAGCAATAGCAGCAATCCGTTTCCCTGTGAATTGCAAACAAGCTTAACCCTGAGTTGGAAAGACCATACTCTGGAGAGGTGAAAGGAAATTCAATATCTGAGCTAAGTGTGTTCTGACTTCCTTGGAAGAAAGACTGCCAACTGTACAAAGTTAGGCTGATTATGTGACGAGGACCCATTGTCCACAGAGGCCTCCGTGAGCCAATGACGTTCACGGAGGACTGCAAAATAAGCAGCCCCCCAGGGTGGGGGGTATGGAGGTAGGCAGTAGACCCTTATTACCCTTATCCTTGCTATACTTCGATGCCTTGGAGAGCTTCAAGGTGAAACCTTTGATGTCTCTTTTACAATGATCTGTTTCTCTACATATTTTGACGTATCTGGTTCCAATGGTACTAAAAATTAGCTGTGACTGAGAACTTTTCCAATGCAAAGTACTTGTTAAAATATAACACGTGTCCAGACCAGACTAGACCAGACTTGAATAAAGATTGTACTATTCTCCAAATTATATTGAAAGTTTGGCAATTTTCTTGAGCTTACAATGTAACTTTCCATTGAAGTCTAATTATAGTCTTAACAGCGAAAAGTCTTTCCTGTTTTGTAAAGAATAATACTGACCTTTACCAAGTCCAATCCCTATTTTTAAAGTCTGATATTCAGGGATGTGTTGCTATTTGGCTTTTTTTTTTTCTTTTCAACAAGTGATTCTAAAAGGGAGCATCATCTTTTCCAACCTGTTTTCTAAGCAGTGCCGTTTCTATTTGTCAGCCCGAGCTTCGCTGCAGTATGACAGATGTTTCTGCTGGACTATTTATGTTACCTTTCTTGTGTGCTGCGTTTCTGTCTCCCTTGGTGTGGGTTTTGTCTTTTCATTCTTACAGGATGCTATTTGGCCCTGGCCTACATTTGTCTTCCGCAGCTGGAGGTGGATGCCCCATGACACTACCTCCTTTGAAGCTTTATTTTCTATTTGAGGGAATTTTGCTACAGCAACAAGCAGGTAGCATTTTCTGATAAAGTGAAGGAACTCCCTCTGTCTTCTCTTCATACGAACATTGTCTTGACAGTTGGGTGTTTGGAGTTTGAGACTGGAAACGTTGCTCGCTCTTTACATATTTCCAATAGTCTTAATGCAACTCCCTGTGATGTCAATCCCTTTAATTCAGTGAAAGCTCTGGGCTCTTAGCACTGCTGAAGTCTAGGTTACTAACCCAAAGCAGTATTTGAATAGTATAGTGAAGTATTTACATCAACTATTCTGTGCCTAAGTTTAAGCATTATTCAGATGGATATAAAACTATCTAACTGTGTCATCAGGCAGAAGAAGCTGTGGTTACAATCCATCCTTAGTATTTGTCAGTCTTTTGTTGAAAGACCACAAGATTAAATGCAACTACTATGGGGGAAGTTGTGTGCATTGCTGCTTTTATTCATTACTCTTTCACATATTTTCCTAATGACTGTTTTCACTTGGGAGCTGACTCACTCAATTTGTTCAAGGAGATTACTCTCACTCAATCTGTACTTTGTGGAATACAGGTGCAGTCCTGAAAAGTGATAAATGCCTTTGCTGAGCAGGTCCACTGTCTTCAGCGTCTTGCAGGACTGGGCCTACAGTTTGTTACTGGAAATCCAGATATGTTGCCTGCTGAACCCCTTCTTGTAGGAGCTACTCTGTGAAAAACTGCTTTCTTGGATTCTGAGGATCTTCTCAAAATTCTTTCTGTTTAAGTTTATTATTTTAGGGTTTTCCACTACGAGTGAGATTTATACTGTGCAACTCTGCCAAATCAGAGCAAGGGCTCAAAGCCTTTCTTACCAGATATTTTCTATGAGGGCTTAAAGAACAGATAAATTCGTTCAAAATCAGCTATTTAAATCTTTCTGTAGCAAATATCAGGAAGATTTTTCAGGGAAGGCTTCTATATATGCGTGTTTTTTTATTAATGTTTTCTTTGTCTTTCTCTACCTTAAATACGAAAGGCCAGAAATTCTACTTTGTTCATGCCATAGTTCTCTTTTTGTATCCATATATTCCTAATAGCTTTTGGGAAATTATTCAGAAGCAAAATACTTGCTCATATTTACAAGAACTAGTTAATTAAAGACTTACTCCTTCTGACATAATATGGCTAGACAGGTACTTTTTCATTTGGTAACCTTAGATTCGGATCTTGAAGCCATTATACTGGTCAATAAACTGCTTTCTTGTAATGCCATAAGGTCTTGCCATTACTGAAAGGGGTGGGGGGGAAAAAAAGGAGGAGAAAGGGAAGCAGGTGAGGAGGACAGAAAAAGAAGTGTGATGTTTAGAGTTTTCTTAAATCATAAATGGCTGGTGTGAGACTTATCCAAAATGAAGTAAGTAAAATATTAGATGTTTCTTCTTTATCAAAGTTCATTATTGCTTTTATAGATAGTCTAATTTTAGTTTGGAAATCCTTTATCCTAAAGGTAGCTATGGCTTAGAGCAATTCAAATAGTTTCAGTGCTCTCTGTAGAGTTGATCTCTACAGAGAAATGTGTAGTCTGATTTTCAGAACAAAGGATGTCAAATCAACATTCAAATTCTGGAACAATTTGAGGTTTAGTCATGATTTCTCATTTCTCATATCGTTGTTTACAGGCATACATATTATTTCATAAAAGGCTGAACTAACGCCATCAGAGACCAGTGTCTTCCCTGTTTTCACAGGCTGTTCTTATGATTTATTGTTTGTATTATGGTGGTGCTCAGAGGCCAGGATTCCCATATGCTGGACACTGTGTGGACAGAGGACAAAGTCAATTCCTTCAGTGAGGACTTACTGTTTGTTTGCTTCAACCCTCTCTGAGGAGGAGGTGGCCTTGCTCCTGATGCCCCCAAGAGGGGTGCAGGTTTGTGTTGTCACTTTTCAAAGCTATAAGGTTTCCTCATGTTCCTCACTTACTAGTTAACCTAACGAAAAGGGTTAGCCTCCAGGCATGTGGAGAATGAAGCTGGGGACATGTGAGTGAATGTAGGAGGCACTTGCTTGGGGTGCCTTAGTCCTAAAACCAGGCTAAGAGAAATAGTGTTGCAGAGTATGTTCCCTTGTGTCCTTCCCGTGGTCATGCTTGTGTCTGATTTTGATTTGAGCAGGTGAACGACTCGATAGACCATTAGTAAGCGCTTGACCTACAATGTTCCCCATTTCCCTTTCCAGCTTTGACACTCCCTGTAATTTATGTGGCAATTACACTTCGGTTGTAACTCAATTCCTGGTTTTGTTCTTTTTACAGAAATTAGCACTGAAAGGCATCGTAGCGATGGAGGGCTTGGAGTAACCACCAAGCTATTTGTCTATTTAATAAACATTTTTCAAAGATATCACTTTAATGGCTGGGAGAGCACGGTAGGGCTAACTGTACCTCAGAAGTTCAGCGCTGTTTTTCAGGCTCTTTGAATTTTAGGCTGCAGCGTCAGCACTGAGTGATGCCGCTAAAGGACTGTGAAATGGAAAGCTAGCCCATTCCCCCTCCCTATTCCCCCTGCAAAATAAAAAGCAGAGGAGAAAAACAATGCTACTCTGACTTATTCATCTTTATCCAGTTCCTCTGTCAGTAAGGGGATGAAGCGAAAAATTCAGAACAAAGTAACTTAAAAAATCAAAGGATTAAAACCCTATGTATGTGATCCTGATGAATTGGATGATTCAGAAGATGTTAACCAGAGCAACAGCTGTAATGGAAGGAGAGCCTGTAACAAACAGGTTTTCTGATTTATCGGGGTAATCAAGCATAGAAGTGGGCAGGCACTGGGTGGTACAGAATACCAGTGGTTTTTTTTGTGCTGCCTGGGAGATATATTTGAGCCTCGAGGGAAGAAGTGCCTCCCCTTAATCCCTCTCAAAGATTTTTTTTTTTCTTTACCTGAAAATGAAAGCAGGGCATCAGCATTTCCCTGAATCTTATTTTAAATCTTCCAAAGTTTAAAATAGTTATTGCTTGTTTATTACTATTAATAATGTAACTGCCCTCGTAGGACTCTAAATCCACTTGTTGAGGAGTTTGTTTCCTGACATAAGGGAGGTAGTAAGTGAGGGGGTAAATCTAGAGATGCTAGGCTGATTGGAGAAATGCAACAAATGCCATACGCTGTTTTCAATGTCATTTAGTTTGGTAGCACTAATGGTCTTAAGACTGAAGACTTTTCCAAAAAAAAAAAAAAAAAAAAAAACACCACACCCAAAACCCTAAAATAACTCTTAAAAACCAACTCTATTATTGTTTCCCTTGCCTGCTACAGCAGTGTCCCAGCCTCCCTTTTGTGTGAAAAATCAACAGGAATATGATGCAGATGACATTCAACATGACTTGGTCATGCTTGTGTTCTTAACTGACACTAATCTGCATTGCGATTAGTGGGGCAGAGTTTTTTTTCATCAAGTTTTGGCCTTTGTAATACACATCATGCTTTGAACATGCTTTGCCAGTTTGCATGCAGGCAGCATGCCCTGCACTAGGGCTCCTTGACGCTCCTTGAAATCCCTCAAGTGCGCTTGCTGAAAAATACCAAGTCTTTATATTTATCAGTCTGAGTATTTCCACATGCAGAGTTGTTTTCTTCTCAAGATCAGACCCCAGGTTCTATCCAGTCTTCATTGGGCATTGCAGTGATTTTGAGCTTACAGATGTCTGGTGGCATCATTTATTTCTTGCTGTTTCTTACTGCTGAGTATCTTGCAAGGTTCCTCCGCAGCATGAAGAGTTCATTTCAGTTTCCTGTGAGGTGGTATTATGAGTCTTGTTCACACCTGTATGACACAGGGCCTTGCAGACTGCCTCTGCACGACACTGGCCATAAGTATGCGGCACATGTAAAACTCTAACCACATGTGAGATTGGAAGGGAGAAAATAAGGACTTAGCCTGCCCCAGACTCTTGTTTTCATCTCTATCGCTATTTTTTTCTTAATTTTATGATCTTTCTCACTACCACTTTCGACTCTTTTTTAAAAAAGTAATTTTCTTCTGCTTGTTTCAAGAAGTGCGTGGCACACGTGGTATTTGTTTGTTTTCCTGATGTGGTTGCTGAAGCCAGAGTGAGAAAATGTTGATATATAGCCTCTTGAGATGACTGTCAGCAAGTAGTCTATTCTATTTTGTGTGCATGTGATATCCTCA
Organism: Struthio camelus; assembly: GCF_040807025.1. Lineage (NCBI taxonomy): Eukaryota > Metazoa > Chordata > Aves > Struthioniformes > Struthionidae > Struthio > Struthio camelus. Next base: position 7,786,257 of record NC_090952.1, on the reverse strand, counting down.
GATGTTATTTTGTTCGTTCTTTCTATTCTGGCCCCCTTAAAACAGGGTTTTAGGGTTTTTTTTTTTAATATATATGGTGTTGGGGTAAATAACTTCTCTGCAAGTGTTTCAAGGAAATTATTACCGAGTTGTCAGTTTTCTGAGTTGAATACTGTTTCTCTTTCCTGACCGGATGCCAGTTCACAATCACTGCCTGTTCTTAGCTCTTGCCGCTTGCTATTACTACTGTTGGGTTTGCTACTGTTACTGTTGTTAGATTAACATACGCCTTAGCAAAGCAGCGCTTAAGAGCTCAGGCACAGAGACTCCATTCCATTAAGCGGAATCCAGTATCTACCTAAATGAGAAACCTCTGTAAAAATTGCATTGGAACAATATTGCAGAGCATCCAAACAAACCAAAAATTAAAAAATAAATGAAGAGAATAGACTGCCCTTTGTGTCTCCAGGCAGAGCGTGTCTGGGCTTCAGTATGTATTTCTCCCTAGTTCATGATTTTGCAGCTGAGTGAGTCCCATCAGAACCACCTCTTCACCAGTTTTTTACCTGCCCCAAGATACTCCTTTCTCCTCTGAACCTCCCTACAATTTTTCTGCTTCAAGTACCCCCAAGTCCGAGCCCCTGAATCCACTGTTGTTCCCTGCTTGGATACGGCTGCTGGATCCCTCTTCCCTCCCATGCTGTTGTTAGCACCAGCTCTTGCCATCTTGCCGGCTGTTCTGGTCAGCCGAGCCCACCTATTTGTTCACCCCTCACTGCAGAAAGCAATTCCCCATCTTCTGGAGCACAGCTCTGGTAGCAATTTAGCAATTAGCTCTGGTAGCAATTTAAGAGAACCTGGACGCCAGCTGGGACTTCCAAGGAAGAAAAATAAGATGTGTCTGAGAGAAAACAGGTGCACCACAGCTCTGGGTTTGGTGAGCTCTAACAATACATCTGATGAAGCAGCAAAAATATTTTGGGTAACCTTAAGAGAAGCTGTCTCCTGCACTACATTATCATTAGTAATGGCACATTCCTGGTTTCAGTAAGTATATCAAGGATGTTTATTTTAAGGAGAAAGGGCACACTTTATTTTGCACAGAACATGTTTGGGAATGTTTGTCATGATGTGTCAGTGACAATCTGAAAGACCTGGTGTTGCCCTCTTTGCATATCACTTTTTGACTCCCTTGGCTCCCATCAGTTTGCATTCTTTGTATTGAACGTGTCTCCCCCAGTGAAATGTTGATAATATTTTTAACAAAAATAGAGCTCTTATAATTGATACCTGTAAGAAACAGAGCTCCGAAAGCATGTTTTAACCTGTGTATTTTGTAAACACAACATGAAAAATTCACAGAGAATTTCTGTTACATCCTGAGGCAACTGTGAATCTTGTCCAAAGTGAAAGCTAGGGAGTTAGACAGCGTGTAAGGAAGAAAAAGGGGAACAAAGAGAAGCCCAGACGGGAATGTACAAGTAACTGAACTTGCGATTAGTAGGTCTTGTGCACTCAGCACATGTATATACCATATATATGCCAGAAGGCACCATCTATACTGCCAGAAGGTTTTATGCCTGTTTAGGTACTTGACCTACCTGAAGAGCAGAAGATGCACTGACGCTGCCTCTGTTGGCAGCACAGACAGTTGTTCAGTCCTAGGAGAGCCACCATGGAGACAGTGTCAGCTCCAGGATGAGCATTTTCCATGCCCTGAGGTGACCTTGGGTGCAAAACTCTGGCAAAGCTTTACAGTGTAGACATGGCCTAAGGCAGGTGGAATTTGCCAAATGTAGTTTTTAATGAGACGGCCCAATGAATGTAATGCCCCTAAGGGCTGGGGCCCTAGGAACGTGCCATGCTGTGGCAAAATAAGCCTGTGAGCGTTTTCATTCACCTCGCTGGCTAGACCGAGCCTGGCTTCTCTGGGGAGGCAATAGGGAGAGGCTCACACCCAGGGAAGCTCGGAGACCTGCCTTTTCCTCTGTTTTTTTTCAGTGGTGCCTCTTTGCAATGATCAGGAACCATCCTTATCTGTGTGCCTCTGGTGCACGCAACAGCAGTGTCCTGAGTCCACGACGGCCTCGATGAAGGGATACTAAATGCTACCGTACCTGACTGTGAACGGTTGCGTGGTGTAGGCCCAGCGCAGAGCGAGGCAACGGGCACGTTGTGTACTGGAAAAGAACAGTGTGGGCTGGGGAGGTTGCAATGGCAGGGAGATGTGACCCCACTGAAGTGCCCGCTAGTGCAGAGGGACCACATCCAGGCAAGTGCTACAGGCAGGGGTCTCGGCTGTGCACCTGCCCTCCTGTTATGAAGGCTTGTGGTGTAGGATGTTTTAGGTGGGAATCTACCACTGAGACACTATAATTCATGGCCACCGTGGAACAATGCAGTAAATGATTTTTGTTATAAATATGGTAATTCTAAAAAGTGTATTTACTAGTATGACCAGGTTTCATCTCAGGTACTTGAGGTACAGGATCGGAAGTAGTTGCATATTATTGTACTCCCCTAAAATGTTGCGATACCACCGTTATAAATATCAGCAAGTTCTGTACCTCTCCGTGTAAGTTAACGTGCGTGTCTCTGCACAGACGTGTGTCATGTCGTGCAAATACTGCCTCGTGATTCTCAACACTTCTACAATGGGAAGCATAAAGACAAGATTAGCAAAAGGATTTCTAAAGGACTCTGAAGGGTTGTTGTAATTAAGATGAGTTTTAGGAGAAGAGTGAGTTTTTTTGGGGTGGGTTTTTGTTTGTTTGTTTGGTTGGTTTTTTTTTGGCGAATCCTTTAATGTCGTCAGCTGGAAAAGCTACTTGCTGCGTATGTGGCTTGCGGATGAGAACCAGAACCCACCGGTCTGTAAGGAAGGCACTGATCTCTGGTCAAGGCGCTCCTATGTTCAGCACCTGCTGGCAGATGCATAGCCTTTTAAATGTCTTGGAAACTGATGCTTGATTGAATTTTCTCTCATTTCTAGACAATTTTTTTTCTCCTTTCACAGAGCTTTTTGTTCTTTTAGATTGATTTAATTGTAGATTAAAACGATTAGCAACATATGGTTTGAGAGACCTCCTGGATGTGCATCAGACTACTCCCAGCAGGTTTGTCTGTCTTTTGCTGGCAAAAGTTTAAATTGCAAAGGGAACCTAATGGGAATGCAAAGAGCTGCAGTCCTAAAAAACAGCTCTCTGAGCAAAATCTCTCTGAGCTTGAGAGAAATTAGTTCTACTTCCTCAAGGAGATAAGAAAACAAACGTGATCATTCCTTGGCTCCAAAATATTTTTATTCAACAGAGTGATTTTTGTTTAGAAAGACATTTAGAGCTCACCTGCTTTGACAGTAGCTTGCTCTCTGACACTTATCTTTCTTTAGATTGTAAGCAAAAATAAACGGATGTTGTTCGCTTTGTGAAACTTGGAAATGTGTTGAGAGGTGACACTATGCTACAAACATAAGTTTAAGCCAGAAGAAAGCCCTAGAGGATGAGAGCACAGCGCTGCAATAGGCTAAGGTATATGTTAAGGGAGGGGAAAAAAGATTGAACTCTGAAGCGCTGCTTGTTTGGCTCCCCCTTCTCCCATTTCTGCTCTATGAGCACAACCTAAAATGTATCCCCTGCTGATATGGAGGTCACACAGTTTATTTCTGTCGCACCCACATGATCTTTTCAATAACAAGGGAGCATGAATCAGAAGCTTATTTAACACTGAAAATATATGGTGTTGTTTTTATTATGACAACATCCAAGGGCCAGTCCAGATCAGGGCTTCATCTACTACACGTTGAACCTATTACAAGTCGAACACGTTGTGTTGTCGATTCTCTGAAAAATTTCGAACAAGGATGTACCAAAGGAATGCAATAAGCAGCAGGAGGGGAAGGAAGGGTGAAGGAGCTGAGGTGTTGGGTGGTCTACACAATGCTAGGAAAGAGAACAAAAGGCTATGCTCTTAAAAACTGTCACATAACTATATAGGCAGGTAATTGAATGATAAGACTTGGAACAGAGGAAAAAATCTTCTTTGTTTAACTAAACACTGAAGACATCTGAGAGATGTTGAATTGATGTGGGGCAGGAGTGGGAGGAAGGAGGGCAGGCAGGTGAGCAGATTAGCAGCGTTGTTGCAGCTTGCCCGTATAGTCTTTATTTCCTCAATTATATTTATTTGATGGGATACTGTTGATAGAAGCGTGGTCTGGAAAATAAAATCTACCTATTTAAAAGGGTCTAGCTATTTAAGAAATATGCTATTGTGTGCCCCCACTGTTTTTTCGGGACTAGTGACCTACACGTGAAAACCTGACTGGTGGTGGTTGCCAAATAAACTGCAGAAGAAATGAAGAAGTGTTTCATGCTGAGGATAAAAGATGGGGAGGAGAGTGAATGAAACTAGAATGTTGCCTAGTGCAAAAATACTCTCTTTCTTCACATCTTCCGCTTACAGAATCACAGAATCGTTTAGGTTGGAAGGGAACTCTGGAGATCGTCTAGTCCAACCTCCCTGCTCAAGCAGGGTCACCTAGAGCATGTTGCTTAGCTTATTAAAGACAATAGTGTTCTCTCCATGATCTCAAACGAAAACTCGGAGATGAAAAGTCAGAAAGGCATTTAAGTGACCTTCTGAGCTTGGATACTACTGCTGTTTCCTGAAAGGAGAAAAAAAAAAAAAAAAAACAGATGCTTAATCAGAATCATAAAATTATAAGACTAATGATACTGTCCTTTAACTTGAATGCTTCTGCTGGAAGAGGAAGATGACACTCAACATCTTCCTGTCTCTGGAAACTCAGCGGGGTCGGAGGCAGTATTCATGGAAATCTCAGTTAGGAAGGTAGTGTCCAGCAACTTCACAAGTGAGCTTTCAGGAGCACTGCCTTTGCAATACAGATAGCATTCATATATGACTTCCTTTATGATGGGGCCCTACAGTGAACTGTTTGGGTTTTGTTTCTGAAATTTCTAGCCAGTTGGTCTTGCAAAGAACAAATATATGTTGGAGCACTAGGGCATTTCAGCCCTACAAGAAGGAAATAATATTTTAAGGGAAATCATATTTTGGGCCTAGCTAGTTTGACATTGACTAGTGCTGCCAGGGCTTTAGGTATTACTGAGTTAAGCAAACTTTTCCATCACCTTCCAGAATCATCTGGAATATCCCCTTTTACGTGACATAAATGCTTGCAAGCTGCCAGGTGATTAGCAATGTTTGCTGCAGTGTGGCCAACAGAGGGTGTCTCAGGAGACTCTGTTTCGCTACTGTAATTTTCAGTAAAGATTTGGTCAAGATTTGAAACTGTCTCATATAATGCATTTTAGAACTTTAACTTAAAATTTAGACCTGCCAAGATCAAGATTACTGGTGTTTCTGGCTGAAACAACCTGATTTTTTCCATTGTGGTTTGCACATCAAGTTATGGATGACCATTTTATCTCTCTGGCTTCAGAAAAGACAAACACTGTATCACTTCCGAAGTGTGGGGAGAAAAATCTACTAAAATATTAGCGAGACTTTTCAAAGGGTTGCAGATTAATCTGATATTGTACAAATAAACACCAGAAGTGTAGGTCCTAGTGAAAGGATTTACAGCCTAAAATAGACAAGCCACTATTTAGGTTTTGAAGAAAGAGTAGATGTGGAGGAATTAATGGTTTTGAGGAGGAATCTGAAATGAGAGGGCATATGGCAGACAAAGTGAAAGACTTTTCAAGAGTAGAAAGCAGCGAAAACCCAGCCACGAAATAAAGCGAGGAAGAACTGAGGAGACCAGGGAAGGAAATAAAAACGGAAATGACAGCAGGGATATCGGAAAGGTTGGTAGCTAATTAGCTCGTGAAGTCACGAGCAATTTCCTGCAGATGAAAGATGCCACTGCAAACTCTCTGAACGTGTTCTTGTCAGGTTGTGAGTTGCGGGTTGCACCGCGTTGCACCAGTGCAGCACTGGCTGATTTTGTTAGTGCAAGGAGATGCTTAAATGGAGTTGGGTCTTCAGTGTTTTAAATTATGCCCCTAACGGTTCTGGTTCGTACAGTTCTGTGGAAATTGCGATGGTCCTCTGGGCACGGTCAGTGGTGGTGCCCGCAGTGTTTCAGCTCTCAGCTTTTTGGGTCCACTGAATTCTTGAGATATTTTGCAGTGGAACTGCTTTGATTTCATTGTTGACTGTACCAGACGTGGAATATTACTTGGAAAAGCTGCTGGGTATAGGGATGTCCTATTCTTGTGGAGCAAACTTGCATTGGGGAGCAGTCGTCATTTTAAAAGTGACTGGATGGTGAACTGCAACAACGTTTTTTCATTGACCCAGGGCCATAATATCCCTGATACGTGCGTGTGTGTGTGCACGCATGCATATATACATTTACATATTTACAGTCCAACCCTAACAGAAATGGCATAAAAGTCATAAGTAATGACTCTAGCTTGCTATAGAGTCGCCTTCTGGATAGGAAACTATAATTTATGCATGTCTCCATTGTGTGCGTGTATACACACGTGCACACATATATATTTGTATATATCAATTATAGATGTATAACTCATTACAGAGAATGGATTTTTTTCATGGTGATTAACCTTTCCTTTCAGGTCCTTTAAATACTCTAGATTGTAAAGTGTAATTAATAATAGCCAGGAGTTTTGCTTTCTTCATAGGAAACTTATTATTCTTTTTTTCTTCCAAGATGTTTCATTTGTTTTGTATGTTAACAAAAAATGCACAAATGGTCTTGCAGAGAGTGGAGCAGAGAAGGCCCTGTCGATTTCTGGAAAAAAAAAAAACAAAAAAACTCTGCATTGGTAGATGAATGGAAAAATTAGTGAAAGAGTTATCTTAGCTATGACTTTCTGAAAATGTGAAAAATAGGCCAATATTTAGACTTTCGAAATGAAGTTAGTTAAATTAATTAAGCCATTTAGTCCCTTTTATCTTTTCCCAGCTGAAATCTAGTTAAACAGATTTAATGTTTTTTTTTAAAGAAAAGAAATGCATTTGCAGTGCGAAATCATCAGATGCGTTTGACATTGCTGCTTTCTAAGCTATGGAAATGCAGGTTTATGAAGAAAAATATGGTTGATATTAGTAATTTCAAGTAGCCTTTCTTCTATGTATTATTCTTCACTTGGAGACAGTAATATTATTCACGCTTTTTCTAGTTATAACATGGCTTGGTGCTTTAACTGTGCAGAGTAGGAATTACCATGCGTTAATCACAATGCACGTACGTGGTGCAGCACTGGCACAGTAAACACCTCTATGCATATAAATCGTGGACCAAAACGAGAATATTTCTTCAGAGTAATATTAAGATATGACCTCACTCTGACACTACACAAAGATTATTTGTGCCCTGATATTAACATCCTATGAAGAATGGAGAAAAGAGCCAGCAAAAATCTGAAGCACCGCGCTGAGTCCTTCCGGAGGACCTGCTGTGGCGTTAAGAGGAGCTGAGGCCAGGGCTGACAGTCTTGTTCTTTGCAAGCTAGTTAGAGTTCGGAGAGTCCCGAAATGAAGCAGATCACAGCTGCAGGAAACTTTCTGGGATGAAAGACCTTAGATAGGGGGTACTCCTTATTACTTCTGTATTAGGTATTCAAGGAATCAGTCACTGCAAGTGACATTGGACAGACAAGTATATTTACTTGAAAAATAGTGAAGACATAAGTTAGGAAAGGGCGAGTTCCTAAAATTATGTTAAAGTGCTGCAATGCCAGGTGACCTCCTGGAACAGTCATGGACAGCAGCCAAAGGGACAGGCAAGTCAGATAAATTAAGGAAACATCTCAAATGGATCCCCCATGAGAAGAGCCAGTTTGGTTTTCCAAGTCAGCAAGCAACATAAAGCTTGCGGAAGCCGTCATTGCATAACTTGTGCAAGTGACACTGTAGTCTCCTGGGCTTGTGTCAGCGTGGAGAGGAGCTATGCAGTAGTCCTGCACCGGCAGGAGCAGGAAGAGATGCACCAGTTGTTCTAGTAGGCGTTTTCCCTACTCATCAAAAAGGAATAGGCATGGGCAAATTGTGGGGAATGCTGTGCTGCTAAATAGCCTTCTGTCTAGTTATAGCATCTTGCCTTCTGTTTCTAAGTGCTTCATAGAAGCACTAAGAAAAAGTAATAGAAAAGACAAAGAATGTAAATATTATGGTTCAGGGATATCGGCCCCAGTCCAAGTGCAAAAAACTGCCTTTCAGTGAAAGCCCTGAGGGGCTGCTAGCTCAAAGGATTTTGGAGATGTAGAGAGGCAGCTAAGTGATTTACCTCTTCTCTGTCGGTCAGAGGTTTCACTGTCACCTCCTATTGATGGCAGATGAATTAAAAATAAGGAAGAACATCCCTCCAAAGCAGTTTGGAGAGGGCCGAAACACAGCCCTGGGAGGGTGCAGCCACAAGGTGATGGACACTTCTTCAAACGACCGGAAGATTTTTCTGCTCAGAGTGGGAGTGTCAATGTAGAAACAGTTTTTGCTCGTGTCTCTGACCTTCTGATGCAAAAGGCTATTTCAGTGCATGATAAAATGCTTAGAGTAAAAACCCACAGTTCTGGGGCTCTATTTTAGGAGAATATTTTACGCTGCATAAACATATAGTGATCTTAATGTTGCTTTATGTTTTAAGATTAAAGGGCTACTCAGAGATATGTTAGGACTAAAATGTGGGGTAGACATCACTTGTTATTTTGCTTTTTACAGACTCTGGTATGAGTGGGAATATCTGTGAGTTGGAAAAATATTCGCGAGGCCTCTGGAAGCTGTGTGTTTGGATTTAAAAGTGACCTTATTGTGTTTAGTGTCGGAGCTAAAAGGTGACCCTGGTATGAACAGAAAGTGAAGCAGAAAACTACGGTTTGGCTTCTCTGAATCAGCAATGGGCAAAACCAACCAAGATCCTCAATGGAAAAGATGAATGCTTAAAAAGTTTTGGGCTTAATCTAAATGTTTAGGTTAAGGACGTTGTTCTAAAACCATACAGTTTTCTACAATAGCATCTCCTCTGTCTACATATGAGAAAGAGGCCTGAGTATATTATATTCAATGAATGCCTCGCTAAAGAAACACAAGCTCATAGATTTTGATACTTTTGTAATTTATTTTTCTCATCTGGTTCTGCATAAGCTCTCTGTGTTGGCAATATTAAAATATTTTCTAATCTGTGGTTAGTGCATAGTAGCAAGAGGAAGGAAAAGAGTTGGCCTGAACAGGGGGTATGTATTTGTCTTTTACGTCTCAGCCAGGGCTTTGTCAGAGTGGCAGAAGTGAGATGGGTTAAAACTCAGACGGGCTGTTGAAGTTGCAGTCTGGTTTTCTAGTTTAGAAGAGCCGGATGACAGAAATGGTAAGAATAATTGTAAATTCTAGGTGAAAAAAAAGAAAATGGAAGGGAATCCTTGAAACTGTAAGAAAAGGCCTAAAGCAGTCCTTAAAAAGGAAAAACAGCTTTGAACATTATTGTAGTCCCAGTTTGAGTGTTTTGCTTGTATTTCAGTGACTACTTTTCTCTCTGATGCTCTATTTGAACTTACCTCGTGATATTTACTTGCTATCTAGTTCCAGTCAAGGAAATGAAGAAGACTGAGGTGTAATCAATGAGCTACCCTTGAGAAAATAAATACTGTTACGCTTTGTACTAGCAGACTGGATAAAGCCAGCAAGAAGGATTAGTTCTTTAGTTGCAGGACTTTTGTTGTTGTTGAGAGGTTTTGAGATTGAGCTTTACGAGAAACCAAAACAGAGGTTGTAACGCTTTCTAAGTGCTTTAGATACTGTAAATCCCTCCTCTGACCGTTTTTTTCTCCCTGCATCTACCTCCTTCTCCTTCTTCCTCTGCCTAAAAACAATAAATCAAAAAAAACATTTAAACAGTGGAAATTTGACAGTCTGACCACATCATATCCCGCAGTCACGTTGGGGGTGTCTTCATCTGCTGATCCTCAGTCTTCATTATGCTGCAACATACCGCTGTATGCAGTTGGCACCAGAAGCTTTAGAGAAGGGCTCTGCAGCTCCTCGGGCAGAATGACTTTGCCCAGTGGTTCCCCGTGATGTGTGAAATGCGCATTTGATGCTCACATTTTGATGGTGAGGACTGCTGTGCTTCAGACAATTTAACTCCCTTCCTTCCTGGCTGACTGTGTTAAAAGGATAGTATCTGATGTGCGGCAAAAGGATGTCTGGTCTTGTCAGAGCCCTTCTCTTCTCTGGGAGGCCTTCATGGGAAAAAAGTTGTGGGTGAGGGCAGAAGGTAATGTGGGTTTGGGGCAAAAATTGTTCCTAACGTGTTTCTTGTTTTATTTTTTTTCCTGTAGGGTTTATAGGAGACTTAGTAGGAAATATGTGGCCATAGCACTCTGCTCCTTCACCACAGACTCTTGGAAGACTGTTCGTTTTCCTCATCCCCAAAAATGAAGGTGATCATCTTTTATCTCGCTTCTTAGCTAAACTGTCACAAAATGCCACCTCAACATTTGAAAAGTGCTGAGTTTATTTGGAAAGCATTAAGTCTTGCAAAGGATTACATTGGAAGAGGGGCCAGCTGGGCTGGAGGGCAGGTGGGCTCTGAGGAGTGTTAACTGCTGGAAGGAGAAGATAGGGAAGGAGAAGGCTCCCTATTAAAGGGCTGGATACCGAGGACTGGTCCTGTGCAAATGATCGGAGCTCCCAAGTACTGGCATTTATACTGTGCTTCAAGTGAGACCAAAGGATGGAAATCTGGCTGTCTGAGTTATTTTTGGATTTTTATTATGTTCAAGGATTAATTTGGATGACAACAATGGTGGTTTTAGTGCAACACGTAGAATTAAAAAAAGCAGTCTGGCAGAAGATCTGAGAAGCAGAAGGTGAAAATAAATAAAATGGAGCAGTGAAGAATGCAGAAAGAAACAGAAAGTGTTCAAAGGCATGTAAACATGATGAGGGCTGGAGCCAAATTCATGTACAAACAACAAAGGTACAAATCCTCTTCCCTCCTTTTCTCCTTCCCCACAACAACGTGCATGTGCAGCCCCTGCCCCCTCCTGCCTTTACTCTCCTGACAGAATTTCAGCAAGGAATTGAGGAAAAAGGAGGCAGATGTGACTATGTGGGAAGTTGCTTTGCCACTCAGTTGTGAATGGGAACCACATCATCATATGTAGTTTGTGGGAGGGGGATTTATTCTTTCAGGATTTTGAGAAAGACTTACGATTCCACCTGGATTTACGCACAATAGCTTTCCTGTCTATATTCTTTATCTTCCTTTGAGAGCTCTCTGACTAAGTTATTTTCCTCCTGGGATGTATAAAGTATACTCTCACCTACACTGGGATCAGAGATTCTTGAATACAAAGGCCTTTCCTGAAGGCCTTTTGCAAATATTGTCCGTTGCTATCAGATTTCCCCTGGAGCTCATCTCTAGGGCCATACTCAGGTTGGGTGATGTAGTAGGGCATGTTGAACTCAAAATGGAATGGCTATATGCTGAGAGACTGGTCAGAGGTAGTTCACACCAAGTCACTAAACTAGCAAGTCATTTAAACATATGTTTAATTATAATGATTTTTAAGTCATCTCACTGAAGTCAACGCCTGAGCTTAAAGTTGAAATCATGCTGAAGTGCTTTGCTGGCTTAACGCCCAAAGTGGCTTTCAGCGTATTATAGGCAGCCTTTCCTCGGATGGTGGTGAATTAGAATTGTGCTAAAGTGTTTCTAGCAAGATGAAAAATGACCTCCCATCTAAGGATTTTATTGCTTTTTCCGTTTTCTATGAACTCAAAAATGAGGCCATTTCTATGAAAAATGGCAGTTGAGAATATGAAATTTCCAGAAGAAATGGGGACCCCTTTTCTAACAGAAGTTGAGTGCATGGTGAACAATTCTTTCTGGAGAAAATATGGTATTATCTCTGGAAATGGTGGTCCTGTGTGAAGCTTTGGGCCTGCAAAATGAACTAAATGCTGCAAACTAAATTCTAGTTCTAATCTTGATCTAAACTAAATTTACTTTATGGCTCAAATCCTCTGCTGAGGTTTATGTGACTGGTCATCCATGACTGCCCAAGGGCCAGCGTGAGAGGGCTTCAGAGATGCCTGTGGGTCTGAGCATCCATTTACTGATGGAGAGTCTGTGTTTACAATGAGGTGAAATGTATATATTCTCAGTGCCTGTAAACAGTTGTCTTATAATTTCTCAGGAAGGAAGAACTTACTTAGTGAGTCCACCCAAAATCCTGCTCATGAAGAGGAGAGGGTTGGTGTTTCCAGTGCAGAAGGTAAGTAACGGCCGACTGATAAACAGTGTCTGATAGTTTCTGCTCTTCTCTGATCATTTCTGCAGACCCACTTGTCCTGCTCTAGGCAAAGTACTCCTGAATAACTATGTTTTTCCATAGTTTGTAGATGTATAGGTTTTACTCCTTGACCGGACATGCACTTTCTTTGCAAACATCTGTGAATTTAAAATGGTCTTACTTTCAACACCTTTGGCAGTTGGATTTGATTGTTTCAAGTGGCAACTGAAGAGGAAAACAAAAAGAGCGTTACATTACAGTGGCTGGAGCAGACTCATTGAAAATCCAAATATTCAGAATTCTTTCTTTGTGCATTGTTTGCTTGAGCTGTTTTGGAGTTTTTTGATTTAATTAGTCAGGGAAAAAAATACAAAGCAGCAAGAGCAAAAAAAAAACCCCAGACTGCTCCGGAAATGGTATGACGTTTTTTCTTTACCTTCAACTCTATATCTTGCCTGCACTTTGTTGCCAACAATTGCAGAAGTCTTGCCTGTGTCAGGAAGGGGGATGAGGGCACTGGAGAGATGTTGACTGTTTTATTTATGATTATCTTGGTAGCATTAAATAACACACTCTACTGTCCATTCTGGTATCTGATGACTTTTGTGGCATTGAGTCCAAGGGCAGAAACCCCAGCAAGGGCAAAGAGGGCTGGCTGCGTTTTGCAAACGTCTTTTGTCAGGCAACCTGTTACCGGGGTTTGGTGCCCCCCCCCCCCCCCCCCGAGCCCTGGCTGGCGGCGCGGCCCTTGCTCCCGGCGCACCCTCCGTGCACATTCTGCGCATACCACAAGTGACTTTGCTTATATAACCTGCGCTACGCTGCCTTCCTCTCCCCACGTAGGTGAACTGCAGGCTGCCCTCGCTTAAACAGCACCGCCATCCTCACCCGCACAAGTCAGTCTTCGTTTCTGGTCCCGTTTCTCTTGTTCCAAGAGCTAAGCACTGAGGTCTCAGTCTGGGAGCGTTTCTGTTCGGGGCAGAGCTCAGGCAGTTGTCTAACGGCTGCAGAGGCTGAAGTGATTTTGTATGTTCCTCTCCTGAATCCAAATCCTAAAAACTGTTCACCCTGAAGAACTGCATAGCAATCCCATTCAGCAGTATCGGTGACGGGAGGTGGCAGGCTGGAGCCCAGTACTGGAGTGTGCTGTTGCTGCTTCATTGAAATTCCTTGTGCTGGGCAAACCCGTGCACCATCCCGAGCCGCCACCTCTCCTTCCAGGAGGCAGGAATGCTAGCGCCCGTCTTGTAAATAACCAAGGTCCTCACAAGAAGAGATGCTTCAGGTGCAAAGTGTACCTACACACATTTGAAAGACTGCCATTAAAATAGATTTGCCCAGGACTTGAGGTCAGGTTTCAGTTTTTCTGGCCAGGTCCTGGTGATTTCAGAACAGTGAGCTTTTTTGTATTTGGATTGCTCCATCGGTGATGTCAATAATAACTGGTAATAAATTATCGTACCAGTAACGATGCTGTCGATGTCAGTAACACCAATAAACACAGAACCTGCTCCTCGGTGGCTGGTTGCACAGATAAAGGGAGTGCAGGTCTTCCAAGTCCATGTTCTAAAATAAGCTTATTCTGGTTTACTGGTTTAGGATTTTTAATTTCCAGATTTGCTTTCCAAATATTTTAAATGTCACCTTTAACTATTATCAGATTCATCTGTAGAAATTTTTGCTGGAACACAGAGGATGGTTTTCATTTTCAAAGCAGCAGAGCATTTCTGGCTCCTGCTGAAGCCAGTTGGAATTGGGGGCATGCAGGAACTTCAGGAATGAATTGTTAGTTGTTATTATTAATTTGTTTGGGAAACACAAACAGTATGACTCACTATTAACTTATGTCTGGAAAAATGCTGTGCTCTTTCTTGACAATAAGCTTAGTACTGGAAAGCATGGCCTTCCAGCGTTGTAGGATTTGAGCAATAGTATTATGAATGGAGACTTGTTTCACTAATTTGCAAAGGCGTGAGAAGTCAGTAGTATGTAACAGACTAAAACAAAGAAGTTCAAAATCATCTACTTTGTATCTGTAACGAAACCTCCAGAATATGTCTGGATGACACAGGACATGCGTTAATATGATGTCACCAGCTTAAAAGCCTGTCTTCCTGAGATTTTTGCATAGATTCCTGACCTGGGGTTTTAATTTGTTGTCATCTGTTTAATCATTATATCCTGTTTCCTTTAAAATCCTTGGCCAATTTACTTCCTTTTGCTGTAATTTCCATTTTCAAATTTTTGATAAGTGTCAGCCAATGCCTTTTCAGACATTTCCTCTGTATATAACCCAGAGAGCTTCTTAATCATGTCATATGTGCAGCAATATGGTTTTATTATTATTCACATCTTTCTAAAAGCCAAAGCCAAATCTTAATTTGAGAGCACAATAGTTGAGTCTTTGAAAAAAAGAGAAAGAGTAGTAAGTCATTTTGGACTCAACAGTTTCCTTAGCAACCTTTCATAATAAGGGGCTCTGTAAAATACTTTTCACTCTCAGATTCTGTCACCTGCGTGTCTTTGGATGTGCCCTTTTGCTCTTGTGACAGTCTTTGCTTAAGCAAGCCCGGTATTGGAATCACAGGGGACTGTTATAAAAAAACAAAACCAAAAACTAGCGATCTGCACAGGAAAACGTCTGAACTCCTCTTTGATGCCTTTCTTTTTTGGAAAGGCAACTCTTCCTTTGGGAGAGACCTGTATGTGACAGTCCCCACAGTTTGCAGTGTCTTCTGTGGAGGGAGCAACGTTCCCGGAACCTATCAGTGCTGAGTGCCACAAGCACCAAGCTTCACATCTCTCTCTTTAGTGAGAATTATAAATAGAAATCAAAACCAGTTGCACAAATGTGTTCTGTAAGTAACCTGAAAAGAAATGCCTCCTGCCTATACGTACTGTAACTCCTATGTCTAGATACTTGCATTGATACCTTCTGTTTGCTGGTTGTAAATCTGAATTGCTGTGTCTGAAGATGTTTACAGCTAGATCATCCAGTATAAAACTATGTAGAAAGAGAGAGAGATCATCTAGCACAGGAAATATTTTCTTGGAACGAAGAAAAAACTGGAGAAATGAACTGAAAAGGCATTACGTTTTGCACTGTTAAACCTTCTAAAAATAAACTGGAAACATAAAAGTATCTGATACATACTTTTTTTTTTTCTTTTCCTCTCTTCTCCTCCTTCTCAGACATGTGTACTCATAAAATTTAATGGGGTGGAATTGCCTGAAAGAACTGGACCATTTTTAATATACCTTTCTGTGGCTCCTTGGTACATATGTGAACAATTTTAACAAAAAAAATGTTGATTCACAGTGATTCCTAGACGTCTTGTGGTTGATCATCTGTACCGGACAGATGGATTCGGTCACTGTAAGCCAAATAAATAAATTAGCACTATCTTTGAAATGTATAGCCACACTTGGCATCTGCAGTTACCGTACACCCTCCCCTCAGTTCAGATGCCTTCACCTATACTGCTGAACTGGCCTAACTTTATATTCTGTTTGGCCTTGAGTTAGAACAGAGGACCACCTGCATGAAAGAGATGTGAAATGTTATGCGTGCCTTTGTAATGGGATAGAGTACCAGAGTACCAAGTCTGCAAATATTTTACTGAGCAGGTCATGTATTAAGTAAAGCACTGAAAGGTAAAATGATAAATGATGAGGTCATCGTTTTAGAACTGGTGTCCAGGTGGTGAAAAGCCAGAGGGCTGAGATTTAGAAAAAAGTGACTTCCTTGAAGCTTCACTGACTTGGTGTGTTGCTTTCATTGTACAGGATGGAGCTGTACTGTCTCAGCTAGCTTTATGGCCTATTTGTGTATAAATCTGATTATAAAGCAAGAACCTTGGAAAGGAAGGATATAGAGGTGTGTTTGACTGTCATGATTCATCTTTTCAAGTGGCTCATGGGCTGCAAATGTACTTTCTGTATTATGCTAGAAATTTACTCAGTCTAATGTAAATGTTTGTGAAATGCTTTAATTAATTCTGTCCCTACAAGAGGAGTCATGGAGGCTGTATTCAGACATTTTCACCTCTCTTCCTTCCTCCCTCCCGTTTTTTAACCCACAAGGTCCGTGTTGGCTAATATCTGAGATCCCTAAACCAACCCAACAGTTCCAAACTCATTGGAAAGAAACTCAGCAGAAAACTGTCCCGTCCCATCCTGTTCTTCTAGCTTTCTGCCAGATGAGGGATTGCAGAAGAGTAAGAACTGCAGGAGGAGATGGAGTGAAGGACACTGGATTGCATCAGGGAGGTCATGCAACTTCAGCATTGCTTTTGTTGTAAAATGCTGGTAGTGTAGCTCAGAAGGATATTTTGTTTAATTTGAAATTACCCCTCTCATTTGCAACTGTGCCTTTAGTTCAGCGTGTGATCTAGGCGCCCGGGTGTGAACCCGTGTGTTTAGACTGATGTGGGTAGCACAAAGGCATGGGTGGAGGGCCTATCAGCCGTTTTTCAAAGCGCTGTTTTTTTTTTTTTTTTTTGTGAGCTATGCAGCAAGCTGCTTTATTCTCTTTTTTTCTGCCTACGGCAGTGGAACATCAGTCAAGCACTTCCAGAGCGAGTCAGTTGTTTCCAGGCTGTCTGGAGAGCTGCGTGTGCTCGCTAAAGGGTCAGCTCAGCGCTGGGCTGGCGCAAGGGGAGAGGTGAGAGGGCATGGGCAGGAGGAGGGCAGGCCACGGGAGTGAGCTGGGCCTTCTGAGGCAGGAGGCTAGGAGCAGGTAGCAGAGATAGTCTTACAAATTGGCGTCATTTAAATAGACACTTTCAAGAAAAGAATCCAGTCTGAATAATATGCGCATGTAATTACTGCCCTTAGGCTCCAGTCTCAAAGAATAAATTGCACAGATCTTGGAGAACAGCAGCTTCCTTACTTCTCAGGGAGTTTGTTGCTAAGGGACAAATTCATCTCCTTGTATTAGCAATCAGTGGCCTAACAGGATTCCCATTTCAATAATGTCATTGCCTTGTTTCTTAAGTAGAAACGTCATCACGGACTGAGACACAATTAGCGGTCTATTGCAGTCTCATTGGCAGCGTGCATTAACTGGAAGCCACTAACTCGTTGCACAAAGGGTCTTCTGATGGAAATAAACTCTCTGGTGCCGCTAGCTAGGGTACAGTGCTCTGAAGGAGGAGAGATGGTCTGTGTCCAGCATGGCTGCTCACTCGCTTGGCTGCAAGTCCTAAGCTCTGTGGTTCCTTCCTTCTAGCTCGAGAGAGGAGAAGGTGAGAAAATGCATATCTTGCTCAGGTGTAGAGAGGAATTAATAACTGGGCAGGAGAGTAACTCAATTACCCATGCGCATATATATATATATGTTTTCTTCTCTCTCTGTTTGTATGCATATAAAAACATTTGGAAAGCACACAAGCACTCACAGCTCACCTCTGAGTGAGGCGATGATGAACCACAAAGTAGGTAAACTCAGCATCGTCTGGAGGCTTTTTGTAGCCGCTTGCATCTCATTTGTGCATTTAATGATTCCTGTGAGTGCGCGCATGAAGAGTTTTTGAGATTTGGACAGCACTGGCAGCGGTGGGAGGAATGCAGATGTTCAGCAGCCAGGCGGCTCTGGTGCAGGAGCCCTGGCAAACAGCAGGGACAAAGCTGGTGCATGAGCAGGGTGGAGGCCTGGCTGCACGTGTCTGCTACCGGTTGGTTAAGGCAAAGTAAAAACCACTGTAGAGTAAAGACACCCAGACAAGGCAGAGAGCTATCTGCTTGGGACGGAGTCCCTGTGGCGGTAATGTTGTCCTAGAGGGGCAAGCCGTCTTTGGGAACGACATCTTTAGCTCTCTGCTGAGCAAGGGAGTTGAAGGCTAATCTGAAGGGATTGATGGTGGACATGAGGTGCAGGTAGCCTGGGGCAATCTGTTGGCCAGAACTGTCAGTGATTTGTGTAACAGATGACACACTCATTTAACACAATGAGGCAGGAGCTTGAAAAGATCCCAAGTACAGAAATAGGGCAGAAATAACCCTGAAAACCGGAGATCTTTGTGATTTTAAGTAATGTGTGAGCTTTGAAAATGATGCTGTTGTCTCTGAACTCCTCAGCAGAATCTCTCAGCTAGTAAAACTGTTTAAAGCAGAAGACTACTCTTCACATAGGCATGGTCTACGTGGTGCGGTCCTGGGTCCTCATGTAGGTGCTCAGCAGTGTGGGCTTCGCTCTAGGGTCAACAGCGCTTACACAAGCTCATGGTTAGTTCTGTTGAGACCATTTGCCTGAAAGATCATGAAATCCATATAAAATTATCGTATGTATGGTTAGAAGCCCAGATTTAGCTAAAAAGAGAGGCTGGATAATAAGGTTTACAGTTCCTTGTCTGTCATTTGCTTTTATAACAATAAAATACGCAAGTATGAAAGTGGGGGCTGCTTATAAATCCTGCCCAAGGCACTTCTTCCTTCTGATTAATATGGCTAAAATAGGGCAGCAACAGGATGCAGCAAGGTGAAGAAATTAAACCATAATAATTGGGTACAATTTTTGATGAATTAAAAAATAAATGAAAACCTTATGTAAAAAATATACAGCGAAATCAATCCTTTCTTTCTGTCTTTCTTTTTCTGTCTTTCTGTCTTTCTTGGAATCCACCCCGAACCAGATGTTGGGAGTCTGTAGTTTAGTGTTTTTGGATCAGTGCCCAGACTTTTACCTATCTTTTCAGCTATTTACACGGGTTTTATTTCTCCAGCTGTGCTTTCACTGATACTGTACAGTCACAGACCTGCTAAGTTGGGAGTCAGTAATAGAGGGAGTTACTGTATTTTCAGTGAGATGAGCAGTGATGCACAACATCAAATGGAAATCATTTTCTCTTCGCTTGAAGATCAAGAGGATCAGGCTTGAAGAAGGGTGTGAAGAAATCTGCTGCGGACAAGGATAACGCAGAGGGAGGGAAGGGAGTGGTGCGGGACTTTTCTTTCCAGGACCATCACAGAGAAGGAGCAGGCGGCGGCTGCTGCTGTGTGTGGAAAAGGTGCATGGGAATGTCTTTTGTTTAGAACAGGCTACACTTCCGTTGTGTTGCTTGGTGTTAAGTGCTTTTTAATTTTGATGGTTTCTATCCTTACTACCATTTATTTTCCCTTAAAAACTATTAAGTTTCTTCTTTTTATTTGTTTATTAATTATGATTTAGTTGGATTTTTGATCCATAAAGATGCACTATAGAGAGAAAAAAAGATCACTGGCATGATTGCATATAGCCTCTTTTTGACTGTTGTTGCTTTTCAGGCTCTGGGCACAGCCAAGTTCTCTCATTTATCTGTTATGTTACGGCATATGTCGACAGCAAAATCATAGATCTACTTTTCAATCCGTGGAAGACCATTAAATGTAGTTCATAGGGTTGTTCATACAGTTGCACTAAAGCTTTTATTTTGTGCTGGCATAACACTTTGCACATTTCTAAATTATAGCCTTCCAATTTGCAGTGGTCTCAGCTGTAAGGTTCAGACTGGAGAGAGCAGAAAGTTTCTGAACAGAAGGCTGGCAAGGGCTCTCCTGAGCGAAGGGGTATAATTTTTAAAGGTGTCATGTGGCAGCCTGCCGAAGAGACTGATGCTTCAAGTTTGGTCCTGACTCTGGATTTAAGCCAATACCCTAGAGGTTAAATATTCCATAGCCTGTTACCAATCCCGCGAGCTATCTAGTGTCTCCAGGTGCTAGTCTTCCACACAGATGACTTAGAAAAAGTAATTTCATTGGCAATAAGAATCGGCTAGTTCAGTTCAACTGGAATTTTTTAATGAAGTCTCTAATACCAAGTGGGCTGAAGATCATCTAAGGGAAGGAGAGGCAAACGAAGAAGAAAGGAAAGGGAAAAGAGGGATAGCCTGGAAGGCTGTTTCGCAGTGCCGTGTCTAGGGGCAGTTGGCGGAGGGGCGCGCCTCAGAACGGGTGTGATGAGTCTGGGTGCCTGAGCTAGCTAAAAGCAACCATTTTGTTACTGAGCTTGCTATACAATACTTGCTATTTCATAAACAGCATTAGCTGTGCGCCTAATAATTTGAAAATATCTCTCAAAGACTATGGGGACAATACAGTACAAATATGCAAAATTAGATACAAATCCGAATATTCACAAATATTAATACAGTCCTTTTAGAACAGTATTTCTGAAGGCAACATAAGGATATCAAACAAGACAGATAATAAAGGTGTTGCTGAATTAAATTTTAGTGTCTAGAGCTAGAAGGCGGTGAGCAATAGGTCAAGAACATGTATGTTGTAACCTGGACTCTCCCATTTATAAGTCAGTTAATGTCTTTTATCTTTAGAACTCAATTTTGCTCCCAGATTTTGTTTTCTTCCATACCACTGTCTACTAAATATATCATGGCATGACCATTAATACTAGTGATTATTTTTTTAGCAGGTTAATTTTGATGATTTTTATGATCCTCATCCTTACAACATTGCCAAACTAATTACAGTATTCGAAGGTAAATGCATTGCCTACTCCTTTGCTTAGCTGTCCGTTCCATACAGATTATTGGGAGTTTGGAAGTTCTGTAAAAGACTGGAAAAGTGCACAGTTTGTGCGTCACACAGACAGACACACACACACAGAGACACACACACACAGAGACACACACACACACACACACACACACGCACTTGCATTGGCAGTTGCGTACACTTGAAGGAGACAAGCCTGGGTTCTCAGGTTTACACATCCTTTGTGCAGGAAGACAGGTTTGTGCAGATGTGTATGGCTACATCAGCCAAAAGTGTCGATTCGGGGAACATTCTTTATACATGTAATTCATGCAATTTAACACTGTGGTGCATTTTGAAGGCCTCTTGAGGCCCTGCAATTTACCACTTGGGGAGCTGCTCTGTTGCTAACGTGGCTCCCATTAAAGTCTGAAGGCTCTGGTTCTCTACTTACATTTCGATTGTGACTCAATCCTTATTTCTACAACTCGCATTTCACTGTTTTCTTCTCTTCAATTTTTTTCCCATCCCAGTAGCCATCTGGTACTTTCTTCTGTCAGCCAAGTTTCTGTTCTTTACCTGGAGCCTTTCAGACAGAGACGCTAGAGGAGAGTGGATTAACAGTTGTTACTGGAAAACGAGTTTATTTCCAACTGGAAAAGCTGTGAAATATAACTATTCCCTGATATGTTATACATTTCTTCTTGGACACTCTTATTTCTATTTGAAGGCAAATACCTGGGAATAATTTTCCTTAGAGCTAAAAATCTGAGAGAAGTCCCTCAGCGTCTCTAAAATGAGTTGGCTGATTTACCTGCTCATATTATGCATGGGGTCTCAACAAAACAAATGCGTTCTTTAGCAGACAGGTATTTTGGACTAACCAGAGATGAGTCTTGTGATGGGAAACTTTCTTCTGGGTCAGATTTTGTCCAATTGAAAGAGATTTGTGGACATCTTACTATGCTTCCTTTTCCTTTTCGCTTTCTTTTTTTAACAAGCTCAGAAAGTTGTATTTGCCCTGCATCATCTTTGTCCCTTTTATTATAAAAAGGAGAAGTGCATAAATCACCTGCGAAGCAACCTATTCTCTGTTCTGTCCATGTTATATTGTAAGTGTCCAAAGAATAGAATATGCTTGTGTACTTTTAATTATTTCAAGAACTGAAATGTCTCGGCTAGTAGTAAAAGTGTCATGAAATTACTGTAAGGTTGCATGAGTTTTGGCCGTAAATCTTATTCACCTTGACTAGATCTCATACTTTAATTCACTGGGGTATAAAATACCATTTACACTAGTTCTTAGTTCACTTAATCATAATTAAATGACTTCAGAGAGCAATAATTCCTAAAGACTCTTTCTTTGATGTGACACAAATAGCAAACTGTGTTTGTAATGTGAAGGTGTTCTACTTCACTTTTACATTTACCCTAGCCTTATACAACATATAATGTTCTCTTTAGGTATAGACATATGCTCTTGTTACATGTACCATATGGGTCACAGATGTGGCTGACATGGCTACATGACATCTTTTTTAATTTCTCTCCACCATACCAAGACTGTGCTTAGACCTTTTCATGATGGTTTGAAAGGATTTTTGCTCAAGTTTTCTTTTTTTTTTTTTTTCCACCTGAATGATGACCCCGGGGGCTTCTTTTTTTTGCTATCAGGTTATATTGTGCTAATAAAAACCCTTGTGAGAGTAATATTTTGCTGCTGCTGAATTCATTGTCACCTAAAGCACAGCTTCACTGCAGTGTACTAGTAGCTCCTTTTTTGATTTTTGTGTATACCTAATACTTGAACTTGGCCTTGCTTTTCCTCTTCTGATTCTAGTCAAGGGGTCCTTTCTGGAAGCAGAAATGCCGTCTCCAGATACTCTATGAACTTCAAGAGCTTGAAATTCAATTCCAAGTTTTGCAACTGCATTTTGTTTTAAGTGCAAGTTAAGAAATACTTGTATCTTAAGAAGTACGTTTTGAAGTAGGGGTTTGTTGCTATTCCCTCTTTTTACAGTGTATACAGATTTACTGATCTGAAATGCTAATACTACATGTCAGCACATATCAGCTCACTTTGCCCACAAGTTCTGAAGCAGAATGGCACTATATTACTCTCATAGCATCTTCTACCCAAGCACAATAACCGGTGAATACTGACACCATGGTAACTAGTGTGGACCAAACTCAGGATTTCCATGTAAAGAACACAGACCTCCAGCCGTGAAAGAGACATTTAGGTATTATCTCAGTCAAAATATCTATCTGTCTGTCTCCCTATCTATTTAGCCACCTAACGGCTTAGTGGACTGTCAGTTTTGTTGTGTTGGGTTGGAGGAACAGAGGTTATCTGAACAATAGTGCTAGTTAGGAAGTGAACAAATATTAATTTCCAAGGCACTACATGTTACATGCTAAAGGCTCTCATAATTTATTAAAGGTCCTATTTCTTGTTGCCTCCAGTGGGAGCTGGATTAGTTCCAAGAGGAAACATGTATTTTATCCTACCAGAGTGGAATGAGATGCTATTTGTGTTCCTCCAGCAGCACCCAAAATACCCAAGGAGAGTGAATGCCC
The DNA here is from genome assembly GCF_040807025.1 of Struthio camelus. Classification (NCBI taxonomy): domain Eukaryota; kingdom Metazoa; phylum Chordata; class Aves; order Struthioniformes; family Struthionidae; genus Struthio; species Struthio camelus. Next base: position 7,762,948 of record NC_090952.1, on the reverse strand, counting down.
AAGTTAGGATAGATGTAAAAATGGAGAATTACTTGCTTGTGACTAATAATCAACAGTGGAAGGTGAATAGCCACAAAATGACGTATTTGTATTTCCAGTATTACTGGCAATTGATCCAACACTATCCCTGTTTTTTCTAGTGAGACCAGTGCTTAGCAAGACTGGTGGAAAACTATATGCTGCCATTACCTAAGCTATTTCTTTCTACTGTGAGAACACTGAGTAGCCTAATGTAATTATACGGGGACGGAGCTCATACAAAGCCAGAGAAGGCAGGGCAGGAGGAGCCATGGAGGGAGGAGCACCTGTCAGACTTAGAAATGGTCTTTTCTGCACCTTGAAGTTCTGTTGTGTGGCTTGCGAAAATCCTAAAGGCTTGCAAGTTTGCCCTTCTTGTAGAAGAAAAAATGCAGTTCACCCAGGATTTTTTTCATTAAACTTAAATATTTTATGCATAGAAAGTTTTCTTTCTTCTTTTCCAAAATGTGAAAGAACCTTGTTCTCGAGAATGTACCCATGAGATGTGCAGGTATGGCATTTCTTTTTCATGAAATGACCAGATCTGAAACCAATCACAGAAAGGAGATGGGTTAACATGGAATTGTCTCAAGATCTCTGACAACCACACAGTAAGTCTTGTTCCTTTCTCTGATGCAGGGGATCAGGGATGAGGCATGCTTGAGGATTTCCAGTTCAAATTTATTCTTTTTTCTGAAATGTCTTACTTCCTCCTATAGGATGAGTGTGTGAGGAACACACTTAAAATAAGTATTTTGGTTTCAACAAGTGTCTGTTCTTTTTGCATAATTAAAATGTTGCTATTTCTGAAATGCAAATCTCCATAATTTACCAGTCAGGTCATTTAATGAAACAAATATAACAACCTTTTATATCTCTTGCACCACATATTATTAATAAACCACATATTGTTAATAATATCACATCATCTACTTTCTCTGGAGACATCAGAAACCCAGAATCAGAGCTCTAGATGAATAACTGGGAATTCTATATATGTATATATATTACCATTATTTTCTTTCTTAATGGACACGTGTAAGCTACATTCAGATATTAAAAGTTTGTGGAAAATTATGTAAATATCTAATGTAAATGTCCATTAGTAGGCAAATGTCACAAGAACACATTTTTCTTTAGATAAATTTGCTGCACCTAGTTCAGATGTTTCACTACTCTTACTGAAAGCCAACAGAGTTTTCTGAAGGCACTTGGCAGTCTTTTAAAAATGAGCTCATATCCACACAGTTATTAGTCTCTCTTAACTTCACATACGACTTTACAGGACATCTCTAGCGGAGTACCTCATTCTTACTTCCCACACGTACTTATTGCCCATCTACGTGCAGCCACTGGGAAAAGCCGCAGTGGAGCTTAGGGGGACCCAGCTGCCTGGGTGACAGTGTACAATGAGTTCCCAAAGCACAGGGGTGGCTTCCTGCCACAAATGCTATCTTTGAGGTCAGGGCAATTCATTTTATTAAATTTGGAAAGTCTTCATTTCATCTTGGACCTTTTATTTGAATATGCATTCATTTAAATTTGAAAAGAAGTAGATTGCGATTCAAAGGAACTCCTTTGTTCAAAATATTTTGGAGAGGACAGTTCAACTTATGGACATTTTCAAAAGGTTTTGGCTTGGTTTTAATGGGAAATTTGCCCAAATTAATTTGCTCCCATGGTTTCCTTTTTTTGCTGAAACAGCAAAATGTTTTCTAACCCCTCCCCGCCCAAACTGGCTCTTCTGGATAAACCTTTTTCTGAAGCTCACTGATATTGCTGGAAATTAAACAAGCATAAATGATATTCATGCAGGAAGAAGCAATTTAGAAATGAGTTTGAACTGACATTCACCAGTGTCAGAAGATACAGTTTGGGTAATGGTACTAAATTTGCCTCTTTATTTTGCAGTCCAGAGAGACTGGAAGCTGTGACTGGAACCACCTCTGGCCTGAACCTCTTGAAGATAGTTTCTCCGTCAACCCATATAACATGTCCAAGGTCCTCCTTGATTCTCCACAACTCTTAAGGAATTGCTTTAGATTACAGCATTGCACCTTTTATCAAGCTTCTTTTGTAGAAGATTACGCAAAAGCAAATAGACCTATTTCTGCAGAATAATCTTTATTAAGGGTCATGGCCTTTCTTCCTCCTCCTGAAACCCTAGAAGAGCCGTAGGCTCTGTATCCCCTCCAGACATTAAGGGGTACATTTCAAAGCAGTGAATGCGGGAGGTGTACCCACAAATCTTTTTAACAAATAACAGGATTTATTTTTTGACTTGACCCTCTTGAGCATGACTTTGAAAACTTACCCCAGAACTTATCTGAAAAGTCTTCAGTCACCACTCTCTGGGACAGAGAATTTATGGCAAGCAGGGTTTGGGCTTTGCTTAACCTTATCTGTACGGCTGGAAGGAGAGCAAAAGGTAATTAATTGTCTTATGGCTGTTTAGCTTCCCTGGGACAACTGCTGCCTAAGCTGACCATGGCAGGACACTGTTAGGCTGCAGCCTGCTTACCTCTGTATCAGAAAGGCATTGCAGCAAGACTACATGCGTCAAAAGTCTCAGTTCCCAGGCCTGTTGCTAGCCCATAACAGCTGGACACATCATGCTGTTAAACTGGCATTTCATACTGTCTGCTCCTTCTACACCAGCTTTTTACAGCAATCTGGAATGCACTTGTTGAAGAGATTATTTTTCTACACCCCATTAAGGTCCCGACAACTGAATTCCAGCTTTAGACAATGGGCATTGTGAGTGGAGGAAAGAAAGAAAGAAGAGTTAAGGAAAGGAGTGTAATCTTTAGAGTGATGGTTACGTGAAAGATGATGTACAGAAAGGGCTGTGATGGTAGTTTGTAGGAGGTTATCAAGATGGGACATAGCTTGAAGTACGGGCCATAAAGATTAATGTTGAGTATTGAAAGGGAAGATTAAAAAAGCAATCCCTAGGTCCATTCCTGGTTTTTCCTGTCTTAGGAGTCACTGATAAGAGGAACAGCCACAAAAGAACAACTTGAAATGGCCCTGGTGTATCTGCTCGCTAGACATGCCTGAACTCAAATGGGTCGGGAGTAACCCTTCCCTCTGAGGGGTCCACAAAGTCCATGGCAGACTTCTTGCTGCTCTTCGATGCTGTCAGAGTTAAACCCAGGCATTTGGCAAGTCTTGTAGAGAGGAATTTTGTGAGCTTGGCATAGCACCGGAACAGATTAAACATATGCTGGAGGTGGAAGATGTTTCTTGCTTCCAAGACAGGCGCTGTAGAAAGGCAGCAGAGACCTAGTCTGACCACTTGCTAAGGTGCTTCCAGGCTATTTAAGCCCCAGGAGGTTCTGAACAGGAAGGAACTGGTGCTGAGCTGGAAGCACGCTGAGGAAATAAAAAAGCAACTAGATGAATTAGATGAGGTAAGTCATATAGTTATATAACTGGATGTAGTTAGAGATAATTTTAGCAGGTCTGTTTTTGGCTGTGCAAACCAGACTCCAAATCTCCAATATCGTAGCACAGTTCTTTAGTCTAAATATCACTGTCTACTCGGAATAAATCGGGGAAAAAGTTTGATTATCCCTTAAGGAGTAAAGTTTTTCTTCTTAAACTGAAAAAACAATCACATCTACTCCTAGATGTAGCTGTAGATACGCTATTTCTTTAATATTGTGTTGCTCCTGATACATGACCTCCAGAAGGTATATTCCATCTGGATGCATGATTCATTCAGATGAATTACTAAACCAATCCTGGGATCTGTAGTAGAAAAGCAAGCAATTAACCTTTCCTAATAAGAGCCAGAAGCAGGCTTTGAGGAAGTTAAAATGAAGCAGGTAGCTGGTGTTCGGTTTCCAGAGCAAGTTTTAATACCAGCAGATGGTGCTAAAATGTCCATTAAAAAAAAAAAAATCGCAAATTTCCTTAAAATCATAAACTGTCAGGGAAAGATAAATTGAGATACTTTAGCTAATTGCTGTGGAAAGTTGAATCTAGGGTGATGTTAGTCATCTTTTTTATTTAGACTAGCATAACGCTCATGAAGAAGTATATAGCCCTTATTTTCTAGTTTGCTTTCAAGATGGACCAGTTTTCCTTGAGTCGGGCCTTTACCTTGAATAAGGCAATTCAGATATTTCAGGAATTTTCATTCATATTCAAACTGAGGTTTAAAAACTTTGTTGTAGAGTTTTACTGATAATTAAAGGAAAGATTTAAGTGTTAGACTCATTTTCCTCGTGAATCCATTCTTGAAACAACTGGAAATTGTTTTTCTAAGGATATTGCTCTATGGTTTTGTTAGTACCTAAAAAGAAGCTACGTTATTTTTTAACCTAGAGAAACCCCGAATACCTCACAAGGAATAACTTAGAAATATATCGTAGAGGAGACGCGTGGGTAACTCGGGAAGTTTGGCACAGGAACGCAGATGCTTTCAGTTCTAGTTCAGCTGGGTGCATTGATCCAAAGTTGATAAGGTCTGAAGGCTGCCAGTCACCAAGAAGCGTGCTAGGAGGGTTTCATGGGACAAGCTGTGGCCATCGCGGGCAGTCCACATCCATCACAACACATGGAAACCCTCTTCGCAGCCTCTGCAAAGAAGGTACGGCTAGGTGAGCCACTAAAATGGATGTGGTCTTTTGCTCTTGGAGCAAATCAACTGTGCCGGATATATTTGCCTGTGCGCAGTAGCGAAGAGACAGATGTGCGTGCAGGGTTAGCCCATGGGCAGGGTAAGCGATCTTGGAACTAGCTAGAGTGAGAAATGTCGCTAAATACCCAACAGTTCAGACACTTTTATTTGGATCACTGTTTGGGTCTAATTGCCCCCAGGTATGACTGTGTGAATTATGTGATAAGTGTTTGAGACATGTGTTTTCATAATAATGGTATTTCAGGGCCAGAGCTGGGCGAATTTCTTTAAGTGGTGTAAAGAAATTAGTCTGAAATTTCTGACCACTAGTGCTACAGTAGAGCCCCAAAGCAGCAGACAAGCAATCAAAATGTGATGTTCTATTTTAAAAGGTACAGTCCTGGAAGATTTGGGGGTTAAGGACGCTGCAGCAAATTTGGCTTAGTTTTTAAAGACCCTGACTTCATAAACTGTGACTATTTCATGTCACATCACAGGATGAGGCAACACATCAATACTGTAACTCTGGGGAATCTGTGAACCTGATCCTGCAAAATTAAACTATCCTTTCTAAGCATCTGAAAGTTATTCCCAAAAGGATAGTTAATCTAAAAATTCTCTCTAGCAGAATAATTTTATCCAATGTATCCAAGGTGGTGAGCCACATCCTGACATCTCTTCCATTTTCTTGTGACTCTTTTGCCTAAATAAGGACTGAGAAATGTGTGCAGAATTTATCCCAGTCAAAATAGTTTAATACAACTTCCACATTAACTAATTAATTGCAAGAGCACTTGGGACTGTGTACGTATAGCTCAGTGCTACTCACTTCAGAAAATACTCCTGCACAAGAATCATCCAGGTGACTGAGTAATGCAAGGTGTAGGTATCCACAATGACTTATTATAATATCCTGTTTAATTATTTTTTGGCAATGATGGTGTATAATTATTTACTGACCTATTCAATTGGTCACTGAAACACTGTGAGATTCAGATTCTAAGAGGCACTGTCATTTCGATAATTAGAGGCTCTGTCTTATGAGAATGTGTGCTTGTTAAGTTGTAATTTGGTTAAAAAAATAATTAAAGACAGAGGTTATTTAGGAAGGAAGGCTTAAGACCAAGATTATATTCAAAGGAAATTAAAGACAGGAAGCCCCAGGGTATTACAGCCCTGCCATGCAGCTCCTATTAAAGAAAATGAAGTCTTACAAGCAGCACAAACAGTGATGTCTGGCATAAGGCTGCCCAACGCTTTCTATTATAAGACCCTGTTTTCTATTGCTTATGACTTTGCCAAACTTAAACCATTTGGGCCAAAATTTTCCATGCTGTCTGCCTTGGGCAAATATTTTGGAAAGTTTAATCTAAAATGCTTCACCCATTTCTCCAACTGGGGTTAGGGAAAAAAAAGACGTTGTTTTGTCCATATTTACAAAATATCTGTATAGACGTGTGTGTGTGTATGCATGTATATTATGTATGTATAAATAAGAGCTCTAACTGTTGTCTTTTCAAGAAGTGTTAGCGTTTCCATATTCTGCAGTGAGAACTTGAAATTTGGCCAAAGTTTTTAAATCTGGAAAAGGGCAATTTTAACATGCTCAATGGACAGTCTTTCCAATTTGCCGACTATGTTTTTGGGAGATGCCCTCTGAGAGCCCTGGTGTGGAAACAGCACACAGGCAATCCAGGTGGCAGAGAGGCTGAGCAGGGGCTGAAGAGGACCTTGCATGCAATTGCATCCCCTGGTTGCACCGTGGCTGCTGTAAATCTGCACAGAAGATCGGAAACCGGGTATGACTGATTCGCCTGAGCTCTCTGTCTTTCTCTTGTTAGTGCTCAGGGAGTGGAGAAGAGAAGGAGGAATCTGCCTCCCTGTTATGCGAAAAGTAAAGGACAGCAGGTGAGGGGAAGAGTGGCAGGGCAATAGGATGGGGTGGCAGGAAAGAAAAAGAACCTGTGAAGGAAGGAGAATAGAAACACAGAAAAAGAAAACAAGTAGTGAATGGCTGGAAATGGGTCTCTGGAGAGAAGGTAGAGACAGGAACAGCAGCGCTTACAACCACTAGACCTCTGTGCTTGAAATCTTTAGTCCCGAGTTTTTCTTTTCTATTGGGAAGTCTCTAGAAACACCAAAGACACGGTTTGTTTCTCCATCTCCTTCTAGCGGCCAAAGATAACTCGGGGGATAAAAGCCTGCTGCGGCTAAGTGAATCGGACGCGTTGGGCGTCTGCAGCAGGTTGACCACCTGGTGGGGGGGAAATTCTACCTGGAAACATTTGATTTTCAGTATTAGCATTTTAAAGGATTTAGACACGTGAATAAATATCGCTCCACCCCCTGCAAACTATTAAAATAACGTTAACATTATGAAGTCAAAGGTCTTAGGAGGGTTACTTAAGAACCTAAACATTATTGTAATAGCTAGCGGGGTATTATTGTTCACTTTCGGCCATACACAGCTTTTGCCATGTGCCCCTTCTGCATTACACGCTGCTCTCTTCCTTCTCTTCTCATTACTGTCCTCCTCAGTGAATTTCTTAGTATCTGTGTTACTCTCCTTCCCTCAAATACTTGCCCTTATTCTGTGCAGTCCTTTTTCTTTTCTCTGTTTAGATCATCACCCCCAAATCCTAGTCCTACGTTTGCACCTTCTTTTGCGTTCTCCTTTCCTTTCGTTGCTGTGAACTACCACAACGTTATCCCACTGCCAAAGGCTACAACCTCCTTTCCTTTTTGACTTATCCTTCTCTTCTCTAGACCCACGTAGGCTGTCTATGGGCAATTTTTTCTGCTGCTTCCAGCAGGGCATGTAGAGAACTTCCCCTTTGCATATACACACGGACTCATCCATGCAAAGGCTTTCTGTGCTCCTCTCAGCTCACATTTTACCAGAGCAGTTTCCTCTCTGGCCTTTCTTTCTGCAACCTCGCCCTTGCTGAGTCCGTTCAACACTCTGCTATTTAGATCATTTTCCTGGCCCTTCATCCTAGCTGTGTCACAGGTTCCACTGGCTTGTTCTTATCTCTTCCAGTTTCACCCTGTCCTACCTCTCAGATGGTTTTGCATCATCATTTACAGCTGTCTCTGCCTGCCAGCAATGCAAGTTTTTGCCACCTGATAGTCTGCTCCTGCATCCGCTTTCGCGCTTTCTCTCATGTTGTCTTTTGCGTATGAAGCCTGTAAAGCTAACAGTTTATCCTTATCTGGAGCTTTTCTTAAGACTGGCTTGTATCAGGATCCTTACTGAACATGCTGCATGATTGGGAAGTGGCACAACAAACTATATAAGCAGCTATGCTCAGATTACCGCTCTCTTGTCTTTCCATTTGTACCACCCCAACTCACCTTTTTTTTTCTTTATCCATCTGTTTCCTGAAAAAATTATAACATATGATGACCTGCATTTTCTACTACATTTGTATAGCACCTTGCACAGCAAATCTTTCTCCAGTCCTTGGCTGGCCTCAGGCAGCAGCATAATACAAATAACATTAAAAATAACTCATACAACTTTGAAAAAATCCAATAGTTCAGACATTTGCATTCTGAAAACTGAATCTTTTAAGTGCCAGTTTGTTTCATCACAGTGGGGTTATCAAAGCAGTAGCACACACTCATCTTTGCGTAACTAAAATATCCTACGTTATTGTTGAGCACTGAAATATTTTTCGACATTTTTTTCTTTAATCTTACATTCTGTGTTTTGTCTTTGCAACAATACTTTTTGCTATGGTAACAACTTTTTTATTGGAATCCAGAGCACGAACGTGTAATGCTGCATTGGCCCTATTACTCCTGAGAGAAATTAACTTTAGGAAGAGTTTTTTTGGCCAAACTTTCAAGGAGAAAAAAAAGTGTAAAAATCTGCATTAATTGAAGAGGAAAAAAGATTTTACTTCTAAGCGATATTTCCCATTATTATATGCCATTGTCTTTTTAGTTACAGCCTTAGTTTTGAAGCTATTACTCTTTTTTTTTTTAAAAAAAAAGAAGGGTGGGGAATGTTATTTTGCTCACACTATTTTGTTCTCATCATTCACATCAGAGTAAATGGTTTCTTTCTTGAGTCAAACGAGCAACAGCTGGATCTTCCTGTACCCCCTCCCATTCTTCCAGTTGAGGATCAGCATCAGCTGTGACTTTGTGCAGAGGCACAGTGTGGGATCAAGACTGTAATTTAGCATCCCATTCAGTTGATATCGATATGTAATAATAATTAGGAGCTCCGGGGTCCATCAGCACATGTATGGGCCTGGAATTTCAGTTGTATTTGGATGTATAATAAGTCTAAACTCTCTGGTGTGTAATAAACCTGCAAGCCAAGAAAAGCCAGAGGCGAGAACTTTGTCTGGAGGTGCTGTAGGACTTCCCTGGAGGTCCTTCAAACAGTGAATCATCTACGTTGAAGTGTTTGCAGCTGAGTTCCAAGCTCAGGCTTGACTGCAGAAAGAGAAAGAAGCAAGTTACATGCAAACTGGGCTATTGAATTGGCTGTTTGGGGTGCCTAGCACTTGATAGACTTTTTCTAATATCAGGATAACAGTCGGTAACAAGTGCAACAGTGTCTAACTGGTCCTAATTCTGCAGGATGCTGAGGAATTTTTAGGATAATCCAAGCATTCTGTTTTTGCTAAAGTCAGTGGGACTGCCTGTCTGGGGACAGGTTGAAAAGATAACACTGTCAGCCTGGCATCAGTCTAACTAATGTTTTTTTCCAGAGAGAGGCTCTTGCATTTTGTAAATAAGCATAGTTTAAATAGGCGTGCTCTCCGATAACTCGGAGCAAAAAGAGAGTTGTAGATATTGCTCCTGTTAAAGCTTTCTGTTGTTTTTTGGCTACGTAGCTGTTGTGCCTTTGTAGTTCAGGTAAGGTTTGAACTTTATTAAGGATGGAGGGTTTTATCAATCCAATTCAGTGTATTCTTTTTCCTTATCTCTGAACTAGCACTTACCTGATCTTTTAGTGCCAGTTTTGCCTTTCAGATATCTCTGGTTTTCCCTACCTATCAATACAAATAATGCAGAAAGAGGCTAAAACTGTTGTTGTTCACTCAGGCAAAACTCCACAGATGTCAGTGGGCTCAGATCTCATTCACAAAAGTGCCGCTATGATACAAAAAAAGTGCTTCTTAAAAATATGCCTTGAGTTTTAGTTGGTTGTTAGAGGAGTATAAGCAGGTGTTGGCTGTTAGCACTGTAAATGTAGATGGAAATAGGTTGTGCTGTGCTCCAAGTAAAAATGTGAGAGAGCTTTTCATATGTTTGATGGAGATTCAAAAGTTAGAAAATCTGTAAAGACCTTAGCAGTCCTTCAGGATGAAAGTGTCATATAAGTGTAATATATAGTTTTAATATAAAGGGTGAGGAAAAAGTAATTTCATTGTGATTAAAAAATGCCTCTTGGCTCTTTTGAATTCCAAAAATTTTCCAAACTTAAGAATTGAAAGAGTAGCTGTGCAAGATCATCTGAGTCGAACAATATTATTCTAAACTTATTCTCAACTTTCTTCTCAGTGGTTTTCTTGAAGTTGGTTGGACAGCTGTTTGCTGGACTGCATCTAAGACTGTGCAAGGGGCTGCAACTGAAAATATGTCTTATGTCTTCCTCTGCTCTTTGGAAACTTTCTAATGGCAGAAATATTTTACAAAAGTTTGAGGACTAACTTAGAACTGATTTTTACTTATTTCTACACTTGAGGATAAGGAGCTTTTTAAATTCTATTGATTTTGCAAAATTGTTACAAAGCCAACAGGGAAAATTTCCAAAACTTGAGTAAAACGTTCCAAATTGAACATGTTGCCTCTCCCAACTCCCAGTTTGGAACCTGTTAATCATTTTTACTTCTCTATGGGTCAGAAATTGGGATTTTTGACATGCTCACGGTTTTTCAGCCTGCTTGTCGCATGGGGGCAGAAACACCTTTCAGTCACTGGTGTAAGCCTTCCCTTCTGAACTTCCTTTTCAGGATTTTGTTCTTACATCAGCAGGGTCCAGCCCAACCAGCTTTCCTTGCTGGCCTTCCCCCCCACCCCCCGTGCCCCAAATTCAGAACTTCAGATTAATCATTTCATAAGCGTATCTAATTCCCCTGCGTGTTCCTGAGCAACGTTTCGGTTTTGAATGAGACTTCCGATTCCCCTGAGAAAGTGCGACCTCCTTTTCCTCCCTATAGCAGAGGGCTGTGGAGGAATGACAGGGACAGCATCTTAAGTGTGCAGAAACTGGCAGGCAGGAAGGAGTATCCTGGATCATCATTTATTGTTGATGCTGTACTTGTTCTGCCTCTGTCTTGAACACAGGTGAGCAAATGGGAAGTGTGTGGTGTCTTCTGTACTTCCATAGCTTCACATACCTTGTTCACATATCTTCATGCTAATGTAAGTGGCTAGTAAGATCCCACTCAGCCTAATATGTTGTGTAGCTGAAAAACTTTTCCTCAAAAAGCAGGCTGATGTTAGAAAGCAGGATTCGGATCTGTGTCATGAACTTATTTTAGGTTTGAAAACAGGTGTTCAGACACGTCAGTTCTCAGATATCCTAGTGCTGCAATGTTGCAGAAAGCTGAGGCCGTTCAGAGTCGCCAAGAAAACTGATTCTTAATTAGGCCTGACAGGCCCTACTGAAGTTAATATAGATTGTACAGTGAGCAAAAGCAGTCCGTAATAGGGAGAAAATATCTTGGAAAGAAATAATAATAATAATCCACTTTGGTAGTGGATCAGCTCAGAACAGTATACGTGCCGTCCATCTAATCCTATCTGAAGTGACATGTTACTGGGCCCACGCTTCTTTCAGCTTGAGAGAAAAAGGAAGTCTGTCTTGGGGTGGGGTGAGGGCACTGGCCACTAAAGATGCCCTCTGGAGTTACACGGAGATTTCCGGATAGCTCTGTCTCATTGCCACTTCCCTGCCTTCCAGTGGGGCTCACAGAGGTTTGAAGCGAATCCCGTGATGGGAAACTCCTTCTCACAGAAGGTAGTGACTAGAACTTCCCCTCTGCCAAGCACCGTTTTTCAGTTGCTGCAACGAACACCTGCAACCCGGCCTTTCAGGGAATGGTCTGCCGTGAGTTAAGTGTCAACACTCGCTCTGCACAGTGACCAAAAATCGCTATTCTGTTTTGAGATCTGCTGTTTGGCCATAAAGCAGACTTTGGGTGAACGTGCAGCTGATCATCTGGGCATAGCTGGGGTGTCTGGCTAAGGTCATCTTTGTGCTCTATTGCCCAGAAAAAGAAGGAAGAGATATTTATCAAATAAATTGTGCATAATTGTATGAAGGAGTGTATGATATTTAGAGGTTTGTTGTAAATGGGCTGATTGAAGCAGTAGTGCTGAAGATACCTCTCTTCCAGCCATGCTGTGATGTTAAAACAGGTGGGATGGGATTGTATCATCATTTGATGTGAATGCCAACCAGGGCTTAGAGGACAAGTGATCCTTCACAGATTCAGAGATAGTCTTTCTGCTCAAGCCCCTTTGATCTAGTGGTCATGGTGAGCGACAACTTCCCCAAATAAGACTTATCTACGTGTGGAGAAGGGACTATTAAAGGAATAATCTTTCATTTCCACTTGAAGAAAGGAATTTCACAAATGCAAAAAAAGTATGCGTAAATGAATGTGTGCTAATGGGAACTGTCATCAAGGGAATTTTGCGCAGGCAATTCCTGAAGGGATGCAAGATATGCACTATGGATGATTAAGACTGCCCAGCCCTGGAAGTAAAATAAAGCACCCAGAATAGAAAATATACGTTTAACAGACTAGCGTGGAAAAAGCCTCAGCGTCATGTATGAGAGAATGGATATGCTTCTTTCTTTTGAGATATATGGATAATCTGTATCTCTCTGAAATGATATCCAGCTGCCATATTAAAATATGTCTAAGCAGACAATGCTACAACTTTAAGCTGATGCTAGATGATAGAAATACTGGTTGTTTAATATTTAAAGAAAAAGGGAGGGGAAGTTGGTAGTCCGCTGAGATTTATACTAGTCTTTCACCTCTACTGGGCCTGGTTTCTCTTCCTTTATTGATTTTCATACAAGCCACATCGGATGATTGTCTGAATACTTTAGACACCTCTGCTAGGCACTAAAGTAAAAGACAGCAAAGAGCAGTTAATATGTGGCAAAGGAATCAGGTGGGACAAGGACCTTTGGAAACGTCCTAATGGGTGTGAGTTCAATAGTCTCATTCTTCAGTTCTTATTCACCTCGGTGATAAAAAGAGTGCTCCTTTTAAATGAGGCCCGGGGCAGAAACTTCAGCAGATGCTGTGGGCTGGACGTGCCGTGTGTTGGCAGACCACCCGTGATTCGAACGGCGTGCGGGTACTGAAGGTCAGGAGTGGAATGTGTTTGTGGAAGGGTATGAGTGCTCGGTACTACATAGCATTACTTACCCAGCCCATCACGGGAAGTTGCGAGATTAGTTAAAGCCTTTAGAGGTCTTGAGGATGTGCTTCAGGTGGAGACTGTGGCTCACGAGCGCAGCTATCTGCCAGAAGGATGTATGGCACTAAGAAGTGAGTCCTGGGCCACTGAAGTCAGTGGACCTGAACTCTGGTGGATGCTGCATGAAATCTTAGGTCAAACCCAGCCTAGTGTAAGTGGCTCACTTGCTCCCCTTCACCATAAATACACCCATCCTTCAGTAACAGCAAATTTCAAAGAGTAAACTACAGTTTTAACAACGCCTGCTAGACCAAGGAATTGAGAAAATTTTGCTGTTACAAGCATGAGGCCTGGAGTGGGGGTGTCTATGACAAGAAAAGGCTCCTGCTCATGACTATGAAAATATGTATTTTGCAGTTTCAGCTCCTGAGTGCAGTAGCTCTGACTACTTATGCCATTAACATAGCAGTCATACTTTTTAAATTTAAAGAATCTTCTACATGAATGTAAGATTGTCTATTTCTCATAGTTGTGGAATTTACATGTTGCAATTACTTGAGAAAATGGGACCAATTACAAGTATTTAGCAGCCCCAGTTCATAAGTTTCCTTCTTTTGTATTTTTTCTCCATCCTAATTTTATTTAATTATAACTTTTTTTTTTTGAGTTGTGCTGTAATTACCTACTCCTGCATGTAACGTAGAGGGATGATGAGAGACATGTGATTGTAAAATTTAGACTACTGTGTGGCTGAGATTTATGGCTTCCTCTCTCAGCACTAGCATGAATAGATACTAAGTTTTCTTAAGCTGAAACATAGCTGGAGGGTTCCTGGTTTAAAAAAAAAAAAAATACTTCTGAATAACAAACAGAAAACAAGGGCAGATAAGATTTTCAGTCACCTGCTCTGGTTTTTAAATTCATCTATTGAGTCTCTATATGGTTCAGAATTGGTCAAGTGCATTTTTTGCCTTTCCCTGAAATACCTGCATTTGACTTCCGACAGAAATAAAATAGTAGAATAAATGGATTCTGTCCTTTCTCATTATGTCATTTTCTGTTTCCTCCAGTGTAAAATCCATAGCAAAGATGTTTCAAATACTTCCTGAGAAGTGCCTTGCAGCATAAGTTTTTTCCATCTGCTTTTGGAAAATCAGAATGTTTTATAATTATACAATCAGCTTACCGAAGGTACTCACTTTCTCTTAATCCGTTTTGTGCTGTTAGAGGTGTCATCTGAGAAAGGCGGAGAAAAAGTTATAATTAAAGCTCACTTTTCTGTTGCTAATCGAAAGAGATAACTCAACAGACTTGTGTTTGGAAGAACCATGTTAGAATTTCTCCCCAGATACCCACGTGCTCTTAACTCATGCTGGAATATACACCTTAAATATTCAGCAATAGAAGCCCTTGCGAACTGTGGCGTAACTCTGGTTTATGGTATAAAGTCTTCCCTGGTTTCTCTAAGCTGGTGTTCCACCTAGGAGAAGACACATTTGAAATAAATTTGTAAGGGTCTGGTTAAAATAAAATGAATAATCAACTAATATCTGAAGTGATAGGTATAAAGATATTTCAGGTGGAGATAGACTTTAGGGACTTTTACTACGTATCACATCCTTTTCCATTTTTAATTGCTATGATGGTTTGAAGTTAGGAAGGAATGAATAAATAGCAAAAAAATTCAGCTGAACTGGGGAAAAAAAAAACCCACAAAGGAGCTCATTTGAGACTCGTCAAAAATCATCGTTAGCGTTGCCGTGGTCTGCTGTCTATGCTCTTGCGCGTACCGGCTTAGCTTCGGGATACACACGTTGAAGTTGTGAGCACGGCAGTCGAAGTCGGAGCAGGGGACCGGGCGAGTCGGGCCGGCGGCTCGGCGCAGTCCAGCAGGGTGCACTGCACCAACATTGGTAAAATCCCACTAGTGAAGCGCCTGGGTAAGCGCCGGCCCTTCCCGAGGGGCTCTGACTAAGAGCGCAGCTGCACGACGAACGTGCTTACAGTAGGGCACTGGCAGGTTAAGAAAACACTGACTTATGTCTGAAAACGGTTCTAGGGTCAACTGCTACCAAGACGTGAAAAACTCGATCTGCAGGAGAAGTGGCTGTGTCTGAGGGAAAATCCTGCGGTGCGATGCCAGGGGTTCTGTGAATTATTAGGTCTGCAGTATGTAAACAATATGTTTTAACTTAGTTTCTGTGTGTACGGCTCGCTCCTGGGAGAAGCCGTGGCTCCCACTGGCGTCAGGGGATGCTACAAGTGCGCAGAGCCTCCGTGGTGGCTAGGGCTTGTTAAGTGCTGGGCTCAAAGAACTGTCAGTTCTGGGTTAACCCTTGAAAAGCCAAAATGTTCCTGAAAAAGTTCCCCTCCTAGATCTTCAAGGGTGTGTAAGTACAGGCATTTTACTTAGGTGTAATCGCTCTCCGCCTCACTCCAGAAGGGTGTGCCCATGCAGAGAAGCCGTTGCTCGCGTGCCGTGCACACGTGTGCAGGGTTCGATCCTGTGTTGCGTTGGATCGCGTGTGTATTTGTGGACTCTGTGCTCGTCTAGGAGGCTGTATCAACAAACAACAAATTCTTATGTTGCACACAGAAAAGTTCTGATATGGAAGCAAAAAAACTTCACTTTAGATGATTAGATTGGACCGGGCCCCTGTGCTTTCATGTTGGCAGCCTATACTAAAGAAAATGACGGGTCTTTGGTTTTAAGAAAGGACAGGTGACCTCTTCATGGAGCTCATGAAATTGATACTTGGCCTCTTGGCATGAAAGCTGTGTTCAAGGCAAGAGGGCATGCCTGTCCTTTCAGATCCTAGCTTGGACAGACATGTCTAGACAGACACATCCTAACCTGGACATGTGGAGAACTCTTGTATGCATGGCAACTTTAGATTTTAGCAAACACATTTTATTTTCATAGACCTTATTTTATTATAGAACATTCTGAGGAACTATGTTGCTGTTTTGTCAGGAGAAACAGGGTGGTTGACATAAAATAGCTGAGGAGCAAACATAATGGAAAAAAGACAGAGAGGGTCTCACAAGCCTGCCTTGCCTTACACATTTTGCTCTGTATACGTGCCAGTGTAATACTGAAGTAACGAAGCAGGCTTTTTTTGCCATGCTTTGCAAGCCGTATCAACACAGTTAGGGTAGGGAATCAAACCATCTCCCATCTCCACTGAAAAAGCAGGGCCCTAAACGCTTCCGTTGCCTCAGAGGCAGGGACAGAACTGCACAAAGAGTTTCACAGACTTCTAAGGATACTTGTTGAATCCTTCTCTTCTGTAGTGCAAAAGGAGCAGCTGAGCTTCCTCCCCCTCATTCCACCGCTGGATCAATGTCCAAAGGCCCTACCTTTCTTAGGACATTTGAAGCCATTCTGGATAGATTCTTTACGTTCTGGGCCAAAGCAGAGCCTGTTTAGAAACTATTAATTCTTGGCTGAGCATCAGTGCCGTTGCTCTTTCTTCTGTTTTTTTCTTAAATTTCAATTAATTAAGAAGCCTGATATTATATTTCTATATTTGCCTGAACTACTTTTACAAGCTGTTGATTTGCCTGCATTACACATGAGCTATAAAAAGGCTCTTTGTGGTGAAGTCTGCTCAGGACCAGCGTGCCTATTTATGCAGTTTATTTAGTTATTTTTTCTCAAATATCTAGGGTTCCAATCAATAAAATAAACACAAGAATATAAGTTAAGGTGGAGGAGGGCAATTCTGCTGGTATAGCTCAAAGCTGATAATACAATTTTTAATAATTGATGTTCAGACCTGACCACTACTGCTGGTTATTTTTCTTCCTCAGCTGCATTTGTGGAGGCATAAAGGCAGCAGAGAATTTGATGATTCCGAGGGCAGGCTATACCTAAAATTTGCTGACTGTACTGAAATGTTTCGTTGCTTGGCTGGTGTTGATGGATGATCAACGGGCCTGAAGCAAAGGGGGAGAGAGAGAGGACAGGTAAACGTTTGGAAGTTTTGCTAGGCTGTAGTCTTGATATTCTTAGAATAAATTGGATAGATTAGAAATTGTTATGTATATGCTTTATTCAGACAGTTGGGTGAGATTTGGAGCTCATATTCGGTTTTGGTACAACATTTCCATGGAGTTCAGGATGCTGGATTCTGGCTCCATAATGGCCTGGGGAACACGGAAAAAGAAGTAGCAAGGGATAGCTTCAAACAGGGCTGGGTCCAGCCGCCGCGCGCACAGGTTGAGAAGAGCGTGCACCATATACCTGCTCCCCTCCACATGGCCACAAGTACACGCAGACCAGTGCAGGGTTGGTGCTAAAAGTTTTAATTTGCCATGGTTTCCTAAGCTGAGACTTGAAGACAAGGAAGACAAGATGCCAAATAACAACGGCAGGACATACAGAGTCCTATCTGTTCAGAGTGGAAAGGCGAGGAGGGAGAGTAGAAAACAAGTATCTAAGAGGCAAGTATGAATTCAGACATGTGCGCTGAAGAACGTCTCTTATGGAGAAAAAAAAAGGGCAATTTTGGGTCGTATCTGAAAGATGATTATGAAACCAGCGATGCTGATGGGACATTCATAATGTGTATGCTGGGGCCTTATTTCCTGGAACAGCATAGAGGAATGTGAATAATTAGGTTTGATATTCTGGACTATCTGAATTTTTTTAGAATGGGACTTAGATAAAAAGTAATAAGGAGATTCCTTTGTAGAAGTGACAGAGATTGTCTTAATAGAGGTGAATAAAAATAAATACAAGCAGCAGAGATGGAAAAATCTTCTAATGCTCTTTCACCTCAGCCGAATCCATACTTGTCAGGGAAGGTAAGGCTTAAAAAGGAAACCCTCTGGAAAACTTTGAGAGCTGCTACTTTAATCTTCACCTTCTGAGAAGTTTCAAATATCAAGAGCAGAGAAAGAGAGAGAGAGGGACTGAGTCTCTAATTAGTGAAGGAGGCAGGTAGGACATTAATTGATTTGTTATGCTACTTCTTTGACCTGTGCTGTATTTCGGAACAATAGAAGAGCTATAATGTTCTTAGACAGCAGAGCAGAACTTTTATGTAATACCAAGTTAGAAACCTTTGATCACAAACTATTCTTGTGAATCTGCAATACCTGATACATGTTTATAATTCTGCTTTTTGTGATGTGTTTTAATTTCATTCATTTGTTCTTTGTTGAGGAATTAGTTTTACAGAGCTTGGGTTTCTTTCTTTTTTGAAGAAGTTTGGCAACTAATAAAATGAATGTGTTTCTCTTCTAATAGTGGTATAGTATAAATCCAATGACATTTATGAGAAAGTGGAATAGTCTCTTTTTGAGCATGATGCAGGTCATTATAAATCTGAAAAATACAGAAATGGGGGGAAAGAAGGTGAAAAAAGACAGAGGAAGGATTTATTTTTATCTGTCCTGCATTGCAATTTAGGGTCAAACTTACTATGTAACAGCTTCTGTCATGGCCCCACAGTCCCAGATTTCACAGTGAAACATTATACTGTCACTGCATAGTCTTTGAAAGTTGCCGTCAGTAAAGGTGTTTAATAGTGCTAAGAATCTGATTAATGACTTAGAACCAAGAGACATTTAATTTCAAGAGAGTACATACAACTAATGCTATAAAAGCAGTGTATTCACAGGATATTGTGGCAGTTAATATCTAAAACTACTGGCTTACAAAAATGTGGGGGCTTGGTCACGATCTAATCACGTAGTTGATTGTTGCAAAGGAGAACAAAAGAAAAAAGAAGGGTGTCCCCAGTATAACTTCTTTATAGCTCTATAAGCAGAATATACATTGACCAAGAATATAAACAAAATATGCAACACAAACATGCATACATATGGGGGGGTCTCAGAAAAGAAAGGACCAAAAGCTTTTAGTTCCAAACAAAAGGTCCCTGGCACTTTAAATTAAATCCATGGTGATCTTTTTTAACTTTTTTATTTGTATGAGGACTTCTTTCCCTAATCCCAGCGGCCAGTTTGAGAAGTCGTGAGACAAAGCCTGAGTTTTAGACTAAAATTAGGTATCTAGTTGTCTAAGTTCCCTGTCTAGCCAAAAAGGAAAGGCAGAGGTGATCCATCATACCTTGCGAGAGGTGGCTGAGATAACTGAGACCTAGTGTCCTGGTTAGGTGAAGTGTCCTTTGCAAGCGCCTGTCTCCACCGTCATACTGCAGTAGCAACAGAAGGATATTAGATCTCCCATTGCCTTTGCTATGCTAAGCCGTGAATAGAAAATAGCATCATTGTACTGTAAAACTATTCATGTAAACACTCTTATCTGGGCATATTGCTTTAGAGGGGATTCACCTGAAACAAAGAAAACCTCTTTCGATTTGGCAGAAAGAATGCCCACGTAGGGAAAGGGGCTTGTTTATTTGCATTGATTCAACTCAATATCTGTGTAATGAATAAAATCTTCCTGTGGGACAAGTCCATATATCAGAGCAAAGAAGTGTTGCTTCTCCTGAAACATAATGCTTCTCATCTTTGGCCAGATGGCTCAGTGTGTAAGAGCTTCAAGTCAGTTTTTATGGTAAGGGCTGTTTTTTTCTGAAATAATATTACCTATTTATTCCTCCTGACCTTGAACCATGCATATGACTGTCACTAGGCAAGATGTATGATTGCATCAACGAATAGTTTATGTAGACTGAAGACTGTGAATATTTATGTGCAGAATTAGGGAATTACTAGCATCATTTTGATATATGGAGGTAGAGGTGAAAGACTGACATTTACAATTTCTGGAGAACTCAGTTGTCTATTTGTTAATTAAGCTTTTTTGTTTCGTGGCCCTCTAAGTAGTAGAACAACAACAAAAAAAATGTGTGGGGAAAAAGAATATCCAATGCTCCTACTCTGGAAAAAACCCTCAGCCAAAATAAGTATTTGACTGTTTTGCAAGATAATGTCTAGCATGATGTAATATCAGGCACCTGGTGCAGTCACATCATCATTGGTTTTAGCTTTTCTTCATGACTAACAAAAATTAGGCAACATGTACTAAAAAAAAAAAAGATCTGTAGGCCAGATGGTTTTTGAGAACTGAATAAAGTGAGAGGTGAAGTAAGCGTTTGACAAGAATGCACACGGAGAAGATTAATCACCACTTCATGTTCTACATCCAAAATGATTGTGCCCTTGCTTGTCTGTGACATCTGATTGTGAATTAGACAGCAGGTATTCCCTTTAAGAAACACACAAACTATTCGTTTGAATGGAAGCTAATATTGGACAGATGTAAAGAATTTGGATACCTCCACATAACTCGAAAATCCACAATAAAAAAAAATTACAAGAAAGAATTAAACAGTTTGATCAGAAACTACTGTGATGGTATGCAAAAGTCAGCTGATAAACTGTCTGAAGTGCAGGATAGTACACGCTTAAAATAGTTAAGAATATTGGTCACCTCATTTTAAAGGTTATGTTGATTTTCTGGTTGGTTTGTTTTCAATAGGATTAACAGGAGTGTCCTGAAAAAATACAGGAAGCATGCAAAATGTGTCAAGTTTGAGCCATACAGGTAGCAGGCACCGGAAGCCTTAAAATACTTTAGATAATTGCTCTGAATTTTTAACTGCATGAGTGAAACGACCTGAGAGCGATGGGTATGTCTGTAAGCATGAGAGTATATATTTTCACATTTACTTGTGCTAAATACATGCACAAGTTTGCATGCATGTGGTATTTACCCCTCAGCGTGCACTGCATTTGTAAGAAGTATACATAAGCTGTGTATAATCTGTTGATCTTTCTGCATTTTAATGACAATGGTAAATACGGTGAGTTGATCTTTTTTAAAATTATAACAAACTGTTTCTTTGCATAGCTGGACCCTGATACAGGCTGAGGTCTCTCTGATAAGAATATCTTTGTTAAACATATCCTTTTGTGGCAGTTTTTCCTAAGGACCTGACGGGGTTTTTTTTTGTGCACAAAGGGTATTAAACAAAGAACACACTTAGCTTACGTATATGCAGACGGATATGGTTAGCTCCTGATACATATATATACGTAAGTGCAACATCTGACATACAAATATGAACTTATGAATTTTTATGTCCCTGATTTATATTTTCTTGTAATATTCCTTGACTATCTGAGTGCATTTAAAATCTGTCATGGCTTTTAGATTATTAATATCATTATAAAAGCAAAATGTTTTTGAGTTTTCTCATAACTTTCAGGCCTTTCAGCCCTCATTTCACGTCCTGTTTTATGGAAAGCTAGGCCAGTTTCAACAGGTTTAATTTCACATTTGGGAGAGATATGAATTAGTAGTTCAGAGACTATTTAGATAGGCCTGACCTTAGTTGACTCAGTGGTATATTACTTTCTGCATAATGAAGGAGGAAAAGAAAGGAGAAATACTGCCAAATACTTAAAAATGATGAAGATTTCAGCTTGGAACTTCTAGAAATGCCTTAGAATAAGACACAAACATTTCTATAGTTACGTATATTTTGTCTCGGTGACCTCATATCAGATACGAAAAGTAAGAAAAAAATAGTTTTCTAGCTGTCAGGAACTCTTTTCCTTAGGATCTGAGGGCTACACAGCTCATTCCTTGTGTACCACTGTTGCTAATAAAGTGGTAAGCTCCAAGTTAGGTTTGTCCTTTGAACAAAAAGAACTTGGGTTTGCTTGTTCTGTCTTTCTGGATTAAACAGGATTTGCAATGGCGTAGTGATTGCATTTGAACAGCAGAAAGGAAATAACTTTGGTGTTTAGCAACTTAAGAATGATCTCTCTTTAGGTGTAAGCTTCTTCCAGGTGCTTGTGATTGTAGAAGTGGCGTACGAACTGCCCTTGATCATCTCGGCTGGCATTCTGCCTCCGGTGCTGGGAATACAGTGCAAGAAATAGGACAGCTGGTATTTTCAGAACTTCTCCATCGGAAATGTTCTTTCCTAATATCTGGTAATTCCTAATATCTGGGAGAATTTTTTTTTTTCCTATTCTAAGCCTTCTCCTGTGTTTGAAAAATATTTTATTTCTTAGTAATGTCGCCTTTGGTGTTCTTATTTTTGATAAAATATTTGGTTCTTTCTGTATACTGCTATACTCTTGGTCCTAATTATGTTATGGGGCGTTAGGTGCTCCTGGAAGAAGTAGATAAACATGCTTTAGGCAGCAGCGGCAGCACGTGCTCACTGTGCTCTCCAGCCAACATTCCTCCACTCTGACCTGAGGACCACCTCTGGAGATAAGAGTCCCCTCTTATCACCAAGTCCTCGCTCTCTCTGCCAAGACTGTTAGCAAAAAGGACATTTAGAGCCAACAGTGTAGATAGTTTTGTAAAGCGGATGCATGTTCACCAGAAACTGAGATCACTAGAGTGATTTCATATAGACCACCAGAAATTATATATTGTACGATATTTATGTTCCCGTTTCACCTAGGGCTTGAACCCTGAAGAACTGGCAAGTTATCAATTCTGTAACTTATTTGTTTCCTCAAGACCTGGCACTTATTTAACGGCTTCTATCTGAAGTATATCATGAATCACACACCAGAAGCGCTTTGTAAATTGGTGGATGTTGCTCTTGCTTTAAAAATTGAACCTTAGAACTGTCATATGTTTTCTAAAAACCACCTAGCATTTGAACTGCTGTCTCTGCTGTATTCTTATGTGAGGTATTCAAGTTACAAAATGAAGAATATTCTTCGTGTGACTAACTATCTGCCCAAATCACAACTACATTTTTTTCCTTCACAGGTAGCTCACGTGGTAATTGCTGGTTTTCAGTTGTCAAAAATCACTGCCATACAATCAGAGGGGTGGCTGAGAGAAAATGTCTCAAAAGTTTAGTTCTTGTGATTTGTTCGTACATTTTTCAGTAGCAACATAAAATAGCAACACAGGTTCTTCTAGTGACAAATTTTCCTGACTAACTCTGTGGACAGCTCTTTCCATTATGTTCACGAAAAGATTAAAAATTGGGTAATCGTTTCTCAATGAATCAGCCTGTACTTTCCAGTCCTGCTTGCTATCGTTTTCCCAGCATGACCTTAAAACATTTTATAATTTTATTTCATGTATCTGTCTGAGTATAAAACTATGCTCATGCATCAGTTAACACTCCTTGACTGAGAAGGTCGATGTTTTGGCAGGACTGGGTGTTGATGTCTTTATGGATGGAAAATTTTGGTTTTACGTTATATCAGTAACTCTACAAGATGTGATATTGGGATTTAGGGATCTAATCTCTTGGAGAATGATGGATGAAAGCCAACTCTGTTCTTGCTAGAGTTTTGAAAGAAAGGCTGACTTTTGTGACATATGCAAGTGCTATTTAGTTGTTTGCTTGAAACGGAAGGTCTGAAGAACAAGAAAATTGACGTTTTTATCCTGGCTGTAGCATGTATATTTATAAAATATCCACTTTCTCTTTACATTTCATTTTTAAAGTAAGACTGATATAAGTCTAAATTTTGAAATATGTTTTCCTTGGAATAGGATGTTGTGGAGTACTTATTCCCTTAAAGTCTGCATCTACAGACTCACAATACAGAGAAAATAAATCCTGCCTCCATTCAATGTTTGACGCAAAACTCTGACCATTTCACTTTTGCTATGGGAACACGACGGGCTTTTTTTCCTCTTTTCAAGACACCAGTGCCACTGGCTCAAGGCAGAAGCTGGGCTACAACCCCGCTGTGCTGTGGGGTCAGGGAGCTCCACAAAGCCTGAAGTCGGGCTGCCAACACAACGGTCTTAGTGTTTCCATGACGTTTTGTAGCCCACAGCACTAAATCCCAAGTTTCCCCTTCACGGCATTAGAAATGATGTCTTAATTTACCAGCCTTAAGAAAGCTATTTTTTCTCTCTTTATTTGTAACAGTTTTTTGAATTTTAAATCAGAACAATGTAAGAATAAGTCCTACAATAATGTAAAAATGTCCTACAAGCTTCCCATTTAAACTTGAAAATAAGCTGGCCTGAGCCTTTCTAAAGCAGGCACTGACAAGACTATTCCATCTTAAATGCTTTCTGTTTTAAAAATACTCTACCTAGGGAAAAAAAACCCCATATATATATAATGTGGTTTTTAAAACTTCATTGGTCTTTTTAAAGCGATAGGCATCTGTTGTTGAGCATGCTGAGATGAACAGGGAAAGTCTTCGCTGGTAATTACCGTTTTAGCACTTATGTCGCATTCAAGATACGTTCCCCTGACTTGGGAGGTGGGTAAATAAAGACCTAGACTGCCCCTCGCCCGCCGGGGGCAGGATAGGCAGGGAAGAGCGAGGCAGAGCCCGGTTTCGGGGTCGGCGGGTTGCCGTTTTCAGCGCGGTGCTCAGACCGCTCGATCCCATCGCGCGTGCGGGTACTGGTGCGTTGAGCCCTGCAGAGAGCTAATCGTTGCAGGATTTCCAGCGTCTGAGTTCACGGTACCGTTAATTACCGTGCAGCAGCCTGGCTATTCCAAGACAATTAAGAGATACGAAGAGAATTGGTGGAAGAGTGAATCAGGGGTCACAGTCTAGTTCACCATCCAGCCAGCCGGTGCTCGGCCTGATAAATGAAAACATACCGAGTTGCAGAGAGGCCAAAAAACGTCTTGATTAAATAATTAGAGCTTGGACGTTTTTCGGCCGGCCGGGTTGTCTTGGCCGAGAGCGGGCGGCAGTCGTTTCTGAACAAACACGATGGAGACCCGCGTGGCCGCGGGTTCGCGCCTCGGCCGCCGGCCGGGCCCGGGGGGGCCCCGCGGCGACGGGCCCCCGGGGGGGAAGGGGAGGCGGGGGGCTGCGTTCGGCCCCCACGTCTGCCGCCCCGCGGGCCGTCCTGGGGCAGCTGCCCGCCCGCCGGGGCCTGGAGGCGCCGGGGCGGCCTGCGGCGAGGTCCCGCTGCCCCTGCGGCTCCTCCCGTCCCTGGGCGCTGGGGGAAGGAAATGGCCGTCGGTGTAAACCAGCTCTTTATTTTTTTAACAGCGTTGTTGAAACCTCCTCTTTCCCGTTCGGGTGCCAGGGGCCCAGGCTGCTGCGCGAGCACTGGCCGAGGCCGTTTTACCGTTCAGGACCTCGCGCCGCGTTAAAAGGTTTGTTGGCTTTCGGAGAGCGTTTGCCGTCATTGTTGAGGAATGCATAAAACCTGGTGTCAATAAGCTTAATTGGTGTGAAGGCCTGATTGGGCTTGGGGGAGAGGTGTAGGTATTGCCTCCTGCTGCCCCCCTCCCCGTAAAGAGGCCTGGCAGCTCGGCGGGCGCTGCCCGGGGTGCGTGAGCGCGAACCCGAAAGGAAAAGCGCAGGTAGCGGCGGCTGGTGGCCGTCGGCTCCGCGGGGCAGCGCCTGGGGGCGACGAAGCGGGGACACCAGAGCTGGTGTCGTGAGAGAGGGGGAGGCGTTTGGGGCTCCTAGGGAGAAGCTCGCTGGCCGAGCTGGAGAGTCTTGGTATGGCTTAACCTTCCTAGGAAGACACTTCCATGTGCATTTGATTAAGAAGAAAACAGGCCGGACGAGCGGAAAATAACAGTCCATCTCAAAGAAAATTCCAGTGGGCCAGAGCTGTTAGCTGGCTCCAGATAGAAAGGCTGGGCTGTTCTAAGTAATCTGCTTTTTAGAGGTAAGCAAAAAAGGGGACCAGTCTACACTTCAGGGGATAAGAAATTACAGGGCAGCAGAGCTGCTAGAGGGGAAAAAAAAAAAACAACCTAAAGCTGATGCATTTGCTTTTATAAATGCAGCTTGTTTGCCAGAACTCTGCAATTGGATTAAACTCAAAGCATATGTTCTCTGACTTCAGGATTATCCCACACTGTGCTGCATCCATCAGCTCTGCTCTCTTCTTAGCAAAACAGCTCAAGTTCTCCAAAGCGACAGAATCACACGTCTACAGTCCAGCAGTCGTTGCACCACTTGCAACTCGTTCCTCAAATTCCCTTTTTCTCTTTTGTCTGTTTTTTTTTTCCTGTAGAGATCCTTCCTGACTTCTTCCTTTTTCTGTCTGATGCCTTTAATATCTTTTCCTTGTTATCTCGCTGCTGAGAAGTGACTCCTGTGACATGTCCAGTGCTTTTTCACATAACCCCCCCCCTGTGTTCTCCCCCTTGCTTCCTGCCTGCTTGGGAGAGGCTTGTTAGAAATACCCCCCAAAATTAATTTTATTCTTTCATCTATCTTCTTTCCTCTGATGTGTACAAAAAACTTAACAACAATAGGCTTCTGAATTCCTGAGATCTGCTGCTTTTAGTACGGCTCAATACTTTTTACTGTTTCCTTGCTGTTTTCAGTCTTGTTTTGATTGTAAGCTCTGGATGAGAGACAGTCTTTTTATTAGAATCGTATAAAAACGAGGACAGTGAGATCTTGGTTTGTGCTTAAGGCCCTTGATGAATTCTAAGTTATTGATAATGAAATAATTCAGCACAGTGCAATTCATCTGCCTGTGTAGGGTGTTTGCTACAATCAGTGTTTTGGCCCTAGTTCTTGGTGAATCCTTAAAGAAGATTAATATTTCCCAATCAAACATATAGCACACTGACTGAATTTCAGGTTGGCTCCTAATCTGTATAACTGGCATGAAATCTAGGATGGCTGGGAGCCCAAATCCTTTTTGGCTTAGTGTCTGTGGTCCTGCTGATTATCTGCCTAACGAAGTAGGTGGAGGCAATCTCTGTGTCATCCTGCAACCGTGTAAAGTTCTTCAGTAAACGTCTCTCTGGGAAAGTGGGTTGGAAACATTGAGGTGAAATGTTTCTTTTCAGTAGGAATCTACTGCTTTGTGGAAACCTGAGGGTGTTACAGAAGATCGTTTTCAATGAATTTACTAGCTTTAAAATAACGCAGAGAAAAAAAATTGAAAAAGTCTGTGATCATTCTTACTGTTTTAAGAATGAAAGACTCCAGGCTTCTTTCCTCTTGAAAGTGAAACTAGTTGCATTAGGGCAATTGTATTTACATGTAAATGTTTATGCTATTTTTTTGTGTCAGTTTTGATCTATGAAAATTTGAGGCTTTGAGTTTTTATTTTGATTTGGGATAGGAAAATTTTTATTTTTAAATTGGTGGCACTGCATCTTGCTAATTCTAGTAAATGATGTTGGGAATACTAGATTTGCTGCAGTTACATGAATATGCTTCTTTGAATACAGAACCTTATTCCTGCCAATGACACAAACTGTTGGTGATACAGATTTTTTTATCTGTTTTTATGCTCTACTTTAATTTTATCAGATTGATTTGTCTCATCTGCACATGCATCTCTTCTCAAAATTTCATTTACCAGAACTGTTCAGTGTTCTGAGCAGACCTCTCTATCCTTTTGCTTTGGCTATGTGCCATGTGCCCGTTGTACTGACCTTGGAGACTGCCACTCTTTCAGCTGTCAGCTTCCATACTGTAGATCAATTATCCTAAATGAATGACAAGACATTGCAGCATAACTGGGAGCTATTTCCATGTTATGTGCATAAGATTATGGCTGCTATGATAGGTATTTGGGTTTAGCTTCAGTTGCATGTGGAAGGCATGATATTTCTGTGTCCCTCTCCTCCTGTGCTGTTCCTCATGTCTGATTCAGGATAGGTTTCAGAATCAAGGGCGAAAAAAGAAACACGCAATTAGGAATTATTATTATATTTAAATTAAGAGAGAAAAATAATCAAAATAATGGTTTAGCAAGTAGAAGTGCACTATTTGGGACACCCTTCTCTTGGAGTAACTGTCGCACCATTAGACTCGTATAGACTCCAGTGCATTAATATCATCTGAGACTCTCTTGAACAGAAATAATGTAGTAAACAATTGTGGTAAACAGGCTGCATGTCTTACAGCTCCAGGAGAGTTTGCTGTTATGCAAAGTTTCAGGTTGCACATTGGTAATTCGAGATCTGCATATCCAAATGATCCAACACCCCCATCCTTCCTGGTGGCTGGGTAAGTTTCGGATCCAGAACTGAGGGCCAAGTTAGACGCTGATGGTGGGAACAGTGGAGTCGAGCTGAAGGGAAGGAGGCGGGGGTTTAGAAACCCAAGAAAGGAATTGGAAGCAGGCCGGGAGCTAAAAGCAAAAGCCTGGAGTGCTGAGCAGGTGAAGTACACTCAGAAGTCCTATTGCCTGAATAGCTGTATCAGCAGCATGGCCAGCGTTCACTCTAACGCATGCCACAGCGTGGGCTTTTAGCATAGATGTAACTTACAGTTAATCAGCTGTAAGTCATGGGAGCTGAGATCCTGGGGACTGATCGCCAAGGGTAAAGCATAAACTGGTGGGATCTATCTAAAAGAGGTGGAAAGAAACCAGAAGGTGGCAAAAGACTGAGAGGAGCAGCCACGAGTGTGGCCCAAGAATGGAGTGGTGAAAGGGCTCCACAAGACACAGAGCAGCATGAGAAAGCAAGACTGGAAGTCGTGCATGATTAACCTACTTGCTGTTTTCTCATTGTGTTCTGGAAACTTGACTTTATAAACTGAATTAAGCCAAAGAAATATCTATTTTGTATTATCAATCTCTTCTCCATATGGAAGCAACTCGGACCAAAGAGTAATATTTTGAATTCTTTTAAAGTGCTGTTGTACTGCATTAATATCTCTCATAACCATTTTCTTTTTTTTTTTCATCATAAATGACTAATTTACTAGGCAGTCAGCTTTCATGACTATTGCAGGCTTCTAAATTGCTTATTTTGCCAAGAAGTGGCTGTTACTGGATCAGAGAACCCTGACTGGCGAGTAAGGAGGGAATTCTTCCTAATAAATATTCCTTCTGGGTAGAGAGTGCCTCTACACTGGAAGCAGGAGAATATTTCTGAGAATTGTGCTAACAGTGTTTGGACTTACTAGTGAAGTCAAAATTGTTAGAAGCGCTTTACAATGCCTGCTTTGTGAAGATGTTCTTTATGATAGAAATCTAAAGGATATTTATAGCTTTTTTTTTTTTCTGATAGGGAAGGAAACTTGCAATATGTGATATTAAGGAGGAATTCAGGCTTATTAATACAGTATCTGTAGTGAAGTGTGATTCATGTTGCAGTCTGATGTACTTCTGAGGTTTTTCTGAACTGTCATTTCTGAAACTGCCTAGAGAAAAGGAAAGACTTTCTTCTCATTTTTTGTCAGTTTTACATTAATATAATTATACGGCTCTCAAGGGATTTACTCCTGTTGTCGCCAGTCCAGAGAGATACAGGTGACCCATAAGGCAATAAGAAATTCCACTTCCTTCAGCCTGAGTTCAGATCCCTCAGACAGGTAGATGAAGAAAGATAATGGAAAGGAGCACTCAAAGAAAAGCATGAAAATCATGTTTGGGTCTTTTTGGAGAAAATGAGAGCGGGGCTGCTCTGAAGGGGCTGTAATAAGAGTTGTTTCATAGAGGAGGGGTGGCA
Source organism: Struthio camelus (assembly GCF_040807025.1). NCBI lineage: Eukaryota > Metazoa > Chordata > Aves > Struthioniformes > Struthionidae > Struthio > Struthio camelus. The sequence goes on along the minus strand of NC_090952.1, from coordinate 7,733,566 downwards.
GGGGGTGGGACATGCACTCTCCCAGATTTTGATTTAAACCTGAGCACAATGGTGAGGCACCTGTTGAGAGCTGAAAGCTTTTGTAGAGATTTTGGCGCTAATTGTCGCCTCGCAGCTGGAGGATTATGTGTAACCTGAGCATTTAGCGCTGAAGTTCTTACAGCAGCCTTGACAAGCATTGAAGGGAAAAGTTCTTTTTTTCCTTTTTTTTCTTTCTTTTTTTCTCCTCCTGTGGTTAATACCACAAAACGGTGTTTCATAAAGTTCGTCTTTAATCTCACCTTGCTGTGTGCCCTTTCAAGAAAGGGGACTACAGTATGCGAACAAAGTCACCGCAAATGCGAGGATGTTTTTTTCGTGTAGAAAGTAACTGTCATTGCATTGAATATTACGTCATATGCAGAACTGAGTCAGATCTTCTGTTCCTGTGCAGTTGACCCATGTGTTTTTTTCTTCTATATTCTTAAAATACTTTCTGTTCTGTGAACGCAATCTAAATTGATCCTCTGTTGGCTAGAATTGTTGATCTAATAGATAGTAGACTAGATAATGGATCATTTTTATGCCCATTCACTTCAGTGGGCCGCATCAGGAGCAGTGCCTTTGAGTATGATGTGAATTTACTCTTTCCCCCCCCCCCTTGTCACAAGAAAAACCAAATGCCATAATTTGCTTCTCCTTTCTTTACTCTTAACTAGAAATAACTTTGGTAATTCCTGAAGATTTACATTAAAGAGATTAAAGATTACATTAATGATTTACATTAAGATTTACCTTAGAAAATTGTCATATATAACAAATTAATTGGGACTTGGTTTGACTAATTCAGAGTTCAGGCTTCTTAATTTACCACTGCCTAGACTTATCCCCCCTTTTAACGAGGGGGGGGGAAAAAAGTTAACCCCTTCTAACGTTTCTTACATGTGCACTGCAACATATGTTCTTAGAGAACATTCAATATGGTATACTTTGCAAGTAAATCATAATAAAAATAAAATACTAGTTGCTCTCATTATCTACTCTATATTTTCCTAATTTAATCAATCTATACTAAAAATCATTGTGGAAGCACTGAGAAAAATAACAACTAAAGAATACTGCTTCCTCTAAAGTTCTCTCTCTAAAAGAGAGTATGAACATATGAACTGTGTAAACAAACATTTATTGAATAACAATTTTGGTAATGTTAAAGGCATTGCAGCATTAGGTTAAAACATTAGGAATTTGTATCTGACTGTCTTGTCTATACTCTTGATAACATAGGATTGTTCCATGAAGCGTTTTTATTTCCTCTACAATATAGGACTATGAATAGTTTAGTTCCTGTCTGAAAAAATTGGGTTTGGATAATATTTTTTGTTTGTTTGTTTAAAAATGATAAAAAGATAACTTAAAACAATCTTATAAATCAATGGAACGGCACTGAGTTGCTTACGTAACTGTAACATATGCTCCTAGCTTGAACATCCTGCATTTTTTAATCTCCATTCAGGTTTTCAAAAGGAAAAATATCCCAGCCTTTTAAAGCATTAACTAATACTGAATTTTGCCTTATCTAGGTTCAGACATATTAAGGAAGAAAACATTTCTACTGTGAAGAACTGCATGTTGACTTTATAAAACTTATTGATGTAGAAAATGATAACATCTTAGATGAATAAGAGGGCCGAAGAAAAAAACCTTCCATGATGTACTTCATCTGTGGCTTGTACAAAGGTAAGACGCAACAATCTCCTCAGAAGTGGAAAAACTAGAGAGCTTATCTTGAATATTTCAGTGAAAGAACTAACTTTGCAACATACTTGCTTTTGTGGTTTACACTATTCAAAAGAAAAGAATGTGTTATTTGTAATGGTCATCCAGCAACCTTTAAACAACTTCTTGAAAATACAGAAATTATCTGATTTCACTGAGTTATCCTCTTCTTGTTCATGTTTGGTAATTTCTAGTGGAACCCACAGCTTTGTAAACTGGTAGATGTGCTTTATTCCAGAGAATAATGCCCCATTTTATCTGCACAGTTAGTGATAAATCAAAAGGGAAAAAATCCATTTCAGTGTGGTAATTGCATCAACTTGTATTATTTTAGCTCAGCACGGTTGCAAATATAAATATCCTTGAAGGAACCAGGCAAAAAAGATACATGCACATGCAACATTTTTAAAAGACGTGGTCACTTGCTTGTATTAAAAATTGCTAATATATAGGTCTGGAAATACTTAGAGCTTTCGTATTTTTGAACGATTGACTAACTCGCTTAAAAAAAAATAAAAAGCAAAGTGGTGAAAGGAAATCTTCTGTTGTTGAAGAAATGTAAAAGTAACATTTTTGGCAGGCCACTTTGGGTGATGTCATTCTACAGAATGTGCTAAAGTCTGTTATTTTACAGCAGGAACTGATTTCTCAAGGCAGGCAGAGTCTATGGGCACTTAGTGTTGCTCTCAACTTTAGCCAGCCAAGATCTGTGCTTTTTTACACCTCGTTTGATGGTAATAAACCATGCACACTTTTAAACATGGGACCCAAAGGCCTTTTTCATATGCGGGTACGTATATACACACGCACACACACACACATACACATACATGCGTGCACACACACGCACATATGTGTATCTTAAAGATCTTTTGCACAGTTTATTGTGTGGGTTTATCTCTTGGCTGAAGATGCGCTCGTTGCTAGCGTTAAGTATTTGTTGCCTCCTGCAGCGGTTTCTGGCAGAGGATAACACTGAAAGTAGTATCGCGTTTGGGAAGGCGGGGGAGATGTATTTTTCCGTATTGCCAGTTTCTCTCAAGGTGACAATGCTTTGCTGTTTCTCCCCAGATGCTTGCTAATACTTAGTCAATAGGATATCAGAGTGCTTGCAATTCAGTGTATGTTTGTTTTTTCCATGAGTAAAAATAGATCTCAGCTCTGAACTACATAAACCTGAGTCCAAACCTTTGGTTAACTGCAAAGAGCTCTATTGAATTTAAAGCATTAAGTAGTAAAAGGATTAGATAGGTTGTGTTGAAATTATCCAAGAGGGAGCATGAATTAGGTGGTCTTTGGAGGATTTAGGGATTGTCCAGTTAAGAGCCAATAAATGTAGTTCACTTGTGTGCTAACATAAGGGAATATTTGTATCTGTTAAATTTTATATGACTACTTTTATGATACCATCTGCTCCATCTCATCTATTTGGACCACTTAGCCTAGTCATATAGTAGTACAGATACTTTAAAACAAAATTGTAAAGAATACAGCATTAGCAGAGAATACTTGGGACCTGATTCTGTTCTTCGTTATGCTGGAGCAATATTGTGGACTGTGAATGGAATGACATGTAACTTGGGATAAGAGTCACCTTAAGATTATTGCATCTGAAAGAAAATTACTGATTATTCTTCACTTACATTCTTTTCTCCCTATATTTTACTTCTGGTGAGAAATACCACTGCAGTAGTCTGAGTTAAATTTTTGTTTCTAGTGGTATATTTAAAATAATGGTTTATTGTTCAAGATTTCAAGGTCTTTTGTCTCCCGGCCAGGTTAGCTTCTTATTTTTCTGTACTAGCTTGGGAGTGTTGCTTTGGAACTTAATGTTGCAGGGAAATCTCTAAATCCACTAAGCAATATCTATCTGAAAAACGTCTAGAAAGCAAATCCATGATAGCCTCTTAAGTTTTGTGAAGTCTTATGTCTGTCAACAAAATGCATATATTTCATCTAAGCTCCATGGACACTTTTTCACTTTAAAGATAACATTATGTAATATTATGTAGTTTTAAGATAAGTTGATCCTAATGCTGAAAACGGTATTTTGGAAGACTTGTGTCTGCAGGCATATTATGCTAACTTGTTGGCTGTGGAACCATGGAAGAATAGCAATTTTATTATAGGTGGACCTGCTGAACCGTCTTTTATTAAGTTTGCCTGACACATCCCATTAGAAGACCCTTTTCAGTTGCTTAAATCTTTTCCAAACATTAACTATTTGGGCTGAAATTTTCCATGCTACTTGCCCATCCCAATCTGATATTCGTTTTATTTTTAATGCTTAAGCCAAAACAGTTCAGCTAGTTCTGGGAACAAGGCTAAAGAAAAATATATTACTTTGCAGTGTTAAATTCTGGCTTGTTTGGGAGTGTTTTTGTTTGGTTCTTTTTTTTGCTTGTTTCTAAACTCTAGGAGTTCTCTATTTCAGTATAGAAAGCTGACATTTACTTTTGGGGTTGTATCTTCTGCTACTCAGTGAAAATCTACAGATGCTTGGCCCAGTTATTAGACACTAGAAAACTTCTTGGTTCACACATGCCCAGTAGAGGCTCCACAGATTTTATCAAGTAGAATCACTGTACAGTCTGTCTTTTCCATGCCTTCGTAACTCAGACAAGACTGTTCCCTGTGGAATGACAAGAACATGCTCCGCCTCAAGCCTCAACGAGCAAAGCCAACATGTTGCTGCAATTCTGACTTCCAGCTGCTTCAGGTCAAGGTGGGGCAGACAAAGGGAATGAGAAGGGGCAGCCCCATTCTCTTGCTCTTGTCACTCATTTCCTCTTTGGCCACTTAGATGCATGAAAGTGGAGCAGAGAAGAGTTGAAATTGGAGGGAAGGATAGACAGGGGTTTAGAGAAGAAGCCTCGGGGGGCATGGAAACAGAGAGGATGGAAAGAAGGGAGCCAAGGGGGAAATATGGGTGTGGTCTGGGACAAGCAGGCTCAAACTAAAAGATGGAGATGTTGAGGAAGATGAGACTAGAGGAAATCAGAACTGAAACTGTAGGCATTGTGAGGAAGGGCTGGGAGCAATTTGGCAGGAGGAAGAGAAACACTGAACGAGGGTTAGAGAAAATTGCATTAGGTGGGCAAGGAAACTGGGATTTGAAATGTGGAGAGTATCAAGATGGAAAGGACAAGGGCTATAGATCTTATGCACAGTCAAGTTGCAGGGAAGAAGTCAAGACCAGCTGGATAAAAAGCTGATGGGAAGGGTGAGAAAGTCTGTAGGGCTGAGCTGGATAGGTCAGAGGGAGTCAGAATGAGCGCATGGGTACTGGCTAGGTCAGAAAACTGGGATGGATAATGAATTATCTGGACTCTGTCATCATTTATCATGCTTATGAGCCTAGAAGAAGGAGCTAGAGAGAGAGAGAAGAAAATGAAGCCGTTTTGAAAATGTAGTAAAGAAAAGATTCATCTGCATCAAGGGAAAGGGTAAATGCGCAGAATTTTGGGCATCCCAATGCTTATGCTCCGCTTCGGAGCCCAGAATGAAAATGGGAGATTCCTGACTCACCATTCCTCTGCTACCAGCAAATATCTACCAAGCTGTTGGGAAAGTGCGTGCTAACCCCTTTCATTGCAGCGTACATGGGGGACAGCTACCTACTGTTACTGTCAGTTACTCTTAGCTCAAATGGCAGAGGTCTGCATGGTGGATCTAAAGGTTGTAACTGCCGATGAATCATAAATTTGTCAGCATGATGCCATGTGGTAGAATTTCTGTGTTCTACTTCTCCCCCACCACCACCACCAAAACTTTGTTTTTGTGCACAACATTGAAAACATTAAAGCTGCAAGCAAGAGCACTCACAGTTTAGAAAATGCTAAACAGAAGGTTTTTTCATTGCCTTAATTCAGTCCTTGATATGCGTGGTTTGTGATACACAGATACGTTCAATCTACTGTTCATTTTTCCTGCGTGACTGTGCTTGTTTCAGTGCCTACGATGGACTTGCTTTGAGAGGGAGATGCGGCAGATATTGGAGAGCTTTGTTTTCTGTAGGATCCTTGCCTCACTTGTTGCAACTGTTAGAATGTAATTAATAAATAGGGCTGACAGAGGGGCTGCAGAGAAGGGATCATCTCTTAGTAGCATCCATCAGTGCTGTCCTGGAGAAGTGGATTCTGTTATAGCGCGTACCGTCATGTTGCTTTGTGTTGCTAGGCAAGGCATAAAATCAGATTGGTGATGGGCTGCCAGAACTTGTGTGGTGGTGGTTTTCCAGATATGCAATTTCGGTGTCATGTCTCGTGTACAAATGCTGGAAAGGTGTGCAGGTCTGACTGGAGTCAGTCGGCAGGAGCTATGTTTTGGGTATGTAGGTACTCTGAAAATATAGCCCTGGACATCTTGAATGGGTTCGTTAAAATTGCTGAACGCTTCTGACCCCTTCCACTTCCTATTTGAAAACACCGCTTTCTCCTTTAAAAGGAGCGATTGTGGTGATTGATTAGTGTATATAAGGACCACACAGCTTCTGTAATGGTGAAATGCATATAGAGATACTGATTTTTGTCATGGCAAAAGACGTCAAACAGTTTATAGTAGAGAAAGTCTGTGGCAACGTTTGAACGATGGAGATGAGACAAGAATTTGAATAGTTGTTCACCAGATCCTCCGTTTGATCCTTGAATAAAGAATGGTTCTCAGATAGTTAAAAGGAATATTTAAAAATGTCTATAAATGGAAAAGAGCTTTGGCAATATGGAAACTTTCAGGCTTGGTAAAATGCAATGCAAAGTTTTGTCTGATTATGTTTGAAAATAGTTATCAATACTATCAATATCAGTTAGCCATGTTAACATTTAAAATCCTTGTCAGGTGCTGAAGGTTTAATTTACTAAGATGAAAGGCACCGCTAGCAGCGTGAGTTCCCAGGGTCTTTATAGTACTCCTTGGCTATTATAACCAAAGTAAAAGTTTGGAGATCTGCAGTTGCTGTTGTCCAAATACATATACTTTTGGATTAAACTAGTTTTAGCAAGTCTGAATTAACAGAATGCAAAAGCATTGTTTACCTGATGATGACTAGATCTTTCTAATTAAAATATATACATATATATTCTAAATAGAAATGGCTTAGCACCAAATTGCAAAAAGCAAGCTACATCAAGAACTGTAATAGGGGCTTCTTAATTATTTCATATATTTCTTTTTGTGTGCATATGGTCAAGTATATGTACAGCTGTGTTTAGATGTTTGAATGCCTTCTTGAAATACACTCTGCCTCATGCAAAATACCTCAGTAGCAGCTGCTGTGTGTCGCACCAGCTAGGCATAGTGGGGTAGTGAAATTCTTCCCCTTTCTCCATGAGGCCTAATTTTATTAGGCTCTATTGCAAATCATAGGGATGCCTGCTGAGTATGCTCTGCAATTGTAGTTTTTTGGTTATTGCTGCACAGAACTAAGACTTCTTTGCATATAAAATTAAAGCTTTCAAAGTTCAACTGTGTTACATTATTTATATGTGAACAACTGTTAGTCAGGAGAGATATTAGCACTGACTTACTGGAAGTACCTAGTGACTGCTGGCTAACAAAGACTCAGTTAAACGCATGGATGTCCTAAGAACGTGCGTGTAAAACAACCCCCTCTCCAGTCTCAGACCCAGCATCACGGATGTAGTAAGTTATTACAGTAAAAGCAGTGAACAGCTAAACACCCCTTCATCTAAGGGAAAAACTGCAGTCTGCTGCCCACGGAAATAAGGCAGAATTCTGAAAAGAATAACCGAATAAGCTAACTCACGTTTACTATAGGGGTGAAAATATGTCCGTGGACTATTACTCCAGAGCAGCTGCCACATTAGGGGTTTCCACTCCTACTTCCCTTGCCGTAATGTGTTCATGCACCTTTATCATATTGTGTAACTGATGTTCTCTCCTCCGGTTATAGGACTAACTCACTTCCTCAGGGTTTCTCCTTTCTGGGAGTCTTGTTTTAATTTTACGATGTAAGGTATTTCAGGGGCAGAGACCATATCTTATTTATTGGTTTTATGAGTCACTTAGCCCGTTTTTGGATGCTTGACAGATAATAATGTGTTTGATTGCATCATGTGGTATACCAAGTCTGTAGGAAAACAAACTTTCAACTCTATAATGAAGTTTTAAGTTTGATTTACTATTTACTCATTTGACAGCAGATGCTAGCCAGAATTCAGATCATTTAAATTCTATGAACTGGCTGAGCCAAAGGCAATATAAAATCAAGTATCATCAGTGTGTATCTAATAGTTCACACAATGTAACGCTGTCTAGATTTTCATCATTAATGTTCCTGGACTAAACACGAAGCACTGGATAGAAGAAAACCTGGACAGATTTCAGCTGGAAGATATTCACAGTATTTAAATGTTCTATAGAATAATATGTTAACGGTTGTCGTTCTGCAGTAGTTCTGCTGCAATCCATGTTTCTCGGTTATTGAACCCTACTGTAATAAATTTGAAAACTAAAACTTTTTTCCTTTATTTTTTTCCCCCACCCCATTTAGTTTGTTCTTGTGTGGGCTTTGGAATGCTATAGTTGTGGAAACACTAACGAATTCATTCTTAATAGGAAGAATTGAGCTGACAGCTAAAGAGGGGCTCACTTTCTCAAGCACTTTAAAAAAAATTGTTTTCTTTTATTCTCCATTTATTATTATTCCCAGTGAGTGAACCTAGCCTAATACAGAAGGCTCTATGCACTGCTCGGATGTTATTGGCCAAATCTGGGGACAAGATTTTCAATCTGAACAGCAGAGGCAGTAGTACTGTAATCTTCTTCCTCCCCTGGGACCTGACAGCATATTTCAAGAAAGACATAGTTCTTGGGCACATCTAAAGCCAAATAAACTTGATCAAATTGTTCCTTGTCAGTCGAGGAAGGAACCCAACCATGTCCGTGGATGTAGGCTGTCAGAATTGCAAGGTATAAAATGCCTTTGGTTAAACCCTTGGGAAAGACATAGGGGTCACATGTTTTGTCTTGCTGTTGTAATGGGCTGCCATAACTTAATCAATTTGAGACAGTTTATTTTAGCTAAGTGCATTGGGATCAAAGTCCAGTCATTAGTTTTGAATATGAAAAATCAGCCCTCTGCTTAGATTGGTTCCTCAGGACTAATGCTCTAGTGATGAAAGCCACCACGCAAACTGGTGCAAGCTAACACTATTGTTCCCTCCAGAAAAACTGAGGACGCAAAGACTGAGCTTTGTTCTGTTGGCTCTAGCACATAATTGAGTTACGGTAGCTTGCCTGCTGGGTGCCTGAGCCATGGTAACTGAACGTGTACATTCTCGAAAGCTGACGTGAGCGGACACTAAAGGAATCAACATGGCTTTCAGCAGCAGATCTTCCTTCTGAAACTAAATGGGAGAAGCCTCCCTTGCAAACAGAGGCTTGCAAAGCAAATGCATGTGGAATACAAATATGGGTAGTAGAATATCATTGTTTGAAGGTTTATGAGACTGTGAAAATGAAGCAGAAAGCAGAGGATGAGAGTGGCAGAAGGGAAGCAGTAGGCACAGCCGTAAGAGCTCTGGTAGAAAGCAGAAGCTGAGAAGGAAGGAATGCTTTGGAATGAGCGCTACCTAGAAGGAGGCTTGAGTTGATGAACAGAGAACTGTTCTTCTGATTCCTGTTGCATTTAGGAATATAGGACTTTATGGAGGGGGGCAGTAAAAATCCTTGACTCAGGGGATCATGTCTTGATTCATTCAAAACTCTAAGACTCTTAAGTTTGCCAGTTTATTTAGGTCACAAAGAACTATAATCAGGTATGGGTCCTTGAACTGGTGCAGAATGAGTAGTGGAGATGCTTCAGGAATTCAAAAATGTCTAAAAAGTACTGCAAGTAAACCTGAAGGTTTTATGAATAGAATAATGGTTAAAGTTTTCCCAGAAAAGACCAGGAAGTGTTTGCAATAGTGTCTGAGTAGATTGTGAAACTCTGCTAAACATTTCACAGCAGTGTGAAATGTTGGGATGGATCTATGGTTCCTGACATCAGGAATAACTTAAGTGGAACACAGGAGACCAGGAAAGCTCTGGGCTATCTGAGATTTCTCTGCAGAGATCAGCTACGTCAAAAGTTTAAGCAAGTAAGAGGACTTGAATGGGATGGGACGTTTATTGAGGTTTTCTGGTAGTGCAGAGATCTCCAAAGGGGCGAAGTCAAATTGTTCAAGTTCAAATAATACAAAACTGACTTAAATACATTTGATTTTATTCAATACCATACCTCTGTTGAAGAGCTGGACAGGGACAGAAAAAGGGAGGGAGATGCATTTGTCAGCTAATCCAAGTAACCCAAGTCAAACAATGCTGCAGAATTTACTCTCAGAAAAGACTTATGCCATCAAGATGGTAATGCACACACTGGGTGTGGATTTGGGGGTAAATCATCAATTTCAACATAGCTAAATACTGGGAAGAGAAGAGGAAACCATTTTGGTAGGTCTGGTTCAGTGGCTTGCAGTTTGAAGACTGAAGACTTCCCGTTTATCAACTGCCTTTCCAGGGAATAGGTGTCTAGGTGCAGATGCTCAGCTGGATTTGGACTTGGAGGTGATTTGTAGATGACTGATTTGCAGTTGCTAAGTTGTTGAGCTTTGACATAAGACATAATGGCATTTAAACTCTGTTGCTTCTGAGAAGAGAGAAGATAAGGAGAATATCTGAAACTTATTCTGAGACCTGGAATCACAGCTGAAGAAGCTCAAATATTTTCCTTTCTAACAGAAACAACCCAGAAATTTCCAAATTTCAGCCAAGTTCCTGTATTAATAGTAGGTAATAATACTCTGAGTTATCAGAAGGCTTGTTCCAAAGACTTTGTATTTAGTTTAGTTGTAGCTGCAACCCAAAACTTACAAAAGTAATCATTCATTCCAGTTATCCAAAACGTTATGTATGTGAGGAAAACACTTTTGGGATAATCTAGGAAGATTTAGATACCTCTCACTCATTAGAATTGTTTACATCATATGTCAAAATTCCCTAGACAGTGCTGGAAACATAATCCGTGTATCTGTATGCACACTCAGATAGCCTGTTCTTCATTTTTTTCTCTTTAACTACATACATGTATCTTGCTATTATAACAGCACGAGTTATGTAAACCATAGGTCAGCAGCAGCAGCCAAGATAATCTTCTCCATATGTCAAGATGTTTGTAAAGAAACAACGTGAGTTAAAGCACTGAGTTGGAATAAACTTTTTATGAAATATCTGTTGCATTGCAGCTGCACACAAATGCTGTGTTAATGGCCAAGTCACTTCTCTAAGCGTTTTGAGTAAGAAGTTTCTTAGAAAGAAACCCAGAAAGAGCAGGCAAAATTGCATTTTCACTGAAACTTGTGATAAGGGTTATCACCTTTTGAGCAGGGCTGGTCTTTGTTTCTTGCTAGTGGGTCATGGTGCCTTGATTGTAGTTTCTGCCAGGACTCGGTGTCATATAGTTTCTGACCGCATCTGTTCAAAACCAGAGGACTAGCTGGCAAAGGAGCTCTTTGAATAGGGATCAGCTACTTTGTGTAAATGTTTTTACCCCATGGTAAATTAAGAGTTACCACAGCACAGGTGATGTACCCTAAAGGTTCATAACCTAGTTTACCTTGTGCTAACTTGTTCACATATCCGTGTTTTAATTTTATGGTAGCTGTTTTATTGTGTGAATCACCTGTAATTAGCATGAACATTGCCTTACATTTATTTCATGTAAGGGAAACAAAACCTGTTTCAAGAAATTTTTCATTAGACTGAATATCATGGTGAAACAAGTGTTTCTTTAACCTCCTCCGAATGTATTTCTAATTAAACAAGTTTTGCTTGCCCCGTATTCCTTTTTGTAATATACGAATGGTTGGAGCAGAAAACGGTTATTAAAGCCAGGAGTGTGCCTAATAACTGGTGGGACAGAAAAGCAAATTGGTAGCTCAGTACCTTTTTAAAACAGCTGTAAAGTTTTTACTTGGTAGCAGAAGTCAATTGATTTTTTCCTTTCTTCCCTACTTTGCTTTTGGTCTGTGGTCCGAGATTTTTTTTTAATTTTTTTTTTTTCTCTCCTCTCACAGCTGTCTGCAAAAGAGCCAGGTTCAGCAGCTCACACCTGTGTAAGCATTTGAGGTAGAATGGTGTGAATTAGCCAAAAGCTTCTCAGCCACAAGTGTTATGCACAGAGGTGACTGAGGAGGGAGCTGCTACTAGGAAGGGTTTCCCTACCACATAAACTAAAAATATTTTAAAAATCTGGGTCCTTGCTTTTTTTTTTTTTTTTATTTCATGGCAGTGTTGTGTGTATTTGGGGCTTTCTCCAGAGATCCATACAGGGTTTTTACTGTCCCCTCTAATTAGATATCATTGGCTTCTGTTCTTAGCGGCTTTGTGCCATTTCTACATATAGTATTTATTACATCAATAGTGGATTATTAATAACTGTGAACTACAGAGGACTTGAAATAAAAACTGACCTTTCCAGAATGGGATTGTCCATTAATTATCAGTGCATGTTTCACTTCCAGGTGAATCCAAAATCTTTAAGTGAAAATTAAAATTTTCATTTAGAATTACTGAGTTTCCTCTATAAACTAGATTGAAATTCTGCTGCTGTTCTTAACAAAGAAACAAACTCATCCTTTATTAATTAATTATGTTTTGTTGTTGTATAATTTTTTGCCCCACTTTCACATAGGTATGCTGATATACTTTGTACAGACCTTTTGCTTGGAAACAGCTCTGAGACGCAAAGTGTTGTCTGTGCCCATTTAGATAGGCCCATTGAAACTCATGTTGCACTTCCTGATCTTCTCTAACCACGGTGTGAAGTGTGTTTTTATTTCCAGTTTTTCTATGAGTATGACTTCAGGGAGAAAATGAAATGGGAACAGAGCGGACACAGTGCAGATGCACAGCTAAAACCCCTCAACTCTATGGCCAGTTTCAGGTTCTAGTTGTTATTTATTACTTGTTTTTTGTAGCTACAGAAATAGGACCTATCTCCTACTTTGCCGTCCTAGGCATCTACCTTAGGTTTTGCTTTTGCTGGAGGCTTGGAGCCTACCAGACAGTACAACAACCAGTGAAGTCCACCCCGTTCATGAGCACTACTCAGTTTAGTCATACCATGAGTTTCTGTGCTGGGAGGGAAAACGAGGTGTCGTACTAGTGTTTGATGACCACCTTCCATGGCATCTTTGAAAGTAAAGCAAACTCTAGCGACACAAAGACCTGAAAAACTAAGTCAGCACTCAAGGCTTAGTGGGAGAGGTTGCGATGTTTATCTAGAGGTTAACATAAACTATTTTTAAGCAGAAGTTGTCTTCAAAATATACTTCAGGCAAGGCACATGGAGCTTTTTTTGGAAAATGTAATTTGTAGATAAACTGATAAGTTCACAGAACATTAAGGTTTTTAATCTGCAAGTTTCGACTGTGCATATTTTGGTGTTAATAGCTATGCGTATTACCTCCACTGCATGAAAGACAAAGCTCTCCTTTGGAGAGAAGCTTGTTTTAGTTCTTTTCCTCTTGAATGCCCTGGGACGGTTGGGGTTGAAGCAGGTAGCCTTTGAGAAAGGTGGCTGTTACTTACTATATTTGAGCACCACCTTGGCCTCAGACTGAGAATTGCTCTTGGGGAAGAATGGCTACTTTGCCAAAAGGAGAAAAACTGTTTCCTGGGATTAACAGCAACTACTGCTGCTACTGTTATCTGGCTTTTGTATTTTCACTGGCAAAAGTTACTGTCCTGCTTTATTTAATTCCAGTCAGCTAGTCTCATTCAATTCTGTGTTGTAGTGGAGTCATGTTATTTATGGCTGATAGCTGTCAAATAAAACAATTCATTAAGCTCCTAGTTGATTCTCTGCTATTTTCTTTTAGCTCGTTCTTGAGTGTTCCTTTATTGTTATCTTTAAGACAGCATATTTGTCAAAATCTGCTCATTGTTACGTTACCTTGTTTGTTGCTGAAGACCTTATGTTTGGTCCCAGTTTTGGCTGAAAGTTTCATTGTGCATGGGAGAAATCTTACTTGCAAAAAAACCTGTCTCAATGTTAAATGATTTTAGAGGGATAGAGTGCAGTTCAGGAGCCCTCCTTTTACTTTTCAACTATTGAATATGACAGCCTGTATTAATACATGGTGTTATGTAGGACTTACAACTTGGATCTGATTTTCCTTATTGATACGTGGCTGATTATCTTCATTTCTTGTGGCTGGAGTTCATCCAGTGAACTGTCTTGGTTAACTATGGATATTTTATGTTAACAAATTCAAGCATATTTCCAGGTTTGGTCACCAGGGCCCATCCTAGCTTAGCTCACTTGAGTGGAAGAATCTTCTAGTTTTGCAGTACTTCAATTTAGTCCAGTTCAAAAGTTATAGACCCAGTTAACCCATGTGCACCTTTATAATGGGACAAAAAAAAAAGCTGTGAACTGTGTAAAAATTCGAAACAGCATACTGTAAGTAAACTGTGCAGATTTGTATGCTATGTGTTATCACTGCCTTTATTGCAGATGTACAGAATGTGAATCAGTGCAGCATTGGTTCCCGTGACTGTAGTGATTCATTCTGTATTTCTTTTCACTTCTCTCTTTTATTTTTCTTAGTGTGAATGTGGCACTTGCGAAAGTCAAGGAGAAATAACATTTGGCTTTGGCAAGCATAATGTGGGCAGAGAGTATAAAATTCCATACACAGCTGTGCCAGTGTGCTTTAGTCCTAACTTACAACATTTCCTGCTATTCCAGAACTGGGCCTGTGTTAGAGAGATTGCCAATCATGACACTTTTTATGGTGGTTTTGTGCTGCACACAAATGGGGACTAGAATGAAACCAGCAGACTAATTTTAGTTCATGATCTTAAAAGAAGTTTTCGATCCAAATCTGCAGAAGTGAAAGATTAGTGTATTAGCTCACTGAAAATTTGAGCCCATTCTCCAGCTGGACTTTCCTGACCACCTGCTAACTTGTTGATACAGTGAGAGATTAGGTTCTTTGGGTCTGATCCTGACCTCATGTACCCTGGTGTAACTTCGGAGGTTTTTGTGAAATCACTTTCAATCATCTAATTTAAGCTTGAGCCAGACCGACATCTCTTTGCGTTTTATCGTTTGAAATAATACTACAGTATATTTGTCTTTGCTCATGTAATTTTTCTCATTCCTCCGGTTTCTCTGCTCCCTCAGCCATCCTTATCTATTAGTCATCTTTTCCATTGCTACTTTCTATAGCATCACCTTATAGCTTTCTGTGTTATCTATCTGCCATGGTCTTTTGCTGTTTCAGCGGTCTAGAATGCACCTAAAATTCAATGCTTATCTTCCTGATGTTGTTCTTTCTCTGCATTAAGGAAGTTTCTTGGCAATAATTTACAGATCAGGCA
Organism: Struthio camelus; assembly: GCF_040807025.1. Classification (NCBI taxonomy): domain Eukaryota; kingdom Metazoa; phylum Chordata; class Aves; order Struthioniformes; family Struthionidae; genus Struthio; species Struthio camelus. The sequence goes on along the minus strand of NC_090952.1, from coordinate 7,718,422 downwards.
GAAGACTCCCTTTTATGCTTGCTTCAGAAAAGGAGAAAATTGGGGGTATGAGATTGTTCTGAAAAGGGTGTCATGATCCACTCACAGGCTAACTACCGCACTCTATTCCTTTGAACTTCTGGACAAGCCCTGCGTGGAAGCTGTCTGCTGCCAGTTCTTTGACGTGCACTTTAAGCAAGTCCTAAGTCTTGCTGGGAGCAAGCAGGAAAGACTACCTCCTGGGTAGGTCACTGAACTGGTACGGGTTCATTTCCTCGCACTGACACAGATTTCCTCTGTGGCTTTGAGCATGTCATGTGATTGCTCGAAGCCTGAGTTTTCCCATCTGTATATTGTCTTGAGATAACCGCGCCTCCTGCATCCTAGTAGTGCTGGATATAGGTGTGCTCCAGCTTGTTTGGCAAAGCACACACAGACCTCGTTGTCTCAGGAGGACTCAGTCTTTGCATACCATCAGCTCTGCTGACTTGTCCAGCATTTGCAGAGGTACTCTGCTGGATTTTCAGAAATTAATTAAAAATTTTCCCGACTGTTTAGTAGCAAGAAGAGGAGGAACATGTCAGCATAATATTTTGCTTTAGTCTAATGGCTGCTTTTAAACTGTCTACAGGAGTGGAACTGTTGACTCGGTTTTAAAATTCACTTATGTAACAGTAGAGCTAATGATTTTTGTAGTTGAAATCTAGCGCTATTGTATTAGATGCTATTTCCTAAGACACGTTGCCACATAAAGAAATAAAAATCCTCATTCATGACCCGAATAAAATTCGGTACCTGTATTGTTTTCAAACCTAGGTGAGAAAAGGGCTATAAAAACCCCCCTCTCTGCTCTAAGACCTGAATGCGAGAGTGCCATCTAGTGCTTCGTTAATCAACACATTCACTGCAGCCTCTACGTTTCTGCAACTCTGCTGTTACGCCTGCTCCCAAGGGCTTACTTGGAAAAGCCTTTTGCAAGTTCTGAAGGTAATTGGTGGTGAATGAGCCTTCTTCTGCTGACTCGAAGTGCTGAGAAGTGGCACGGAAAAGAAAGCTGAAACTTGAGCCAATTTCCCGTAAACTTTACATAACTTGGGTGCATTTATAGTGAAATCTTGGACTTGAGCTGCAAGGACAATATGTAGTATATAGATGAGGGGTCATGACAGGTTGAACTTAGAGATCTTATTCTTTACCTCATAGTGATAATTGAAAATTAAGAGAGAAAGGTAAATGTCCCGATGCAAAAGCAGTGTGAGTGAAAGGAGAATAAAACAATCATGCTTCAGTTAACATGAGCACCTTGGAGTTTGGAAGCTAATCCAAATCAGAGGAATCTCTTCAGTCTTCAGTATAATCTGGACTTCTGAGTTTTGCGGCACCTCTCAGTGTGTTGGTTCTCACACAGCCCATAGATAGAAGAAGAAACTACTGAATTTGGAAAATAAAAAGTAGCAGGTTTGTTTTGTTTGTTTGTTTTTTAACTTTGAGAGTGCCTCATAGGTTGATGTGAATTTAGCAGTTTAAGTTTGCATACACTGATTAATATAATTTCTTTTTTGGGGAGGAGGGTGGAAGAGAATAGCTAAATAGGTGATACGATTTAATGCTATGATATAGGTAGCTGGAGAGATCTCAGTTCTGGTCTTTATCAGGATGTGATGTCAGTAGGATAATAAGCTTTGACCTTTCCTTCTAGTTAAGGTAGGGTAGGTGATGTTGGAACTGGGAGTGAAGATGTGCATTTAAAGCAGAATCTTAGAAACAACGTTATAAATATGTGCATGACTTTTCTCTCTGTAAAATGGAGTTAACTATTCTTTTTGAGAGGAAATTAAAATGGAAACAGCTGTAAATACCTTTTATAGCTCTTTAATGCATCTTTTTACTTTTTTTTTTTTTTAAACCTCTGTTCTTAAATACCATCTAAAAGCACTTTCCTCACATCTATTCAATAAGGGGGGGGTCTCTGAAACCCAGACTAAAAGTTTCACTCTGATCTGCTAGTGCATGTTTCTGTGTGTTTGCATTTTAGGTGGGCTGCTCACAGGCTAAAATTTCTCCTTCTCATCCCCAAGCAAGTGGCTCTGAATAACCAAGTAAAAGCCCTTTCTTGAGAGAACTGATCACCAGCCCAATTAAAGAGGAGCCTCCTCTACCTCATCCTGGCAGGCAGAGTGTTTTTCTGGCATAAAAATTCTCTAGTCAAGCCAAATAACTACTATGGGATTTCTAAGGGCCTAATGGCTTTTGAAAAAATACAGTATGTAAGCCATTAAATACTGGCTCTGGAACTGTTTCCCAGATAGATCTGTGTAGATGTGAACGGCAACTGTTGCATTTTGACAGTCTTCAAGCTTTTACTTTAATCTCTTGTCCTTCTCAGAAACTTCCTATTACAGGGTTTCAAAACATCTTCTAAGCACCAGTGAATTAAGCACTGTAGCTTTGCGCTGTAGCTTTGAATCCCACTTAGTATTAACTTACTGAGTGATTACAAGTGAATCACTTTTCACAAATGCAAAATGGGAATTAAAGGGCTTGGATGATAATTTGTTTGGCACAGGTCTGTCCTTTGTTGTGTTACACCAGAGCTAGCACAGCAGGGACACAATTCTAGACTGAGTTTGGGAGGGCTACCACAATCCTGTTGAAAGTAGTGCTGCCTTTATCAGTCCTGGTATGAGACTTCATACCCAGATATCATGATGGAGCATCAAAAATGACTGGAATAGAATGAAATTAAACATATGAAGTAGTTTAAGTTCTTACTATAGTAAGTCCTTACACACTTTAAATTGAAGGATACTTGTATTTTGTGCTGATGAATATATCACAAACAATTAAGAAAGATTTTAAAAAAATGCACACAGACACAATCTGAATAGCCAGGAACCATTCCTTGTCTGTTTGAATCACTTGGGGCATTAAATAACCTTTAAGAGGTACATGGATACCTCTGGAGGATAACAATTCTTTTGGAGCAAATTGCTGAAAGTCATGAAAACCAAGGTTAAGCTAGTGTATGAGACCTTCCCACCTTTCCCTTCATAAGAAGGGAAATGCTTTGGAGTGCTACTGAACCAACCTGGGTAGTAACTTATGGCAAAAGGATTTAATTTTTTAACATTAAACCATAAGTGTGAGGTTGTGTTCAGTGCCACACTATGTGGCATAGGGCACTTGCTGATACTGCATAGCTAAGAAATAACAATGGAGGTCTAGTGAAAACTGTGGAGTGGAGGTCTACGAAGAAATCCTTTTTAGTCTGCGGTCTGAGTATTGCAGAGAACATCTTGACACTTGGAGATGGATCATCGGTAAAAGACTACTAAACATAGTCTTCCAGCTGTATCACCAGGTTAGTCTGAGAATAGTCTTGTGGGGAAGAAAGAGCGCCATCAAGGCGGTGTGCTGGCTGAATGCCAGGTGCATCGGGAATGCCTGTTCCTGCAGTCCCCGTTTTTTGGTTCAAGTCAGGCCAGGGATGATTATAAAATAGCCCTCTGTGACAGGGCCATATGACATGTTAGAAGTCAAAATGTATGTGATTTTTTTTTTTGGGGGGGGGGGGGGAGGGAGGGGAAATGGGAGTGGAGGCCAGTGATGATGGAATAATCTCACTAGAGCTAGACCAAAGGTGTACTAAAGCTCCCGTACTTCAGAGCAGCTGACTCTGAAGAAACTTTAACTGTAGCAGGTGCTTGGGTTGAGTTAACATCCCACCTCAGTACACCACTAAGAAAGTTGCCCAAGTACTTGCATGCTGGAGCTATTATAATCTGTAATACATCTTTTCTTATTTGCTCTCTGGTGGCAATTTTCAATGGAGAATGGAACTAAACTCTGGCCGCTTTTGTTGTACAAATGACCGGCTAGCTGGAAGTTAGGGACAGAGAGCAACGTGCGTCTGAGCCTTAGAACTATACGTGGCAGTGACCTTACTGAAATTCAAAGATCAGCCTGCTTCAGCCACCCAAAGGATCAGTGATGTTTGGTTGTAAACTCAGCCATTTAAAAATAGACAGTTTGCAAGTCTATTTCAGGTTTTTAACCAGCCCTGTTTTGTAGAGGGGCTAGAAGACTGGGTTTTGGCCTGGGCCCCCTCTACGTAAAATTAGAAATATTTATAACCCTGCAGTATTTATTTCAAGATGGGACTGATGAAGAGAGTATTCTTGTTTACAGGGAATGGAAGCCCCTTCTGGTTTTCTTGGAAGTTCATACGATGCATTCCATCCATCAAGGAAGAGCCTGCTTTTCTTTCTTGCCTTCATCTTTACCCAACGCCAAGACTCTTGCTTAATTTGAATCTCGTGATGAGAAATACCTGACCTCCTTTCTTCCTCTTTCTGAATTCAGCTCCTGTGCTAAAAGATTTTCATGGGAGACAGAGAAATTATGGACTTTGGATTACATAAATACTCTGTTGAAAGTTGCTAAATGTATTGAAACTTGTTCTTAGAAGAAAAAAATTCCTTTTTTTCCCCCTTCTGGAAAGCCACATCCTATTAAAGGAGTTATGTTCCTGTTGGGGAATGCTTTTTACTTTACTGTTGCAGGTGACGCGTTATCACTACCAGATAGAACAGAGGTGCCTATGGGTTTTTAAAGAGAGAGGGCATCTGTGTGACTAATGGCTTATGGAGAAGGATTCTGAGAGGAGCTAAACTTAGATTAGTTTTTGCATTGCTTCATTTTGATGGATTAATAGAGAGACGAGGGGTCTAGAAGGAAATTGTATCTCGCACAGATTCTTTAATGCTAAAAGATCCCACAGTACTTCATGCCAGCTGTTGAACATTCACCAAATCTACACAGTTATTAACCGCAAGAATCAGATACCATAAAAGGGAAAATAGTTACCTAACTTGAAATGTTGCAAGGTTTTACATTTATAATCCTACTTCTTGAAAAATGCCTGGGCTTTTGTTCAGCTTCTGAGTTTTGCCTTTTGAAAAAATGCTGCTTATTTCAAAACCTTCCTGATGATGACAGAGAGGTGAATGGGACAGAGAATGCCATGGGAGCATTAGTTAATATATGCCGATAGGGTTTGAGATTTATTTTTGATTGAGATGATAACGCCTTTAACAACATAGCATTCTCAGAACTGTGCTGGGCGCTGGCTGAGCATTGAGTTGGAGGAGAAACTGCAGGGCATTGCACTGAGAGATAAAAGGTGGGAACAAGGTGAGAGCTACTCTGGGGAAGGATTTAAGCAAAAATCCGTGGCATAAAGCCAGTGCTAGATTCTGGCAAGCAGCCCAAGTGTAGCAAGATTAAATTATGGGGGGATCCCATATTTTAGACTGTTTAACTCTAGAGAGAACTTACAGGAACAAGTGACCCTGCAAAGATGACTGTGGTTGGTGAATCAGCCTCAGCGAAGTGGTGCCATGCCATATAAAAAAAATCATTAGTGACTTACTTAACTTATCCCTTTCTGAACTTCTGCAGGTTGAGAGGCTCCTTTTTGTGTTTCCATTTTTTTTAAGCTCTGCATATACAACTTTCTAATTTTATTGAAGGTAAAAGAAGGGGGAGATGAGGAAATAATCAGAAATACTATCCTGAGAGTACGCCCTAATTGCACTTGACTGTATGGTCCCTGCAGCTGCAGACATTACCAAGCTTAGTATTGTCTAGTTGCTCAGAATGGTGTTTTTTCACTGTTAGCACAGTTTGCTTTGGCTTGCTGATGAATAGATATCTATGGAAAGCCACGGTGCCTGGCCAAAGTCCTATTTTTGTCCTGAATCAATATAGCTTTGCAAGTGCAGGTCCAGGATCAACAGAGATTCATGGAAACTTTTGCTCTATGCCTAGCAGCAAGGGCTTTGTGCTCTCCAGAAGATGCTTTGTCTTTCTAATCTGCGCATTCAGAGCAAAGCACAAACCAGTCAAAAGGAGGGGAGGGAGGGGGAAGTATTAAATCTTTGCAGCATTTCTGGAACGAATGAGACGTTCTGGCACCTACGGTATAATCCTTATTGAACTTTTCCCCATTTCAGTTCAGGCACAGGTGTGCAGTTGACACACAGCTGCAACCAAATGGCTTTAAGCTTTGAGAGCTGTTAAAGAGGAATCTAGACTAAGACAGGGAGAAAAGAGATCCTTCCCCTCTATGACTATAGAAAAGATTGCGTGTTATGACTGCAAAGTATTTTGTCTGTAATAGGCAACTGCTTTTAAAAAAAATAAAGGTGAAAGTTTACCCCGTGGGGAAAGTTGGGCGTAAAGAAATGAACTGCCTTGTCCTGCAAAGCCCATGGTGGTTTGGATAAAGCTGGGAAAGCGACCTAGATATTGCAAGGTCATTCCGTAATCACCTGTAGATAACGGTCCAGCCCACCTCTTGCAGGCTCATCAAGCAGGTTGGTCCGACCAGTCAGCTGCAAGGCCTGGATCCCCCTTTGGGAAGCATCTTCCAGGCTCTGCTGCACAGGTTGGCACAGGAGTCTCTGCTTTATTCATCCGTCTTGCTGCTGGCACAGGAACAATTACTTGACATTAGGCCTGAGGTCCCATCTAGCCCAGCATCTTGTTTTGTCCAGCTAAAAGCAGATGCCTAGGGAAAAATGTTGCAATGTTATTTTAGGGATACTTTCCCTAAACATTCTCCTGAGAATCTGTGATTCAAGAACTTCTTGAGATAGCATCTATGTGTGAATTTTTCTTCCATTAACTTGCCTGAGCTTCCCTTGAAGTTCTGTAAACTTTTAGCAGGAACAGTGTGTTGTAGCAAAGTGTTACACAGCTTAACTATAGGTTGGGCATTGTGAAACCAAGGTGCTGTGTAAATTTCAGAGATAGCAAGATTTTTGACAGGGGCCTAAATTCTTGTTCCTGAGTGTGCCGGAACTGCTTTTTGGCCAGTTGAGAACCCTAATGCTCTTTTTGCATGAGCTGTCTTGGGCACCGTAAACTAAGTGTGCTGAGATTTTTGATCTCTAGCCGTGCTGAGAGAACACCTACTAGAATTAGCCATGCACAAACTGCTTGTTTGCTTAACCCTTGTTTTCCTTATCAGTAAAACTGGAAAAGCATCTGTTCCCATTCTCCCCTTTTATACATAGGATTTGGGAAAAGGTGATGATGGGGTTCAATTTCATCTGCCAGGTAAGTATCCTACACTGTTCTGGAGCAGGAACATACCTATTCTCAACTGTTGAAGCTGCTCCACTTTGCATCAAAACTGAGATTCACTGGATTGTATAAAGACAGAGTGACTGTGACTTTCTCAGTTTGTCATGGGGCTCTCAGGTGTGGTGAGAGGGGAGTCCCAGCCCCTGCTAGCAGGACCCTTCATGTACAGTCCCAAGGCTTGTTTGACTTCTGTATGTAGGAGAGAGGGGCTCAAAACTTCCCTGCACAGCTATTTTGATGCTGTTCTGCAGATAAAATATGTCTGTATGAGGTGAGAAGGAGGATTACACCTGACTTTCCTTTGGAAGAAAGCAATGTCCCTATGATCCTTCTGAAAGAAGGGCTGTAGAGTGCCTTTTCTTTGGAGTTGTCTCAAACCCCGTGAATGCTGTGTGTGAGGGGGATATCTGTAGGAAGGTAGTGAAGGAGAGGTGTGGCTAGTTAAGGAAATCCACAGTTGCTTCAGTTTTCATAGAAAAGTATGTTCCCACAGCCTAGCCCAAATTAGTGTGATTTACAGAAGGATTAGCATGAATTATGTTTCAAATCACTGATTACTTAACAGACCAGTAAGATTTATGCTGTGTTCTACAAAAGATACTTCAGTACTTCACATGACCACTAGCACCTGAGCTTACAGCAACTGGAGGACATATTTTTTCTTTAGCTCTGGAATTTATTACCAAGCTAAACCTGAACTTAGAGTTTTCCAGCCACAGTGATAGACTCCTTCCTGGGTTGCAGAGCGCACCTGAAAGCTGTCATCAGGATGCAAGCAATCTTAAGAGAAAGATTAAAGCCCTTGGCAATTCATATCATATTGTATTCTTCTAGTGGCAAATAGAATTGAATATCTTCTTGAGCTAGTCTTTTATCTCTCTGGAATAATTCATGGTAATATCTTTCTAAAAATATACTTAATGACTCCCAGATAAACCTGGTCCATAAAATTTCAGGCCTATGTCACGGTGTACAGAATTATATACCGTACTAATATTATATGAGAAAAATAACACATTTATGACAAATTGAAGAGAGGCCTTATGAGATTGACTGGATGATAAAATGGCTGATGAAATTCAGTGTAAACCAGTGCTGCATGTGGGGAAAAAGATAATACTACCTTCACGCATAATGGTTATCTCTGAGCCCATCATTTTATGACTTAAATGCAAGAGCTTGGGGTTATGGCGGTAGTTCCACGGAAGTATCTGCTCAGACCTTGGCAATAGTGGGGAAAAAAACCAAATCAATTACTGTGAATTGTTAGGAGAGGGTTAGAGAATTATACCACTGCACAAATCCATGACTTGCCCACATCTTGAATACTAATGCGTAATCTACCTATCTCTAAATGGACATAAAAGAAGTGTAAATGTGAGCATATGATAACATATGCATGTGTAACCTTGGTTTTATTCTTTATTAGGTAACCAATTAAGACTGTTATTTGAGACGAGCTGCGTGGTCCTTTGAACTGACCCAGGGCTCATTCTTACATGTGACTCTGCCTGCTTTTGCCTCTGTCATCACATACAGCTGCGTAGAGTGGGTATAAACTTCCCCTGTCGAACGATCGTAGTTGTTCTGTCCATACAGATGTATAAATGATAGAACGCCCAGCTGTCTGCTCTGCTGGCACATTGGGCACCACCGATAGGTAGGCGGACAGAACACATCTAGAAGAGATCCTTGTAAAAAAAAAGGGCTTTCTGTTATAGGTGTTATTTCCACCTGACTTTCTCAAGGTCAAAGGAAAAATGCTACCTCCCTTCTGCTGTCTATTTTTGAGGTGATACTTTTGACACAGCAGCTGACTTCTTTGCTATAGCTGTAACTTTACAGCAGAATCCAAAGCGTTACAACATGCAAAGAGAAAATAATAGCATTTTACTGACTCTCTTTGGCCTCCTACCACTATGCCATTGGAAATTAAGATTGTCAGAGTTTTCCCAGTAATTCTGTTAAGAACGTTTCCAACAAGGTTGAAGTTCTTCTATTATAAGCTTATTCTTGGCATTTGCTACTGATTTTGCCAGAATTGACCCAATGTGCCTGACGTTTCATACAATGGAACGTACAGCAAGGTGGATTTTTCTTCTAGAGACCTTGGAATTGGTCAGACAAGGCATTTAGGAGAATATTTTTTTAAAAAAATGGTGAGACTGTTCTAATGTTTCTCAGCTTTTTTTTTTTTTTTTTGGCATATCATCTATTCAAAACTGAATTTATAGCCTAAAAATTCCAAGTTTGCCTTAAATGGATGTTTTTGGCAGGATTCCAACTTTAACTATTTGGAAGAGGGGTGTTTGACCTGGAGTTATTTCGTTTTTGAATATGGTATCTACTTCTGCTATTAAATTGGAGTTTATAAACTCCAAGCAGCGATAGTAGGGGAAAGAAGGGAACAACAAAGAAAAGCAGGGCCAAGCTGGTGGATCACAAGTGGATTATAGCTGTGGCCGTTGTTGGATGGATTGGTATCTGGAGAGAAGAGGTCACTGAAATATCTCAGCTTCCCATGACTTTTGAAGGTTGTCAGACAACCACTATGCTGGGAGATACTTTTTCAAGAAAATGGCTTCACTTAATTGTAGGAAAAATAGGAAGTGTTTTGCATCCTCTTCCAAGTAATCAAAATCAGAACAGTCATTTTGGAAAAGTTTCCCAAATATGTATAGATTTCTGCTGCTACTGCAGTTATATGGTAAGATACAGCATAGACATGTGAGCCCTTAAATAGGGGGCTATGGAATTTTAAAGAAGAAAACAAAATGTTAAGTGGATTATGCCCGTGGAGATGGAGATACAGTAAAGAACATTAGCTTTATGTTCCGGACTACTTCACTAGCAAGTAAAGCCGGATCTGACTCGCTCACTGAAAATCTGCTAAACTTTTCATGTTCTTTGTCAAAATTGTCCTTGTCAGAACGTCCTCACTTTGCATTCAAAATGAAACGGGTTTGCAGTTCATCAGATCAGTGAGAAATAGAGATAGAACCAAAATTACTGGATGATGCTTACTGCATATTTTCATTTTCAATTGTTGCTTGTTTTTTTTAATTGTTGGCTATTTAGTTTGCTTTGTTTAAATTTCAATTTGACTTTAAGTGGCTGTACTTTCCAAAGTTTTTCTGGTATCTCTTTTTTGTTTCGTTGAAAAAAACCTGTATTGTTTCCACTAATATTCGGCTGTGTGTTAGTAGTTTGTCTAAAGGGTTCCTGCAGCTATTGCTTTTCTTCCTCCTGGAACAGACTACTTTCTCTGAAATCTACCTTTGTAAGCTGGTCATCTTGCTTAGTGAGCTGTTAGCCATCAAATAAGGGAAAGTGATACCCAAATTAAAAAAAAAAAATCACTTTGCTTTTGACTTTTGTTGTGGTTCAGACAGCCTGTCCAAATCTCCTGTAACTGGAGGAGAAGCATCTTATCTTCAGTTGGACAATAGGGACAAAAAATTCTAAATTCTTATAAAATGTGGTTATCTTTTATAGAAGTCTGTGCAGCTTCAAAAGAAGTGGCTAACTTTTTCACATAGTGGAATGTGTCAAATTACTTCTCATAACTCTGAAATTATCTCTGTTATTGGAGATCAGCAGGAACATTGTGTTTCCTGGTGCCCAGCACTCTGGGTTTTCATGGAAAGAGGGCAAATGCTTTCATTTTTCCAATTTTTAAAGCTTTTTGGACATTGGAACTGGCAGAAATTGTCTTTTCCTTTTCGTATGAATATTTGATTTGGCATAGAATGCTGTGGCTGGAATTGCTTTATATTAGAAGTATTTCCCCAGAGAGATATAAGCATGTGATTTATTAATCACTGGTATTTTATTTAACAGATAAATTTCTGCCTTTCCTTCATTCTTCTTGTTCAGCATGTGGACAATGTTTATTTATTGTCACTGTTGAGATTGGAATTAATATGATAAAATACCAAATTAGCTCAGGCTTGGGTGGATTCTGGGGCAGGTCTGATCCAGATGTCAGCATTAGCTGATATCTTAATAGTTGCAAAAGTTTGGAAGTAAATCCTGTTCAAATGTAATTGAAAAGTTTTAGCTAACTCCTGGAATCTCAAAGATGCAGAAGAGTGAGGACCTGCACAAATGCAGTGCCTGAACCTTTGGTGCTAATTCATCATATCTTTTCTGTGAAATATGCAGTTAACAGATCTGATCACTGCTACACTGAGGGGAACTGATGCCTGTGGTTTTATTTTTAAATGAGGAGGCTTATTCTCTTACCTGATTTTATCTGCTTATTATGCAAGGAAGGAGATCCCTCTCTAAGATACTAAGGATTGGTTTTAGTTTGAGAGATTTATTTTCTTCTTTCTAGGTCAGTCTGTAAAAGTCAGTTTTGCTGCTCTCATTCCAGTATATTCTAATCTCACGTTATCCAAACTCCATGCTTCCAGCTAGTCTCAAATTTTTGGAAGGCCCTTGCATGTAAAAAACCAACCAACCAAACAAAATGTGTGTGGGGAAAAGTATAGGTGCCCCATGGCTTTCAGCTACGGTTGCTTACTCATTTCTGGCCCTGGGATAAGCTGCTATAGGTCTTGCATGTCTTTGGAAGGAGATTTGGCTGTGGCTTAACAGTGAAAGCTTAGATTTTCTTTACGTTCCCAAATTAGAAAGTTTAGTTGTTGGCTTCATATAGCCCAAAGGCCTAATACGGTAGTGACAGCAAATACTTGGGCCAAGTTCCACCTCCTCCTCTTTGCATCGTGTGAACAGCCCTGGCAACGGGGTGGAAAAGCAGTGCGACAGGAGGTCCGTAGTCGAGCGTCACTCTCTCGCCTGCGTGGGGACTGACAGCTTGAAAATCAGAAAGACGTTTCTTAGTGGCCGTTTTCAGTTCCTGCTCTCTAGGAAACTTGACCAGCTCTCCAAACTCCTCTTGCGGGTTTGAGAATCGTGTGGGAAATAGCTGACTCTACCACGGACCAGTGTTTTGTTGAGTACATCTTGGTGCACATTAGCTATTATCTTTACATTCTCTTATACTAATAAAAAATAGGGAGCAAAATGCATTTTTACACTTTATTAAGCAGTTGAAAATATACAGTACACAAGTAGGTATGTTTGGGAGCTGTGCTTAGTGCCCAAGACTGACATAGGTCCAGTTTTGATTACAGTTTCCCCAGAGCTTACAGAAAAGGCACAACAGAGAAGAAGAAAAGTAAGATATTTACCTTTGAAAAGGTGACTGCTATGGAAGATGTGTTTCAGAATTTTTCTGATGTTCACAGCTTATGCCAGAGCCTCGAAAGGTTCATAGCTGAGGTGTGATTCATGCTGAATAAATACCCCAAATTTCAAAACTTAACTGAAACTTTCACTTGTGAAAATTGGACTGGTCATGTTTGAAAAATTTCTCTCAGACTTCTTTGAAAATGCCTTCTTCTGTGGATGGCAGACACATTAATTTTTCTTGGAATATTTTCATGCTGTCATTTCACAAATGTTAAAATATAGAAGTGACAAAGCCAGATAATCCTGATGGATTTTTGGAAAAAAAGTTTTGGAAAAAGTTCACCTTAGTCCAGCTGGAATGTGGGGCTATGGTTTGAACTGGACTTCACACAGTTCCTATGCCTGCCCACTCTACGTTTCATCCTGCGTTTCATGCTTTTTTGTGGATAGGCACTTATTAAGTGCCACTTTATGAATTGGTATGTAGGCTACATGAAAATCATCCAGCTTTTATTAATATCTTTTCAATTTTTTTTGTTTTATTTTTTCCTTCCAGCATACCAGTCCTAATAGCAATTTTATGATAGATCAGGTTTCACTAGGTTAAGCTGCAAGTTTGTCACAGAGCACTACTAACAGTACATGGTGTGTCCACATGACTTCCCTTAGGGAAGTCTTTACATTTACAAAACTTACCATTTTTCCCATTCAGTCACTCACGCAACACTGCTCTGAGGTAGGAATTTTTTTTATTGATCAGAAAATTTAAATCGGAAAATGAAAGAACTTTTGTTCGAGGTCGGAACAGTAGTTATGATCCAAACCTCAGGCTTTTCCGATTTCCATTCTGGATTGCTACTTTGCACTTTGCTGTGCTTTGTTTTACTTCTGCTGTTGAGGCAGCAACGTGTTGCTGAAACTGCCCCGGTTTTTATTGATTTCCTTTTGACGTCTTCTGAGGTGACCTCCTTTTATGGTCTGAAGCTGTTCTCCAACTGTGAAAATAACTTCTTTTATAAAACATATTATTTTATTGAAGAACACTGGTTTAAGATAATGGAAATGACTTATGTGTCATGCTTTGACTTGCCGGCAAAGGCGTGGCTGCGGACTTGGGCCTAAGAAAACTATTGACCTGGACACTCACTGACTGGCTTTTCTGAAGATTCAGTACAGGGTCTTTCATGACACTTTGGGTGTACCTCAAATTATTGCCAAACCCTTTGGAACAGTTCAAAAGAGTGTTGATTGTGTGCAGTCCTCAGTAGTAGGAGGTGCCAAAAATATGAAGAAGGTCTTTTTTAATATTTTCCACAATGTCACAGAGCTATTAATGTAAATTACAAAAGATTTTCTGATTATCAAGGCAAGCTACAAAAAAGGAAAATGTGGTGTAATCCATATAAATCACTTGACTAAGTCACGCACAATAAATTCAGTGTTGGTGAAGCTAAGCTCCTCTATCTGGCACCACAGTTTGCTCTTTACAATAAACACTTACTTTCCTCATTTGACAGTTGGTGTTTGTAATGGACCTTCTTCATCTTTGTTCACACCCTCATGATCTGCGTCTGTGCTTGCACTCTGACCTCGCTGGCATTACTAAGAAAGCTAAAAACTGAAAAACAATAGGGAAGTTGCTGCAGAAACAGTTAAATATTTGACCCTGTTTACTGCCAGCTTAGATAAAAATCAGATTTATTTCCTTCTGAAGAAAAATTCTTCAACACATTGTATATGCACTGACACTCCTAGGTTTATTGCAGCCCACTGGAATAAGGGGTTTCACATGTGTTGCAGTGGAGGGAACGTTTTAACCATTTGCTTCTGTTTGCCATCTGTTTTCTTTACCAACTCAGAGCTCGTGAGAGTTTCACAGCTCCAGATGGTTTTTTCTAGGCCATGGAGAGCACAGGCGTCACTGCCTCCCTCCATATGTCCCGATTAGTTACAGCAGAGCAAGGTGTCCTCTCCTGCCCTAGGTGCTCTCCGTATTGATTGAGCAGGGCTCATCCTCCCTCCAACAGAAGACTGGGTTGACTGGAAATGGGATCCCTTGCGTGACGGTGGATTGGGTTACTGCTACAAGATGGGAGCAGCTGAAATGTCTACTTTCTGTATAGCTTGTAGAAAACCCTTTGGTTTTTCTTCCATAAAATGCTGTTGTTATGAGCGTATACCTGTCTTTCACTGTACCCAAGCAGCTGATTTAGGACCTTCCTAATACAAGCATTAAAATAAAGAACTAAGAGCTTGGTTGTACGTGTTCTATTAGACAGGAACGAGATCAGTAGATAGGATTGTTTCTTTGATCTGGTGCTCACTAAGAGATGGATGGTCATGTTTCTGCTGTAGTGAAGCAGTCCTGGTTATGTGACTGTTCATGTTCTCCATGCAGAACCCCTTTTATGGGGACAGCTGGGAGGAGAACGTAGCCAGTAATTTGTAGATGTGGTCAAGCACGCTGTGTGAGGTTTGAATTTTAAAAACTCCAGGGACAGCTGTGTTCCCAAAGTCTTGAACGTTTGGGAACTCAGAATTTAAAATACTTGCCAGTTGGAGGCGGTTTCATCTGGCGTAGAAGACCAAACCCAGTCATGAAATGGGGACAGATGACTTGTAAATAAGGACCCATGCAGTTTGCTATCTTCATTTTTGTTGTTGTTCTGTTACTCTTTTCACGATCGAGTAGAAGGAACTGTCCTTAAATTAAAAGCATATTTGGTTTATTGTACATTTTAACCTTAGGAGCTCAGGATAAAAGGTGCTATACAAATACTACTACTTCTGTTTTGTTTTGTGCACCTTTAGCTGCGTGTGGGTTTCATTCGTCTGGATCTGAGCTCTCTGGAAATACTATTCCTTGAAGAACCAGCAGAAATGAAGTTGATGTCATTTCGGAAAGTACCGCTTTAGAGAGACAGCGTATCTGAGAGTGAAAGGAAATGAAACAGTGGCCTTTACCCTTGGATAACTGCAGGTAAATCTGCTAACTGTATTGGCATGCATCTGACTTTTTTCTGCTTCGCTGCTTAGACCAGGCCAAGATTAAAGACGCTCTGAGTGGTGACATTTAAAAGCACAGACAGTGCTTAGTGTGACAAGGAGCTAGGGAGATAGATTAAAAATACAGGGTCAGTCTGTGCGGAGAAGGCTCAAGAGAACTGTTTTCCTTTGTTTTCATTTTAACTAAGTCCTGTCTCCCCATTGATTCTAAGCTTATATTGTAACTTGAAAGTTATCTACTGATGCCATGCATGTTATTTTCAGTTTATTTCTCTCTCTCTCTCTCTCTCTCTCTCTCCTCTCGTCCCACAATATCAAACTCAAAGAAAAGTAGTAGCGTAAAACTGGTGTGTGATTAATACCTTTTAAAAATATACTCACTTATAACGGTTAAGAAAACTTAGAATTCCTGTGTTCGTGTCTATGGGTACATTTTGCTCTGAACTGTACCTGTAATGTCCTTAAAGGAAAAAAAAAGAAAAAAAAAAAAGCGCTGGCATAGGATAAATGAGTTATCCTTTCAAGCGGTCGATATCTTTCCCATCTGTTTTCAGTTCTCAAATCACTGCACACAATCCCATGACATTCAGTGCCGTTGACTGAAGAACAGAGTAAGTTTACTGTGAAAGCTGTATCCTGCACAGTGCTGTTACTTGACAAACGCCACCACCCTATGCCACCAGTTGAAGGATTTTGGCAGTGAATCCGTGCCGTGAAACTGACTCTAGTTTTCGTGGAGGAAGCCTAGTGTGTCAGATGTGATTGATTAATGACATTACTAAACATCAGTAGATGAGCCACAGATGGTTTAGAGTCTTGTTTCAGAAAAGTGCTCACAAACCTGACAAAGAATGACAGTTCCAGGACTGTCTAGACCTCTTGGATGCACAAAATCGGGTTATGAGCAGAACTTTACTCACATGACTTTGGATTCAAACTAGTGTGAGCCTTGCCTGTGGTCCTGTATAGAGGGTCTGTGGTTCCACATAGACCTAATTGAGTGAACTTCAGTCTGTAGGTTGTGGTTGCCAGCAACCACGAATCCAGAGCAGTGTGGGTGTATCAGTGGTCTCGGTGACCAAAGCCCCTGCAATTCTTTTTTCGTAAATGCTAATACCAGCTTGAGTAAAGCTAGCTGGTGTAGGTTAAGGGGTGCTGCAGTTGAAACTATGGTTATGACTTAGACCTTTGCCTAAGAAAATAAGATTATCTGAATCTTAATCTGGAGTCGCCATAATCTCCATTGAGAAAGCAGCCTTTATATAATGCTACATTTGTCATTCTAGCCATAGTATAGTATACACATTTACAGCCATGCGTTGCTGCATGCATGATATGAATGTGCTGTCTGCTTCTGGTTTGGCTTCATATACTATAGCACTGGGGCTAATTTACAAGGATTATTTCTGTTTATGGTTTAAGTAATGTCCATTCTCATTGCTCAGAATACCATGCGATTGAGTACTGCTTAACCTTAAGTGTATCCGGCCCAGCTGTGAGGTACCCAGTTTGTATCTGTGCTGCTCTGATCAGACCCTTTTTACTTTCTGTGGTGTCAGTGAACTTGCTGAATACAGGTGCAAGCTGGTGTTGAATTTTCCAATTAATTGTCTAGCTCCAGAACCGCCCCTCCATCTGGCTCGGCAAGCGGTCTCTGTTTGGCAGGGGCCCGCGGCAGGAGGACCGGGAGTGAGGTGTTAGCAGAGCTGGGCTGGGACTGAAGAGCGTTCGCAGATCACGGCCAAGTGGCTTGACACTGCTGTGTCAAGTTTCACTGTCCAGTGAAAATTGCCTTTTCTCTGCCAGTCCATCATTTTTTGTGTGCGTGTTGAAGCTGGTAAAGGTTGTGTATGTGGTAGCAGGAGGACAGAGGTTGACACTGGCAGCCAGGAGCGTTAAAGATTGTAATCCTGTTGCACTGACTCATTCAGTGACCTCGGGTTAATCGCTCAACCTTCTCTTGCTAGTCAGCTGCAGCTGTGAAAATGGGCAAAAGCAATACTTCATCAACCTCCAGGGGCCCAAATCCAAACTGAGTTTTCTTGGGGAAGTAGAAATCATACTGAATATGCATTTCTGTGATAATAATTGAAAGAGAAATAGACAAAGTTGGGTAGTTAACTTGTCGGAAGTTTGTTAGGCAGTTGTCTCTACCTAAATGTGGGATAAGAGTATATAGAGATGTGTATATTTATAAAACGTGTGTTAAACTTTTAGTTTATTTTGCGAACTGTAATATTTTGAAAAGCATCACATGAGGTTCTTTTCCTCGTGAAGCTCTTTCACTGGCTTTCTCCAGAAGAATTATGTAGAACAAAAAGTTTATAAAGGACTTGCATTTGACAGCTACATAGATGTTCCTGTGTTTGAACTATAATCGATCCTTGTATGAGAGGTTATATATTTTATTTATAGATATTACAAATTGGTTACTCATGTGTCATGGGGGCAATGAATACCAAAGGCTTTAGGCCAATAAGAGAATTTTCTGTAGTGTTAAGGAACACTGCTTTATTTTGGTTCAGAAGTATTTCTTGAATAATTGTGGTTTGGAAAACCAAGTACGCTTTGAGTCCATCGCTGTGTTTGAACTGTGGATTTGGTTTTCAGATGAAAGAGCATAAAGTGGCACATGGACTCTGGTATTTAAATGAGTAAATAGTGCTTTCAGACTGCTAAGATGCAAGACGTAGGCCTTAATTTATGCACAGGTCTGCAAGTTGGACTATACATTGGGATAAAGAGACACACACTGAAAAATTTGGATTCAGGTTAACCAGCATTCAGAATAAGCTGACCTGAAGCCCTGGCTATCTGTTAAAGGTGAATTCGGATCCAGACTTAACTCATGAACATCCGAAAAGCACAGCGCACAGCGCATTTTGGTTTTGCCGCGTGGTCATTTGTGTACGGATGTGTGTTTGCATCAATGCAGAAAGATTTTCCCTTTAGAAAGTATTGTCTCTGGAGCCGTATATAATGCTGCATGGTGTTGTGGCTTCGCACAGAGGGATTTTTTACAGGGTACGTAATACTTGTAAACAGTCACATGATATCCATCGAACTGGTAAGAGTGCAAGTCAGGGCTACCCCCTCGGGCAGTCTTCATTTAAACACTCGTCTTTGTGCCAAATTTCCAGGCATTTTTCTCATCTAATGAACGCGTGTATTTGCGAACGGAGACCTTTTCTGGCCCTTCTCGTCCCTTCCCCCAAGTGCTGCACCTATTCCAGTGCTGGGTACTGCACAGGGCTTCGACTCAAACACTGCTCTGAAGAGTTGCAGAAAAGCTGTCAAAATGATTAAGAGTCTGAAATTCTATATTACGTTCATGTTTTTAAAGCATTTTGTTCAGCAGACAATATAACGTGAAGTATAACGACAAATCAAATACCTGGCTCTTACATAACACTTCTTGAGGGGCTGCTGTCACTTTATTGAAAGCAAATATTTTGAGAAGTGTGTCTAGCTCTGCAACGTGAGGAAAAAAATTGAAATAGTCTGTGCTGGTGTCAAATCATTTTTTAATAAACTGAGAACATTTATAGTTTTCAGTCTCCATTATAAGGTTTTCTTGGGCAGATTTGACTGTAAACTCACTCAGCTTATTTAAATAGGACTTCGAGACCATCTGGGATTTTGAAGTTTGGGGTTTTAAAATATTTTGTTCCTTACCGCGATGAGCAAGAAACTTCTCTGGAAATGCTTACTGTTGGCTAAGCTGGCAGGGCCATCAAACTCTTAAAGGGAAACTGTTTTATTTAATAATTCTGTCCAAGTGGGGAGGGAAAACACAGAATTAGTAAAGTAACAAAAGAAAACCCTGGCTGATTACTTAGTGAGTCAGAGCAAGCTAGGGAATTAATGATGGGTGAACAGTTCTGAAGAAAAGTACCGACACAAATCAAACCAATCTTTGGGAACTATTTATAATTAACTGTCTTCTTCTCTATGGATTTTTTCTATCTTTTTATTTGGGATCAGGCTTTATGCTCTGGCTGTCTGTGTATCCTGTTCTCTTAATGTAACTAGAACTTCAGCAAATAAGGACGGGAGGATTCCTGAGGATTTGCATCCAGCTGTCGCAACTAGGTATATAATCAGCTCCACCTGGTTTGCTGCCAGTGCGTTTGACTCACCTGTTCTTGAAAGCCCCTGCGATGGCATTTCAACCTTCTCTCAGCGACCTAATTAGGCTAGAGCTGTTACATAATATTTTGCATGTCTAATCTGAATATTTAGTGATGAATCTCAGTCTTGTTACTTCTCACGCTACTCATCAATGACTATTCCTTTTGTCCTGTGATGTTTTTAAAGATGGTTATCCTATCTCTCCTCATTTCCTTTTTTTCCTCTGGATTAAACAGCCCCAGTTCTTTCAGTCCTTGCTCAAGATCTCAGATTATTTTCCTGTGTATTTTCTCCAACAGACTCATCTTTCCTGAATTTTATTACACCAGAACTAAACACAAAACTCCTGCTGAAATGTTTCTAGTGCTAATTAGAGCAATTAAGATTTTTTTGTGTGTGTCTGTCTTAGTTCAATATAATATTTACCCTTTTTGGATGATAATATGATACTGTAAGTTCTTTTTCAGGTTATGATCTCAAAGGAGTGAAGTTTCTATAAGTTTTGGGGAAAAGAGGGGTTGAATATAGGGAAGATGTGTAAATTAGCGCTCTTACTAAAAGACATGTACATAGTATTCAACCTTTATCCATTCGAAGGCATCATCTGGACAGCTAGTTGGCTCACAATTACTAGCTGGTCCATCGGTATAAATATAGCACATACTGCCTCTTACCCAGCTCCATAGGAAAGGAGTGTGGGTAGGAGCTGGAGATCGTAGGAGACTTGTGTGGGGGAAGGAGTGAAAGGGGGTACTGAACAAGGACTATCTTAGCAGAAATAAGAAAAGCTGAGATTATTGTAGTGGAGGGAATAGGACTTAAGGAGAAGAGAATTGTTTGCAGAACTGCTGATGTTAAGACTGACTTGAGCAGGCCGCATCAGACGTAGGAGTCTGGTGCCCATCCTAGGACCCAAAAGCCTGAACTTTCTTCAGAGTCACTTTGTAGTCTAGCCAGATCTTTAATTGGGGTTTTTCATCAACAAATAGGTTATAATTATCTGAATTTTGAAATATATGAGAGAATAATCTATGTCTGTATGGAGTTATCAATCTATATATTTTCTCAGATGGGGAAAAAAGTTGAATATGCCTACAGAAGCATGATATAAAGAATCCCTGTAGCAAAAAATCGTACATCTCTATAACTAAGACCCATTTTGATATCTCACCCCTACCCGAGACAACATGCTAATCTGAGCATTTCAGCAAATGTACAATTTACATTCATGGTTTTATGTTGGAAAAGCGTGGCAATCTGTAGATGAAAAATCAAACTTATACTATGAACCTATTTCAGTTAGCACAACAGTCAACATAAGAAATATTAGGGAAATGGGTGTATGAACGGGAAGACTCACTGCCAAGAGTTACTTAGTGATTTTGTTCGTCATCTGTGATTTCCATTGTATTTTCTATTTTGATATAATTTCCGTGTTAAACAACAAACAAACAAACAAAAAACTTTAGGCTCCACACAGTTTTATTTAACATTATTTAGCATGCAGGTTGCCAGGATGTCAAGAGCAATAAGTATTGTCTTGCTTTTATGACATTAATCTCTGTGCTGTTTTACGATGATCACTCTCATTTAATCCATTGCAATCTCTCTGCCCTTTGTGCAACAGGGGTAATGGGAGTTGGTGATTTATTTTACTAAATCCATTTGAGAAATTTTGAGGTGCAGAGATTATTTTTCTTTTATCTCACTTTTGTTTTTATGTTGTGATTTTACAGCTTCTTAAGGAGCTGTTCTGAAGAGCACTGAAATAAAGGCTAACATCATTGGAAGCATTGCAGGATTTGCTTGAGGTACATCGTGAGAATCTGTAGTTGGCGTTTCTCTGCATTGCTTATTGACCTGATGAGATGCCAACAGCTTTAGTTAGATGAGTGTTCTTGAGTAGGAAGGTGGTAACTCTTGTAAATGCAGTGCCAGCAGAAAGAAGAATGAAGTGAGGCATTTCTGAGTTGCACATAGACAATCTTCAAAAATGGTGTTTCAACAAAAACTTCTAGGCAAATTTTTCAATAAAGCTGTCTACATGACCATGTGGAAATAATGACACATGGGTTTGTGCCAGAGCAGATTGGTAGAGGAAGGGTGGAAAAAGTGTAGGAAAGTTTGTTCCTTTTTAAATGGTAAATTAAATTGTATTGACTGCCTGTAATAGCAGACATACCTTATGGAAATAGCCACATGGAGAGATCCATAATGAGGAAACAGAACATCAAAGAGTGTTTCCTTCCAAGCTAAAGGTTTCTTATGACTCTCAATGTTATTAATAAGAACCCCCAGCAGAGCTGAAGAATATATAACCAAGGGTTACTCACTTGGTACTAGCACAGCCTTTTACACCAGTGAATTTAAGTATTTATAAATCAGTAATGAAACTTCCAAAATGTTTTTCATATTCCTCACAGGCAAGGAAAGAATGTGGAAAATGTGCTCCTAAATTATTTCAGTAAACAATTTCCCCAGAAACCTAACCATGGGGAAGAGTGACATGGCTGAGGTCACGCATGAGACTTCCTTGTTTGGAGTTTTTCATGTGAACCAGTAAACCATACTGCTGAAGAAAGCTAATAGGTAATCTGCTAGGCTTGTGTTCCAGATTATACGAAGCACAGTTTGAGTCCATTAATGATACAGGGGACGAGTGACAGATGAACCAAGCAAATGAAATAATATGGACTTTTGCCAGAAAAGTGAAACAATTTTCTGTGATTTTTGGAGAGCTCTGACTCTATTGGAAAAGGGCGTATGTGCACATGTAAGAGAGCAAGTGAACGGTTAATAGCTTCCTGCCCCAGAGCTTCCCAGTTCAGTCTGGGAGCCTACATGATTAGACATCTTTCACATTATTTTAACAGAGGGGAATATTGAAATATCTGTGCAGCCTGGTGCTTGCCACATGTGAGGTGGTTGGTCAGATTGCAGGGATGCCATGCGCAACTCACTGCGCACTCATGAAATGATTCAGGAGCTTGTGATCTGTTGGAAAGAGAGCTGTGGAAAGACTGAGACTTTGAGTCCTGAGCATAAATATCAACTGTTATACTAAGAACTTTTTTTGGCTCAGCGTTAGTCGTTCACACACTTGGTCTCCTGCTCCGTTCCGGCTCTTTTTCCTTGTCTGTCAGTAAGCAGAGACTGGTGTAGATTGGCCTTGTATGTGACCCTGCCATATGTAAGTGGTAGTAATCAATTCTTAAGAGATTTTGATTCTTGCAGACCCTAGTAAATTGAGTCTCATTTGATACAATGTTCCCTTCACATACATGCACTCCTTGAACACATCATCTGCTATGGGATCTCTCTGTACGTGCTGCTTTTCTCTCAGGTAGGACGCTTTCTCACCTATTTGCGCATTGATAAAACTGTGTGGTCATGAGGGAAGGAAAGAAGCATAAATAACTAACAGATTCATAAGCGCACCATGGGGTGAGTATGTCATGGTATGATACAACATTGTCATCATCCCCTTCAAGGATACTTCTGTTATGTGCTCATGTGGTATGCACCTGGGTTTGTAACAGCTGAGCTAGACACAGCGCCAAAGGAGCAAGACCTCGGGGAGATTGCAGGGTGCGTGGTATCCGTGATGGATCACTACTGGTTAAAGATCTCCAGCAGAGTGTTTCACACACAGCAGTGTCAGTGTATTAACAGTGAGTCTGGGGGAAGAAGACTACTTCTTTCTTTACTACTTCTTTTTCCATGCTGAAAAGCGAGTGCTTCCAACAGTCATCCAAAATGCCTCTTAAACTTAGTAAAACTAAATGACTGTAATTACCCTGATGAATAGTTAAGAATTAGTTTTAAAGCCACGAGGCAAAAACTTGTTCTACTAACAGGGTAACAACTGGCCATCAAAATAAAACATCCCAGCTTTTTTCTTTCTCTCCTCCCTCTGCTCTCATTTAAACAGAAAAGCCCTGGGCCTCAGAATCCATCAGGTTTCACTGTCCTCATCTGCCCAGTCAAGTAGATGTACCTTCACAGTATGCATTGAAGGCAAATTGATTTTTGGTCTAAGATAGGAGGGAACGAACTCTAAATGTGTCTGCAGGTAGCCTGCAGAAGTGAATTTTGTGAAGACTAAGTTCTATTTTGAATATGAGTGAAATAAGAGACTATTTTTACATGGAATTTCATATCTTTTTCTTGAAAGTGAATATTAATAACAAAGAGTAAAAATCTGAGGCTTGCAGTCTTATAACATTGCTTAGAGCAATATTAAGGTGTTTGCATACCTTGTAATAAACGGAAGAGCACTGTGTAATTCAAATATGGAAGCTGGGGGAATGCAAGAAAAAAAAATCAGCTACATTCGGACGTAAATGCCCGAGAAAATGGATCAGAGAATCAAAGTGATGCTGTAAAAGCATACCTTGCAGAGCTCTACAAAAAGACTAGGCTTTATTTTCTTGCCCAGATATTTCAGTATACCAAATACTGATTCCAGAATCTGAATGTAGTTTTACTCAAAGAACGTTCGATTCTCTCTCAACCTCTGCAGCTGTGTAATTCCTCTGACTTCACTGGCATTGCTACTGGTTAGTGGTTCTTTCAGTGTGATCTGGCCTGAATGCAGTGGACTGCAAGCGGAGGGGGAGAAGTGGCAATTCTGATCTGGCCTCTCCTGTTGAGCAATCCAAAGAGGACAATAGTGTTCCATTCCCCTGAAACGAGGACTTTCTTAACGTGGTGCTAGAAGATAGCTACCGTACTTTGTTCTTTACCCTGGGGAACAAAACAAAACTCAAGCCCTGAAGTCACTTTGACTGCGAAGTTTGAGCCAAAACAGGGAGGAAAAACAAGCTGTGTCTTGAGCACAATGTACCTTCCCAGCAGTTCACGTTTTTCTTCTACTTTCCAACTAATAAATGTCTGCTCCACTGTGAGGCTTTTCTCTGAACATTTGGAAATATTTTAATGCCCTTAAAATTGCAAATTTCTATTAACAGGCTGTGCTTTCCTCTAGCTTTGGTATCCTTGCACCTGTTTTGCCTTTGGCACTAGGCACAGGATAATGAGGTTACCTAATGGGTTGAATTTTGGCTCCAAGCTCTTTAATAGTCCAGCAGGATGCATTTCCTACACTTGTTCGCATTTTTTGGTGGGCACAGGGGAGAGATGATGTGTAAGGAGTCCTTCCTTCTGTAAGGCTTTTGTGTTACAATGTTTGGTATTGTTTTGAGTCAGGACTTTGCTATATCATGAATTAGAGGAGAAGTCTGTTTACTGTCTCTCAGTAGAAAAACGTGCATGTCTTGGCTTTGATGTGACACTGGATTTTTCTGAGAGGTGGCATACTCCAGATTTCATCCTTTTTTCCTACCAATAGAAAACCTTGCCCTTGGGGACAGTTCAGCTCCACAATGGATGCAGTCCGAGTTGTCCCTATGGCAGCCAATGAGGCTGGCTGCAAAATGATGTACGACCTTCTTTCTTTCTTCGCAGGAAAGAAAACGCAAATGTTGCCCCGCTGCTACCCAGAAATGGGTGTGAACCCCTTCACTGCAGTACTGCTTATTTTATTTGTATACCATATAAGTTTTAAAAAGCCTCTTCAATATGATTCCTGTAAGTAGCTCCATTTCCAAATAGTACATTTCCAGATTTACTGATCCAGGTAGTAACCATTTATTATTTTTAAAACATCTTTTACTGAGGAAGCGTATTTTACAATTGTTAATGAACTTTTCTTGTGTGTTTTTTTTAATTGGAAGTTTGTAGTGTTTTTTTTTTTTTTAAGGTGGAGCCAATGGGTAGTCTAAATGGCAAATCTTAATTTTCACTTCAAAGCAGAAATGAGCTCCCAGTTCTTATAGTTTTGAAGAAAACGTGCCCCTTAAAGACCAAAAAGCAAATGAAATAAACCAGTGATTTTTTTGTTAAGTATATAAACATGTGATTAGTAAATTAATCTTGTGATGTTTTGGGCACAACAGTAAGTGCTTGAGTTTTGGAAAGTTGTGATTTCATAACACCTCTGAAAGTTTTCTGAGAAATCAACTGTCTTGCATATGTGAAGTGACTTCTGATGTCTGTCAGAGAGCGAAGAACAACCCAAGGGCAAAACTATTGATCTAGTATCAGTAATTGCAGCAGTGATTAGCTTGTGTCAGAACACATTTCTGTGATCTTTTTATTTGCTTCATGGGTTTGAGCCTTTGTTCTCTGAAAATTGTATGCGCTTAAAAATGATGAGAGGTGTGTTTAAAACATAAAGAGCCAGAGGACAAAAACAATCACTTATAGAGTACAGTAATAATAAACTGGTCACACCAGGTGAGATTAGATTATTAAGAAATAGAATAGAAAACTGAAAATACAATGGGATAAAAATGTACTTGCAATGGTTCCTTGAGAGGAACCTCTGTACTGTGCAGGCTACCTCGACTGTTGTTCACTGATGTCATAATGACTCCGCCCAACTTTCTTCTGTGCACTCAAGAAAAATGTCTTTGCCTGCTTTGAATGTGTGAAAACAAGTACAGTTCAACCTAAAGACTGTGGTCGCTATTCCTGGGAATGTGGTTTGTAGGAAAGAAGGAAGGAAAGGAAGAAACCACTAAATTAGCTCCCGCGCTGGTTATTTCCAGATTTCCTCACGCAGGCTTGCTCTGTTAACTCCCGTTCTCTTCCAGACAGGTATTCCCAGTCCCATTACGTCCACATGACAGTAATCAGTGGTACAGGAAAGAAGCAGCTGAAGTTGCATAACTTTCCAAGTCCCACATGGACTGTTTTCTGATGTTTTCTGATGACTATAACTGCCTAAGATTGATCAGTAATGTTTGTCACTCTACACCCTCGCTACACTTTCGAAGTCCTATAGTCAGGCTTTCCCATGTGTTCCACCTGATCGTATAGAAAGAGGTATAGGAAAAGACCTGCACAGCAACCTTGTATACTTCAGGTCCGTCCTTAAAAATCTTTCTGTGTCATTCCTACAAATCCTTGGCCATGGCATTGACATGTCTATTGTGCTAATCAGACTGTCTCAAGCTATTTACTTCTGCTAGCCTGTCCGTTGTCAATGCATTATTTCTTGTCTTAGATTGTAAGTGCCAAGGGAGAACCTGCTTTTGGTTTGTACCTCCGGTACCTGTCTTGCCTGATGCGTATTCTAAGCCAAATCTGTCTGTGACAGAACTCATTGCCACCAGAGGACTAAAAGTAATATAAATTTGGGCTCTTTGGCTGTATCCTGCCCACTGCAAGTAGGCTGACTCCAGTACAAGTGTTTTGTGAATGTCCCATTGGGGATACAAGTCAGGGTTATTCTAGTAAATCCTAGTGTGATGCATCTTATAAAGCATTTCAGTCACACAGCAGAAATAGTCAAATCTAAAGGTCAGTTGCAGTGTTACTGAGTGAAACTCATCTTTTGTTTTATTAGTTTTAGTAAATACAATGCAAATGAGGAAAAATGCCAGTCTGTACATACCCAGTAATATGTTCTTAATTCCTTAGTACCAAACAGGCACCATTTGGTAAGTCCATGAAAATACTAGTTTAGTGTTTAGCAGTGCAATGGTCAAAACCGAAAGTGGCATGTTAGGAATTATGATGAAAGGAAAAGAAATTAAGCAGAAAGCGACATTGTCCCTCATACAAACCCCAAGTGTGTCCATATCTCAACCCAATTTCTAGTTTCCTCTGGCTCAGGACGCAGCAGAACTAGAAAAGCTTTATAAATGTCAACAAGTAGGATGAGCAGTGTGGAACAGAGGGGAGCTGGAGTAGCCTTGAACTTTCCAGATTGGGAAAGAGGCCTGAAGGGAGGAGTGTGTTACAGGTCTCCCCAAAAGACAAGCAGGAAATGATTATTCACTATTTTTTCACAATATAAGAGGTAGGGGACATGCAATAAAATTAATAGGTAGCTTGTTAAGACAAACAAAAATAAGTGCTTTTTAGACACCTTATAATTGGAATTGTGGAACCCCTTGCCGCAGGATGTTGCAGAAGCCAAAAATATATATTAGTTCAGAACAGCCCTAGACAAATGAAGGGAAAATGAGTCCATTGGTACTGTGAAAGATAATAGTCAGCATGCTCAGGAAATCACTAAATTGCTGATTCCTGGATGCTAGGATGACATACCAGAAGTAGTAGTATTGTGTATTTGTCCTTTTTCTTACAGTTTTCTTTAAGCACTCATTGCTGACCTCAGAACGTACTGGCCTAGACTGACCTTTGGTTTGACCCAGTTTGGCTATCAAGTCACGGGTCTAATGCTTTTTTATAGTATTAAGGCTCAACAAGACATGGGATTTGAAATTTTCCTAAAATGAGGCCATGTAGATGTTTTTTCAATAGCACAAATAGAATAAATGGAATAAATGAGGTGTTTCTGATTAATGCACCTATGGAGTATATAGCAGGGCGGTCCAGGTAGTCCTTACCATATGTACTAATGCTAATTCATGTCCAGTTTGCCCGCTTTTTGGAGACATGGATATGGAGCAGGCTCTGTTAGGTGATATGAAGATATTTAGGAGAAAATAAACAATAACAGAGAGCAACCTGTATGTTAAAAAAGTAAAGCAGGTCTTGGGAGTGGGATTCCTTCCTTTGGAAGTCACTACATTATCTGGAAGTTTCTTGGTAAATTATCTCAGATGTCCTGTAAGGATCAATTTTAGACTCCTGGTCATAGCAGTGTAACTTCTTGATCTTCATTCCGTGTTTCAGCAGGCTAACTGAAAGCAGAATTAAGTTTTATCTGTATATCATAGTAGACACATGTGCTCGTTTGCAAAGAAAGCAACAATCTTTTAAGATTCTGTAGGTTACATTAAGAAGCTTGGAAAGAAATCAAATCTGTAAAAGGTTTTGTGTTCAACAGTGGTGAATTTTTCTTGCCCAGTGTGTCATTCAGACTCATGATTCTTCTAGGCAAGATTTTGAGTCATGATTTGTGCCACCCTATAGCAAAACTTTACTGTAGTTCTTAGAATTTGGTGAAAAATGTAGGGGAAATTAAATCCATATGCCACCCCCTGAGGCAGACCTCTATCCCTCCAGTTACCTTAAGCTCCTGAATTTCATAAACCACTTTTTTCTTGTTAAAATTAATACCACATTTAAGTTAGATAAGGTCACATGTTATTTAGTCCCCAGTGAAGATGTCAGAATTGAAATGATTTACAGTGGAAATACAACTGTAGTGAGAGCATAAGTGCTTGATATTACAGAATGGTGGTGAGATAAAGCAGTTTATTATATTGAAATCAATATAACACTATCAAAGAGCTCTGGAATGATGCTTTATTCTGGATGGACTTCCTCACTTTTGAGGCTTTCATTTCTGTGTAATATAATTTTTTTATTTTACTGAGAAAAGGATTTAATTGTCTAGAAGTAACGAGAAGTGCTTGGTGGATACTATGATCAAGGCTTCCAGCTGGACTCCTGACTGCCCTGCTAGCTTGGCCTGGAAAGGCCATCTTCAGAGATAGAAGAGAATTCACTCAAAAGCCCTCCCTACTGATGTTATCTATAAGTATAATCATAGATGGTTTTGTTATTCGGAGAGCAGTGTGGGAGAACGGATACCTGCTGGACAAGAGCGAATCCTTTCACAAATCTTGGATGTGGCTGCTTTGTCTAGGTTAAAATGAGCTTTTTCTTTTCTTTTTTCTTTTTCTTTTTCTTTCTTTTTTTTTTTTTTTAACCTTTGCCTATGATTTCCAGACACTCAGCTGTAGTTCAGTTCAGGTTGTTAGGAGTCCTGGATGTGCTCCCTGTGCACAGAGGTAATCTCTACAGCCTATGTACAGTGAGCCCAGACACTCTGAGGAGGTATCAGCCCTATTCCACGTGGGCTTAAAAAAAAAATGTGTAGTAAGGCTGATGCATCCTGGAGTTCAGATCTCACTGCGCTGGTGTACACATTAGCTCCTGGGAAATTCTGGGGACAAAAATACATCAATCCTAAAACAAATTTATCGGAATACGGCACAAGTAAGAATGTAATCAAACTAGGAGTCAGGAATCCTGTTGTCATATCTGACTTGTTGAACTTAGACCATGCATTTCTCTCTCCTATGTCTTTTTTTCCTTCCTATCTTTAATCTGTTTACAATATGGGATCCGTAGGGAAGGTCTGTTCCTTAGTGTAGACACAATGCCTAGCACAAGAAGGGAGGGAGTAGAGAGAAAGTCTTGATGTCTGTTGGCCCCCCTGGGAAATTTTATGCTTTAATAAAGTAGTAAAAACTATCAGGTGATGACACTTTTTGGGCTGAATTTTTTGAACTGGAGACCTAAAGGTGAAATCATCTGTATTGCATTACTCACCCCTGCGCTATCCAGACACTCTTAACTTTCCACGCATTGACAGATTACTACTTGAGTAGCACGCTGTAGGGTGGAAAGAGTGCTGCTTTGGCCACAAGCAAAGCCCAGTGCGTGGCAGTGGAAAGCTGCTGCTGGGACAGTCTTTTTTTCATTCCTTAACTGAACACTATAGCATTTATAACTGCTTACTTTTAATTTATAACTGATTATTGTGTTCAATTCCCAAGAAACAGTAAGAATGCAGAGTAATTCACAGACACAATATTGAGAGCACAAAAAATTGAAAGAGAATGACATGAGTGATTAGGACCCAACTTACACTACAACACTGCTATTCCCAGTGATGTCTTGTGTCTGAATCTGGGTTTATTGCCTGATCTTACCTGGAAAACCTTCATCCTGTTGTTGTCCAGTGACTCCTCTCTTGGCTAGTGTAGGGTTTTCCCTCTCTCCTTCAATCCTGTCTAGTCCTCAGAGCTGTTCAGAATCAGTCTGATGCTCATCTTTGAGACTTGCACTGTTTTTTTCTTCTTATAATTCCTCCTCTTTTTCCTACTGGGGGTCCTTGCTTTTCCTTCATGCCCCCTCTGGTATCTCTTTCACTTCCTGTTGTGTGGTCTCTTGCTCTTGTCTTCCTGCCCCTTTCTTGACAAGTCTTGTATTTATAGACTAACTTCTCTTATGATGCATGAATCTTTGCTATGTAGTCCTTAGGTGGCATGCTAGTGTATGTGTTTGTGGTATCACGCTTTGATCAGCAGTTATGTCGTCTTCTACTCGCAACAGCTCGTTAGCGGTAAAGCCCATGGTTCTTCCTGTTCATTAAATCTCAGATAAGTTTCAGCCCCCTTCTCCAGAACTACATTTGTGTTTTACTGAACTCTGTTGATCTAGCAGCGCTTTAAAATTGCTGCTAGGTCTAATCTATTTAGTTAAAAGAGCTATAAGTAGCCGTGCTGAGCCTACTTTCCTTAGACCTAGTACCAGTTAGCAATATTCTTCCTTCGTTATTGCGGAGTTTCCAGTTCTATATCTTCTTTGAACCTACTCTTGCAGTTCTCAGCATTCACTTGATGATCGTTCCTATACCACATGGTTTATGGGTTTTATTTAAAGACACAAATATTTTAATTGTTTCCAGATATGCTGCTAACGTCAGAGGACGCTGTTTGCAATAATGATAATAACATACACTTCAAAAATTTGGGAGTTCAGATTTGCTTATGGATAGAACTGCCAGTGAACCAGCTCTTTCATTTAGCTTCTAAACTTTTTACTCATACAGTTAACAGATAAAGCGACACTTCCTGTGATGATTGCTTGACTGTTTTTGTTCCACTAAAGAGCATTAAAAAATGAAAAATGAATAAGTAATATCCCTACAAAGCTGTAGTTTTTCTATGTACATAGACTAAAATATTTTATTGTGAATTATCTTTCTTTCAGGTAATGATCTGTGACGCGCAACTGTATGCCTCTAACATCAAGTCTAGGCTTTACTGATGGAAAAACGATCTAAAGGAGAGTTGTAAATGTGATTCCTCAGTTTCTTTCCCCAGATGGAGTCATCTTTTTAGTTATAATAATTACGCAGACGGGCTCATTGCTTCTGATAAAGTGGAATTTTGATTGAAAAAGCCTAACCCACAGAATGATCTTAGTTAACTACACCTGTGCAATGCCAGGAGTAGCCAAGTTCTCTTTCCCGTAATTCCAAAATAACTGTGAAACATATAAATTCCTAGTCTTGACCTTTCTGCGCATTCCATACAATCTTGGCATGAGAACATAGTTGCCTCAAGCCCAGACTTGCGTTGCAGTGTAACAGATCATGGGCAGGAGAACGATGCAAATGTTCTGTGCACTTGCACATTTATATCCATTTCTTCAGGGACCATAAAGCACGATTTTGTATGTTTTAATATACAACTTAACTTTTTCCCGTAAGCATGTGACTTCAAGGCCATTTGTCTCAGATGGTTATTCGTGTCTCTGAACATGTGTAGTTGGATTGCATCTTGTTAATATTGGCCCTCTCGTTTAAAGTCTGGAACTCCTACACGTAAGGCTTGACTAGAGACAGAGTATGTGGAATGTAACAGAGACATATGGAACCTTTCTCCTGCATCCAGTTTCAGCAATTAAGAGAGATTTTTAGTTCGTAAAAGTAAGAGATGAAAATGGTTGAGGTTGGATGTTATCTAAATTAAAAGCAAATTCCTTGAGCTCAATGGAATTATACCAGCTAAAGACTATTTTGATGCTATATCGATCAATCTCAGTTAAAAATAGTGACTCATAATGTTTTGGCTTGATAAGACTCTAATTCTTTAATTGCTTACATTAAAGAGACCAACAGCTTTCACATTCATATACAGAAGAATAGGTTGGAAGGAGGTGTCTGGGATCTTTTGTTTCTTTTTTATTTGAAGGACGTAGCAGAAGTATTTGTGAAAATGTTCTGCAGCAGCGATTGAGATAAATTTTTGTGTTTTGTTTAAAGGATGCAACTTAAAACCCGGCCCTTTTTAAAAAGAGTTAAGTGGGTGGGGTGCTTTTGTTATATCTTAAGCTACTTCCCATCATGGTGAGGAGAACTGGCTGCTGAACTATAACCAAAATTGCTACCTGTACATGTGCACCTGTTAGGATTTCCAGACTTGTGTAGACCCCAGTTGCAGTCCTGTTACAGTTTTGATTGCGATGGTCTATATAGAATGGTAATGAGTGGATGCCTAAATTATTATGACCAATTTGATAATTACATGAGAAGAGAGCACTGACTCTTTGAGAAGAATTGTGGGAGTGATCCAGAAAAACTGGGAATCTGTTTAGTGAGGATATAAGCGTTTATAAGTAGTAGGTCCAGATAGTTGACTCCTAGATAACTGCATGTCTCTAATACAGAAGAGGGATGGCTTTTTTCATTAACATGGACTCTACGAAACAGAGGCGAAAATAACGAGTAAATTTACTGTGACGAGAGCAAGTTTGACTGCAATTCTTGATCAAATTTCTGACAGGAAACCTGATGTTCTAAAATTAAGATGTGTTATTTTAAATAACCATAAGCATACAGGTTCTTGGCTAAATAACGAAATCTGATTCCGCTTCTTCTAAACAGTGTTTACTTCATTTAAGTAAACTTATTCTACCGTTGTTTGTGAACTGAGAATTAAAAAAAAAAAAAGGCCCCCAGCAAATCCTTAGTCTAGCTAATATGTCGTATAAACATATATGTAACTTAACATATAAAACTTTGCAGTTGACTGTGTATCTGTGATTTATTTGGGTCATAAACATCCTTTAGATAGACTAATAGGCAAATAGTTTTGAGCCATCCTGATGGCAACTTTGATATTTTTTAAATTCCATTTGGGTGAAAAGCATAGATTAAAATGAAGTGGCATTAACAGGAACCTGTTAGAGCTGAAATAAAACAAATGTCATAAAAACGTGAATGCTTTTTTAATAGAAAAGTGTAATTGAAATGTTATGATACTACTCGGCATAGGAAATTTCTGCAGTTCAAAAGGCCAAAACAAAATATGCCTGAAAAAACCTAGCTGATGACAGTGTGCCGGCCTAAGTTTCTGTTATCGTTTTAGATGACAGCAGTACGTGTATGCCCTTCACCGCTCTCCAGAGATGACTGCACTGAAACTCATGCATTAGCTATACCGTAACGTTGCAGCATCCTCATATGGTGGGAAGGGCTGTATGAGCAAATAAGAGGACTGGTGATTTAAGTGTCTTTTTAGGGTAGAAAAAAGTAGTCTAGTGTAATTGATAACTCATGATTAATAAATGATAACCTTTTAATATCAACTGAACAAATTAACTTTTATTACTGACTAAAAAAGAAAACAGTGCTGACTCTCATTCTTGCGTTGAGAAATAAGAGAGGCTGTTGCTTTTGCTGGTTAATGGTGAGGGAAGTGAATACTTGTCTATGTTACTTAGGTTTTAAGTACCTCTAGAGTTTTCTTGAACACAGAAACTCACAACACCGATGTCCTTCAAGATCTTTTTAAAAAAAAAAAAAAAGAATCCTGTGCAGGTAGAAAACAAGAAAGAGAAGCAGCTTTAAAGGTAAAAAATATTCTGTTTAATGCCCTGCCTGTACTCACTGCATCTGTTTCTCTGCAGGGCATCACACCTCTACAAGGTAGGTGCGTACGTAAGTTGAGCTTATAGTCCCACGTTCAATTAGGAAAAATCAGGTGAGTCTTATGTGAGCTATTTGGATAGTGTGCGCATAACGCAAACCGCATCTTACATCTTTTGCAAGAGAGTTAAATTAGAATTTTGTCCTTAATTTCTTTTAAATTTTGGAGTAGGTTAGTACTTGCTGTCATTAAATTGTAGTCTTTTCTTTGCTGTCTTCATTCTAGACTAATATTGGTGCAAACACTTTTTATGTGTTTTTAAATGTCTCAGGTGTTTTGGCAGTCCTTTCTCCCTTTCTGTCTCTTTTTGCGTGTATTTACTTGCCTTGGATTCAACTTTCTTTTTGTGTGTGTGTATGTATTACAGAAAGCATGACCTCAGCTCTTTTGGCTTGTTCTGTTAATAGCATACCTGAATACTTGGCAAAAAACCATCATTCAGTGAATGCTGAACAGCTCCAGGTTTCTTTAGGCAGCCAAAGGAAATATAAAATTAATTAGCAACATAATTTAGGTCTTTACCTGCCTTGTAAAAGTGCACAAATGTTTGTACTATTTAGAGGCTTCTGGCTAAGATCCTGCTCTCCTGTTCAAGGGTATCAGAAGTTTAAAAATAATTTACTGCTCAGGCTAATAATTGTATTAACACCTCCAAACTTATTTTTTGTATGCAAGTTGATGCACAGAAATAACACCTCCAAACTTTTTTTTGGTGTGCAAGTTGATGCACAGAAGAAAATGGGTGCAGCCGTACAATCAAGAACTGGATGCACCTGAAAAGATATTTAAAAAGATCTCTTAAAAGTTGTGAGCAAATAGTTTTCCTTGAGCCTGCAGTGCAGTCTGTTGCTTGACCAGTTCTGATTCCTGTGCCATGCAGCATGTTCTAGCCTAGCTCAGAGCATTATTGGACCTGTTATTAGTATAAAAGGAACTAATGGATATATTTCGATGTAACTTTGTTCAAGGCATTATTCTCAGATTTAACCCTTATAAGTGTACGCCCGTAAAGCTCTAGAGGAAACACAGGGGATGCAAGTTCCTGCTTTAAAACTTTGTTCAAATTTTAGCTAAAATGATGTTTTAAAGAATCCTTTACAGTGTCTGAAATCCTTCCAAAGGAATTTCTGAACCAGTCTACATCTTCAGAAAGAGATTTTTTTAGTACAATGAACTTAACATTGAAATAAAGCATGATGCTGTGACCTGAATTAGTGAAAAGTTGACTCTGAATGCTGGAGATTGTCTCCTTTATAGCAGTTCAGTGTTTTAACTATCCGTTTGCAAGTCAAATTACTTTTGAAGCTAAGTAGCTGCCAGAAATAAAAGCTAGTTATTAAAAACTATATTTTAATCCTGCGAGTGATGTTTACCTAGTTGAAGACAATGGACTACCTTGGAATTACATCTGATTTTTGTATTGGGTTACACTGATTGTTTTCACGGTGCCAAAAAAATGAGGAAAGGAATTCCAATATGTCTTAAAAACGCATTTTTTATTGACTTGTAACAGCTAACCATTAATGTAATTTCAGTAATGTGTTTCCCTAATGGTATAAATGCTAGGGCAAAAATAATTCTTAAATATACACATTATATGAAAAGAAAATATAAAATCTCAGCGATTAATAGGAAATTTATTTGAAAGTACACCACAGCAGTGTTATTGCTAATGATGTGATATCTACACATATATTTGAGTTGCACTGTATTGCATGGTCATATAAAAATGTGTAAATGTGAGCAGTATAGCCGTATTATCATTCATTTACACGTTCAGAAGGAATTTGATCTGAGAAAGATGCTCTTTTATGGAAACAACTGCTAGATTGAAATCACTTGCCCACTATCTTGCAGATCTATGTAATAAAACTAGATCACTTGGGATGGAATAGTTTGAAAAATTAAGTGATGTAACTGAGTCACTTCTGATTAATGATAATTTGTCTTTAACCTGGCTGATAACCTAAGAAACAGACGTGACTATGAGAAGATAAAGGTTGCTAAAAACCCTGCTTTCCAAAGGAAAACATTAGTAAGTAAAGCAAAAATATAGTAATGAATATATATAAATACAGAACATATAATTTTGATTACAATCAAAAATAAAAAATATGCATCAAGAATAACTGTGAATGCAGTCAAAGCATAAAACAACTATATTCAGCATAAGAAACGCCATTCAGGCATACAATAATAGTATTTTGCTAAAACCGTGTGCAACTCAAAGTTAAGTGAAAAGAAATAGGGGTCCATTACTTTCATGAACTCATTTGTGCAAAACTGCAATGATAATAGAGAAAAAAGGTCATAGTCTGATTCATTTGCTAGTTATATTTCTTGCTGCCTCTTTCTAAGGCAGCAATGCTTGCATTGCATTTCTAAGGTTTGCAATGCTGCTTTTCCCAGAATGTAGCATTTTAGTGGTTAGAAATAGCCGTTAAGATAGTTACAGGAGAACGGTGGTGTTTACTGGAAAGAAAGTGGAAAAGGGACGGTGTAGATGAAAGCATGAAGATGCAAACCTAGGAAGGAGACGAAGAAATGGATTGTGACTATCATTTCCCTGGGGATCAGCAACTCGGAAGTCCTTTGCTGGGCCTACTAGCCTTTACACGCTGCGTGGGATAATAGTCCTAGTGCCCTGTGTCTTGGTTGGCTGTCAGCTACGAGGAGGGTGAATTCTTTCATGTTTTGCAAGTGTTTTGATACTATAGTGATAAACCGAAGGAGCATTAAGTCAGGAAGATTTAGTCATACGGAAAGGAAAAACAAGGAAGTGGGAATAAAGCTAGGTGGTCCCATCTTTATTATGATGCTTGAACAGTAAGATATTTTTGGAAGTAATGAACTATTTCAATCTGCCAAAGTGTCTCTGAGAACGACAGAATGATCATTTTCAAATATATATGATTTAGCTTCCCCCTCGTTCCTTACCCTTTTTAACTCTCTACATATTTTTTAGCAGGGGAAAAATGTCTAATGGTCTTCCAGCAGGGGGGAACAAGAGTGTGGGAATTCCTTCAGGGAAAGGAGAGGGAGGGAAGCAGGAGTAATTGTATATGTTGGTGGAAGAAAAATACCTGTGAGATCTATTTTCTGGCATACTTTCTCTTCCCAGACCTTTCATGGATTATTTAAAAGAAATTACACCAGAAGGCAACAGTCCATTTATGATTCTGAAAAATCACTCTTTATATTAGAGATCTAGTGGAAACTCTGGCAGACTTTACTCTTTCATACTTTATTCTGGGACGTTTGTCACGCTAAGTGCTAGAGGAGTAACAATTGCGTTATATAGGACATCAGTAAATGTAAAGAAAGGTAACACAGAAATAATTGTTCCAAAATGCTCGTACAAAGAATCATGTTGATTTACTCATATACATAGGGAACAGAATAGACACCAGTTGGAAGTGCAAATTTGCGTCCATCTTGTTGTGTAATTTCCTCCTGCCACTAATTCTCTGCGTGGATTTATTATTCACTTGGAAGTTGTTCTTATTGTGTCTGTAAAATAGCTACAGTCATCCTCTTAGCTTCCTAAGGAAGAGTAGTGTAACATGTAAGAGTTTGTGGTGTTTTGGAGCAGGATGCATTTTCTGTCTACGTTGCTTTGTTGCATGTAAAGTAACTAGCTTTTGTGAATGATGAAGTGCTGCAGTTTTTCATCTTGGTGGGTTTATAAAGCTCAATCATCATCTCTCCTTTTATATCAGGTTCTGATTCCTGAATTTTGGTTGGAGTGGTTATTTATCCCTCAGCTAAACTGATGGGACAATCTGATTCCCTCTAGGCCCATTGGACAGTCCATTTGTCTATGCTACGCCAAGTAATATTTCCTGATTTTTAGCTGATTTTTCTATCTAGAAAAATAGATTTTTCTATTGTATCAAGATGATACAATATTTCCTTTCTTTTAAAGTTCCGTAATCCCAGTTTCAGGAAGAAATAGTTGAGACTTTATTTTATTTCCTTGGCAGGGGACCACTCTTAAATCAGGACATGTATCCAAGCAGCCGGCAGCAGACAGTCCATAAGATGCTGAGCAATAGCTGACTCAAGCCCTTCTTTGGGGTGACACACACTTTCTCAGTTCCCGTTTTCCTAGGTTGCATGGTAACCGAAAGGTCAGCCTTATTTCCCAAACAGTGGAAATCAAATGTAAGTTCACAATACTGAGCGGTTTTTTTTCATTCATCAAATCCTTCAGGGCCCATTCATTGCTAGTGTACGTGTGCGGGTGTATCTTTACTTTTCCATGATTGCTTTGTACAGCTGGACAGATGTGCAGCCTACGTGCAGTTGAGCCAGATGAGCATTCAAATCCTGGTGGTTCAACACATAATTGCAGCTTCCTTGCAAGACAGTGGAGTCCTGCCGAATCCTCAAGAGGGTTGGGTTTTTTTTTCACGAAGCAGGGTAATTAGGGGTACTTGGAAATGTGGAAAAATCCCATTAAAGAAGGGTGCATCTTGCACTATCCTACTACTGCTCGTAGGACTACTTATAGTAACATTTGATTCTGTGAGAAAAAAGTAAGAGAATCGGTTTCCTTTTGTGATAAATACTTAGCAATAGCTTTGACTAGGTGTGACACAACTAGGGTGAATGAAAAGCAAGCTGAAACACTATAATCTACAATGAAAAGCTCCTTTTTTCTGCTTTTACATCAGGGGTTTTTTATTGACTCACATCTAATACACTGTAAACGATTTGAGAGTAAAGTCCAGGCTCCGGAGAGGCTCCGAGTTCTCTTAAGAATGTTCTAAGATTTTTGTTGTCTGATCTTTTCCATGGGCCTAATTCAGTAACGGATCGCTTTTCACCAAAACACTTAAGTGTTTAGCTTAACTTCATGTGTCTGCTTTACTCCTTTGAAAAATATCTGTGCCTGCCCATTCTAGATCTAGTGTTGAAGTCCCAGCTGCAGTAAAATATACAGCTGGTTAGAAAATGCATTAGTTATCTTTTCCACGAAACACTTGGAGTTTTTCTTTTGGTTTGTTCCAGAGCGCCCTCTGCGTGTTTTGTTTTAGATACAAATTTAAAAATTTATATTGAAGGCAGAAATTTATCAGTTTCTTTTGGCCAAAATGGAAGATACTGATGTAGGAAAATGTTGCTGTTAAATCTTTATCGACCATAGCAGAATAAAATGAAACAAATAGAAAGGTCACTATATGTTAAGTACATGGATTGTGCTTTCATAAAAGTACATTCCTAATCTTTCATATCTATCTCAAATATCATTAACAAATACTAGCTGATCCTCTTGGACCTCAATTTTTTTCCACAGTGACTCTTAAGTTATTATCAGCCTGTAGAGTTATGCTGATAAATTCCTTTTTGACTTCTAATTGATTCAGCATACCACTTAGAAATCTCATATTTAACTCCTTGCAGTAATACATAGGTAAACTACATTCCTTTGCGGGGAAAGAAGGGGGGGCTTTGTTTGATTTTAAGGTTACAAAACCACTTATGCAATTCTTGGTTTAACTATCTGTTGTTAATAGTAACCTCCAAATAAAGGAGATAAGAGGAATAGAATTATCATCTGTGGCTTTTGGCATTCCTTGAGGAAGATTTAAAGTTAAAAAAGGAAAAAAAAAAAGCTTTAATTTCTTCTTTGCTGTTTCCTTAGTTTAAATATATACATTTTATTGAAGGAGATATTGCAAAGATTAACCGTGTTTTCCATGGGAAAGAATGTGCCCTATATTTTGAAACATTTTCTGTTTTGATTTTTCATCATGATTAATATTTAATTAAGTGGAAAGCCAGCACTGTGCCTTGGTTCTCAAATATGTGGAAAAGGACAGCAGAGTGCAGACACTGTGGGAACCATACATGTTTTATGCCAAACAAATATGTTCTCTTACTGGAAGTCCTCAGCTGAAAATTGGATGCTCTTAAACACTGAAACCTCCCACATATGCCTGGAAGGCCATTGAAAGGTCAGTCTCAAGGCTTTAGCAAATGAAATAATGGCAAATTTTTCTGGAGGGGGTAAGAAGTCATTGCACTAGGTGTCTGCTCTGTCCTGCGGCCAGAGGTTATCACTTCAGCAGAAGGGAATTTGTGATTACACCATCATTTCTCCCATTCGCTCTATGTCTTTACAGGGATTTTTCCACTTTTGGGTGTTACCATACCTGATATTCCTTAGAATTTAGAGATTGGAGACAGATCTGAGACCTTGTCTTTTTAGTGGCAATAATCTGCAAACAATGTTAGTGTGTTCTGTGTGCCAAATAACATACAAGTGCATAAATCCTAGTGATTTATCCGCTGACAGATTTCAGGATTCCCAGATATTTGTCCAAGTTTTAAGGCCTCCAGCCCTACTTGTAGTTCACCAGGTGCCAGATACCACCACGTTCCATTTCTCCCTGAAGTGCTTTATCCCCTGGCTAAAGTAGCAATATTCAGTCTCCAGTAATAGAGGATCTAGATGACTTTTGCTAATAGAAGAAAATTTCTCCAGTCTTTTTTTTCCTCCTTCTTGCTCATTGAAGGCCGCTGTTCTGTTCTGACAGATCTATCTAAAGTGTAAGGGTCGACCGGATGGTCTTCCTGTCTCCTTGGTCTTGTGAGCAGAAAACAGTAGTAATGTTTCTGAGCCATGTTAGACTCTTCTGTGCCAGAGTGACAGTTGCCTATGTTTACCGAAAATTTTTTTCACTGCCTTGTAAATTATGTGTCTTGAACAGCTATGGTCTTTCAACAATACAGATCAACTTAACTTTGCTGCAGATTCTCGTCAAGAGTTTGGCGCGCTCTATGTTTTTTATTTGGTCTGAAGAACAAGAGCTCAGACTTTCAGAGAAATGTTAAACTTGTGTGTATGTGCACATCTGTTTTCTTGCCAAAGCTCTAATGATTAAAAAAAAGCATTCCTGACAGCAGGAAAATTTTATGTTCCATTTTCCCTTTGCACAAAATTATACTGTATTTTATGTATTTGATTTATGGTTACCTGGGACTCTTCAGAGAAACAATTTCACTTGCAAGATTCTTGACAATGTATCCCTGTTTGTATTGAGAAGCACTAAGAGGCCCTGGCACAGTGAGGTTCCCAGGATTCTCCTGAGGACAATAAAATGTCATAGGATAGAAAATTGTGGGCCTGTATCATTGGATAGCAAACAGCAGTGACAGCCGTCTCGCATAACATCTGTGTAACTAAGGGAAATTTTTCTTGCCAATGTTTTCAAGGGAAAATGAAATCTCTAATATTCCTTGAGCCTTGTTTCCCATTTCTAATAGAGCTATGGCTGTTCATCACCGTTCATAGTCTTACCTTAGCTCTCTGTGTTGTTGTGACATTTTTACTCTTCATTTCTAATGAAGATATCATTAATCTTACATGTGCCAGTGATGCTTCTGGCAGATTTTTAAAAGGGCGTGAGTGACGGTCTACTTCGCCTGATCTACGTTACCTCACTCCAACCTGAAGGTTTGGAAGTGCTGGCAGTCCTTTGAAAGCTTTCTAAGTGCTATTTCTTCCCTCCTTTTGCTTTAGGACCCTAATTCAGTCCATTTTCTTTCTGCTGCTTTCAGGCCCGCTCTCTTCTATCTTTACGGTCTTTTATTCCCTTTGCAAGGGGGAGCTGGGTCCAAAATTCAGCCTGAATTCTTGGGTGAGCATTGTGTCTGGAGCTTCAGATGGCACAAGAGTGAAAGGCTGTACTCTTAAAAGTGACCATAGACTGTTTTGTTCCCAGGCTATATCAGATATGCCTATTTACCTTTCAGTTTCCTGGGGTGCAGTTTGTATCTGTTGTGGACATAGTCGAGTTCTTCCTCTTACTTAGGTTTCTGGTAAAATGCTTCCCCAGCCGAGGGAGTACGGAAGCCAGACAAAAAGGAATGGTAAATCCTTTGTATTTGTATTGATCCTTGGAGCAAAATTTCTAACTATCACTGAAGAGAGCAGAACAAAACTGCAGAAGCTCTTGCTTCATGGATTTTTCCCAGCTGGACTGATCAGGTGTCAGTGTGATTTTTGTCAAGACCTTCAGCATCATGTGGAAATATTACTTTCCAGTAGTGAGCTGAGGCCTGATGGAAGAGACAAAAACTGAACAGGAGTTTCATGACCAGCCCGAGGTGATCTGGGATTCTGGCTATTTAATTCTGTCAGCAATTGCTTGTGCATTGCCATGCTTTATGCCTCGAGGAGTTGTATGTTCTTGAGAACAGGTCCACCTTTCAGTATAACACCACCACAGATACTGGTTAGATATTGAATTCTGATGTTTGAGACTGACCTGCTCTTCCACACTGGTCATAGAGCTGTGGAAATGTGGTGTGATCCTCTCCCACTATTTGGCCAAGCTCAAAGCAGGGATCCCACCAACAGAAGCCACTCAAAATGCAGTTCAGTCACATAATCAGTGGCAGAGCAGACCTGTGTCTCTGGATCGTCTTGTGCTCTGTCATGTACACCATGCTGTTTTGAAATTCATAGCTAACTTGCTTTGTTATTAGAAGAAAAATCTGGAAGTGACAGAATAACAGTTAGTGATCCTAATACATCTTCATGCTTTTTACTGGTTATAGTGGCAGAAGGCCAGACTTTTCCTATGTCTTTCTGTCTCCTGGCACCAAGGCACAATTATCCTCAAAAGTAAGTGAAAAAATACGCTTTCTGAGTTTTTGAAGACTTTAAGCAGACAGATATAGTGCAGATATATTGAAAAATAAGAGATAATGCTCTGGTAAACATACCTCTATTTCCAAGTAGCAAAGTCATTACAGAGCCGTGTAACTCCAGTCTACCTTGCTTCCCCTTTTCACCCTCTCCTCCATGCTGCTGTATTCAAGCCAGCACCCATGGCCACTAACACAGGATGTGCGTAGTAGCTCAGGGTCTCGGACACGGAGCTCCAAAGCGTGTTTATCCAGCAGGTTTAGATCTGCAGGGCTGGCTTCATAGCTGGCCTCAGCTCAGGCATCTTGGCTGGCTCTGCTGCTGGCTGCTGACTTAACTCCCCGAGGGTCTGACAATGGGGTCAGCTTGCTCCTTGAGATACCGTTGACCTTTCTAACTAAGTTCGAATCAAAAATAGTTGGCGCTCTTTTGCTGTTTGTACCCTTTACAGTTTACAGATAAAGGTGAGATTTAACAGGTTTTTTTTCAGTAGTCCCTAACATATAGTTGAATGAACAGTAGACAATACCAGTAGCTTTGTATGTAGAGAGGAGAGGGAGAGCAAAGAAGCAGGCTGAGCTCCCTGCAGTTGGTGTGTATGTCAACATACAACCTCAGCAGTTTGTTTAATTTCTAGATGGTCCTGCTTGCGTCCTTAGTCAGGACTCCTGGGCTTTCACTCAGCGGGGCTAAAAGCACATTGAGTTTGAATACTGGTCCCAGCTTTCCTCTGGGTACTGATAAAAAGAGAAGCATCAGCAGGAATACTTGTTAAAAGCCTGCGACTTTGCTGGGTTACTGGCACTGCGGTAGCGTGTTGGAAAGCAAGATACAGTTCTTCTGCTGTAGCAGGATAGCATGATGATAAATAAGTCAGAGGTCAGGGAATAGA
Source organism: Struthio camelus (assembly GCF_040807025.1). Classification (NCBI taxonomy): domain Eukaryota; kingdom Metazoa; phylum Chordata; class Aves; order Struthioniformes; family Struthionidae; genus Struthio; species Struthio camelus. The sequence continues at coordinate 7,674,921 of NC_090952.1, read as the reverse complement.
GATGGGGATCTCTTCTCACTGGTGTGTGTAAGCTTTATACATCTGCTTTATCAATGCCCTTGACTGCATGGCCCAGCCAGTGCTTGAGGTCCCAGTTCATGTCGTCTTTGGCTGATGATTGTCGGTTGGCTGGTGATACTTCTCGCTAAAGAAGGGAGCTTGTAATTGTCCCTCCACTTTGCTCAAACAGAGAGCTGCTGTAATGGCCAATTCCTTCGCCTCCACCAACCCCTCAAGCATTTAATAAGTGGGAGAGACAGGGAAGGTGTACGACGGGAGTGCAATTGCTGACAGTCTCTAATGTCAGCAGCAAATGGTACCAAATTGTTGCACTCCAGCACTGCTGCAGTGCCGCAGCTCTTATGGCAATCTCATTCCCGGCCCTGGGGCACTGGAGCGAGAGAAAGAGAGGAGAGAGGAAGGAGCTGGATTATAACCATAAACCCCTCAAGCCCAATGGCAGAAGTCCAGAGCTTTTGTCATGTTGTGACACAATACAGTGATGCTTTTTTTTTTTTTTTTTCCTTTGGGTATCCTTGTGAAAGATTCAGGATTCATTGCGACTCCCTAGTGGGTAAAGTGGATTTGAAAATATCTGTGGACATGAAGTTTGGTTTACTGCGAGCGTTCTTGATTAATTTCTAATACTGAAGGTTGGTTTGATACAAATCTGCAAAACAGAACTCATTTAATGGGAAACATTATAGAAGTGTAGAAAATACTTGAAAAGTCATTATTTTAATTTCTTAACGCAGACTGTAGCTATTGCATATTATCTGCTGGCTTTGCAAGAGCGGATTCTTTGTTCTGTGTTCTCCTGTGTTCCTTAAAACTGAGGCAAAGTCCCGCGTGGGATTTTGGTGAATTCTGCTTTGCCTCCCTAAGTTGAGAGAGATGTGTTGCCACCTGTGTTAATTTGACAAATGAATAAGCTTTAATGGCATTCTAAACGTGAAAATAGTTTTTTTTTCAAGAGATGAGATCTATCTGTAAAGTTTGATTAGCTGTTATGAAAGAATTTTTTTTCCTTTTATTGTCTCAGTGCTATTGTACAATGTTATTTTGAAATGAATTTAGATGCTCTCATGAGAAGCTTATGATGACCTGCTGGGTGAGGCGTACAGAATAGCTACATTACAGTCAGTTATCACATGGATTCTTTTCTTCCTGAAAACCTGTGCTTAAAATCTTCATCGCTGACAAGCGAGATGAGTTTGCTGACTGCAAACCAATATGCACCAGTTTTTCTCGCAACGCAGTACTACCTTGCAGTCGGATGTGGTTGGCAATTTCTACTAGCCTAAGCTAACCGCTGGAATTTCTGAGTTTACAGGAGACAAATGGAGGGTACATCTCAAGAACCAAAGGGGCAGTTTATATGCCACCTAATGCATATACCATCTCAAAATGCATGCTGTTAGAATTTGTTCAGCAATTCATTTAAGAACTTTGCATTGTATCCATTTCAAGAAATGAGCTTACCTGCTGGGTCATAGACTGTCAAAAAAACCAGATATACCTAGCAGGATGGGAGGGTCTGTCAAGAGCGCTCTGCCTGCCCAAGTCATCTCTGGCCTGAAGACATACTGAAGAATGTGAACTTTTAGCTAAAAAGAAACTTAAGTTTCTAAGGCAGAGGCCGTAGAGGCTGCCGTTTTGGGTGGGTGACCATCCTGCCCTGCTTCCCTCTCTGCTCTGCTGCACATCTCTTCCTAACGCTTCCCTCGTGAGCCTTTACGGCCCTGCTCTGTCCCAGAAACTGCATGAAGTCACAGGTCTGGAGCAGAAGTCCAGTTTCTTACCAGAAACTGAGGAGGTGGCCAAAGGGGAGGGAGTGTGCATTAAGCGGCTCAAAACGGTGACAGTGGCTCTGAGGAGAGCTGCCAAAAGCTGCCTGTGAAGTTCCCTTTCTCCCGTATCAGTGGAGGGAAAGAAGGTCATGAGCCAGGGGGTTTGGACAGTATTGTCTCCCAGAGTGTTCTGAAAGCATAGCAAAAATGCTTGCGTCATAAACATGATTGTTGCTGAATGAAACCACTAAAGGGTTTTACTGTATCAGTGAGCCCTTTTACTTGTGAACCATACGGAGTAGGTAAGTTGGTGTGTGCATCCATACGCATGCGTTCATGGATCAGAGACCGGATGAGAAGTTGTTTAGTGGCAGTAAATAAATACTGCAGCTACTACTATAGAGTTTGGCTATATTGTGTTGTGAGATATTCAGAACTAGGTTCAAAAGAAAAATGCTTTTAGTTGTTTAAAATCTGTTGTTCTTCAATTTTTTTTTCTTATTTTGCTGCAAAATAGTTGACACTGTGTGTTTGATAGCTGCACAAAAGACTACTTCTGTGAGTCTTCAGGGAGCAGCTAAGGCGTAACAATATTTTACGTGTTACAAAGTACCTTTTTTACATGAAACACCCGTGAGTTGATAAGGTGACGAGAGACCTCAGCCACAGTGCTGAACAAGTTTGACACAACAGTTCTCTTGGAGGATGTAGAATCAGCCTGGAAAGCTGTGAGCACAGAAGCAGGACAAACTAGATAGGTGTTGATACTGAAAGCAAATGATTACAAAGCATCTTTCAAGCAAAAAAAAAAGACCGGAAAGTCTATACTGAGAACCTCTCTGAGGAGTACCCTACCGACCAGGCGAAGAGCTGCTCTGCAATAGAAAGCACTTGCGCATTCCTCTGTAAAGATTCCCACTGTGCAAAAAGAAATGAAGATTAATTGGGTCAGAAGGACAGAGCAAGGGCGCGTGACTTGTTACTCCTGCGGCTGGGGCACTTTCCCAGGGGTGAGGATAATCAGTGAATAAAAATTATAGAGTTTAGTGTGGACTGTTGAGGAATTTCTATTAAGTAAAAGAACAAATATAGACAGTATTTTTTGATGATTGTTCTTAATATCTCACTTATAACAACTGAAAATAAGATATCTTTGCCGTGAATGAACTACTAAAGTGTTACAAACAATGTGTCGTTAACCTAGACTGCTAATTTCTTATAGGTATGTGATCTGCTACAAATTTGTGTTTTTCTGATATCACATGAGCACTGCTTTTAATTTCCTGCCTCCAGTGGACTGTAACCTTGAATTAAACGCAGCATACGTTTCGGTATCATTTCATAAAAAAGCTTGATCCTGTGCAGTAGAACTGCTGAAGTCATGAGTAGACTGGCTGTTGGAGCAGAAACTGTTCTTGGTCTTGTCTCTTGGAATTCAAATTCATGTGTTTTGCAAAAAGAATTGTTGACAGAATCTGCATTTGGAATAATCTATTTGTGAAAGAAAAGGGGCCTGAAACTGTGAGGAATTTCTAATTAAAATTATTATTCTGACCCCTCTCCAAGGTCCTCCTTTGAAATTTTCCTCCTTCAGCCGTCGTTTCGTGTTTCTTTACAGTAGCACCACCTATTCCAGCTTCTAAAAGGGCTTTGTAAACATGTCCGAGTCTCATATACATCTAAGTGATGTTTTACTACTCTACGCCGGCTTAAAAGTAAAGCATGACATAAAGAAATCCAATTGCTTGCCCAAGCTGGATTGCAAGTTAATGAAGCAGCTGGGAAAGAGACCAGAACTCTGGATTTCTTCTGCATTCCTCATTTAGGCTTGTGTTGTCAATACTGTCATGATTTAAAACAGGGCAGAGGAAACTGTAGGCCAAACTAAGCTCTGATGTAAATGGGTAAGATCACTTTGTCTAGTTTGCTGCACTGAGGGAACTGATGAGTCAATGACCAAACCCTTAAAATTGCAGCAGATATATTAGGGAGAAGTCTCTCCCGATTATTATTCTTTCCGGTACAGTATATGGTTGGAAAATCTGTAGTCCCATGAATGAAAGCCCACTCTGGCACTTTCCCCAGCTAAGGGCGGGGGTGGAACAAAAGGAAACTCCACATTTTATATATTTGGAGAGCCGCTACAAAGGCAGAAAAATATTTTGACTGTGACTAAGTAAGGTCTCTGCTCTGCTCAAATGATCTCCCAGGAATCACAAGCTATGCTAGAGAAATCTGGGAAGGAAGTCTGAGAGGGTCATTAGTTCTGTTTTCAAGTTAATAATTTCCAAATTATTGCATTAACCTTTTCACCTTTTTCTAAAGGTCAGGGGAGGTAACATGTTTGTGAAGATCTCCTATAAAAACACTACATTTTTAATGGCTCATTTTTGTCTTTTTAACACATATACTAGTTGGAAACATCCAGTCATATGTTGGATAAAACCCCATTCTATATTCTCAATGCTGTGATCTTATTCTTTTCAATTTTGAAAGCTATTCTGGATAAGATTCTACACTGTGTAAAATCCAAACTCATTAAGCTTAAAAAGAATAGGCTTCAAGCATGCAGATTAATATTAAAATTACATCCAGCAAAGAACTGTAGCCTAATGCATAGCGAATTAAATTCACTGTCTTGGACTACCTAACCCTTCGGGAGTCTTTTCTGAGAGGCTAAATCTTTAAGAAATCTGCTAAAAATCTGCTTTGGAAACTTTTCTATATGGTCCAGTGCTGGAAAAATGCAGTTTTGGTATGGATGGCTTTTCTTTTCCTTTTTTTTTTGTACAAGCAATGTTTACTGGAGACTCATAAATGGAGACTTATCAGTTGCTTCTAATTTTTAGCAGGTGGGTGATTGCTCACCACAAATGTTTCTAAAAGAATAAACAAGAGCGGAACTTAAACATCACTTATTCAAGATACCCATTATGCACTCAGCCAAGATCATCTTTTCTTGCCTTGTTTTTCCATCTCCCCCTCCCCCCCCAACCATAGTGTTGGGCTGGGCAAAGGAGAGTGGTGTTCCTGAGCATTACACCCTCCGCTGCCTTTTCTTGCCGAGGAGCCGCCCCTCCCTGGAGGCCCTGCAGCACCATCCATCCCGCACACGTGCACCGTTGGCTGCTGCTGGGAGCACAGCACAGGCTCAGGATGCTTCTTTTTTTTCCCCTTGTTAGTTCTTGATGTTGTTTGAGTAACCGTATCGCAGTTTTCCCCTAATAAATGTTTCCATCTTCTGAGGACGCTGTGGAGTGTAAGGGTTTGTGAAGGGATTCACAAAGCTGGGAAGAAAGAAGATAAATGCAAAATATCAGTAAAGGTGGAAAGCGTTTTCATGGATTTCTTTACGTATTCCACTTTCTGTGGCAACTGCTGCTCTGTTCTCACTTGCTGGATGTCGGTAACACGAGTAGCTTCCCTGATTCCTCACCTAAATTGCAACATAGTCCTGAGAGCCAGCTGAAGAGCGCTTTGATGGACTGCAAAATGCTTAGCATCTGCAGGGGGTCTACCTGATGCCCAGAAATCAGAGCTACAGTGGAGCCTCTATGGCTGGGGCTAAACACCAGCCACGGCAAGCATTGTGGGACACAGGGTAGGCACATCGGGTCTTGCTGATGGGACGCTGGCTCTCCCATGGCGCGGGCGAAGGCCGTGGCAGCGACCCGAGGCGTTGTGCCTCTCCTGTCCCACAGCTCGGAGCGCTGGGGCTGATGCCGTTGCTCTGCACGGCGCTGGGAATAACCTCTTCGAGGGTCAAGCAGTCACTTTGAAGTTCATCCTGCCGCTCCTTGCCTGACGGTGCCTCCCAAAGGAGGCTCGATAGGGCGAAAGGAGGCAGTTTGTCCATCCGTTCGGCTGCCGGGGGGGAAGGAGCGCTTCGGAGCGGCACCTTCTTGAGAGCGCCAACGCTCGGCTCATTGCTGCAGCCACACAATGGCTCCTTCTGCACACCTGCCCGCCGCGGACCCGGGCCTTGGCCTCAGTGGATTTTCTCTTTTCTTTTTTTCAAACGTGGAGAATATTTTCTATAGATACTATGACAGTAAAGAAGGTAGGATGTTTGCTGTCCACTGGTAGTTGGTGTCTGGCAGCATCAAGTGGAAAACACTAATAACACTAAGGGCTGCGAAATTATAATGTTTTAATAGGCCTTAACCTTTTGCAACGCGACACCCTTTTAACACCGATCTGACTTCAAGCAGCTGAGGCCAATTTTCCCCTATTATGTTTTGTAATTTACTACTGCTGGGGGTTGGCGGGGAGGGGGCCTTTATTTATGTATGTATTTATTTATTTATTTATTGCTCCCATTGCTATAGGTACTTAAGCTATAATCCAATTTTAGATCCCTCCGAAACGGATTTAATTTACCTTATGGTCAGCATGGCGACTGTGGTACTTGACACTAATAAGGTGGAGGAAGGAACTGCATCGCCTGGAGTGTTCCTTCAAGAACCGGGAAAAGCTTCCTAATAACCGACCCGTGTGACTGCCGCCCCGCTGCCCGTAAAAGCCACGAGTCGACGTCTGGGGAGAAAAAGAGCAGGCTGGATGGGCTGGAAATGAAGAGCAGATCCGAAGGGCTGGGGAGGGAAAGGAGACAGAGTCGTAGAAAATACAGAAGGGAAGTGGGAAGCCGTGGTGCGTTTAACCCAGAAAGGAAAGTAGCTAACAGTTATAAGTACTGCGTAATTTCTGGGCTGGTTTGGAAGCGGGAATAAGAGACGTTCCTACAGGCTCTTCTCAAAGAGTAAAGCAAATAGGAGGGGAGGAGAAAGAAACAGCAAGAAGTGGGGAAAGTTTCTAAATGTGCCATGGACTTTTTCCCTTTCAGGCTGAGTAAGTTTTACTTAGACAAGCCTTCTACTTTTGATCTCTTCCCTTTTCTGCCTCTCCACCAGTAGTGCAGTATGGTAGTTACTAGTGGAATATGAAGATTGTGGTACTTTTCATGAAAGGTTATGGAATAAGCGCTTGCTGTTTCATTCGCAGCTCGGCGGTCTAGTCTTTCTTCAGATATTCTGTAGCTCATTCCCTTTTGGGAAAAACACAGATTGTGTAATATGGACTTGATTCCCGGAAAGGAATATTAAGATCTCTTGTGCGCGATACGGTCCGCAGACTTTCACACGTGGTTAAACTGGCCTCTTTTAGAAACACATTGGTCTCGATTTAAGAACGCTGTGTGATGGAGATTTTTGACCCAATCCTTGGTAACCTGTCTTCAATGTTAAAAATTTCCATGTTGTTTCCCGTGTGAACATAGCTGACTTCCAGCATTTGGATCTGTTGTGTCTTTGCTAAGTTAAAGTTGTCTTTTCTTTGCAGAGGTAACTCTGGAAAGACTGTGATGAAACTGTTTATTAATTGTTTTTCTGTGATAAACTGAATAGTTTGTGTTCCTTCAGCTCTTTTATCAGGTGTATTTCCCTGTTGTTCTGCTCTTTAATTGTTAAAATTTCTGTTTAAATGTGGATGCTGGAGCAGTTGCAGTGGACAGCATCTAGCCCGCGAGTGACAGTAGAACCGAATTTGCTCTTCTGTAAAAGCTGGCTGCCGCAAAAGGCTAAACAGCTATAACTGAGCTATGATTGTGGGTCGGGAGAAACTGAAGTTTCACCATAACGTGGTGAAAGAGAGGAATGTTTGAACCTGTTCCTGTGTGTGACAGAGTTACACTGATAGCCTGTTCAAAAGCACGGTGGAGTCCTTCCTAGCAGCTGTGTTACCTGCCAGGACTAGGCCCCAGGCTGAGTCCCTGGGGCGATCGTCAGCCATTCACATCTCTGAATGGAAAACTCAAGGGTCACATTCAGTTTAGACCAAGAGAAAACTGTTGGGAAACATAAGCATCTGCAAACATATCTGAGAACTGCTGTAAAGAGGACAGGCGTCAAGTATTTTGATTTGTCTATGAGGCCAGAACAGAGAAGACTTAGGAAAAATTGCTTAAGTCTAAGAAAAGTTAGTCACTGGAGTAAGGTTCCTGCAGTAAGGTGCAGTAAGGGAGGTGATCATTTCCATCACTTGAGATATTCAGAGCTCAGCTTGACACCCGTCTTTTGGGGATAGGTTAGGGATAGTGCAATCGCTTCTGCCATGAAGTAGAATGATGGATTGGGTTGACCCAGCTGAGATTCCTCCCAAGCCTAGCGATTCTGTGCTTCACAGCCTGCCCGCACACCCGGTTAGGCACTCAACCTCTCAAGCAACTTTCCAGAAATAAAAACTCTTTATATAAAGCATGTTCACGTGTGTATGCACACGTGTGCAACTCTAAGCACGGAGCAGGGTTAACTTACGTAAGTGCTTGGGATCTCCTTAGTACGTTGCAAACAGTGTCCCAAAGGGCAATTCCTTGGCTGGAGTTGTGCAGAGAGCTGTGCCGAGCACTCCTTTTTCATCTGTTCTGCTAGCGACTGTGCCATGGAACAAAGGCAAGGTAATTCTCCAAGAACATGCTGTGTTTTCTGCAATTCCAAGTTTCTGTCTGTGTTCTCCCAAATGTTCCTACCTCCCTGATATATCAGGTATTACAGAGAAATGTGAAATGAAGTGTTGTAGTAGGTATTTTGAGACATTCAGCTTACCTCTTGTTTTCTTAAATATCCTGTGTTTTCTTGAAGTTAGAACTGCTTTTCTTCATATCAGCAGGTGCTCAGAAGAGAGAGTTTGAATTTAACTTATCTGTTCAGGTGGGAAATGTTTAATCTTCATGAAACTTGAGTTCAGTTCGGCCAAAACATAGAGCATTATTTTGCTATTGATAGTATATCTATACAATATAAAGTATATTTTCTTGTTCTTGAGCTCAGCAGGGTTGTGGGAAAACAGTATATCAGAGTGCAAACTCTGAAATCCACATCATTCTTGAAAAATTTTAAATACTTTATGGCACTTAGACACCTTCAAAAGAAGTTGGTTACAAGACTTCATATTGGGATTTTGTGTCCTAGTTACACTGAAACTACAAATGTATGTCAAAAAGTCTAGCTTTGATTTTTGTCAGCACAAATGCCTTTGACATTTTTGAGAGATTTTGCTCTGTAAATAAAAAAGAAAAAAATGATTCTGTAAGCAGAGCTGTTTCATCTTGAGCTCATGTGGCTGTAATTCCACCGTAAGTTGAAGGGCAAATAAGCAATTTTTCAGGTGGAAAATTTTAGGGTCTGTTGGTCTCACAGTATATTAAAATGAGATGTAAATATGTTTGACTTAGCCTCTTTCCCCTGGATCCCCAAAGCAAATATTCATTAAACCTGCGAATGCTGGTAGGGTGCAAGAGTACAAATGGTCAAATTGATGAATTGCAGAGCACTTGAGCAAGTTGTGGAGGAAGAGAATCTAGCTCTGACGTTCTGTTTATGCTTACGCTGGTGTTTAGGGTTTGTCTTATATTTTCAACCCTATATATGCCAACAATCAATACTGTAAATGTCAGAGTGAATCTCACTTCCCCTCTGGTTGCCTTGCAGCCAGGACTTCTCTGCAAGATGTTTGCATTTTATCCAGCCATCCAGTCTTCAAGTATAGGAAGTCCACCTACAGCAATCCAAGAAGACAGCTTCTGGTTTCTGAACCTTTTCTGCTTCTTCCCAGTTTTAACAACAGGTAGAGATAGGGCCAGAAGGAAAGGCACACAGTTCTCTGCATGATTTCCCTAGAGGGTGTAGAATAAGTTTTAGAACTGTTCTCTAGAATATAAAGCATAATTTGAACAATTTTGGTGCTGATTGCAGTGTATGATGTAGACTAGACTAAGGGCTATCATGGCTCAAGGTGACTAAGGACAACCAAAAATCCATCTCTAAATATCTGTATAAGCAAATCCTCTCCTGCAGACATTACAGAAATGGTAATTATTTACTATAGCTTTTCTTGTGCTTTGACTTCTAAAAGGTGATCTTCTTTTAAAAAGGCTTGGTCATTCATCTTTCCGAAAGCACATATAATCACCTACAGGTAAAATTCCTGCACATTAAAACCTATTGCGTACACATATTTAATTTCACATCTCAGGTTAAGCATTTATTTCCCGGTTTGCCTTGAGTACCTATTAGGGTTTAGTGCTCTTATATGGGTATTGCAATTTCATTCGGTGCCAGGAAAAAAGCAATAACTCCTCTTTAGCAGAACTTGATTTTAAAAGCTAATGAGGGACACTTGAAAACTGGCAGCATTTCAGCCTAGGAAGAAAGAATAAGACGAAGTGTGATGTAGTCAAAGGGGGAAAAAAACAGAAGACCCTTCCTTCCATTCCTGCTGCCTGCAAAGCTCTTGGCAAGTCCGGCATCGCAGGTGTGATGCTGAAGCAGTAGCGATGGAAGGTCACTCGCACCCTGAGATCCATCGTCAAGTATCTGACAAGGAATACAAGTTTCCAAATGGCACACTGTGGTAGGAAAGGCAGTAAAAGACACTCAGACATCTTTTTTCTTTTATTTGTTGTTATTTCTCAGATAAATATAGGAGGCATTATTTACGTGTGCAGGTATAACTAAAAATAAAATAAATAAAAGCCTGTAGTCTGAAAATCAAAAACAGGGGAGTTAAATCATAAATGTTATTTAGTTACCGTTGAACTGCCTGAAAATCACAGAAGTACTGGAAAGTCCGATGGGAAAGGATTAGGAATATTACTGGGACAATTTCTGCAGGTTAGAGAAGTGTTGTGGCAGAGCTTTTACCAGGGATTAGGAGCATTAATCTATGGTTATATCTGCAATTCACAGACTGCCTGGGAATTTTTCAGAATATGTACATACACTGATAATAAATCACAGCCGTGAGGTTTTTAAGACTTTAACTTTTAGTAAGGATCATGGTGCAGTAAGAACCCCATTCAGAGGTTAAGGCTCTTACTTGTTTTTATCTCCATCCTCTAACATCTTTTGTTTTGGATACTTCAGAACAGATTTGTACCTTGTCTAAAGTAAACAGTAGTATGCAAGTGTGTTATTTTTAAAAAAGATTATTCTGCAGCCTTGGTTGTTTTTAGAGTAGCCCATAGGAAATCTTTAGAATTACATAACTAATTAATGGAAAAAACACTAGTGGAATGGTATCTTATTAAATGAATTTAACTTCAGATACTGTGAATCCCATCCAAAGAGCCTGCAGTCATAGCATGTCTAAAAAACTGTCTTGGCCACGACTTTGAGCTTGGTGATTGAACTTACAGCAAACATTACCTTGCACAGATCTTCCAAAACCCAGGATAATAAAATATTTTAATCTTTGGTGGATCTGTCACACACAAATATGCAGTTAATTCAGGTCAGTTTGTGCATAGTTATCCAGTGATATCCCAAATCATGTCATATTTTAATTAAATGACTTTTCTCGTGTTGCTGTGGATGATTTGTATAGCTCTGTCCGTGCACTTCTGCACATAGCACATAGCTTCTGCACGTAGCTTATTTTCAGCTATCAAATATTTATTCATGCAAAGATCGGTAGTCCTAAATTTCATGGAGGGCATCAGCTGCTTCCCACTATGGTTACTTTCTCCAAGGAATGCTCATTTGAGCTCTAAGCCATTTTTGTCAAAGTATACATCCTGAAAAGTGGAAGTTTTCACCACAACCTTCAGAAAATGGTAGTAGTTTTAAAATTTCGTCTGAGTCTTCAGGAGAAAACGAGCAGCCCCTGTTCCCTCAGCCTCAACTGTCAGCCAAATCATTTTGGCAAAACTTTTCCATTAACAGCAAAATGTTTCCAGAATCCAACATTTTTTTGAAAGCCATGTTTGAAAACTTATTATTTTTCATTGAAAATTAAATTACTCTATAGGGAATTTTGAGGGGAAAGTTTGATTACTAAGTGGAGTAGTAGTGAATGCTCCATTTTGGGTTTTCAGGCAGTAGATCTGGGCAACTGCTCCATTTGATTTTAGTAGGTTGCTTTTACAAATGCTCTTAATCAAAATCAATTAGAAAGACATGGCTATAAAATGCAGTTTCAGGGCAGGTGTAGTTGTTTCGGTAGAAGTCTAGATTTTACATTCTGGATTCAGAATCTTCCTAGGCTTGTGATCTACCTCAACTTTTCAGAGTGGAAAACTTTATGAAGTGCTGCTAGGATCACTGTGTGTGTTGCTGGGGAAACTGATATTGGTGCATTGGTATTTCACTGTTTTCAAACCTGATAGACAGCTTACTGCAAAAAGTTTATCTTCCTGCTCTGTTCTGGAAGCTATGAAAATACATTGTAGGCACTATGAAAATGTAAATAAAGAATAAGAAATAATAATTCAAATGTGATTTGCTACCTTTAGAAACATGATGACTGAATAAGCATGTCCAAAATCTAAAATTAAAAGAAGTTGTCTTTAACTCTCCTATTGCCGTTACAGAGAGAGATAAGAATTCATTTATGTTCTTGATTTGATTCTAGTCTTATTTTATCCATTATTTCATCTAACCTGACCCATTTTGCTTTACATCTGGCTCACTTTTTCAGAATAAAGGCAAATTTATTATCAATCTTTCTGTCACAACCAATAATGAAATGAAAACAGAGCACTTCCATAAAGGAGACAGTATTTCTCTTGATAGAAACATCTGCATTTTACAGTGGAAACAATATATATCCAATGTATGTAAGCCATTTTTAATTAAAAATTTTAGAGCACCATTCTGCATAACCCCATGTGAAAAGGTCAAATCCAACTATTTGCTACCGAATCTTACGGAGGTCTGTCTATAGTAGAGATTGGGAGTGGCTGGCTGTGCTTCACCTGAACAATAACGTTTCTCTTGTTCAAACATTGACCGTAGGGCAAACCAGGTTTCAGTACAATGTGAGATAGCTGGGCGAAGTCTGCAGTCCTTCGGAGCAGTCTTGTAGTTGCGTGCTATCTAACAGATCTTAATTTCTTATACGATAAATAAGAAAAGGAATTCTGTAACCAATGACTAATTTTTAGGGGAAGTCAGGAAGCATTGTCCTTATAAACTGGGCCCGATGCTCAGCTGTCAATCATTGTAGCTTCCTTTAAATCAATGAAGCTATGTCAATTTATAACAGCTGAGAATCTGTTCCAAGAAGAAAAAGGCTTAGTAATTGCCACAGTCGTCTCATAAAGAATCAATGAATAACAGCTATGGTAATGACCGTAGGAGCAAAACTACTTCTCTGCTTCATATGAACTGCTCCCCAGTTTTCTGTGTTAGCCTGTAGAGTGATACGAGCAGTACGAAAGCTGAGGACTGTGCGCTTGGCTTGCTCCAGGGCATGCCCATGTGGAGGATGAGCAGATATTCAGAGCTGCCTTTAGGAGACTGTAGTGAGCAGTCCTCTCCGCAGTCAGCTAGGTCGCTGTGCCACCTGACGCACATCTGAGCGTCAACGGGACGTCAGCTCCAGCGGGAGGGTTGGAGGGCAGCTTGACATGCTTTACAATTATCCGAACTGTTTCAGGTGCTTGAATGTGCTCTAGAGAGAAGGAGCTGTAGCTGTCTCTGATTCCTGCGTGGAATGGGGAGAAGCTTATATACATCTGAGAAAATTAAATGGGATGAGAGACCTGTAGTATAGGTTTAGTCAGGTATGAAATAATCACTTGTGAGTTACCAGATCTCTTCCCAGGCCAACTGAAAATATATATGTACATCTGTCTGCATTCTGTCTCCTCCTGCACACAAAAGCTATGTGATGTTTCCACATCTAGCCAGCATTTTGGAAAAAAAGCCCACTGATTTTTAAGATGCTTTTTAGGAGATCTAGTACTTGGCTACTTCCAGCTGGACGGAGGTTTTGTGTGGCTTTCTCTCTCTTTTTATTGACCTGAACCACTTCTCTAATCACAATGGTGGTTACTGAGACCCTTTTCCCTTGTTACTTCTTGGAGATGTTCTCCTTGCAGATGACTTTCACTGCGGCAGTTCAGAATGAATGGAAGGAGACAAAAAAGCCATTTTAAATATATACCATTGTCATTGTTTTTTCGGACTTTTTTGGCAGCTTATGGCATTCCTTTTCCTACAGCCAGAAGGCCAGCCTACCAGATTTTACAACCAATACCTCACAACAAAGACATTCTCTTGATTGTTCTGTGCAGGGTTTCTTACAGCATAGCTTTTAAAGTTGGACTATGTTTTTACTACCTTTATGCTATTCCTCCTATGTAAATCATACTAAAACCCACCTGCACATCTGCAGCATCAACAAGGTCATTGGGCAGAATGCTCTTTTGCAGATTTTCATAATTCCTAATTCTGTGTGTGGAGAAAGTTACCTTGGGATTTTTCATCTGATGAAAGGTCAGTTGGGAAATGTGAGGTCCGATATTTCTGTTTTGCTCAGACAGCTATAATTATCTTCATATTTTCTGCTCCACAGTTATTAAAAACAGATCTAAAGAAAGAAAAAAGAAAGCAAAACTTATATTAGAAACTTGCTGTAAGAGAAAACGCAGACTATTTTCATGAGCCTGAGTGGAGAGAAGTGTCACCTACTTCTGTCCACCTCACGGCATGAGGCTGCAGTCTGTAAGCTTAAATCCCGGTCACGGCGCAGCAGCCATGCGCTGAAATGAAAGCACCTGAGTGTAACAAGGTGGCACTCCAAAATGTGGTTCAGTGGCACTACAGCACCTCAAGGATATCGCTTTCTGCGTGACAGATGAACCACATTCCTGGCTGTAGACGGGCTAAATTCTGGGACTAGAGTGTATATATTTCATCCGAATGCAAGAATGACCGTGGTGTGTGGGACACTGTGTCCATCGAACCCTCTGGCCAACAGGCAGCACCGAGGAACCAGCATAAGGACCGACAAAAAGTGACATCTCTCATGGTATTCTCCCAGTACTTCTCCTGATTAAATTCCAGCTGTCAAAAAAAAAAATCTTTTTGCTTCAAAAATAAGGATATTTCTCCTCGCTTTCCCCATGAATGTTCGTAGCCTCAGTGTACAGAGCTCCCGTTCACTGGGCATGGGGTTGCGAGTGAAAGGTCCTGGATGAAAGGCAGGAAGTGTGGCCCCTTACCCTTAGCAGGTGTTTTCCATGCCAGCTTTATTTGTCAGACAACATATGTTGTCATGAATGCTTCTTAACCTAACACTAAATTTACACAGTAAACATGTAAAATAAGCATAACTGGTGTAACGGAGTGTAATTCCCTTTCCCTTGTCCTCTTTCTAGGAACGCTGTGGTTCTGAGGAGAAGTAGTGCTTTGTGATAGGACGCTCTTGCTTTCGTACAGCTTTCTGTTAGTTGCTTTCTCTACTAAACTGCATTTCCATTCCTGATACGCATTTTGTTTCCAGCTACTGCCAAATACCAAAACAGATGTTTATCAGCTTGGCCCTTCCACTTTGTACTTGGGCCATAGTTCAGAATCACAGCAAGTCTGGTTTTAAGACTCCGAGTACCTGATCAAAAGAAAGTACACTCTTAGTATAAACTCACTGAGACGTGTGCCCAATGTTTGGGTAGGTTAAATTTGTACTGACTGCCTTTATTCTGCATCAGGTTTTCTCTGTGGTGACAATGTACTTTTATGCTAGGTCAGATATCGTCCCCTGCCCCGCAGCTGGCAGGAAGCCACATAAAACTGGCAGAAACTCCACTTTGGGAGATCGGGCTAATTTGAGAAAAATGAGACTGTGTACCTGCGCCGGATCTAGATCAAACTGTGCCATTGGGTGACCTGTTAGTTTTTTCCTCTTGAAAACAAGTCTGCAAACATTTTTCATCAGAAAAGTCTTGCATAGGATGATGTAGTATACTTTTACATTTTCTGAGTTAAAAAGGAAGCATTTCTTGTTTAAATAAAATATCTCTATATAAGTAATATTGACCTACCGATGTTGAAGTACTTTAAATTCACAACATGCCGTTTATCACCCTTTGTCTCTGCAGAACGTAAGCGATGCACATCATTTTTTTCTTTAAACAAATGTTTGATCTCTAGGGGAGTCGATCTGAAGATCAGTTTGAGGCATCAGCAAAAATGGTAGCAGGGTGATCTTGGGCACAGTCAATCTGTTTGGACTAAGCCCTTTGGGAGGAATCACTGGCCAGCTTTCTTCAAGCCCTTCGCTCTCCATTGCATGTGTTCTACTGTCCAGCTTCAGGTTTAAGAATCCTCAATATTTATACTCAGTAAAGCCCAGGAGTAGGTGCAGGAAGGACTGTAGCTGACAAAAGACAGTTAACAAAAGGGTGTAAAAGGAGGATAGGCTTTGAACTGCAGTTCTTAACAGGCTTCTTGCCATGACTGTCTTTTACACTGATTTATTTCAGTTTGCCTATGTGTAGCTGATATCCTCATTTACACAGATGCTGGTTCATGCCATCACTGGGGTCATTCGAAGCATTCCCTAAACTTCAGAAGGAGTACAAACAGCCCCAGAGATTGTTTCTAGAGTAGAGAGTGGCTATTGGTTCACTTTTAAACTGCATGCAAGTCTGCAAGGAAGAAAATGTTTCAAACTCTTCTTAGAGAATTATAAACATATTTTTCTCCTAAAAGTATTTTTGCATCTCCCCGTCCCAAATTTATTCTTGTTTTTTAAAGCTGCTTCTGAGTTTAATTCAAGCAGAACGCTTTCAGTCTTTCATCTAAAAATAGTTTGCCTACATTTTTTATCCATTAGACCAAAACAGGCTGTGGTGCTGTTCTGCTTCTCCCACCTCATCACGCTGTTCTTCCTCAGAGGGCAGCAGCAATGCCAAGCTGTAAAGATACATTCCAGTGCTTGTATCTGGCCTCTTAGAAAAGTCATGCGCAGTTTTGCTGGCAGTGTAAAAACAGAAGCTGCGTCTGTGATGTGGTTAAACCTACTGACGAGTTTCTGGTGTTTTCAGTCACTCCATTGTGCTCAGTCAAAATACTGCCAATGCCATCGCCTTTGCAATACAGTCTCATGGAAGTCCTTGATGGTATTCTGTAAAGGCAAGCAATGAGAGAGAGAGGACCTCCGATGAAGGCCTAGGAGGCAAGTACCGTAAAGGAGGTGGGCAACCGCTAGGAACTAACGATACCAACGTTTGCCCCAAATCTGAGTTCTCCTAGGAGCACTGTGAGAGGTTGCCCAGCGACTGGGAAACTGAAATCCGTACGGCAGCCAGAATTGTGAACAACGAGTGCAGGGAACCTGGCATAAGGTTGAATGGGGACTTAGAGCAGGAAGCAAGCAGGACAGGAACCATGTTTGGGGGGAGAGCCTACTGAGCCCAGCTACCCTAATGTAGTAGAGAATAGTGGAGAACAACCAGTAGGTTTGTCTTATAACAGTTTGCCTATAGCTCCTCCTGAGTCTGGTCTCATTTTATTAGATACGTTGCTGCCGAGGAAGCTGACTGTTGACAGATTGTCAGCTCCAGGGCTGAGATCCGAGGCAGAAGCTGAAAGGAGTTAATGTCCTGAGATCTCACCTCACTGCATAAATGATAAAATATATTCAGTTATAATAAAGACTCCCGAAACAAGCTGAGGAGTGTTTACTGTCAATCCCGGATATTTATTGGTACAATGTCAACATAGGTACTGCTGAGAAATTTCTGCTTTTCTGTGAATCCATACTAGAAAAAGTTATATTCTTTCAGAGAACGTTCCTCTTCCCTTGGATTTCAAGCTTGTCATAGGCTGAAATGAGAATTCAGTCCATGGCCGCTGGGTGTGGGGATTTGGGGGCCTTGCCTTTTGGGGAAGAGGGATTTTTTGTTTTGTTATAACGAAGTTTTTAAAGGATTTTCAACTTCTATCATTAATGTGTTGAGATGGTATTCACTGGATGTGCTAACTTCTGTGCTGCCGAAGTTGTAACGGCTCTTAATTACAGCCACTTCAATTTATGTGAACTTGGAAGCATCTGCAAATGATATTGGGAAATTACTTAATGATTTCAGACCTTGCAACGTGAAAGCTGAGGTGCTGTGAAGTGCAATTACAAGACAAAAGTGCCCTGAACACCTTTGGCACTTGCCAGACTAGTCGGTGTTTCGTTGACAAAGAGGCAGCATCAAAGATCTTGAGCTAATCTGAGCATAAATTGGCTTTGAAATGACTGGGGAGGCAAACCGTAACATCAAAGGCAGGCAAAGGAGCGTCCTGGACGCCGCTGAGATGGCACAGGAAAACCTCGCGCAAGCCGTTGCAGTGCCTGATCCGTGGCTGCGTTTCACGTGGCTTGTCTGAAGAATTAAGCAATCGTAACTGTGCTCTTGCTAAACACGTTAATGCACTCGCTTGGCTTTGTTATGACTTACCCTTTTTTGTCACAGCCCTGCAAAGCGCCTCACCCTAATTTAAACCATATGGACGGGGATCATGTCATACTTGGAAAGAAACCAATCAAGCAAGACATGAGAGGGTGGGCAGGCCTCACTTGTTTTAACAAACTTAAAGAAAACATTTCTAAGGGGATATTCCGGAAAAACATGCTTACCGAAAGGCCTTGGAATTGATGTTTCAGCTCATGGATTATACTGCTTCTCCTTTATTGTTAAACAGCTCGTGTAGGTATACCTGACCTTGAACAAAGGTTAGAATTCACCTTCTTCCTCTTCTGCTGTAGATCTGTTTGCTGGTTAAGGACATGCGCCGCAGTAAGCCTGAGCACCACAGGTCTCGCACACCTTTAACAAATTACTCTGTCAAAGAGAGATGTAGCTGCTCGTTCTGCTGATAGACGTGATCTTGTGCCCACTTGGCTCCGTGCAAACGTACAGGAATCCTTAGAGCGTTTCTCTGCTTCAGTTCCTGAAGTAAATAGGAGCACAAAGAAGGAAATTGGGCAGGGGTGGGTAAAGGACTAATAATCCCACCAGCAAAATTGGTGGGATACAAAATACAGCCTGGTGTTTTATTTGCCAGGTTTGAGATAATTAAGGAGAGCTTTCTGATACAAGTGTCATACATCCACCTCTGAAGTCACCCCCTCACTCAGTCTCTTGAACAGCTGTTTCACCTTTTCTGAGCATTTTGTCTCTGCATTCGTTCTCATATCTATCAACTTACTAAGGAATAAAATTGTTTTCAAGATGCTGTAAATTTATTTGTATTATTTGATTCAGCGATTTGTTGTCTATAATTTATTTGTGTGTATATGTGTGTGTATATATGTATTTTTTATATATATATTTATAGGACATGTTACTTCATGTAACCTTTTCACTAGTCTTTTTCACTAGTCTTTCACTAGTCATGCGCCTTTTTCACTAGTCCCAAGACAAGTTTAACTGCTTGGGAGGAGAACAGAGAAATTCACCAAGAGAAATAGTTGCTGTTGCTTGTAGAACTTTAACGTTTTGAATTTTAATGAAATATTACTAGTGGAATAACAGCATTATATAAAATCATAACCTAGCACAATGCACATGTATTGCCGCCATGAATATAGTTATCTTTTAACTAAGTTCCTGCCGTACAAGCGTGCCAGCAGGGATGGATGTTATACTGGAGGAGTACTTTCTCTCTTCCAAAGTACCAACCTTCAAGTATTTGTTTTTGCAGTTCTTTTATTTTTAATATCTGAATTCTTTCTTTTTATCTCTTACAAATTCATCGTGTCATCATTTGTGTTACCACTTCTGATTGCCTCTTTAATTACATATTGGGTGTTTTATGGTTACTGTTTCACTATTTGGGGCCGAATCTGCGTATCTGTGTTGCTTTCATCTGTGTTCCTCTACTTTTGTGGTTTTATTATGTGTTGACTTACTACACTGTAATGCTTGTGTCTTGCTTCCAGAAAAATCTTGAGTTGTTTGTTTTCCTGCAACTAAGTAGTCATGCCCTGATTTATATTTAAAACTTCTGGACGCTAGCTATAGCAAACAGACTTCTTAGCCAATAATTTTTAATTCCTGGTCTGTAATTAGGTCTTGGACTGATTACAGACCATGTTTAGATAGAAATTTATTTCTTTTTGGCTTTATTTGCCTTTATTGTTAGTGCTTTAAAAGAAAAATCAACAAACTGAATAAAGAGAGGATGCTACAAAAGGCTTCAGTTACCAGTTGCGCGAGTTATATTTACAGAGCAAGGTACGATAGAGCAGGGCTCTAGGAGGTCTGCAGCCTGCACTGCCTTAGCTCATTTATGGCATTATCTTCCTCATAAATAATTCCTATCTGCAAAAGAGAGGATTTTACCTGCATTCACCTACAGCTAATCTAAGAATGAGTAGTGTAAAATGTTTTGCAAGTCTGAGGTGAGAAGAGGAATAGCAGTGCAAGTATTTTGTATATTTTATTCTCTCATATATGTATATATGCATGTGGTTATGATTTCTTTTTTTGATCTGCTACCTTGGGCCATTTTTCTAAAGGAGGATGATACTGGCTCATGGGCATACTGATGAGTTGTATCATTCAAAAAGAAACCTCAGTGGTCAAGAAATGTATGTAACCCTATAAACCGTGGGACAAATCAGCTGCTCTGGCTGCTGCTGACCCTTTGTGGAAACTGGAACTCTTAAGTCTCTACTTGTGCCCTGCTCTCTTGGAAATTCAACACTTTTTCCTTAAGAAAATGCTATCTTGAAAGATCATCAAAGCAATTCATTTGGCTTGGAGAATAGCATTAAATAAAGCAGAGAGACGAAAGGTTTGATTTGAGCAGCTGGTTGTAACTGTGCAATTACTGAAGGCTCAGAACAGCCCTGTGGCGCAGAAAGCCCAGTCTTATCTGAGTCCAAACTGTGTTTTGAGCAATCAGTGATCATGCTGATAACAACATATACACACACGCGCGCAGATTCGACCCTTTTTTCAAAAGCTTTAGTGGGTAAAACATTGTGAAGAATTTGGCATGGATTCACTTCACTAAGTTCTCTGGCTAGTCTAATTATGGGCTATCACCACTTACACTGACTTGTTCGTTTTCAAGTAGGAGCTGCGGCACCGTTTTCTGTGTCATTTGCTAGCGCTCCCAACTCTGCCTTCTCGGTCTGCCATGTTCTCTCCAGAAATTGTCCGGTTTAATAACGCATTCACGAGATGAATCAGTCCTGTCCTTTTTCAGTCTGCTAGATTTTTGTCTCATTGTTTGTCTTTTTCAGTCAAGTGTAAATTGTGTTCTGAGTCAGACGTCTGAAAACTGATCTGCAAATGATTACAGGCAAAGAACGAGCAGCTCTGTGATTTTAACTTGAAGTTTGATGTAAAATACCTAGTAATGTCAAAAAGCACTGCGGACCTTTGTTCTGAATTCACTTCTCCTGGAAGTGACAAGATAGTATAAAAGTGAAAACATCTTTTTAAAAATAATCTTGTTGGCATTTATCTGGTCGGACATTTAATGCTCCATTTCCATCTCACCAACATGCTCACTAAAGTAGCTTCTTCCTAAGAACTCGTTACCATTAAGCTGCTTTGAACCATTACTGGATTAGTGAAGCATTTTTGAACTCTTAAAAATCTTTCTCTTCTATGCACAAGAGGATGAACATATCCAGGCTCCACATGATTTATTGTTTCCATTTACTGCTTCTGATTGTTCTTTGTCTCCTGTTTGCAGAGCCAAATTTCCACTTACTCCGTAATTTTCACACTTTCAGTGTTGCCACTAGCTTACGTATGGGCTCTTGTCAAAATCCTTGACCACAGCTTGGTCATGAGGCAGCAACCTGCACATGTGCCATTCAAAACTTTAAAATGCACTTGATTTTATGAAAAAAGAAAATTTTGGAGACTGCTGGCAATACCCCTACTTTGCATTGAGGACTTGCAGTTTTCCAGTTACACCAGTTCTTTAGGGTGCTTAACAGCACTTTCAGAAAAGGTGATCGCACCCTAAAAAGTGGCAGAATATTTTTAAGCATATCTTTTGGTGGAAAGTTAGGTCTGTTTCGACTTGTTTAGATCGGTGCAAACCAGGAAAAATTCCCCTGCTGGTACTGGATTTTTATCAGTGCAAGCAAGATCCAAAGGAGGCCAGTTGTACACTAAAATTGTCATGAGCACAAGACATGGCACTATAGTGCTTCTTTGCTCCTTCTGCCAAATTTTAATAGCATTTCTTGGCAACTTGGTGTAACTGGATAGCACTGAAGTTCCAACAGGCGCATTGTAATGGCTTTAAATGTTGTTTATACTTGATACCTTCAACAGATACCAGATTTCCCCAAAGAAACATTTTCAAACATAATTTGCTACCCTGGTCCGACCTAATCACCGTAGAGCCCATGTGCTCGGGGCAGGGAGACAAGAGCTCCGAGTGAGAAGCCACAGCCCTTCTGCGAAGCGTTCGCAGCTGTGCAAAGACGCAGCCTGAGTACAATCCCAACACATATAGCATATGGGAAACCAGTGATCTTGTTTCCTGGAGTCTGTTTGTTTTTTGTTTATGCCTTTTTTGTGACCAAGTAGAGATAATTGTTCAACATGACTCGTGCCAACAGAATGTGCATTAGAAAGATCTTAAGATTTTTGCTTGGTGAGTATTCATTCCTCTTTTCCATATTCTCCAAAAGGCTGTGTCGGCAATTTTTTCCTAGCTGAAGAGAATTATTCCCTAAGTATTAGCCACAGATGTGCTCTTTGATAACTGGATTTGACTCCAGTGAGTCCAATGGGTGGAATACTCCTTTTGGTGACAGAATTGAAGAATTTTTGGGCACCTCAAATCGTTTTGTTCAACTTGCAATAAATTTTGCTATATTCTTAAGTGACCTAATCCTTTTTATGTCAAACTCAAAACAAAAGTATGTTTGACAATAAAAAGTCAAAATACTTTATTTCGGTATTCTGACACTCCCTCCTCCTTTCCTTTTAGCAAAAAAGATTTCCCTCAAATTTTACATATGTATTAATCTTTTCAGCTGTATCCTTTTTAAAGACGCATTTTTCAGCCAATTACTGTTTGCTGCAAAATCTCTTTCCAGTTTCAGAATATGGAAGAGCTATATGTTTTGATTAATTTTCAAATGGCAAGGTTATATTTTTGTTATATTTATGTATACGCTTACGTGTGCAATTTCTGTTGACTTCTGTCAGAGCTTGGTCCAAAGTGGCAATAGATTAATTATTGCTCACAACTGTTTCAGCGCTCCTGACATGCACATTTCAAATCAATGAACAAGGAACAACTTTGTTATTTCCACCTCTCTCTGGGTCAAATCCTGTCCGCAGTTAAACAAATGTCTAGAAAATACTTTTAATTCCTCCTCTGCTTTATGTTTAGCAGCTGGTCTTAACAGTGAATTGGAGAAGATGAAGTATAAATTGAGTATTATTCAGTTTATTCTAAGGAAAGTGCAGGTTGTTAAGATGAGGAGCAAAGAAGAAAATTTAAAATATAGTTTGGAGGTCTCGCCTCTGCTTTATGTAGTTGCAAGTACATAAATTGAAATACTTGCATGTACTTGAAACACACTTGAAAGTTCCCAGAGCAATTTTCACAGAAGTGGAGTTTTGACAACAGAATCTTTGCCAAAATTTTATTTCCCTCAAACATAGTATGATGTGTTATTAGTTGCCACTGTCTGCCACAAATGTGGCTCTGTTTCAGTGGCACCATAGTAATTTGTGAGTGTTGGAGTGGAACGCTTGGTATAAAAACAAGACTCTGACACAAGTCGAATTAGTCATCTGCTTGTTTGGGAGTATGGTTATTACCAGTTCACGCTCACTCATGGTAACTGCAAAGGCATTTCATATAAAATGCCTCTGCAAACTTTTGCATTTCAGCAGCATTAAAAAGCAACCAGCATACTATGTTTTGATCAGGTGGAACGAGAACTGGGGTATCTTTTTTGACACGAAACAGTTTTAGTTGTAGTAAAGCTCTTCTTTTACCACCATCCTTCGAGGAAGATGAAAGTATTCAAGAAGGAGAGAGGCAATGATACCTCATTTGCCTCCGTTTCATCCACCTTGGATTAAGAAAACAACTTCCTCTGAACTTGTTTAATCGTGAGATTTCACATCATGAACGTAAAAGATGAGTGAGACAAAGACTCTCCTAATTTTTTTCTTTCTTTTTTTTTTTTTAATATTTGATAGCAAGTGTTTCCAATGCAGTCTGTGGAAAGCTTTGTATGTTAGACATACGCTTTCTGGCTAAAGGCTAGTGGGGAAATACTACTAGTGTATTTTTATAAGTATTAATATTTGACTTGAGAGGGGCTTATCAAGGCATTACAAGAAATCCTAAACTCCTTTGGTTTGGCTGAATCGCACTGTGACACCTGTAGGTGAAGGAAGAGCTTCCTTTTTAAACTTATTTTTAGCTGACAACCCCAAGAGCTGATACTTCTGTGTCTGGTTTGAAACATGCTAGAAGAAAAGCCAGAAAAGGAAAGTCGGTGTTATCAGTGTCCAACGTTGTGACAGTCTTATAGGTACAGTGTTTTACAGTAGGCATTTCTGCCCCCAGAGATGTTTTCCACTGCTCTTTCCGTGGGATGGTACTTATCACATGTATCTGAGCCAAAAGATTTTTCTTTAAAAAAATGTTTGTAGTTACAGCTTGCACTGCAGTAGGTCTCCTTCCATGTTTGCACTTGTATCTACCATCTAATAGGCATAACTGCTGACCGTGTGCTTTTTTCTTATTATTGTCAATGAGAGGAGTGAGATTTGAGTTGATTATTAAGAACGGGAAATTACGCACATCAAGCTTGCAGGTAAAGATCCGTCATTGTCAATGGTTCATTGATAAACTGCCAGCAAGGTAGAAAGGGAAATTTGAAACCATTTTAGCTGCAGGCCAACTCATTTAGGAGCCTCTTTTCAGGCTGTGCTGGAAAAGGCAATTACCAGAGCAAGCACAATCTCTGTCACTGCTCTGTTTCCCAGTTGCCCCTCCAGAACCGCACAGAATTTCCCTGCAAAGGTTGCAATCCAAAGCTTCATCAGTCTCGCTGAGATTTCAAATCTCCTGCAGACTCAATAATGAAATTCATTTCTTTCAGGCTCCAGGTCCCCACTCCCTTAAAGAAAGCACCCAAATGATAGGCAAATCAAAGACCACTTGCCTGTTGCCAAAACAGATCACCAAAACTTCTGAGAAAATGGGAAATGCCATTTAAAAGTTAGAAACGGCAATTGCTAAAAAAAGATCTTCTAAGCCTCCTCCTTGACTTTGTACTTCAAAGTAGCATAACCCTAGGCCACCTTTCTGGTCATCAGTCTGCCCGTTCCCACCATGCCTGGTCATCGTTACTACAGTGAAAGTTAGTTACAAAAAGAGTTCGGCCTTTTAACAGCTCTAAGTGGAATAGAGATAGTATGCCAGCAAAGGGAGAAGGGTTTTATTTTGAGTACTTTTTCATGCCAAGAAAAGGTTATCCTTTAAATCAAAAGATTAAGTTTCAATTTTTGGTCTTGTGTCATTATTTTTAATGACAGTTGTCATTAAAATGCTATCTCTCCCTCCACTTCTGTACATTGGCGCTGATTTGACAGGCATATTATTCACTGGTGCAATATGAAAAGAAAATGCTTCTTTTATGCAGGCTGCTGGAGTGGGGCAATGGCAGCACTTAGCTTGGTGCTGGTCTTTTGTGTGCTAAGAATGCACTCCAAATGGCATGTGACAGACTACAGAAAAGCCAGTAGTGATGTGGACTTATAGTAGCTTTGGACTTATATCTCTGATGCAAGCAAAATGCAAGGGAGTATAGTGCATTCCAGGAGCTAGAACTAAAAATGCAACTCTAGGCCCTCCTGATCTTTGGGAAGGTTCAGGTCTGCTGGCAGCTCTCACTTCATAATAGACTATGCTGGAACTCAAAATAAGATGTCCCATTTGAATCTGGAGTCAAACTCAGTTACTGGAGCACCTCTCTCTTTGTAACATCCTTATTCAAGCTGCAAAATCGTACTAAGCCGTAGTATGTGCATGGACCTTCTCCATCTGGATCAGCTGGAGGGCAGAAATGCTCACTGTTGACTGGTGCCGTGAACTTCCTCAGCTCACCTGGCAGGCTCTCTGTCCTTAGCTTTGGTATTTGATTTTCGCAATGAGTATATTTTGGATAAAGCAGAAAGAAAGGAGGGAATGTTCAGCGATTTGTGTCATTTGCTGAGGTGCTTGTATTAATTATTGCCTAATTGTAAACCCTCGGGATCATACATTTCACCAGTGAGAAGAAAATGTTCTACAGATTGCCAAGAAATATCACATTTTCCATCCCAGTTGTTTTCTGATTAAATAGCTACACCATGAGTTTAAAAGAGCTGTTCAGCTGCACTTTGGGATGTTTTGCCTTTTGTTTATCTTTTTAGTGCCATGCCAAATAGTACCTCTACTTCTCCTGCCTCTCTCTCTCTGCAGAGAGGTGTTTTGGTATCTAGCAGCAGTGGATAGGGACAGGTGAAAGGATGGGATTAGCTTTCCCTTTGTCCATCTCAGGATGCTGCTGTGTTCCCTCCAGGGAAGGAGAGGTGGGATGCAGCTGGTGGGGCAGCACAATAAAGCTCATACTACAGAGCTAGGCAAAGGAACGCAAAACTCTTTGCAAACTCTTTGCACTGCAAAACTTTTGCTTTTTGCATTTAAAGCTAGAACAACAGCATCTTGAAAACTTTAGGAATAGTTTAAAAGGTTAAACTTGACTGCAGTTCTCCCGTTCTTAAGTTCACAGGTCTTTTCAAAAGTAAAGCAACTCAGACCTTGATGTTATGGTTCACAAACATCCTAAAGCCTATTTTGATGCACTTATGGTTTATGGAGCTAAATACCAGAACCATGAGTGACAGACTAGCAGAATCCCATTAGCTGCACGTAAAATAGACACTTTCTTTGGTCCTAGCATATGGGACTTGCTACATATGATTGGGACTGTGGGGATGATGGAATGGCCAGTTTTGGCCTTTTTACTCTTTTCAATATTACATTCAGCAGAGTGAAAAGAGGATGCAGTTTGGTGAAAGGGTAACCAGCTGGGCAGCTCCTGAGGATGGCTGGAGGTAGAGAACGACTTCCAGCCATCTGCTTGCCTTAATGCCGCTTCTGAATCTGGCAGATGTGGAGAGCAATCCTGGTGTATCACAGGTGAGCTAACTCACTCCAAGATCCAGATCAGGAGGTACGCTAGCTGAAGGCAATAAAAGGGAAAGAAAGGGGAGAGCATGGATGCTGGCCAGTGACGGGTTAACCACCAGCACAAAGAACAGGTGAAGAGGATTTTTTGTGAGCGATTAGCAAAATGTATAGCATTTGTGGTGACTTTAACCATACCAGCTTGTTTTACAGTTCTTGATTTGACTGTGACCTGTTAGGATGAACTGATGGAGTGTTTGAAGGTGGAGAGAAGGGAAGGGTTATTGTGAAGAGAGAGTTCATGATGGACAAAGTGAACTTTAAGAATGTAGACCTCAAAAAACTCAGAATCAGTAGGTAAGCTCCCACAGACAAAAAATTTAGGGGAGACAGTGACTGATGGAGAACCTGCAGTCTCTTAACAAAGCAAGGAGGAAAGATAGAAAGGATAGTAGTAAGGGTCTGATTTGTGTAGATCAGATGATCCTCAGACTATTACAAGAAAGGAGTGTGTTTCTTGCAAAGAAAGAAATATTCCTGTGTTAGAGTAGACACCTTCATTACCTCACTTTTACTATGTTTCCTTGTTTTCTTGGTAGTCTTACTGTATCTGTTTTCTTCCATGGTGAAAGTAGGTCTCCCTCTGCCACTGTTTTTGGCCTTGAGCTCTTCAGAGAATTAGCTACTTATTTAGGTCTAGGCATCCAGTGTTAATCTAAACTTATCTGCACCTTTCTCTCATTTGTTTGGTAAAGTCAAGACTTACAATTCATCTCTATTATCTTGCACTTTATGATCATTAATACTTTTTTCCATCGTTACTGTTAACATCAAAAAGACAATGAAGCTTTCTAACATTATGATCTTGCTTAAAACATGGATCAAAAGCTACATAGTTGTTAGAACCAGGACCAAAAATGCCTTTTTCTTTTTTTAATCCACGTGCCTTTGTCCCAGGAGGAGGGTTTACTATGAATTTCTTTGCAAGGAAATTGTGGATGAAATGTGATTATACTTTGTTTTTATCCTGCACAGCACAGAACACTTTCAGGAGCAAGTAGAATGTGCAGCTTCAGTCACTCTTCTTTTCTGAAGGAAAATATTGATGGATTTGATGTGATTCTCGGTCAAGTTTCTGTAGAAGTGGATCTCAAATGCTTTAATAATTTTTCTTCAGCGATCATAAATAGCCCAAAAAAGAAGAAAAGGTGAGAAAACAACACCAAAAAAGCCATGAGGAAAAATAAGTTTAAAAAGTATTCTTCTCACACTAAAAATAATTGATTTAGTTAATTTCATTATTAGATAGCATGTAATTCCTCATCTGGATTTTAACTGTGCAGTTTATATTTATAGCTGAGTTATAAACTCTGAAATAAAGGAATTTTTCCTGAAATGCTGGCAGGTTCTTCAGTCTCAAGTGGAGGAATGGCTGTGCTAGAATTAAAAATGCTAGTTTAAGTCATCACTGCAACTACTTTTTCGTCGGAGAGTGGTAGCAGCCATCTGATGTTTCTTCCAAAGAATGATGCTGGGTTCCTGTGTCTCCCAACCTGCAGCCTTACGTCTGCACTGAAACATCAAGGAGGTTTTGACTCCTGTGTCTTTTACCCAGCAGTGCAGTGCCATTTCACAGCACTTGAAATGCTGGGCTGTGACCCAGGAGTGTGACCCTTCCTTCATTCCCCCCGGGAAGCCTGGGCTCTACCATGCAGTACAGGCATAGCGAGCTTGTAACAGATATATTTGGTCTGATCAGAAACAGGACCAAAACACTGCTGCTGAGTAATGCCCGGACTCCCTCCCCCTCGGTTTTTAGTTTATTTTGTAGTGTTTGGTAATCACTGCTCCCTTCTGTACATGATGGAATCGACCATATCCAAGACAGACCGTCTCTATGGATAGACTACTGGATTGAGATTCAGGAAGGCTTAGTCCTGTTTCCAGCTTTGCAGTTGGTCTGGGAGGTAAGTTATTGCACCCTCTGTGGGCTAGTTTCGCCAGCTACAAAATGGGAACGGTGACCTTCTCTGCAGAGTGTTTTGAGATACATAAGATCATGAGATCCAGCAAAAGAGCCAGGTTTGATTTTTATTATCGTTTTAATCCTCAGAAGGAAAACATTTCCTTTGTGTGTTTTATGTCATGTCATTTGTGGTTCGTTCCAGGATATGCAGAGCATGTGAAGATAGTTAATTTTGTACCAGACTTCAGCTTTGTTATGTTGCTCTAAAAAAAGTCTAGGGATGGGGAACAGTAGAAGCGAGGTTATAATGGGCTTGGTGGATTTGTTTGCATCTATCAGTACTGCTGGGTCCTGCAGAGGGGGCGAGGGAAAGCGGAAAGGGCTGCTACATCCACGAAAGTAAGCTAGACACTGCAGCTTTTCTCCTGCTCACCAGAACGGTGAGACTTTTTCCTTATTCCCTCAGCTGCGCCCTGTGCCAAACGTAGTCGCTTGGGTTTAGTGGAAGGGAGGAGTGTTTAGATCTAAAACTTGTGCTTGTATTCAGTAAAGGAAACATGCTAATTCCTCCTCCGTTCTGCATGCTGCTACTTTCCGTCACCTCGCTAAGCACCTTTCTTTTGTATATTAAAGCCACGTAAACTCCTCAAGTGGAAATAGCCCATCCATACCTCACATGTGAGCAAAGGCTCATTTTGTTTGCCTGGAAGCTGCTAGCATGAAAGTGTGGAAAGGAGCACAGCTTTTTTGTGTGTGATTTGCCATGTCTGTCCCCGAGCGCTGAGCAGCGACACCCAACAGTGACGGCTTCGGCTTTTGTACAAAGCATTTGTAGACGTATTTTACCATTTCTTTACAGCTATTTTCTTCTCTTAGACAAGCTGCAAACAACTTTATAATCCTTTTTTTTGCCCTTTAACAAGTACAAAAAGCTCAATGTTGACTCTAATATTTGCGCTTAAGTAATTGCATACATCTTCTACTTAATGTAGTCACTGGGTTTGTTGGTAGCTTTTACAATAGCATCAGAACCAATAGATTATATTTGGAGTTCCTAGCGTAGTTGTTATTCCTGGATGGGGACCAAATATGGATCAATAACTGCTTAATTTCAAAATTAATACAAAGGAAAATAAGTCCCTGAAATGAGCGGTGGCATAGCTATCGGCTGTTCTTTAGTTTGACCAGTGTGTTTACCACAGATTGCAATTGAAATGACTTTGTTACAAACATCTCCCCCCCCCCCCTTTTTTGTAATATTTCACTGAAATATTTTCTTCCTGAAAAGAACAGTATTTTTCTGTAAGAAAGTTTTGAACTGACCTGCTCCTAAAAGGTATGAGCAATAGGCTCATGGTTTCTTCCCCATTAATTTGATACTGCAAGCTGAGCTCATATAGAGCAAGTCCTTAGTCACAGGCTAGTCTGTTTTGACAGTCCTAAATGATCCATACAAGTCACCCTTGCTGTACAAGAATTAAGTAATGTCTCCATGTCAACACTTGGTAAAGAGTATGTTGAAGTTAATTTGCACCCAAGGTCAGAGCCCAGATTCTTTCACAGGAGTGACATTAAGCATAACTTTTTGGTTTTCTATAGATTTTGGCTAAGAGCTATATTAAGATCTTGGCAGCACAATGCATGCGAGTGTCCTGTGCAAGGCCAATGAAAAATCATAGCAGCTAACCGTTCACAGGCTTCACTTTTTGACTTATAACAAGTCACAGAAATTGTCCAAAGTCATTCTACCACTGCGCACATCAGCCAGTTGGAATCTGCTAAATTACTAGTGGTTTCTGCCATTGCTTGTTTGTGATACCTTGTATTAAAAACAAAAAACAAAAACCCTTTCCAGGAACTTCATTCTTCTCAGTGTGCTACGTGTGACAGCCACACAGCACTACTTAGCAACACTGGGGCCCCTTATCGCCTTCTACTGCAGTTGAAGGAGAATCTTCATTAACTGTTGTTAGATTACATCATGAACATGCAGTTTTATCTTGTTTTATTTGTTTTATGGTTTTTGAAATGTGAAACCAAAACAAAAACCTCATAGGGAGGAGGAAGAGGAGATAAAACACGTTGGCATCACTGAAGCCCTGTGATTTAGCTACATCTTCACTTCTAACCTAAAAGTAGTTCAGAGCCCGATTATAGCATGATCAGTTTAGCCCATCTTTAAGAAGTAACAGACTGAACTGTGTAATATGTGATGTGTACATGTGTAATTATTGCCCATGTAGGATAGAAGACTAAGGTCCACATCCACATTTATTGTCACACTTTTCTTTGATTTTGCCTTCAAACACATGGAAACAGAGACTTAAGTAAAGTTTCTTTGAAATGTAAATAACTGAATTACAATTCTCTGCAAGCAGTAATAATCAATGGCAAATGTCACTGCTGTAACCTTAGTTTAGTTTTACTGTCATTTACCCATTTAGAATGATGTTTAGAATGAATATGATCTGGAAGGAGGAAGATAACTGTGCAGAGAGTCAGATCTTGCTTTTTATATGAACCATCTCTTAGTTTCCAGCATTAAAAAAGGATAGTTCATCACATACAGAAACACTGTAGGAAATTTCAAAAGGAGAATAATGTCAGCTACACACACCTCTTTCTCACCAAAGCACCACTTGATGGAGCCACGATAGCCCAGAAGCTGTGGTAGCCAGTCCAACTCCAGGCTGTTTCAAATGTATCTCGTAGAAGGAGATAAAATCTGAAGTGCTGTTACTAACCACAGAGATAAGCCGGAGTTGTTAAGAATAGATCCAGCCATATATTAATGTAACCTTATCTAAAACTGAACAGATGGAGAAAAAACTCAGAGTCAAGTGCTTTTATTCAAGTCTTCCTTTAGGTTCAAAGATGCTTCGAAGTAAAAATAGTGTATAGCATGTTTTTTGGATAAGTTTCTTTTCTGCTCAGTTGCATGGTATAAGGCAGGTGCATTAGCGGTCTTCTCAATGTTCCTTTCATTCTTTAAAGTTCAGATTCCAGACACCAACCTTCTCTCTTTCATTCGGGATCACCTCTCCAATCCATTTTGTCTGTGACCAAAGTTTAACCTGGGCTTTTTTGGGTGGAAAGATAATGTTGACTATCAAAGGTCCAGGACACTTGCTTGATATTTGTTGTTCTTCATCCATTGTGCATGTCAGCAGGTGACCTCAGCTTTCTTACTTCTGGGGATGGGCTTGTGGTGAAGGTTTGGTGAAGTTAGTTTTCCAGCCATATGTTTAGCAAACATATTGGGGAGAAAAAAAAAGAAATTTAAAATCATTTTAATATTAACCAGTCAAGAAAATTCCCAAATACTTAGGGGACATAGTCATTTAAAATTTTATTATATGAAATGATGGAAGGACAATTAGGCTAGACAGAAGCTTGGAATTGCAGCAGTACCCTGAAAAGAGTCGAACCCAGATGTCTCTCTGTGGAACAGTGTCCCATTGTTAAGTTAAATAGACTTCAAATTATAATTAAGTGATTAGACTGGACAGGCAATGCCTTTCTATATGAACAGAGCACACTTCAGAAAGTGTTATCATGCATAATTCTGCAGTTAGAATGAAGAGTGATGTGGTCTCCTCTGTTATGTGTATTTCCATTGCAAAATGCTATTTGTGACACATGAAAATAAGGTAGAGAGTTAGCTACTCCAATCAGTACTGTCATCACTTGCATATATGGTTCATAGCAAAGGCACAGCTGAACATGGCCCTCTAAAAATGTTAGCAATCACTCAAAAGCTTTAAAATTTTCCAGCATTTTAGATCAGTTTCATAGTGCCCAGTCTGGTTATTTTATGGGTACGTGGGAAGCTATCACAAGACACGAGCAAATGACACTGGCAGTAAATGTGTTGCTTCATTCCTTCAGATACACTAATGACTAGCTGGTGAAATAAATCCTTTGATTGCCACAGGATTTTGCAGTACAGCAGTGTTTCCACAAAGGTCATTTGTGATAGGTAAATCTCTCATAGCTCGTTACCGAGCTTCTTGATTGGTACTGGTAGCCAAGTATCTTGAGATTAATACTCAAGCATTAAGAACACCTGCATTGTTATGTCATTTGGTGAATATTCTTTAAAATTTGGATAGCATCTCTGTTGCCCAAAAGCCCTGAAGAGAACGTATCTCCTGTTAGCTATATTTTACAGATGAGAAAACAGAGAGAAGGGACTTCATTCAGCTATAATGAATAGACACAGAAATTGTTATCAGTTACCTTCAGTAACTTGAAGTTACTGCTTCTATATTTGCTTCTTCCTCTCCTCCTCTCCTTCAACATGCTTTTCAGAACTTGTTGCTCTTGGATTCCACCAAGGAGGTGCTGAAAGGGCACTGAGAGATGCTTGCCTGCTAAGCGTGATTGAGGTGATGCAAGCACGCCCTATAAGTGTACTGCAAGGGTGAAAACTCATCTAGCCTGGAGTAATTGTGTGTATTTCCAGAAAAAGCATGCATGTGCACCAAGAGCACACCTCCTAAAGAATTCAAATTATTAGAGTATAACTTTTCTTTATTTAAAATAAGATTTCACGGTGTACAAGGGGATGTAACCTCTTCTATCTCTTTCTTATTGATCATTTCCATTAAGTTTCATTATCACTGTTCCCCAGTTTTTACAGCCTGGAACACATCTGTCTTGTCTCATGCTCTCCTCTTTCTCCTCAGTGACACAGCCATTCTTTCATAGTTTGCATAGCTGCAGAAAAGAGTAGTGAAGCCAGAAAGAAAAAGGAAGAAGAAAAGCAAATAGGAAATCAGTAAGATGGCAAAAGCTGGAGAGTAAGGAAGAAAGGAGGAGGGAGACATAAATAGAAGAAGAAAGAGAGGTGAGGGTTAGGCAATCACAGAGAAGAAAGGATGGGTGGAGAAGAAAACGATGGTGGTCCTAAAGCCTGTGCTCCACATAATCTTTCCACAAAGAATTATGAGTCACTGAAACCTAGGGGTAAGGCTTCCATGCATGAGACAAGAAACCTCCCGTTAGCTGAGCTAAAAAAGATGTGACCTAGGAAAAAGGCAACATTCTGGTAACAAAGGAAACTCTTTTATTTCCATCTTGGGACCCCTGCCAGCTCTTAAGCGTACAAGAAAGAGAAGATACGATTCTTGTGTGCCTCCCCATCACCATGTACCCGCCTCCCAGATCTGGTTGTTGATGAGTTCTAAGACGTTGTAGTGTTGAACGTTCAGATGTTATCAGTATTGACCTCTGGAGAAGAAGATAAGACTTTCTGAGATCAGATGGAAAATAAGCACATTTGAGATCCTAGGCAGTATTAACACTCTTCTAGAAAAATTGCAGCTGGCGTGCGCAGTTCCTCAGTGTTTAATATCTAATAAAATAATTATACAAAATATTGTTTAATGGGCTTGATATTCGGTTGCCTTTTATGCTTTTGGGTTATTTATACCTGCATAAAACAAGTGTAAATCATATTTGATATCCACTTTGTTCTGATTTAAATAGCTCCTAAGTTTCCAGGTCAGGGGAGAAGTAGATCCTAGCACTATCCATCTGTTACCTCAGAGGACCTCTGTAGGCTTTATAAACAACATTTGCAGGAATCCCGTTACTGAAACCAGCCAGCTTTGATATGTACCCCATGAGCACCATATTAACAAGTAGACCTGAGAAGGGAAGCATATCTGTGCCATTAATACCTGTCCTATTGCACCCTGCATGTAGTTTTTAAAGGGAAAAAAACATTCTGATTTTGCTGGTTAGGGATGTTGGCATTCTCTTTCCTCTTTACAATTTGTGTGCGTGTGTATCACAATAGTAATAACAGCACAGCAATTTTCTGAAGTCTCTTTTAATTAGGCTGCTGATTTGAATGGGAACTTGTTGATGGTATTTGGCCTAGCCAATTTTTCTGGTTGCATTTGTATCACTACTTTCCATTTAAGCATTCCAGGCTGTAGAAGGAACCCTATTTTACAGATATGGAAAGCAAACACATAATCATAGAAGTACAAAGCTAGAAGGGAGATTTCAGAAGCCTGACAGGCTCATCTAACGAGGGCATGAAAACCTCTTAGTGAAGGAAATTCCAGGTTATTCTCTAAGTATTTGCTCTCCATAGAGCAGAAAGACTTTTCCAACATCCAACCCAAATCATCTGCAAGGCAAGTGAAACTGGTAGTCTTATATGGTACAGACAATGGACAGTCTTTTGTATGCTACAAGACTGTTTCCATCTCTGCCATCACTCCTGTTTTCTAGACTAAGGAGACCCAGTTCATTTAACCTTTTCTCTTGGATTATCTTTTGGCTGTCCTTTGAATTCTCTCCTCTTTGAGATTTATCTTTCTTGGAGTGCAGCAACTAAAACTTGACTCAGTCTCCCAGCTGAAGATCCACCAGGGCAAAGTAGAGCAGAATAATGAACTTCCATGTCATACGTATGACAGTGATACCAAAGCCAATCTCACTCTAGGGTGCATTATTTGCAACTTCATCGTGTCTTAGAATCATCAGAAGTTTTTGATCTGTCAGGACCCCAGCACGCTTGGCAGGTCTACGTGCACTTGTGCAGGCATCACTCGGCGCTCACTCTTGTTGAACCTCATGAGCTGAAGTTGAATTTGGATTCTGCCTTCTACAGGAATTGCGGCTCATCCCAAGCTTGGTGCTGCCTGTTGCAGAAACCCAAAGTGGCTTTCCCAAGGCCACCCAGTTTAGCCCACACCACGACATAAAAACTCTTCAGGACCCTTGCCCTTTCAGAAATTCTGTTCAGTGTGTTCCTTGCTCTGTACTCAATATTTGTCAGGAGCATAAAATTATGCCACATGGGGATGAGTAGACAGAAAATGTATTGGAAACAGTGCATGAAAAAAAGAGCATGATTATGTTTGGGTGTGTGTGACACCCCTTTCACCATCTGTGAGGTGGGGTGCTTGACCCTCCAAAGCAAACAATGCAAACGCTACTGCTTGCTAGGACGTGTAGGTGGGCTGTTGTACTTTTCCTTTATGAATGTCCATAAAGCTTTAATTACCAGGGGAAAGGGCAGACTTGTTATGAGAAGTAATCAGAGACTCACTTTTTCCAAAAGGTACATTGTACTTGCACTCAGATTGTTACATTGTGTGGTGATGAATAACACTTGGAAGCAGATGTCAAAGGCATCAGTGCTCAGTGGAAATAGTACATTTTTTCCATTTTATGTCTAGTTTAGACTATATTAAAGAGGAGGGAAAAAATTTAAAAGCTGAAAACATGTTGAAACACGTTACGGTTGTGACAGAATTGACGACAGCCAGGAAATTCCAAGTTAGGGTCCTCACTCCATCCTTTTTGGGCACTCAGAATAGAAGTTCAACATCCAAGCCCTTGGGTTAGTCTTGGTCACAGTAGTTTTATCCTTTTTATTTGTTATTATGTGTGTGCCCTTCTGATGCTGGCTCCTTCCCTCTTTTCTTTTGATCTTTCATAAAAATTTATGAAGTACATGTTCTGCATCATGTGCCTTCATACCCACTTAAAGCTGTTAGGTAACTATGAACTTTTTAAAAATTAATCTTAAATAGTCTGCATCCCAGAGAGGTCACCGAAGATTTATTCAACAGACAAAAATGTACACAAATATGAACTTGTATCTCTGTTTATAAAAGCATGTGATATTCACATAAACCTCACATTAAAATATTTTCTTTGCATGTGTTAGTAATAAAAACATCCTGTATTATTAAAATGTGAATATTTAAATCATGTAATGTTATTTTCTCTTGAAGGTAATACCAAATTATATTTTACCCATATGTTAACAACAAAAACTAATCTGACCAGGTCCACTTTGATCCTCCCACAGGCTATGCCTTTATGATGCAGCACAGTGCCATGCAAGGCTAATTGAACCAGACTACGTATTAATACTTACAATATAACCATGCCACTTTTGCTGCCTAAGCTTTGTTTAGCCTGTTTCTCTGGTGTGGCTAGATTGTTTGTGCATTTCCCCCATTTATTAATTTGGGGAAGAAATATATGTCGCAGTGATTTATAGATTGCAAAGATTATAGTCAGAATTGAGCTTCTGTGATCGTGCAGAATGATTGTGGATCACAGGAATTAATTTCTGTTGAACTAGAAGAGTCCCAATCTTAAAATTTCCATTGGTTCACCACCATCTGTCTTCACTTGTTCCAGTAGCTGGTTACTGCACTGTTTAAATTTGCTCCTGAACACCTAGTCTGAACTTGTGTACCTTCTACCCACTAGACTTCAATATATCTTTGTCTCTAGACTGAACAGCTTCTTTTCATGCAATTCTTTTCTTCTTTTAAGCACTTACAAAGATAGAATTGAATCTTCTGCTTAATAAGTTAAATAAGCATAGCTTCTTGAGATCATTATGCAGGGCATGTTTTTGAGTCAATCCTGAACTAAACTCAGTGAGATCAAGTCAGAATTTGTAGATACCAAATCTGTGCGGTGTTGAGGTAGCAGCTGCACCAGTATCAAACCCAGAGATAATGTAACCACACTTCTCATATTTCATAATCCACTTTTGGCCGTGCTGTTGCATTTTGGAATTCTTGATCAACTGCTTATCCACTGTGATCCCTGAAAAGGATTTGGAGTTACTGTTTAGCGGATGAAACTCCCTGAAGTATGGCTGTAGCCTGAATATATGACGTTAAATTTGGCTGTGTTGAAGCTGATATTGTTAGCTAGCTTACCAAGTGATCCTGATCGCTCTTTATCAGTGACCAGTCTCTTGCCGTTTTCTGCTCCCACAATGTTTGCCACATGCATTCTTGATCAGTATTGGTTTTATGTTTGTTCCGAGTCACCAATAAAATATTATATGCAGTGTCAAGGTCACCTTGCGATTATCAGTAAAAAGGTATATTTCTAACTCCCCATTTAAATGCAGAGAGCTGTCGTTTAGCCAATGTTTAATCCTCTTAATATGTGTCAGGTTGATTTTGTACTGTTCCAGATTCTCAGTGAACATGTCTTGCAATACCAAGTGAAACACCATAGGATAGTCTAAAGTTTGGCCAGACTAGATTTCTATAAACCTATACTGATTTGAACTAAGTGTAAGTGTTCTTCACTTGGGTTGAATGGGTTGAATTACTCTACTTGCTATTATCACTCTACTTTCTTCTCTAGGAAGTGAGGCTGACCAAGCTGTATTTGGCCAGGCTGTCCCACTTGCCCTTTTTAGAAAATTGGCATACCGTCAGCTTTCTTTTAGTCGTCTGGAAATTCCACTGTCTTTCAAGAATTCCAAGTATTCCAAGACTTATGATGTCGTGCGATCTTGAATCCAAGCTCCCTACCACATTTCCCTTCACAAAAATAACTATGAACTTTCTAAATTCAATTTATTTCTTTAAAGCATTTCCAATAGTATAATGTTTTGTAGAAAGCCTGTTATTGCAAAACCTAAATTTGTGGCCTGAAAGCTACTTGGCTTTATCTTTTAAAAAACATGTTTTTTAAAAGATTCTCGTTGTTCTGCCCAATCCATTCCAGTCTGTGGTGCAATTAATTGTTCTACTGTATATTATGCTTTAAAATTGTGTTGTGAAAAAAGTTAAATTCAAGCTTTGCACATGTAGGAAATTAATTTTAGAGCAAGTTTTTCCCAAGTATACCAGGGCTTTAGTCTGACTGAATTTTCTAACTTGTTGAAGTAAAATCATTGTTTAGCTAAACAGAATGGAGTTATGTGTAATTGCTGAAGGGATCTGATCAGGGACACGCTGCTGACAAGGTTCTTTCTTAAAAATAGAGAAGTTTAATATCAACGGAGTAACATGGTAAATAACAGCCACAGGTTCTCAACTCAAAAGTGCTTTAAAAATGAAAGGGAAAAAGGACAAGTGTTAGAAGAGCGCTGGGAGCACCATTGCTCATGGTAGAAGAGCACTGTTGGAGTTATTAGACTCAGAGAAGGTTATAGCTGTGCTGAGGTTTGAAGGTTAAGAGGAAGAGACTACAGATCACATGGAAAGAAGAGGGTCCCTGCGAGGAGATCCTAGTGTCGCAGTACCATGGTCACAGCCGTGGGGAAGGATGGTCACAGCTGTCGTGGTCTGAACGCATGTAGAGTTCAAAAGCATCTTGTTTGGTGCTGATCCTTTTCTGTTGCCATCTTGATGGGAATGTAATATGTTTTAGGGCTTCAGCAGGTCCTTGAAAGGCCTTTCAAAAGCAGAACCTGCAAGCAGGATGTGGGCTGTGATTTGCCCAAGCAAGCTGAAGAGTCTATATGCATTTTAGCCGCACAAAACTGATAAATTCATGTTTTGCTAATATAATTTGATAGGAAAGCTTAGGACCACTTCTCATACCCTTACAGACCATGAATCATCTACAGATGGCATTTTGGAAAGCAGGGTTTGAAATATTTACTAATATTTACCAGGTGAACTGTGCAGTCTTGTCCTTGGTGAAACTATTCTTTGTTCTGAAAAAATATGTTTTAACAACGTAGCAAAGGCCAACTGCTTAATCCTGGCAACACTGGTTCATACTATAAGCTGTTAGCGGTCTTCCAAGGCTTGATGCCTTCAGTGGTTTGTTTTTACCAAACATATGCCAAAATAACTTGTTACATATTAGTTTAATGTGAGTTATCTTTTGGCATTTAAAATTGAAACCACCTCAGCAGTTACTGTGTTTGTATGGCTTACATGTATAAGGTATTTTAAAAAATTAACTTATTAAAATAGATAACAGCTTCATAGCGTGAGTGCCACTTTCTCTCTTTCTCAGGTGAGGGAAACTGGTGAATAAAGTAAAGCAGTGGCAGAGCTGATACGAGAGCTCTGGTATCGAACATCACGGTTCTCTCCCTCAGATCATATGGCTTCTATTATTTCTGGCATTTCACTTTTTTATCAGTGGTTTTAATATTAAGAGAAAAATTTTCCTGTGAACTTCTGTTTAGCAAATGTGCTTTCTGGCTTCAGTCTTTTACATGCAACCCAGAGCTCGCAAGATTATGGCCAAGCTATAAAGCCCTACGAAAATGTGCAAAACAACCGGCCACAAGCCAAACGATAGCCAAACGATAGTCTTGCTTACCCCAATTTCATTTTCAGGGAACCTGAAGACTGGTCTGAACTCAATAGCCGGAGGCAAAGAAGGTCAATACTGAAATACTTAAATGCCACGAGCGAGGCCGAGTGGTATATTTGGAAATGCTGTCTTACAGGGAATACAACTAATCTCGAGTATCTTTGCCAGATCATGCTGCTGGCTGTATGTGGCATTTGTGGGTGAGAATGAGTTTTTGATGCTGCTTTTTATTAAACTGGAAAAAAAATCAGCTTGAGACTAATGGAAACCACTTCCCATCCAGTTATGTGAGTGGGCAGTGAAATGGGATATTTGGGGTGGGTGTTGGGGATGACGAGGGTGAATGT
Source organism: Struthio camelus (assembly GCF_040807025.1). Lineage (NCBI taxonomy): Eukaryota > Metazoa > Chordata > Aves > Struthioniformes > Struthionidae > Struthio > Struthio camelus. The sequence goes on along the minus strand of NC_090952.1, from coordinate 7,634,804 downwards.
TTTGTTCATCCAAACTGTATGGAATTCACTTGGTTTAGAGATTTACTACTAATCATGAAGTCAGTCCAAATTCACTGAGCAGCCACGGGAGCAAGCAAAACAGTCAGGTGACTCCAGTAGTGCTCATGGCACATCCTTTACGGTTGGGGTTCTATCAGTTCTCTGGAGTTGCTTCTAAAACTCAGTAAATTATAAATAATAATAAATAAACCATGTGAAACCTGATGATCTTGACTCATATCTTCTTTAAGCTCAAATTCTCTTGATTCTGTTCTCCTGCTTTGGGCACCAGGAAGTAGCATCAACGGCTCCCCCTATATACGCAGTACATTCAGAGCTGCAGGGTTGCGTATCTGCTTTCCTTCCCCGTCACCCGCAATATTTGGGTTTCTGGCCTGCCACCTCACCCTCTGCTCTCCAGCCCATGCCCAACTTCCTTCTCTGCTCTCCTATCTTCCTGGAGACATCTCCAGGTCTCCAACTTGCTTCCTTTCTCAGGTCTCACCCTTTTACCTCTAATTTTTTGCCTGCTGGCCAGCAGTTTGTGAAGCCCTCCGCCTGGCATTAAGGTCAGCTCCCAGCTGTTCTGCAGGAAGCAGAAGGCACAGACAGATATTGCAGAGAATTAGCAGAGAACAATCTCATTTTCTCATTCTCGCGTTCACTTCCATCCAGTCCTCTATAGCCCTCGCTATGCAAGAGCAGAATTTCACCATTAAACTTCAGGAAAATTTGTTACTGAAGTTATTGCCATAATACTTGTGGAGATCTCATCTAACACTCTTGAATGTTTTGTTTTTCAGTTCAGTTTGTAAATCTTTCTTCTGCCAATAAATACAAATGCTTCTTGTACTGATATAGTCTGATCCGAAGTGTTCCCTCTTTTTAGAAAGTGTTGTAGGTGGTAACTGGAGTGTGAATTTAGTGGCGCTTAAAATGCAGTAGCTCTTAAAACTGGATGCTTCCAGTTATGCAAACCTATGAGAGTTCATAAAGTAAGGCAATTAATGCATTGAATTAATGAGTCTCTGTTGTCGTGAACTGTAGGTGGTTCCCCAAATGACTTTACTCTCTTCTAGGGCAATAAGTCTTTCCATGTAGCTCTGTAAACATCTGCAGTCCCACATGAAAATATTCTGCAAAATTACAGCGATGCATTCTTCCAGGAAATAAGTACAAATCTTGTCAGTCAATCAATAAACAAGCCTCTTTTTTGTTTTTATCTTTGGTTCTTGTAAATGCTAGGGTCAAAACGCTGCCTCTATTGGAAACTTCTTTTACAAGTGCTGTAAGAGTTTGGGAAATCTGTCAAACATTGTGAGCAGCTGCTGAGCAGAGCCCTCCGCTCCCTGTGTGCTTTGGCTTCGGCGGGATGCACAGGAGCAAGGAGCGAGTGGAGGAACTGGCCTTTGAAGTCTCCTCGGTGATGTTATATTATTCTTGGCTCTTTACACTTTGGAAAATACACTGCATCAAGTTCTCATCATTGCTGTAGTGCACAGTTTTTCTTGAGGCTGTGGAAGGGTGGTTTTAGCATTACATTCGGCGATGAAACACCTCAGTCATTTTGCTGCTGAGATTATGTTATTTTATTAAATTCTTGTTGGGTTTTTCCTTTGTATGACTGGACCCGTTGCCCAGTTTGCTTCTTGGGGTGTTCCGTGCTGTCACCACAAAGCTTGTGAGCACCTCATCTGCATTTGCAATAGCATTTCATAATGATGAAGTCACTGCTGAATTTTTTGCTTTGCAATTGGATTCACCTGCACCCCACACTTACAAAAATATGGTAATTTTGCATTCTAGTGCATCTTCCACCCAGAGCTGAGAGTGCTCTTTGCAACCTTTAATGCACTTGGGCTCGAAACACAAAACCACAGTTCCATGGTACCTAAGAAGTACGATGTGGGACATTTTTTGCATATGTCTGAAACCGCCCTCTGAAAGAGGGACAGGAGCTTTCGAATTCTGTGTGAAAGGTGCTATTATTACCAATACAGTTTCTCTGTTACCTTGGGTGATAGCAACCCATGCTGTTGGAAAAGGAAGGTCTCAAATGCACTGCCATTCTCTATGAATGGCTCAGTGTCCTAGGTGACAAAACTGGGATAAGGCTCTGCTATTCCTGAAGTACCACGTTAGTTAAGAGAAAAACAAGAGTAGGGAAGATTCATTACCTGGGGGCAGGGGCAGGAGACAGAGGAGAAAAGATGATTTAAGTTACAGGCACGCTTTTTTCAAGGCAGACTTGAAAAACCATATGGCTGTTTAAGACATTCTTGCTCCCTGCAGCTGAATCCAGAAGATTCATCCTCCTCTGGTACAAACAAGATAGTTTGCGCTCTAACTAGAAAAGCATGTTGATTCCAAAGTGCCAAATTCTCCTTGCCAAATATTGCTACAGATCTAGAGCGTTTTTCTCATTCTGTTTTAAATTTTCGTTTGCTACTCCCAGGCTTAATAATGTTCTTCTGCATGCAAACTTGCATTCAGATTTGTGGAAATGCAGGTCTTCGTGGGTTTTTTTTTTTTTGTAATTATTATTTCGATGGCTGCCTCACAGCTAAGCTGCCTCTAAGCTCTAAATTGCAGCACAAAATTTGCAAACCCATTACGTTATCTCAGCTTATGACCTGATTGAGTAGACTGAAGATGTTCCTTTAGAGCCTTCTTTGTACCTCCATGCCTGAGAACAACACTGTTATGCCGCAAATCCCAACCCAAGCTTTAGATAAACATTTCATCTTCATCCAGAACTCAGCTTTGATAATGTTTTAAAACAAGCAGAAATAATAAGGGAGAAAGGAATTCTTGTGGAATGGTAAATCCGTGGTAACTCTTTGGTGTCAGCATAAAGCCCGGCTTCATTCTAAACTTGTAGCAAACCCACGGAAAACTTTTGGAAAGAATTCAGACGTTTTAAAAGGCTTTACAATCTGACTACTTAAACATTTGGACTGTTCTTGTAAATGAGCCTTATCCAATGTGAGCAAAGGGTTTTGAAGCAGGCTCTAAAATACTACCTTTTCTTCTTCTCATGTTGTCTATTTTTATTTTTTGTCATACATAAGAAAATGTGCTGGTTGTTTCCTAGCATACTGTAATTTTAAATGTTATTATTGATAATAAGCTCTAAGATAGTAAACTAGTTTTACAATTCTCAATGTTGGCATTCATCATCATCAGGACGGAGGTGTAGCACTTGATGATTAGATGTTTGATCTCTCAGCTCAAGAAGAATAGTCTGAGCAGTTATTGTAGTTCTGCTTCCCTTCCAGGGAATCAGATGAGTTTAAATTACCAGGTACTAGTGGGCCTACGCATAGCTGATGATAGGGAGAAAAAGATGGAAGATAGGAAAGGAAAAATAGTGCAAACGAATACATTAAGCATTTACAAGTTTCTCGTTTCTTTTCTAAGGAAAAGATCTCTTCAATTCATTGAATTCCAATTCATTACTCTCAGTTTGTAGTGGCCTTTGCAGAAGGAGCAGGGGAGGAGCAGCAGTAGAGGCATTCCTCGGCCTTCAGAAAGAAGGGAATTAAAGAAAAAAAAATGATGGACTAGATTATTCACGTCAGAGAGGTGCAAAAAACTGCAAATGAGCCTGCGCAGCCCACTGCTGTCACCACCAATTCAGCAGGGGGTGAAGAACGCAGCTGGGGGGAAAGCAAGGCAGGGAGCATCGGTGGCTGCTGCCGGATGGACAGACAGATAAAACAGGAGGTTCTCACGTTACCTCTGTCTGGGGCTGTCTTCAAACACCCACTAGACAGGAACAAACAATTGTTAAATGTGGCTTCACATAGTTTGCCACCTGAACTTATTTTTAAATAAAAAAGCAAGAATAACTTTTATGTCCTCCTAGCACTGGAGGACTACTAATGTAGTTGTGGTGTTCTGCAGTTGTGGGTAGCCGGGTGTGACACACGTGGGTCGAAATGAGATCAAACCGAGCACATTTTATAGGCCTATTACATGTATTTTAAGGAAGAGTCAAAATAACCGCTCGATGCCAGGCGCTGGAAGACGCCACTGAATTTCTGCCAGGCAATACATCTAGCAGGAGTTAGGCGAAGGAAGCGTTCGCCTGGCAAATACTCCGGTGCGTTCTGTTTGCGAGAGCGACGGCGAAGCTGACGGCACAAACGGGTGCAGCCGTTGGCGGAAAGAAGGCAGGCTGATGTCGGGATGCTTTTATTTGGCTGGAGGCACGCAGTGACCCAACTTAAACAGATCGTTTGAAGTAGCTAGCAAGCTGCAAGCCTTCTTCCATCATCGTTCATTTTACTTTGCTCTAAGTAGTGGTAGAGGGGACTGTTGTCAAACCTCAGTATTTCTTGCAGACAGCTATACATGCTTTTAAAATACTTAGTGGAGGCTCTACAAGGGTAACATAGCTCCACAGAACAGCTTCAGATTTCTTTCCCAGGTGCTAGACCATTTGTGGATGGTGGAGAGTTGCTTGGGCACTAACTTCATGTATTATCTATGCTGTCTTCAGTTATGTCATAGTGGATTTATTCCTTCTTTCTCAGTCACTACAGAGCTCTGGGTTCCTACTGAGATTCTGCAGAAAGGAAAAAACTCAACATACAAACTGTTACAGAAAGCATCTCACTGCCGTGTTCTTAAATGGTTTCATCAGCCTGTGGTTTGCTATTTGAAAGGCATTCAGTGTGTTATCAGGAGTATATATAAATGACAGATGTAAAGTCACAAAGCAGAAAAGAATATAATATTCCTTCTTCACCTTCTTCTGCTCATTCATTTGAGAGTTCCCTTTTGTCGCTGCCTTTTTCGCTTCTTGACATAAAAGTCACCGTATCAGCTGTGCAGGAGATGCTGAGATGCGGGGCGGGGGGCACATTTTAATACCTTAGACAACAGATAATCCGTGACGCAGCACCCACACTAAAAAGTCAGGTTTGGGAGCGTGTTCTCAAGAGGCAGTACAGCTGCTTTACGCAGGTGCTGCAGCACCTGGTCCTTCGTCGGCCCGTGCTAACATTTCAGCGGTTCGCCGCGAAAGGCTGTGGCCAGGCTTCGGCAGCGAGGCCCATCGGCTCCTCTCGCACCAGCGCGCTCACGTCCCCCTTCGCTCCCTCTCGTGCTGTGACCTCCTGCCACCAGCTCGCTTGCTTTTTTTTTGCAACCTTGCTGGGTGCGTGCTAGAGACAGCCGCCTCCTCTGCTGCGTCCCAGCAATGGTCCTACGCTCGCGCAGGCCCTTTTGCAGACCGGAGCGTAACGTTCCCGGAAAATATTGCATCTCGTTAGAATCCACGATCGTTTCTGCAAGGTCCTTTCTGCTGCTACGGGCAGCCAGTGTCGCGCAGGGGTCTGGCTGCTGAAGGCAGCGAGACCGCTGAGCTGCCCGCGCGGCAGCCCCTCTCGGAGCCGCCCGGCCGACGGGCGATGCTCCGCGGGCAGGACACGCTCTTCGCCTGGCGCTGGCTGCCAAGACGCGGACCAGGATTTTCAAGACCCGGGCAGCCTATAAACGAGCCCGTTAGGCTGAGTCACTCTTCTGGCAGGATCGCTCTAATTTCTCCTTACGTAAACCTATCTCCAAAGTACTTTATCATCCTGCAAGTATTATAACCCCAACGGTCTTTGAATGACCGAGCGATCTGGAAGCAATGATTTACATCAGGTAGGGGAAACAACTCTGCGGTAGGTCTTTCGAAGAAATGAAGCAAAAACAAATTAGATATTTTATTTTTTGTGTTTTGTCTCAATACTCAACTCCCCTTTGGATCATTAGGATCTTTCAGTTTTCCACACCAATTTGTCTTATCCCTCCCAAGAGCATTGGTTCGGTTCACATAGCTTTTAGTGAAGGCTCCATCTATTATATAAACACACACGTACTGACACAACTCAGAAATCACCGCTGGTAAACAAGAAGGTAAATTACTGGGTAATTATAATCTACAAGGGGGCCGGGGGGAGGCATCTGAAAGAAGCTACAGGCTTTTCAAGACAACAATTTGTAGTTGGATTAAGCTGGAATAAACCCAGGCCCCAGAAGTGAAAAGGCAGCGTTTCGAAGCCTAAAGCAACACTGCTTTGCCAGTTAGCTTTAAGTACGCGCTGCCCAGTTATACTTCCAAACCCTCTGGAAACCATTAACGCTTTAATATTAAGGGGACCGAAGCTTAACCCTTACATTCTGCAGGCTGGAATTTTATTTGAGTCATCTACAGGTCTAGAAGGGTCTTAAAGAGGTTTTTAACCTGAACACTGCGTGAATGACTTTACTGTAGCATCTCACAAACATCACTTGCCAAAAAAATACTTTTAAGAGTTAAAACAATGAAGCTGGAGTTCTTTGATTTCACTGGAAGGGCATCCAGTCCCCATCCATCAAAGTCTTGCTCTGCAAGACTGCGGCCAGAAATTTTGTACTGAAGAATGATGGATGGGTGAATGCTGGTAAAACTGTTTAATGTAGATTTTTCTAACTATGGTTAAAGAGCATGTTGGCTGCAGCGCTCATCTTGAAAGATGTCAGAGAAGGGCCATATGCCGACAGGTATATGCTTCAGAGAGATCTCGTGTCACTTTGGAGGTGCGAATGCTTTGCAGAGCTTTCCTCTCCGAGCGCGTTGGTACTTCCAGACGCATAGGGAAATGTTAGGGGTCACATTTTCAAAGCCAGCAGTCTCAGTCTTGGCCTATCTGAGCGTCTTTATGGGAAACAGCACAGAGCACTTTGCAGCGCGTGGTTTGCGCCGTTGCGTGGTTCTCCCGCTTCCCAAATTCTGGCTATGAAGGCAAATAGCATATGCAAATGTGAGGTTTTGCAGCAAAGAGCTCACAGGAGAAATCTGTCCTCACCAAACTGGGGCCAACTTTAGAGGGAACTGTAGAATTATTGGCTCTATTTGCATAACTTAGAGCTGTTGGATCAATGTACACGGCAAAAGTATGTATAAAGTCAAAGTCTGCTGCTCTCCTGCTGCGGAGCCCTGCGCAGGGCTCCCGGCGGGAGCTGATGCCATCGCCGCTTCCGCAAGGAAAACACTCTGTTCAAGGTTAGCTCTTCCGGGAGACTCGAGGAGCTTAAGGCTTCAGGGTATCATTTCACAAACCCCTTCTCCGGTCACAAAACCGATTTAGTGCCACGCTCCCTCCCCTTGTATCACTGCTTCAGCCTGCGGTTCAGCCCTGCCGCTGCTACGGCCGAACTGCAGACCAAGGGCCCAAGCAAGACGGAGAGAGGACGACGGTGGGGAGGCATCAGGAGCTTTTCTAGCCGGCGTTGCTACTGCAGAAAATATTCAGGGAACTGCGCCCTCAGTTTCTGGTCGTAAGGTATCAGCGATTTCGTTAGGAGGATGCAGATGCCCAAATGAAAGACTTGGCCCAGAAGGATGCCGTTGTCTGAAACTTTGCACATTGGCTTTAATCTGTGTGAATAATTGCCAGTCCTTGCACACACATTTAATTTTAATCATGCGGGTAGCCAGTGATATTGCTTAATTTCAAGCGTTTAGTGAATCGTGGTGTTATTCTGTTTACAATTTTTTTCTGTGCCCCAAAAAATATTCTTGGATCTATAAGAAAGTTTTCAGGGTCTTTTTAAGTATTGACTTTCCAAGAAAACAAATGCAACTGAACAGCTAAAATTCAGGCTTAACATATTTGGGGTTGTTTTCTACTTGTCTCCATTACAATTTATTAAGTTTCCCTTTAAGAATGACAGACTGATTAATCTAGATAGTGATTTTCCCAGTCCAGCAGCCTCTTCCAGGGTTAAAACAAAAAGCTACAATTGCCAGATCTTTTAATTTCTGGGCCTCGCTGACTGTAATGCCTGTTAACCCCTAAGGACCGCTGAAACATTTGTGCTCCGTAGGCCCTTAGCCAAGCTTAGCATGCCGCAGATGAAGTAATGCCATACCTGTCCATCTGTTTGGCCTATTGCTTTACAATATTTGGAATAAAAATTCAATTTCGTATAATTTTCTGTGACATTGTTTAGAAATAGACCAGTCGCATGTGTCAGAATGAAATGCAAATCACCCCTTTAGCAAATGAAAGTGTGATTTCTGACTGATATTTTGTAAGGCCTGATTGTTATGATTGCTACCCAGTTGTATATCCTCCCCTTCCTCCAGAAGAAAATGTAATGGAAAACGTAACCCTGACAATTACATACAGATGGTACCATCCACATGATTTCAGCTCTGTGTGGTGGCTTATATTTCTATACTACAACTGGTGTAAATTAAATTTTAGTCATCTTCTGCACATGTACTATATTGTATCTTCACTGGCAATAAGAGCACGAGCTGCACATCTGTTGGGTGAGAGGACGTGTTGGCCATATTCTGTTTATTTGGCTATTGTGCGTTGCTAGCGCCAATGGGAAGCCAGAGATCTAGCTGAATTTGTTGGAAACCATATTAAATTTCTCAGATCACCCCGTCCACAATTTATTATCTGTGCTATGACAGAGCAGCCTGCGGTGTAATTTTTCCTTGGTCTTCTCATATCCTGGAAACAACGGCCTTTTCCAAGCGGAGTGACGGGATCAGTGTCAGTATGTTCAGTGGGAGAAGGAGTAGGTCTGTGAAGAGGGGAGGAGGGAGGAGAGGGAAGGCAAGAGGTTACGCTCTTCAACTGCCCTTTGAAAATCACTTCTCTCTTTTTTTCTCACTCAGTTGCTCCCCTGGGCAGGAATCGTCTTTCCCTTTGTCTTTGTCCCATGCCTACCGCAAGAGAGTCCCCTATGGTGCTGGGGTCCCCCAGCTGCAGTTGGGATGCAGCTACCAGCTATAATAAATGCCGGAGGTGCCAGATACAGTACTGTTGTCATTTGCTCCTGTTGAAACCTGTCATAACTCTACAGCTTTGGTAGGCTTAGTCTTAGTTTAAGCTGAGGTAAGTGCGAACGTCTTCCAGAGGCAACGTGAAATGATTTTGAGGCTTGTCAAGAGAGTCAAAACATTAGCGGTAGAATCCTACCTACTTTATTCATCGGCATTCCCGTGGCTCTGACTGTAGTGATTCAGCTAATTAAAATTCCTTTTACCTGATTTTTCCTTTACAGTTTCAGGTGGTTATAAGAACCTTCATTTCATGTCCCAAACCGTTATAATGTGTAAACCAGATGCTGCTTTCCACCCTGAAGTGGCTGCATTTCAATGGTAGATTCAGTGATCCTCCTGCATAATATCTATTAGTGGTTTGCGCCTACTGAGACTGTAGTGAGAATTGTAGTCGAATGTCTGAAAAGAAGGTGAAGTTCTCAGATGATGGGTCCTTGTGAAGTACAAAGTGCTGATGTTGTTTTATCTCGCCTGCTTTCCATTCCTTGTGGGTGTGTATATATACATATATATATACATGTATGCACTGATTAAATTAGGAGCTCTTTCTCTTTCTAAGTATCTGGCCAGTTGATTCATGCGTGAAATAGAGACAATACCTCGCATGTGAGTCGTCAGTTCCTGTAAGATTTTGGGCCCAATCTTATTCCCAGAGAAGGTGGTTTAAAACAGGGCCTATGTCCTTAACGTTTTCTACAGAAAAGCCCGAGACAGTAACCTTAGGAGAATGAAACGTGAAACCCCCGTGGCAATTTAAGTAGGGCCAGAGTTGAAAAGCAACGAGAACAGGTTCCCTTTGTACTTCTTTGAGCTGCACTTGGCATCCCTTGGGGCAAATTGGGAAGATTTCAGCCTTCCGTGTCTACACAATCCCTCATTTTCCAGGGGCAAAGAGGCTTGTTACAGAAGAATGCTCTCTGTTCCTTGTAAGCCTAGAGTGGAAGGAGACCACTGATTAAAGCAGAGGCTTTTGATTAAATGGTGAAGCTACTTTCAGTGATTAAACAAAAAAGGCATTTGGGGGCCTGCTTCTTGCAGGGACTTGGGCTAAAATAGGCCGCTATTCAAGCACAAACGAAAAAAAGCAAGCTGCCCAGTGGTCATTTTGGAGGTTGGGAAGGTGCAGAGCGTGGAAGGGGAAACGGCAATTTCAGGATTAGACTGTTATTCAGCTGTAATTAGATCACTGTTTATTTTTGTTGCTTGAAACGCTGTCACAGGCATGTATTGTATTTACCTTAGTAACTCAAGACACGCAATGCTCTGTCACTCATCACAGATAAAAGGCTTCGGCGTCCTCAGATAATTACGGAAATTTTATTAGCTGTGATGAGACAATGATAAAAGGTATCGGGGCTTTGATTTCGTCTTTTGGAAGTAAGCCTTTTTCAGTCCGTACTTTGCATTTATTGGAATGAGTTATAAAGGGCTCTTAATCTTGTGAGTCCATCAGACTACCCATTTCTGTGAAGTTTTTCCCTAAGTCCCTAAGGCATTAGCTTCTATAATCATAATGCTTAGTATTACCTACATGCCCAAGGACGCAAAATGAGTCAGTGGTAGAGCCACGACTGAAACCTCATACTCCGAAATCTTGGTCAGTTGTCCTCTCCGTACAGTCGCGGTTGGTTTGTCCATCCAGGGCAGGACCGCTCCGGCTCACGTGTAACTCTGCTCCGTTTGCGCGTCCGGTCCCAGGTGTATGGAACGACTATAGAAATGTGGAAAAGGCAGTTTGGTTGAAAATTGTTTCTCTGTATTTCACGCAGCTGGCATGCTTGCATTTTTTAGGGTTGACATGCTGCAGTCATGTCAAAGCGTAAGGTCTGGGGGAAAAGGGCAGGGCTTGCTTCAAATTATCACTGAAAGGGATAAAAAATCGTAGAGAAATGTCAGGCGATCTCGATGAACATGTTTCTGTGGGAACTGGAAAAGAGACCAAGCCACAGAATTAAGAACTAGATCCAGATTTCATATCCTTTAGCCTCACCCCTAAGGGAACGAAAAATTCAGAACTAAAATACCACAAGTTCAGATTAAGTTTTTTCTTTGAACCCATCTCTCCATGGCCTAGTTATGCTGACAGTCTCCTAACAAAGGTCAGTACGAGCAATACCTATTTCTGATTGTTAGACCTGAGCATGCCAGTTATATTCCCAATCAGAGTACGCATAAATGCAATTTCTTCCTAAGTTTTTCCAGGCTTTTAACGCAACGGTTGGAACTTGCACTTCTGCTCAACCTTACTGAGCTGCCTACAAAAACATTGTGAGATGTTTCCTGCTTTTAAATGAAATCAAAGAAAATCAGAGAACTTGCTTCCACTCTGGCCTTTATACTGATAAAAAGTAAACTGCTGTTTGCAAGAAATGGGCAGACATGCCAACTTTGGGGGTTGGCTACTTAGGTTTTTTTTTTATTTTGAAAAATGAATTTGATTCCAAACCAAGCCAACCACAAGATAACGCCAGAAGCCACATTTAACTAAACAATCCAGTGCTTTATCCCCACTTTTGGGGTTTCTGTGGCAATATTTATGTCAGAAACTTGTGATATTGCTTTTTATTTCTAAATATCATGATGACGTTAGGTGTGAGCAAGTTGTGACCTATCTTTTTGGGGTACAACAGTATTCCCCCTTCCTTCCCGTGTATCCACATTTAAGATAAAACAAAAAATTCTTCCTGTGAATTGAAAAATTCACTTTACTACTGTTGTAACAACTGAATGAAAGCAATTTTCTGTGGCAATATATCCTGCCTGTTTTGAGTTGGCAAGAGGTATATGCGCTATATAATAAAATGTGTTTATGCCAGAGGCATTCATGTATGATACAAATTGAGTTACCTGTTGTGATTTAAGTAGTGCAATTAAAACACAGAAAGATTTACACTTTCTTGTTGTTCAGTGTTATTTCAAGCAAAATTTCCTTCCACTAGGAACTCAGAATTTCTGCTGGGTCACCTAATTGGGTCACTTTCAAAAGCTTTACTCATTTAATTTACTATGTAAAATTGTGCTGTCTTCAAATCCAGAACGTCTCCTTCCTGTTTTCCCTCTCCTGGCAAAACTCCTTTGATAAAATAAAAGTGATATATCAATTTAAACTTCATGATGATGAGAAGAAGGAGCCACATATGTTCATGTAAAGGCAGCCAGGATATAAAAAACGAGATAGAAAGACTCATGCCGAAGAATACCGTCACTTACATCAACCTGAATGTGGCTTTCTGCCTTGCTCTTTTTATTCTCACTCCTTTACTGTTATTGGTACCTGCTTGTCTTTCCTTATCTTTTCAACTTCTAGTTCAGAGTATTATGTTCCTGTTCTGCTGTTGAGTCAGCTATGAGGAAATACAGCTTTCTTTGTGTAAGGAGAAAGTACCTGTTGAGCAGGCAAAATTACCCAAATATTTTAGAAAAATGAATATTAGAGCGAGTATTTTGGTCAGAATTGTATGGAGGTTGCTACAATGATTCAGTCGCTTCAGCCATTCCTAACCACAAGGATTATAAGTGGTTCTTACTGACTATTAATTATTTCTAACTAAAATAAAGCCTAGTTCATCACTTTGACAGAGGTCAATTAATTTATTGATTAGGACTTGGAGTATTATAAGCTTGGAGAAATTAGCTCAGACCTTACAACATTTTTACTCTGTGGGAAGTTTGCAGTGCGTTTAAGAGGAACAGTGCATCCTCTAGTATTTAAGAGTGATATTTAGGTAAATGTAACATGGTCTGAGTTATGCAAAATTGCCTTTTCTTGATCTGCCTATCTCAAAAGCCTACAGACCAAACTTCCAATGCTTCAGGCCAGAAGTGATCGAAATCGGAAACATTTGAGGGTGCTCATTACCTCGAGCCTCTTTCTACGGTTTGCCTTTACTTTGACGGAGCTCCCACTAAAAACGCAGCAACTTTGCCCTAGTAAATGAAAAAAGATCAGGATTTTCAAAGATGTCTTTTGGTTTTAGTGATGTATCTTTAGATTTTCTTGTCTGTTAGGCTGGAAGATGAAATAACTAGCAGAAGTGGGTCCTTTTTAGGTTCAGCAGTCCCCTCCGGTGGCACATCAGCGATGCAGGCTACGGGCTCTGCGCCGTGGGAAGACAGGGCGAAGCGTGCCTAATTCCTGGCTTAGCTCACCAGACCTGGATAAACTGTAAGGATTTGGGGATGCTGACTGGGAAAGGCTGGCTCCCTCCTGCTCCCGTGGCTTTAGCTATCGAACTAAAGGCACCTGCCAGAAACTTTCCTCCTTTTTGGCCGGTGGGTTTTGCCGGGAGCCCTTTGCGCGACTCGCTCCGGCTCCGCTCCCGGGCCGGTTCCCGCGCTGCGGCTGGCCGTGTGAACCGGACACGGGAGCCGGTGGCGGGACGGGAGACGAGAGGCAGCGAATTGGGTGGAGGCAGGACACGGCCGGGAGGTTGCCAGAGGGAAAACAGGCTGGAACGGCTAGCAGGGAGCGGGGCAGGGGAGACGGGATTGCTTCTCTCGGCAGCGGCCAAGAGCACGAGCCGGTCAGTGGGGCGCAGCAAGGGAAACGGCTCAAGGTGGTTCGGCGAGTTCAGTCATCGCAGCTGCCTCTTCCCGTCCGGCGTTGTTTTGCCTCTTCTGAATTCCGACACCTACACAAAACCGGGCCCTCTGCAAACGCCGCCGCCGTTCCCGACGTTGAACTCGGCAAACAAGTGTGTTCTCAATTAAGCGAAGCACTTTTCCCCCGGCCGCCTCCCTCGGCGCGAGCGCTCGGCTCGCATGCGCCGGCCTCCGGAGGAAGCACTCGAGCACATTTTTCAGAAGGTTTCCCCCTCCCAAAAGCCTGTCGAGTGGCTGTTTCTTATAAAGCGATGGAGATAATTTCATGGCTTTTCCCTTTCGTGGCCACCCACCTCCTCTTCCTGGCTCGCTTTGGTATAAAAAGACAAATCCTTTCCCATTCACATCAAAAGCAGGAGGGTCGCTCCGTGTCACCTACCCTGGGATTTTGACTCAAGCTGCTCGGGGAAAAAAATAAAAGAAATGGAAAGAGCAGCTCGGTTTGAACTCAGCCACACTGTGTGTCACCGGGAGTTTTCGGGGTCATTGACAGATCGGTTTCATAGACCAAACAGATAAATAGGCACGAGTTATTCTGTATGATTTTTATTTAGAATTTGTTCATGCCGTAAGTGTGCTGAGTGCACTGCAGAGGACACCAGCCCTTCCCCGGGGACCGTACGGGCTAAGTCCGACAGATGTTTTGTATATTTTCAATGTGTGTTCAAGCACCTCCAGTGCTGGATAGGCACTTTTAAAAACAAATTTAAAGTAATAACAATAACACGCTGAGTGATAACAACAGGCATGGGGGTGAGAGGAGGACGAGGGTTACAAAAATAAAGATCATGTGAACTGTTTTCTTTATGTCACACACAGGGCTTGGGATTTCTCTGTTTTTCTTTTTCTTTGAATGCTTTTGTCATTCCTTTTCTTTGGCAAGAAAAGACGACAGGCTTTGGAGGCTGAGGAATTGCTGCTGGAGGAAGGCAGCAATGAGGTAAAGCAGGGGGTGTTTGCACTCCAGTATTCCCTGTTCGCACCTGAGAAACCTCTGGACTGTTAGGGAGAAGCATTCCTGCAGCTTACGGGACGGGCTTAAAGAAGGGAAAAGAAGAAAATCTACCACAACTGAACAAAATGTCTACCTTCTCCGATGTGTGGGGCACATCCTGGGTTTAAGGTTTAACACTGATGTATTCTCTTAGGGTTCAGTCTTGACACACCTTTCCTAACCCTTGTTCCAACAGTCTCTGAAGAGAGAGGAAGTTTGTCCCACCAAGAGCAAAGGGAGTGGATTTCCGAGCGTTACTCCAGATTTGAAGCGGTGCCTCTGCAAATACAATTTACAGAGCCCAAAGACCTGCTGTTCTAGGGAGAATATAAGGATTTTTAGACCCTTTCACCCGCTATTTTACAGGAGGTCAAGAAGCTGTTAAGAATTGCTTTCAAACTGAAGAACTTGGGAGGAGCGTGACCTGGGCATGGCCGGCTTCCCCCCACCGCCTTCCCCGCAGTGGCCATGGGGATGTCCCAATGCAAGCACAAGTTTGTGCCTGCATTTTCATTTGCCCTGGTTGCTGGAACAACCCTTTGGGAGCCACCAGTGCCCAGTCTGGTTTAAAAGGGCCACAAGTTAATTGGAGTCACAGGAGGAGTTGTTGGACTTCATTTGTCTCCAGAAGGGGGCAAGAAGAAGTGGGGTGGAAATTCACTACTCTCTTCAGTCTTAAATCCTTGGCCATGAATGATTGGACTCAGCTGATGAATACGGCCTCCTCCATGTTGTCAATACCTTTTACAGCAGCCCTGCACCAAGACTTTCATTAGCCCAAGTGCCTTTCGCCTGTGTTTCGCATCCGGCAAATCCCTTCTGCTTTAACATATTTCTACCACTGTGTTCCCCATGCCAAGTTACGTGCCTGCCAGGAGATGTGGTCTATGTGTGGTTTTGTTTACAGTTAAGTCTTTTTCTTTCCTGGTAAGCATTAGAGAAACGCTGTGGCCTGTAGTGATAGAGGAGATCCTGAATTTTTTTCATTGCGTGAGTAAGCTAGTTGTTAATGAAGCCAATTCCTTTATCAGATGCTGGTTGCAAAAATATTTGTTACATGTGCTGGAACTAATTTCTCATCAGTTATTTACTTCAGGTGGGGATTACAGTAGGCTGTGTTTCATCTGATAACTTTTGCAGTTTATTAGATGTGAATTTACTAGCTGCGAACAGTTGACTAATATGACAGTCACAGAAGAAACAAGCTGCACCATCCACAGTATAACAATCGTCCTAAATTAGCTCTGGCCAAAGTTCATATTTCACAACCCACTAAATAGCTTTCTTATGGATCATAAGATGAACATATTCTGAGTGAGGCAACTGAGTTTATAGGATCTTCAGTATAAGGTGAACACTTTCTAACAGATCATGACATTATCAAAGTGCTATATGAAATTAGCTCCATATGCTGTAGCAATGCTGTAAGATTTCACCCAGAATTTCATTTTCAAATGTTTTTCATTCAAGTTCACTGAGGGTAAATTGGAAACACTTGGGTATATCCCACTTATGGATCTGTTAAGACCCACTTAATTTTAACATATGTGGATGCGTGGAGAGAGAGAGAGGCGGGAGAGGAGAATTGTAGGATGGGGTGAGCAGGAATAACTCTATCTACTGGTGTCTTTTGCAAATCTCAACATCGTGTATTTGCTACGTGTTGCATGAGTGCTGCTGTGCAAGCCACACTCTCTAGGCCATGACTTCTTTTGAAAGATGGGATGTTCAGCCTGAATGGGTGAGAGGCAGCCCTTGGATCCTGCCTGGTCGTAGCAGAGGGTTAAGCCCAGGAGCTCAGGCTCAGCTCTGCCACGGTGACGGCAGCCAGCTGGCAGAGGCCACAAAAGAAGAAGAGCCAATATAGAAGTGCCCTGGTGCTGTGCCTGTGCTGTGCCTGTGCTGGCAAGGCGCCTGGCCGGTTTTATGCCCTCCTTGCCAAAGCGTAGTGCTGTACCCCAGGACTCAGGGTGGCTCGGGAGAGTGGGGTGGGGAATTGCTCCCTTTGCTTTCTCGAGCTCTGCAAGACAAACGCGGTGATTTTTTTCAGTAATTGGTGGGTAACAAATGCGTCAGAAATTCTACCTGGCTTTAAATGATTTCCTCTCTTTAAAAGAAACTGTATGAAGAAGGGGTTGCAATGAGGGATTCGTGTTTCTTGCGTTAGTGATTTGAAGAGTTAGACAAGGAATCAGACTGCTTCAGCAGTCGCTGGCTGTGAGAGATGAAGAAAGGCAGAGAAGACGTTTGTGTAGACTTTGTCACACTTTACTTTTAGGCTAACAGTATTTCTTATGTGAACATACTGCATCTCCTACTGGGAATGTATTAAGAAATGGACTTTAGTGGCACTACTGTTGTCTTTTTGGCTACTTGCACAAGATTTTACAAAATACTGTGATTGGGATTATGACAATTAATCCAAACTAATGGGTCACTTGGAATAATGTATGAGCAGTTAGAAAATTGAGTTTTCCTCCTAACTGAGTTCTGCATTTACATATATCTATAATATTTAATTACGGGCAAAAGCACTGAGCATTACTTGTGTAATAGGACTCCTTAATAGAACTCTTCTGGGCCTATTAAATGTACTCGGCTTCAGTGGTGCTGATAGCATTTTTGTGGGCTAACCACGTTTCATCATCAAGCAGGTTTTCTATGCTAGGCAAGGTATCTTTGTCATAAGGGGAAAATGTAGAAGAGGGCTATCAAAGGCGCAATCTAGCTGTTGCAAGGAAGCACCAGGATATGGCATGCAACAGCTATTGTGGTTCCAACAACTCATCAAACTGGCAGAAATAAGAACGTCGAGGGAGTTGATTGCATAGCTTATCCATGTCTAGGAGGATATGGTTTTCATTTTGCAAATGCTATTCATCTAAAATCTCGAATGCTCATACCCACAGCGTGAGTGTTTCTGAGTTTTGCATCAGAGCCTGGAGTTAAGAAACACACGTGCGCACCTTTACATCTGGTGCTTTTATGAATCATTTTGAGGAACTGTTACTAAGCAGCAGCAGCTATATCGTGGCTCCTTTTTATAAAGAAGAAGGGCTGTGTTGCTCATTTTGTTTCCAAAAAATTCATTTGTTTCATGTTCCCAGAAGGTACTTTTATTCTCCCAGAAAGGTCAAGCAGAAACATTGATGTAAGTCCTGTTTATGGCAATTTTGTTAGATTTCCAGCAATTGCAATGGAACATATTTATAACAAGTATGTTTCTCTCTAGGGTGATACCATTAGTCAAAATATGCTTTCTTATATTTCCACTACATAAACACAAATATCTTTTAAGAGTCAAACTTACTGGTCAAACTTGAGGATTCCCACAGCCACATCTCATTAGTGGTTCAGAAGGCCACGATAACCATGGTTTCAATATGGGAGGAAAAGGTTTTGTTAGGAGAAATAACTTCAACCAAACTAGAAGGTTGAAAAACAGGATAATATTCCATGCGAGGGCTAGACTATTGTCCTGAAAGAAACCGCAAACATAGTAAGTCTGATGATACTTGAAACATAAAACTTCTGATTCAGCGTGCTAAGGATCCAGGCAGGTCTGTGTTTGGTGCTGACAAACTTTATTATATTCAGTTCACTAATATATTGGTCAGCCCTGATGCAATGTAGCCACTGACTCAGCATACAGTTCTCTGCAAGTATTCCTAAACATGTGGTTATTCTAGTAGAAATTGTAAAGAAGCAGACCTTCCACTGATAAAAACTACAGTAAGAGAGATTTGACAAATAATACAAATCAAACGGCATTACTAAGCAAACAGCAGACCAGAAGTTTTAGTAGTATAGCCGTGGTGGCAAATGAGTTATATGTACCCACTTTCATTTCATTTCTTCATCCATAAGGCTTTGGTTGAAATCATGAGAGATTTCATGAGTTAATCTAGAGAGTGTCCACATTATGAGACAAATACTGATCGAGTTGAAAGGATTTTTTAGATCTCTGGCAACATAATAATCAACTGAGTATGAACTAATTGTTGAAAGAAAAGCAACCGGCTCTTAGCATCATGTGAAGTCTCAGTGGGATTTGTCTCCAGTGTGTGTTAGCTGTCTTCTTCCACAT
This sequence comes from Struthio camelus, assembly GCF_040807025.1. NCBI lineage: Eukaryota > Metazoa > Chordata > Aves > Struthioniformes > Struthionidae > Struthio > Struthio camelus. Next base: position 7,616,282 of record NC_090952.1, on the reverse strand, counting down.
TCATCTCAGTATGAATGGTGAAGTGGTGTAGACGCAGAAACTGTGTTTTTGGTTTTGTTTTTTTTTTTTAAGAATTTCAGAAATAGAACACCTTGTACACTCTTTTTAGCTTCATGTTATTTTCAGTTTTATAAAGTGAATGATTAAAACCGAAATCAGGCCATTTGTGTTAAAAGAAAGTCTTACTGATCTACATGAAACAAAAGTAAATAAAACTTGGAAGTACAAAAATCCATTTTATTCCTCCTGCTATAACTGAGATGCAGTTGCTGGAAGCACAGACCCCCTTCTTGGGGGTCTATCAGCAAATTCATTGACAATTTTTGGCAGTGATATTGTTAGCTGATCTACATGTCCTACGATCTAAGGGAGTCGAAACAGAATTTCAGGAAGAAGTTCCAAGGAATAGCATTAAGGGCGTTGTCATGTATCACTATGTTAAAAACACTAACTACAATTTAGCAGGAAAAAAACTGGCAAAATCCTGCCTACTTTAGTCTGCCAATATTTATGAGTACTCTTGGGGCTCATCGGCATTACAAGAGAAGAGTGAATCTAGTGATTATTTTATGTTCTGAAAATTTTGGGCCAAAACTTGTTTTTCACACAGCATTTCAAGAAAATTATTTTGTTTTTCCCACAGACTGTAATGGAGGACTGACAATAAATTGCATTTTTCTCAGGGTCATCAGCTATAATTCACAATATCCATTACATTGCTAGCAGTCAGAACCTAGACCAGCTGAAGCTTGTAGGAAGCAAGAGAAAATGGACATGGACCATCAAAGGCAGGCTGAACCAGCTGCGGTCACTACAGTAGCCTTCTGTACACAGAAGACTAAAGGTGACACTCGTAGGAATTTTATAGGGTGCCCTAGTCTTACATGAAATGTATTTATCTGGAGATCTGTGACTGTACGAAGAGAACATTGATCAGTGACATCATTGCTTTTTACAAAGCTGCAGCAGGACTCAGCGTGATTTTGGAAATCAACTTAGTGCACCCAGACTTTCACCACATTTTGGAGGTAGACGCTACGTTTAGGAATAAATCCATGTGGATAACGTTCTCTGTGCTTCTGATTGCTTTAATTACATCTCATCAGTAATAGCTCTAGCTTCTCTACCTCCAACTCTCCATTAGATAATGAAGGTGAATGAAACGTACACAGGAATTGAAAGCAAAATAAAAATGAAGAAAGCGGACATTATCTTTAAAGCATAATAAAGTGAATAATTTTCATTGCATTAGAAGACTATGTAGAAAAAGAGGCAAAGAGCAATGGAAGTAATTGAAGGAGCCTGGTGAGGACAGGTGGGAAGACATATCTCTAGGTTATTAACACTAGATAATGACTCCCCACACATATCACAATTACGCTGGACTATATCTGTCACTGCTGAGGTGGTTGAACGTCCTGAAAAGAAAAACAGTAGGAAAAAGCTCATGATTGACTTTTGAAAAGAAATTAAAGTATTAAATAATTATAACATGGATAAACAACAATTAAGGATGAAAAAACTTCTAAAAGTAATTGAAGTTGAGCTCTAGAGAGGGCGTAGAACTATTCAGTATTTGCTGTGGAGCTACAGGCAGGAAATTGAGAAAAAGATCCTAAGGGTAAAAACTGAAATTTGTTCCTTTCCAGTTTCTAATTAGGGTGGTACAAGTTTCATCACGGAAGCCTAAAGAATTCAGTGTTACACATTTTTATAGCATACTGTTACAGGGGATGATCTGTTACTGTCAGATATACAAGCTACATCTAAGCTACTTAATAGCTTACTATCTTATTACTACTTAATAGTATCATTGTCGTTAGTTTATTGTCTTCTGTGTGTCTGCAATGCTTGGTTGCTTTCTATGTTTATTCAGCTCATAGATGGACTAACAGGAAAAACATGGATCATGGCAATGAATATTCAGTAGCTGTATCACATTTTGTTTGATGAATTATCTGATAGATACATTAGTAGATGCTTGTGGCTGTTTTTCATGTATTGTCTGAGGCAAGAGCTAATACATGACTTACATAGGACCGCACCAAAAAATTTCTCCTAGCAGCAACTAAACTTCTGCATATCTTGGATCTGTAGTTTTAAAAAGGCAAGTATTTTAGGAGATTTTTTTTCCAAAAAAAAACCCCCAAACAATTCTAGTGTCCTAGCAACAGTTACACAGTTGATTACAAATATCAGACTTCCTATCATGGCTATTATGGAATTCATTCTAGAAATCCAATTGAATTGATTCTGTATTCAAACTAATTACCAGACTGAAACAGGTTTGGGAGAAACATCAGATGCAAATGCAATTGGAGCATCCTCCAGAAGATGGGTATACAGCAGTGGAGAAAAGAGTAAGAAAATACATCAGATCAGTATTAAAGGTACTGATTAAAAAAAAAAAAAAACTGCAAATGAAGCTCATTTTTCTTACAAAGCCTCTCCTGGCAGTTTGTGGGGGAGGTAGCATGGATTTGAGAGGATCCTACAGCACTGGTGTTTGTAAAGTATGTGAACAGTATGTGGCAGATGTGAGGCAGTTATCTTGGAGAGTAGACTAGCGCTCAAGAGCACTCGCTCTCTTAGGAAGTGCAAAATCTGATAAATCTTTTGGTAGGTGTTTTACTTTCAGAGGCAGATTACCAGTGTGCTGCTGCGGTCACATGAGATCTCTCTGCGGAATATCACCATGAAAACCACTTAAAAGAAAAAGAAATCAAAGACACTCCAGTAAGATAGAAAAATTTACAGAACAGAAAAAAACAGTTGCCTTTAGCCAGTTCTGTAGGCTCTAGCTAGAGAACAGTGAGCTGAATGTGGAAAATGCCTCCCTCTCAGTTCATTAAGGACCGCTCCGTGCAGTGATTAGTCCAAATCAGTGTGTACTTGGTGCCAATGATGGGTAATGTGTACTCACCAAAAAGATCATCAGACCTGAAATCCATGAGGTTGGATTTCTTGATCCTGTAAAGTGACAGGCTCTTCTTTAGGCACTGGCTGTGCTTGAAGAATATACACAGACAATATAGGGCTCTTGATGATCTGCCCTGGGACTAAGGTTTCATCAGAAGAGTACAGGTACTCCTGGCTGAAACAGATTTATGTTTTATATAGAGAAGCAATAGTGAAGAGGAATCATGATGACAACAGCAAAAAGAAATAAAAAGATGCCTACAGACTGAACTGTGGCAAAGAAAAAAATCTCTTAATTGAGAATAGAGTCACAGTCAAGGGCTAGCCATGCGATAAGGACCACTAACAGAGAACCAGCCTCTGTTTGAGACTAGGCTCTAAAGCAGGGAGTTGCAAAAACGTGCCTTGGCATTTTAAAAATGCGTTGTCTGTTGGGGGAATACAAACACTGGTAATAAAAGCAGGTAAACTTTCATGTCCTGCTCACTTATTTGACTACAGTCTTGAGAACTTAATATAAGCCATTGCCTTCTTATGCCTCTTTACTGACCTACTTGGAATGAGTTTAGTGGTCTCTGCTCAGGCTCCAGGATCTGCAGGGGATGAGGACTCGTGCATGCATCAGGTTAGCACCTCGGGGCTCTTGCCGTAGATGCAGAGAGGGGAAGCTCTCCTACATATCTTGAGGAGGTCTGTGAAAGAGGGCTCTCAGCTGCTGCCTTACCTCTGCCTCAAGCAAATCCCTGTGAGCTCCTCTTGGTTTTCCTTCTTATACCCAAGCATGACCCCAAGATACTATGTTTCCATACCTGAACTTCCATCAGGACCCCAAATCAGCATGTTTTTCTTGTTATTTTATTATTTGCTGTTCTTAATCGAATTCTTTTTCTTCTCTAACTGTCTTCACCCCATTTTTTTTCCCACTGAGAAGTGGTGCCTTGTGTTTATTTTGATAACTTCTCTCATCAGATAGGATGCTACTTTTCACTAGTATTTGAGTTTGATATCTAAGATAATCGTGTTGCATATATGACAGGATCATCACATTTGTGGGTCAAATTTAACTCCATGCACCTTTCCTCTGCTCTACATATTTAGGTAAAGGAAAGTACTAAAAGCCCCAGGAACAGCATATTCAAGTCTATACCTTTAGTAGGAACTAAACGCACAATCATGCTGTTCTCCCTCTTTCCTTGGGGTTTGTCCTCCTTGAACTGCCTCAGGGATAAAACTAGTAATTTGAAATTTGCATCCATATTATCTGTTCCGTTCCCCATCCATACGCACAGTGTTCAAGAGCCCAGGGCAAAGATGCCATTATACTCAGTCACTAACAAACCAGGTGCAGTCAAAAGATCTAACAGAATGTTAATAAAAGGTCTGATGAAGAACAAAAAATAAACAAACCTGCTATTGCACCTGTAAGAATTGCTGCCACCAGGAAATTAAAAAATTACACATGGCATATGCTGCCTGCCTACACCCAGTACTGCTGTTCAGCTCTGAAATCATGTCTGCCAGGTCCATGTAGACTTTGCAGAATCTGGTGAGTTTACGAAAGTGTCATTCTCTCCCATGCATCGCTGAGCTGACTACATACCCGATGAATTTTTCTAGTTTACCTCCAAAGAATCACATAATTGTCTATATCTCATTCTTTAGAGACACCATTGAATTTTATCTTTATGTTAAAAAGACTGTTTTGCAGAAGCTTCATCAAGGTCACTCAAAGCTCCACAGTATGTTATTTTAAAAGAAAAGGAAATAATTTACTGGGTATAAGTCTGTTTACCTGGTTTCAAAGTTCAGTAGTGTTTCTCTCCCTGCCTGTTTTGTTTTTCTCTAAGGGAAGTATGTGAGGAAATTCCCCTTCTTCTTTGCAAGAAAAAAAGGCCCATCCATTAGCCTAGCAGACTTAGGTTACTGCCAATTAATGCAGTTAGTCCTGTGTCAAAGAGTAAATGTCACTGATAAAAGTTCAGGGTTCACTTGACAATTGTGTGTGGCAGGAAAGGAAGGGGGATGGGGAAGATGGGGTTGTTGTAGCGGTATAGAATGAAATTTGTTGTTATGTTTTACCTTTAAAGGAATGGAATAGTATGCATAAAGTGCATTTAAAATATGTTATTCAGGGTGCAAAATGAAGAACTCAGAAAACAGGAAATGTCAACGTATGGTATTTCATGTGACATTTTACCTAAAAGCATAGCATGAGTGCATTTGATCAGATTTCCAACATCTGTGGAATGCATGGAGAGAATAGTCTTGGGGAAAATAAGTCAGTCAATTTTTGGGCAAGGCTACAAAGGCAACAAAACGAGTCATGATTTTTCATCCCCAATGATTTATCTTTATATAGTTACCACCACTGTGACTTGTACAGGTCGATGTCCTATGATCGGCAATTGAACTGGATGGACGTCAGTGCCGATTATTATTACGTGGACTCCAGCACCCTCTAATGGTCTAATGCAGGGCACTTGTTCACTCTCCGTTCCTTATATCGTTATAAACAAGATGACTGCATTTGTAGTAACATGAGACAAATTCTGCTGCAAATGGCCACTTTTTCACTTGGTAGCAGGTAACAGTTTTTTAAATATCTTTAAGGGCTTTACCTGCAATCTGCATTGATGGACACCGTTACGTACTCCGTATGCTCTGCCTGTATTTCCACGTGAAGTTATGAGGAACCTCTCAAGCGGGGGCTGGGATGACTGAGCAACCTGAAAGCGCAGGAAGCAGATGATGACCCAGAAGCCCTGAAATCACCCTGCAACTCGCAGTCGAAGCCTGGCAGATCCTACAGGACAGGACAAAGAAAGCTGTGCAACCCGTGCAGGGGAAAAGGTCAATCTACTTTCTGCTTTGCTGTTAATATTAGCGGCAGGATAATTGTCCCAATCTAACTCTTGTCCCACAGCTGTCAACAGAGATCTTAAACTGCTGTGTACCAATATAGCTCTATTTCCTTCAGTAGAGCTCTTCCGTCAAATGAGGACTTGCCCCGTTTTCTTAATTTACCTTATCCACTGCAAGATAGTGCCATAGCATTGTATCCACCTTTTGTGAATAAACGTGTGATAGGATCAGTGTATGCAGGCACAAGAAGCTCGTGTAAAATGCAGCAGTTGCGATACAGAGCTGCAATGTCCTGCTGAAAATAACAAAAAAATAGGTCTTCCTGGGATTTCTGGGAAGGCTGAGAGCTTTAGTGTGTAAATGTGGCATCCTATGACTTGTAGTAGAGAGCTCTGACGGAATAAAGCAAAAAGACAGTTTGGCGATAGAGCAGTGCCAATCAATTTTCATTAAACTTTCACTGTTTCCCACCACTTAGCTGGAAAGATGGGGAAGGCGTACTTAAATTGTGACTCTCTGAGAAGTCACCAGTCAAGGATCTCTTTGAAGTCTGGAGATGGATCAGTTGCCTGCAGTTCTTTTTAGAAGAATCCTGATTCTTTGGCCCACTAATCCTTTGAACGTTCTGATACGACAGCAACGGAAATCAGAGAAAGCAAATAAAACATTATATTACACGGTGTCATAGTATAGCCAAAATTTCTCTCAACCTAGGGTTTCATAAAAACTAAATCATCATCTGTAAGAAACTCAGATACAGTATCCATTTTTAGTAATACAGAAATAGAGCAAATGCAAATAAATTTGGCAAATGTATGAAGTGCAAATGTTTTAAGTTCAAGCAAAATTCAAATATAGTTTTGCTTAATTCTAGACCTTGTTTATGATTATGCCTTAAGAACTCCTGGTGTTAAAAAATCTTAATAATTTACAAACTGATGAAATACCTTAGTAGGTTCATAGTTCTTCACATTGGTATAAACATGCTCTTTGATCACATTCTCTCCTCATACCATTTGTGGCATATACAAATCATTGCCAGTTTCAGACCAAACTGCTGAATTCTGGCCTGTCTGCAACTAACCACGAAGGGTGCCAAAAACCTCCGGCTGCAGGAGGGTGCTGCCTCTGCCTTTGTAACGTGTGCGAGCTGCAGGTCAGGCTGCAAGAACTACGCACAAAAATCTGGGTGACGGCCAAGATTTTAATTAGTAGTTGCAAAGCTCGGTATGCCCTGTCTCTGGAGCAGCTCTCTCTTTTTCTCTGCAAGCTGCCGTTTCCTTTCCATTTTCCTGAGAAAGCTTAGTCTAACGATTCTGCAGCAGCTGGGATGCAGCATTTTTGATCCCAAGCCCACTGCTCTGGTTAGATTTAGTGTGGGCTGTAAGACTTATCCAGTCACCCACAAGCACTGGATGTGTGGTAGTCCCAGGATCTGATCGAGGTAGGGAGGGTTGCTGTGTTTTCCTAGAATAAATGACAAAATGGGCAAGCTTTGAGCCCCTCTGCAGACTGCTAGGGGAGGTGAGCGCCCAGGCCTCCCAGCTGACTACCTGCAGTGTCTTTGGTTCCCTCTTAAGGTCTCGGACTATCACAGATTCTTGTATATCTGAATATATGAAAAGCAAATGATAAGCAAAACCATGTATGATATACCCCGATATAAATATATCTGACAATAAAAAAAAGTTACCTCTTTACTTTACATGCACCAGGTCAAAAGTAGTTTGAAAAATTAGATCTTCACAAGCTTTGGCTCATTACAGTTTGTGGTGGCTTTTCTATAGCTCTCCCTCCACGTACCTTCGGGGCCTCTGCATATTACAAACTCAAGCAGGATTTTGAAGTTAACAGTGGTGAAAGTAACTGGCACAAACTTTGATTTTCTGGATTAGAACATCATTTCAAAACACATGCTGTAGTTTGTGCCCAGTGTTGTAAAAAATTGACATTTGTTTCCTGATATGTCCAAGTTATTGTTTGGATCGATAGCAATGATAGCACCATCTTAGCTTGGCTCAGTCTCAGCCTTTCGATCCTCAGCTCTTTATAACGGTGCATTTCCTGACGCTCAGCAATCTCCACGGGCAGCATGACCCTGGTGACTCACCACCACCTTCTGTTGAGGATCCCAAGAAGTTATGTTTTTCAAGAAAGAGCTGAAGATCATGAGGTTTATTTAAATTACCCTAAAGCTGCTGCTTACTCGATGTGTGTGTCTTCCTTCTTCAGTTAGTGCTTCATTCTTTGACAGCAGTTTTAAATAGTCCACTTGCACATGCCCGTGAATACTATGAAACCCCAGCTTTCTGAACTCAGCAGAAGTTTGCTTCTTTGTTTAAACAGTTGTGCGTGACGTGCATTATCAAAAAACTGTTCAGGGTCAGACTCAAACTTCAATATATAGATATTACATAGGAGAACAGCAGGCCTTCCTGAACCACTTTCTTACTGTGTCAGGCTACTTGTAACTGTTGTAGTTGCTCTAGAGGCCAGTTATGCTGCGCATCTTCTCTACTTTGTAAAATTGGCTGAAGCTCAACTTCAGATTCAGTATTTATTTCGAATAACATTTGTAGCGTTGATCGCTGAAAAGGTGCAAAGTACCTTACACCAGTTAAATCTAACTCCAGTTGGCCGTTTCAACTGGGGAGCTACCATTTGAACCACGAGTACAAAAACTCTGCGGTAAGAACTGCAAGATATCAAGGCTGCACGATTATCTTTGTTTTGAAGCGCTGTACTTGGGAGTCTCTTACCTCAGATGCGCTCATGTTTATATGACTAAGTCTCCCCTGGAATCCCATGAAACAAGAGAGTTTTGAAAACAATCCATGCGGATCTTAGAGCACACAGCAAAGCTGGCTGCTGAACAGAGAAAGTCCTGACCTTATTGACAGAGGTATTATCTGAAAACATCTGCTCACTTTTACAGTGTTCCAGGGCTATCTGTTGGAGAGGTTGCTTTCCTGCTTTCTGTACACACACGCATGAAAAATACATAAAGGATGCGCTGTACCTCCCATGCATGTGATTAACTGTTTAGAGATTTTTAGGAGATGAAAGATTCTGTGAGGCATTTCAGATAGTGAGTTAGCTCACAAACAATATTTTTAAATCTTAGGGTTGTAAAATATATTGCTGGCAAAACTGTTGGCTCCCCAGCTCACGGCAGTGTGGGAACGGAGGAAGAAAGCAGGCATTCACAGTTTCCACTTCAGAATACTCAAAACGTCTAGTAGAGGCGTCCTGAACCTCTTCCCTGAATACCCTGCGAAGAGGCATTTCTCCTTCTTTATATGGTCTTTATGGACTTTATATGGATCATAGACCATGGATTTCAGCATGTAAGTTAGATGCGTGAGATCTGGCGCGCAGGCTTACAAGGGGCTCAGGCCGATCTATGCGGTGATATCGCCAAAGAACTTTTGCTATAGTAGAGACTCTTCAAAAGCCTTGTTAACCTAGACCGCACACAGACAATTTTAAGAAGTAGCAAAACGTTCAGTTTTTGTACTAAACATAAAGTTTCGTAGCCAGAACGAGACGAGAGCGAGCAGAGAGTTGTGCCCCTATAGACCGTAAAAGGGGCAGAGAAGGATGTGAAGGCCACTTTCAGTGCCCTCATTGCGAAACACATACTTGGACAAAATGAGAGGATGCAGAGTCATCTCCGTTTCAAAATGATGAAAGAACTAGATACGAAATCACGAGCGTGGTCCCAGGATTTGTAACTGACGTCTACACTCAGAGATGTTGGCAGGAGACTAGCAAACATGGCACCTATAGTCAAAAGAGAAGATTTGATACAGGCAGTAAGAGGCCTGCAAGTTTGATACCAATAACAGGCAAAGCCTTGGAACAAGTTTGGAGAAAAAACCTAAAGAACCAAGAGGTGACGGGAAGGCGGGGTGAGTTACACCAGGGTTTTACCAGAAGGACGCTCCGTTAGATCAGTCTCTCTTTTGACGGGAAAACTCATTTCCTTCACAGGGGCAATAACAGTGGATTGAATTAAGCGAAGCGCTAATTCGGAAGGCATTGCTGAGCGTGGGGACGACGGGGATTCCTTCGGGAACTGGAACAGGGTGGAGAGGCGGATGACTTGCGGGGTTTTTTGTAGCAGTAAATGCCATGTTAGCAGGTTGTAGAGGGGACGCCAGTTTGGTCCCTCAGGTTTCCCCGGAACTGACTTTATTGTGCATATTCGTTATGAATTACGCTTCTGAAATCTGAGGGCGGCGGAGAGCTGGGGTGTTGTCATGACCGAGAGGAGCAGGATGATCACACGAGAGCAACGAGATAAAGGGGGGGGAAAAAGGGCGGAATTGCGTGGTTAGCAGCCAAAAGAGCTTTCGCGACAAAGCTAAGGATTCCTCAGTCAGAGAAAAGGGAGGGGGAGCGTGTCGGGGCCGTGCAGGGCCGTGGGTTCGCAGGGTGCTTCGGCGGGGCGTCCGCGGCCGAGGTGGGGACCGCCACACCGGGCCAGGGCCCAGGGACCGCCACACCGGGGCCAGGCCCCAGGGACCGCCACACCGGACCAGGCCCCAGGACCGCCACACCGGACCAGGCCCCAGGGACCGCCACACCGGACCAGGCCCCAGGGACCGCCACACCGGGACCAGGCCCCAGGGGCCGCCACACCGGGGCCAGGGCCCAGGGACCGCCACACCGGGGCCAGGCCCCAGGACCGCCACACCGGGACCAGCCCCCAGAGACCGCCACACCGGGGCCAGGGCCCAGGGACCGCCACACCGGACCAGGCCCCAGGGACCGCCACACCGGGGCCAGGCCCCAGGGACCGCCACACCGGACCAGGCCCCAGGACCGCCACACCGGGGCCAGGCCCCAGGACCGCCACACCGGGGCCAGGCCCCAGGACCGCCACACCGGGGCCAGGCCCCAGGGGCCGCCACACCGGGGCCAGGCCCCAGGACCGCCACACCGGGACCAGGCCCCAGGGGCCGCCACACCGGGGCCAGGCCCCAGGACCGCCACACCGGGACCAGCCCCCAGAGACCGCCACACCGGGGCCAGGGCCCAGGGACCGCCACACCGGACCAGGGCCCAGGGACCGCCACACCGGGACCAGGCCCCAGGGACCGCCACACCGGGGCCAGGCCCCAGGGACCGCCACACCGGGGCCAGGGCCCAGGACCGCCACACCGGGGCCAGCCCCCAGAGACCGCCACACCGGGGCCAGGCCCCAGGACCGCCACACCGGACCAGGGCCCAGGGACCGCCACACCGGGGCCAGGCCCCAGGGACCGCCACACCGGACCAGGCCCCAGGGACCGCCACACCGGGGCCAGGGCCCAGGGACCGCCACACCGGGGCCAGGGCCCAGGACCGCCACACCGGGGCCAGCCCCCAGAGACCGCCACACCGGGGCCAGGCCCCAGGACCGCCACACCGGACCAGCCCCCAGAGACCGCCACACCGGGGCCAGGCCCCAGGACCGCCACACCGGGCCAGGCCCCAGGGACCGCCACACCGGGCCAGGGCCCAGGGACCGCCACACCGGACCAGGCCCCAGGGACCGCCACACCGGGGCCAGGCCCCAGGGACCGCCACACCGGACCAGGGCCCAGGGACCGCCACACCGGGGCCAGGCCCCAGGACCGCCACACCGGGGCCAGGCCCCAGGACCGCCACACCGGACCAGGGCCCAGGGACCGCCACACCGGGCCAGGCCCCAGGACCGCCACACCGGGACCAGGCCCCAGGGGCCGCCACACCGGGGCCAGGGCCCAGGGACCGCCACACCGGGGCCAGGGCCCAGGACCGCCACACTGGGGCCAGCCCCCAGAGACCGCCACACCGGGGCCAGGGCCCAGGGACCGCCACACCGGACCAGGGCCCAGGGACCGCCACACCGGGACCAGGCCCCAGGGACCGCCACACCGGGGCCAGGGCCCAGGGACCGCCACACCGGGGCCAGGGCCCAGGACCGCCACACCGGGGCCAGCCCCCAGAGACCGCCACACCGGGGCCAGCCCCCAGAGACCGCCACACCGGGGCCAGGCCCCAGGACCGCCACACCGGGGCCAGGCCCCAGGACCGCCACACCGGACCAGCCCCCAGAGACCGCCACACCGGGGCCAGGCCCCAGGACCGCCACACCGGGGCCAGGCCCCAGGACCGCCACACCGGACCAGGCCCCAGGGACCGCCACACCGGGCCAGGCCCCAGGGACCGCCACACCGGACCAGGGCCCAGGGACCGCCACACCGGGGCCAGGCCCCAGGGACCGCCACACCGGACCAGGGCCCAGGGACCGCCACACCGGGGCCAGGGCCCAGGACCGCCACACCGGGGCCAGGCCCCAGGACCGCCACACCGGACCAGCCCCCAGGGACCGCCACACCGGGCCAGGCCCCAGGACCGCCACACCGGGACCAGGGCCCAGGGACCGCCACACCGGACCAGGCCCCAGGGACCGCCACACCGGGGCCAGGGCCCAGGGACCGCCACACCGGGGCCAGCCCCCAGGGACCGCCACACCGGACCAGGCCCCAGGGACCGCCACACCGGGGCCAGGGCCCAGGGACCGCCACACCGGGGCCAGGGCCCAGGACCGCCACACCGGGGCCAGCCCCCAGAGACCGCCACACCGGGGCCAGGCCCCAGGACCGCCACACCGGACCAGCCCCCAGAGACCGCCACACCGGGGCCAGGCCCCAGGACCGCCACACCGGGCCAGGCCCCAGGGACCGCCACACCGGGCCAGGCCCCAGGGACCGCCACACCGGACCAGGCCCCAGGGACCGCCACACCGGGGCCAGGCCCCAGGGACCGCCACACCGGACCAGGGCCCAGGGACCGCCACACCGGGGCCAGGCCCCAGGACCGCCACACCGGGGCCAGGCCCCAGGACCGCCACACCGGACCAGGGCCCAGGGACCGCCACACCGGGCCAGGCCCCAGGACCGCCACACCGGGACCAGGCCCCAGGGGCCGCCACACCGGGGCCAGGGCCCAGGGACCGCCACACCGGGGCCAGGGCCCAGGACCGCCACACTGGGGCCAGCCCCCAGAGACCGCCACACCGGGGCCAGGGCCCAGGGACCGCCACACCGGACCAGGGCCCAGGGACCGCCACACCGGGACCAGGCCCCAGGGACCGCCACACCGGGGCCAGGGCCCAGGGACCGCCACACCGGGGCCAGCCCCCAGAGACCGCCACACCGGGGCCAGCCCCCAGAGACCGCCACACCGGGGCCAGGCCCCAGGACCGCCACACCGGGGCCAGGCCCCAGGACCGCCACACCGGACCAGCCCCCAGAGACCGCCACACCGGGGCCAGGCCCCAGGACCGCCACACCGGGGCCAGGCCCCAGGACCGCCACACCGGGCCAGGCCCCAGGGACCGCCACACCGGACCAGGGCCCAGGGACCGCCACACCGGGGCCAGGCCCCAGGGACCGCCACACCGGACCAGGGCCCAGGGACCGCCACACCGGGCCAGGGCCCAGGACCGCCACACCGGGGCCAGGCCCCAGGACCGCCACACCGGACCAGCCCCCAGGGACCGCCACACCGGGCCAGGCCCCAGGACCGCCACACCGGGACCAGCCCCAGGACCGCCACACCGGACCAGGCCCCAGGGACTGCCACACCGGACCAGCCCCAGGACCGCCACACCGGGACCAGCCCCAGGACCGCCACACCGGGACCAGGGCCCAGGGACCGCCACACCGGGCCAGGCCCCAGGACCGCCACACCGGGCCAGGCCCCAGGACCGCCACACCGGGACCAGCCCCAGGACCGCCACACCGGGACCAGCCCCAGGACCGCCACACCGGACCAGGCCCCAGGCGCCGCCACCGACCCTGCGGCCTTCGCGTGCGCCCGCAGCAGCACGGGGAAAGGGGGGGGGGGTCCTGCCGCGCCGCCGCCGCCAGGGGGCGCCGCCGGGCCGCCGCCGCCAGCCCGCTCAGTCGAGCGCCGAGCGGCGGCGCTCCCCGGCGCGCGGCCCAGCCCCGCTCGGCGGCAGCCGGAGGCGGCGGGTCATGGCCCTGTCGCGGGGGCTGCGGTGCTGCCAGCGGGCGTTCGCCTGGGTGCCCGTCGCCATCATCGCCCTCGTCGTCCTCTGGTCCTACTACGCCTACGTGTGCGAGCTGTGCCTGGGTGAGCGGCCGCGGCCGGCCGGGGCGGGCCGAGGCCGCTGCAGCGGCGCGGGGGGGCGGGCTCCCGGCAGCGGCGCTGGGTGCGTGTCGTCGACAAGAGCTCTTTGGCGGTGCTGCGCAGCCTCCTGTCGTGCTTCCCTTTTGGCGTGTGTCTCCCTGGGGACTGCGGTGTCCTGCGGCCGCGTTGATCCGTTTCGGTTTGCGGTGAGACGCGGCCCCGTGACGCGGTTAAGCGGGCCGTGCCCTCGGGGAGCAGCCGCGCACCGCCTGCCCCGAGCGCCCGGGCCTGCCGCCGCCGTCGCGGCCCGCGCAGAGGCCCAGCCTGTTTCGCAGCATGCTGCGCTTGAAGCGCTCCGGAAGTTGGGTCGTGTTGAACACGGGTTTAGTCCGAGGCTCGGTGCGGTCGTTAGGGGAGATGTCGTTGACTCGGGCGGGATTTGGGTCGGGCCGGTGTCACTCTGCCAACACCGGTCAGGCCGGCGGGAGCTCGGCCCGCTGCCGAGGATCTCGGCTGTAAATGGCTCCTCTCTGCGCGTCCTCCCGTCTTTGCCTTCCCTCTCACCCGCTTTATTTCCGTGTGGAAGAGGTTACCTACACGGAAGGTGGAAGGAGCAAATTGCTTCTTTTGGGATTCGAACCCGAACTGTTGGCGTTTGCAGTGGAAACCGGCGCTCGGGACGCCGTCCGCCTTCCGCGCTGCTAGCGTTAACGCGGCTTCGCGCCTTGGCTTTTTTATTAAGCAGGTTTCTGTTGCGTAGCGCTAGTTCAGCTGCTCTGGCGTGCAAACGGTAGGCAGTCTGTTTGGATTCTTGATCTCCATCTTTAGTTGTCTGGATTGCCAAGGAGCGAAAGTAGTCCGAGATACCTTGTGGTTTTGGGGTCTTCGGCTTTCGATGGCTGGTGCCGCCAGCAAGCCGTTCTCCGGAGGGGACCCGGTCTCCTGCCTGGCTGGTGGTCGCTGCCCCAGCGAGAACAATGACTTAGTGTCCAGGAGAGAAAAAGCAAAAGCTTGTATGTAATCTTTTCTTAAAAGTTTACCTTTTCAAACCTTAGAAAAGCCATACAGCAAGCGTGCCATGACTGTCAGGAGGGAGCCGAACAGTATTAGTGAGAAGCTGATGTGCTGTTTGTAGCTGGATTTGCAACAAACCACAGGCAAAAGTGAAGGTTTCCTAAGAGTCTCGTTCATCCGTAATTGAGTGTGCAGAGACACAGCAAATATTTGATCTCTTTTTTCTTCATTTATGAAAACATAGTTGTATATTGCAGAGCTTGCAGATCCAAACTATTTACTAGCAGGGCTTCTTTGGTTCCTACTCCGATGTACGTTTTCCAAGTGTATTATTGAAGTAAGAGGATAGAGTGAGTCTTGACGAGTAAAGTCTCTTATCCAGATGCTGACTGCAGGCTAGAAGTGAAGACTCCAATCCCTCGATGACTTCATTTTTCCATATGGCCTAACATGTTACTGAAGGGGCCGTCCCTGGTGTGTGCAGTCCCCCAAGTCTTGGAGTCTTCCAACAAAGTGATGTTGTCAGTGTAGCGTATCCTTTGTAGGTGACTGGGCAAAGCCAAGACAGTTTTTGACTTTTTATTCACGTTGATGCAGAAATGATCCTGGAGACATGGCTTGCTAGGCAAGATCAAGAGCACCTAGAGACTAGCACAAAGCAGGCTTATAAGCACGTATATAGAGATGCTATTTGGACAGTTGTTAGAGGAGCCCTGATAATCCTATAAGGATCAGGGCAGTAGGGCTGTCGCCACTGGATGTATTCTACAGCAAGGGAGAATACAGCGTAAGTAGCAGTGATCGAACCTCTTATGGGTGTTGTCAGCGTGAGTAAATAAAGAATTGTTATGGATGCTTTTGGTTTGACAATAAACTGTGGGCTCACTTTTTGTTTGCTGTTTTGCTTTAGAAGAAAGTTCAAATTCAAGTACGTATAAAATAAGGAATATAATTTGTCGCAACAGCTTTTCTGGGAATCATATTTGCTCCATAAGCATATGTTTTCTCTTTTTCAGTGACTCTGAGCAACCCTGTGGAAAAAGGTATGTGAATTTTATTTAGCATTTGGTATTTAGTCCTTGTGTAAAAAGGTTCATGAATGTTCTAGTTAAAAGAAATGCCAGCAATTAGGAATCATCTGTATATTTTTACTTATCTGGAGCTGTTCAGGGGGAAGGTATGAAAGGGCACCGCCACTGCATTCCTAAATACTGGCTCTGCCCGCTCAAGAGCAGAATAAAATGTAAACCATTTGAAAAAATAGGCTTTCCCACAATTCTTTTAAACTAACACACTCTTTCAGTGTTTCCTTCCTGTATCTGCACTGTAGATCATGAGGTATACAGCATGTACTGTTGGAAAAAAGGCTGTAACTTTTGGCTGTATTGGGAAATGCCTTTGTTTAGTCTCATTAAAAAGCAGAAGAGCACTAAAGGGCTATGATCCCTTCTGCTGTTCCCAAATACTCTGTATATGTTTATCTGGATACACTCGCAGACCTTTTCTCTGCTTCTGTTTTAAGTTTGCAGAGCTGCTTTTAGAAGCTAAACAGAAAAGCCTGATTCTCGTCTGTGGACCCACTTTTTTTTTTTCATTGCTCTATTGCTACTTTCAATGAAAAATATTTGTAAGGTATTTTGTAAGAGACACTCTTCCAAAAATTATACATTTGTTTCCATTGGCCGGTAACCATACATTGAATGGTGATAACTTTGAGCGACTACCACGGGTGAGTTGGAGTCTCTGTCTCATAGTTATTTAACTTGGGCGCTTTTCGGATTCATTCAGCAGTACAGACTAGTTCTGTACTAGACGTTGTTCCGAGATCCCGGATGCAGGATCATGAGGTTACTGAGCAAATCAGGCAGAGAAGCAGAATTGCTCAGCTAGACAGTTTCCACCGGTGCAGTGTTGGAAGGCCACAGTCAGGCCCTGAGAAAAGGGGTTAGTGGCAATCTTAGTATTCCTGCCCTTCGTCTCTGAAAGGGCCCTGCAGGCCTCTGGCTAGTACAGATGGCCTCTCTATCTTCATTTCCTGTCCCAGGGTTACGAAGCATAGAAGTGGTTCTAGCTGGTTTCAGCTGACGGATTGTCCCATGGATACCAATGCCAGCTTTTAAAAATCTTTAAAAATCCTCCAGGTTGTTGCATCAAGGAAATTCTCTTAGCACGAGAGAGCTATCCTAGTATTTGAAACCCTTACAGAGAAACTACAGAGAGCATGTTGTTAATGATTATTCAGCAGAAAAACAAAGTTACTTGCCAAATCTGTTAGTGCATCTCCAGCTCAGTGTCCTCTTAACGTGCTGCTGTATTGCTTTATCAGCAAAATTAAACCTGTTGCAAGATTTCTCTCCTTAAATAATAGTTTAAAACTGACTGAGCTGTGCCTACATTTAGTAGGCACATCTCAAACTTAAGAGGGTAATAATGAATTATTATTGATTGACATGATCAGTCCAACAATCCACCACATTTTTGTGGCCGCATCGGATCGTTTGCCATCTCGCTAGAAAGTGTCAAACCTATATTTGGTCTCTATGCCAGTGAAATTTTCTCCCAATCTGCCTGAGAAGTGAGGAGGTGTTTGGATTTTAAACTTCAGTTTCCAGCAGTAGTAGTTATTTTAATCTTAGTTTGTTAAAATTTTAAGTTTAAAAGACGTAGGGAAAGTCAGGTTATTATTGTGATTAAACAGAGCGTATAAATAAAACTGTCTCATACCTGCATGATAATACTCAAGACTCAACAAAATATTAACAAAATAACAAACAAATTGTTTGTGTATCCAAAGGAGAACTGTCCTTTGGCTTTCTGAACTGTGGTGTGCTTTGCTCATGCCCAAAGTCTGCATATTGAAATAACACTACTCTGAGGCATGTTGGAGTTCATGTGATAATGTTGCATCTGGCGAATTACAGTTCTTTCTCGGTAATCACAAGACCTCTTTTGCTTACACTGAGAGATGTTTTGCTGTTTTGTTTTGTTACATGAACTGTAGCAAATCTAAAAAACGTTTAGTGAGAGATTTGATTTTTTCCTGGTTCTGTAAAGCTCTGCTAGAGCATGTTATTTTTTAGAGTCTCCTAAGCGGTGAAGAGTGCAGTGCGTGGATGGACAATACACTGACAGCGTAGCTATACTGTGATTCTGCTTGTGTTCAATAGCAAATGAACCCAACATTGGCTTAGAGATGCTGGAGTATTGCAATATTGACTTGTACCCTGCTCAGCGCCAGCCAGTTCCGCTTTGCCTGTGTCTAGGATATGGGGAAGAGAAAGGAATCCCATCCCTCCAGGGGTACCGTGTTGTCACCTTCCCTGGGGGGTGAAGTCTCTTATGGCTCTGCTCTTACTTACCAGTAGAATTGGATCAGGTGGAGAAGAGGGAGGCTTGTGGGATAGGTAGCCCCTAACTGCAGCCACAGATTTCTTGAAATTCTACCGATCCCTTAACCATTAGCTCTATTGTAATGCTCGTTGGTATTGTAAATTTTTTTGTTTAACTGTCATTGTGAAAGATTGGAATTATGCCTGTCATGAATGCAACTCTTGCTTAAGAGGTCATTTTTCTCTTCCTCTTTTTTTTTTTTTTTAGTGGCCTATCTTACAATATTCCATATTCTCTTTGTGCTCTTCGTGTGGACATATTGGAAGTCTATTTTTACTCTCCCAGTGCAGCCAGATAAAAAGGTAGGCGCCTAAGCACTTTTCATCCATTGCAGAGTGGAAGCAGGATTGCTAAAGAAAGAACCGAAAAATCCTTCGGTCTTCTAGATCTGGACAACTGATCTGATTTCCGAAAGAGACAGAAAGTGACCTAGAGCTCACTGGAAAAGAGACAAGTTTACCGTTCTGAGAATCCTTTCACTCCTCAAAGAGTATAATGTAAATCAGATGTGGTGTTCACTTTTACAGCTGCCTTTTCAGGTGTTCCAGGAGATAATAGGATTTTTAAATGTTGCAAATAATAAGATATATGATTATTAACTTATTTATTTATAGTGTCTTTGACGTCCAAGCGTTTAACAAGTTGCGAGCCAATCCTGACCTTACTCAGCCTAACATTACTGGAGTCTTATGAGTAAGGACCTTAACCTTTGGGTTTCACTTTCCATGGACGATGTCACAGGAGAGGCAGAAATGGAGACATTTGCAGTGGTAGTGGGGTTTCTGGTCTCCTGAGCCAGCTGTCCCGCAGATCACTGTGGCGCGTACGTGAACGTTCAGGCTCCCTCGAACTCTAGCATTGCCTGCTCTGCTGGGAGCCCTTTGCAGGTTTGAGTAGGTGTCTTTGTAGTGGTTAAGCTTGTTTCATTTGTCAAACTTTTCTTTCTGATAGTGAGCGATAGAAGAATCATTTTTATCTTAAAAGCGCTGAGATTCTGTCATTGCATGCCTGTGAGAGTAAGGACTGTGGCTACGTGCGTAGCGTATGGTTTTTAATTTGGTGCTAGGTATGTGCATACTGAAGTGTGTGTGCAAACCTGTGCTCCTGCACCTCTCTGGTCACGTACACCATAAAAGATAAATATAACAGTATACCTCGGTGAAGAGAAACTGGGGTTCACTGTGACAGAAAGTAGATTGTTTCGCTTTTATTATGATAGTTCTAGAAATAGGAAACTACAGCCGAAACAGATTCTTGCTCACCAGAAGAGTGCTTGAAATGAATAACACTTCAGGTATGTCATTCATGAAAAATAGTTGTCTAAAGGAGCAGCAGCAGTAGTAGTAGCACATCTAGTATGTTATGTTTTGTGATCTTAATTTCGCTTTTGCGTTTCTTGTTGATGTCTTCCATAGCATTCTGCCTGACCAGTGCTTACTGTCTCTCTTTGTATCTGCTTAAGAAACACATTTTCACATCGGATTAATCTTACGTCACATAAAGAGTGGGAGACAAAAGTGTTTCCAAACAGAATACTTGAAATATTCTCTCTGCTACACATGAGTAACTGGTTCTCTCCTGACTTCTGCTTCTAGTACCATATGTCCTATGCTGACAAAGAGCGCTATGAAAACGAAGAAAGGCCGGAGGTGCAGAGGCAAATTCTTGCCGAAATTGCAAGGAAATTGCCAGTGTACACAAGAACGGGGAATGGAGGTCAGCTGAGCAAAAGACTTTTGTTTCCCTAAATCTAATCAAGCAGGCTAAGAGGCATATGTTGGCAATCCAGATTATACTGCAGACCAACAGAGCCGTCCCAATGCCACTGCATACACTGGAGAGCTCTTGTGCTAAGAATTTTAATGCTTCCTCTCTCGGGCTTTATATTTGGGGAAAAGCACAAAGCCTTGACTACTTCAGTTCATCTTCAGTGGAGTACCAGGTGCTGGCCTTGAGTAGCAATATGTCACCCTTTGTATTTACAGGTCAAAAGCCTACTTACCTTATCTGCATTTAGCAAGGTAACATAATAACCGAAATCTGTAGTAATTTTTACTTAAAATGGAATTTAGCTCAGAGGTGCAGGACATAATTCTGTAAACAGGTTTTTTGGACCTTGTTCTGCGGTTAAATGCATACCGAACTCCTTTCAGAGCTTAAAGGTAATCCATGTTCAGACTGCAGGTTCTGGCCTATTCGTTTTTGTTCAGAGAGCCGGAGGGCTCTGAAGCAGAGAACTGCTGTATAGACTATTACGAAAACAGAATGTATTTAAAGTCTGAGTAAACGTGGAAGCCAGAAGCGTACAATTTGGTTGTACCACTTTTAAGCTGATTGTATGCTTTAAAGTGAGGATTGTCTCCCGCATTCGCAGGTTCTTAGGGGAATTACGAGCATTGCTTATCTGATTATGACCTGCCAGCAAAAATCAGCTGCGATACACCCATCTTTTAAAGCAATAGAGGAAAGAGATATAAGTAGTTCGGAAATGAGCAGAATAGCAACTAACACTTTCCTATTACTCAGTGTTAATATTTCTTTAATTTCAGGTATCCGATTCTGTGATAGATGCCAGCTAATAAAACCTGATCGTTGTCACCATTGTTCCGTTTGTGCTATGTAAGTTAATGGGTGGTTTTTCACTGAAGTGAATATAGTCACTGTAAAGTAATGTGAATGAGCTGGTCCTTCACATAGCTCTCCACACGTAAAGGTACACAAGTACCTCCGTTTCAGTAACAGCCACCGGTGTATGAAGCTGTGTGACAGCATTTAGCATTTGCACTTCTGCTATTTGTATCCTTGCAGTGTTTGCAGTTCCCACACGTACAGATATATGAGTGCTAGCTGCTAGAAAGTGTGCCATCTAGTGAAAGATTAACTGACTGCTCTTAGCAGGTTAAAATTAAAGTATGTTTTTGTTTTTTTTTAATATTCCAGGCTTTTACCTGTGGTGTTTTGCAAGTTTTAAGCCCTCTAGGGCAGGAATCATCTCCATGCCTTTTTAAGGAATCTTCTTCATCTCTTTTTATCTTGCACAGTACCAAGGACACTGATAGATCTTAAAAAGTAACGTGTCCTAAAATTATACCTACCTTAAAGAATTCAAAGAGGTGGTATCATCTTGACTTTGTATCGTTGTAGAAATCTGCCAAAAATACCAGAGGCTTTTGCTATTGATCTGCAGTTGGCAATTAAGTACCAAATACAAGTTTTCCCTTTTTGTTTTTTTGTCCTTTTGCAGATGTGTGCTAAAAATGGATCATCACTGTCCGTGGTATGTCCTAGATACTGGTTTGTAATTTTCTGAAAAGAGAGGCTGTTCAAATGCCTTTCCTCCATAGAGTAGTGTCTATATGCCTCTTTCATTTTAGACCATACATCTCTTTATGCTGGGAAACTTATAAAATAAGCATACTTTGAAACTGCCTGAAATGTTTGATATTTTTGAGAGACAGATCATTCATATATTTGTTCCATTGGCTATATGTAAAAGCTGTTATGTTGACACAATTTAAAACACAAATACTAATTCAGTCTTTGATTATTATTCAAATTTTAAAGGGACCTCAACTTAACCTTTAAGTTTGGATATATAATCATTTGAGCATGCAGTTAGTGGTTGCTTTCAACAGTAATATTTGCATGCAGTTTGTTTCTAAAATGATGCCTGCCACTTGTGCATGTTAAGTAGAATGGTGCATGGATGAATTAAGCTTTATGCTTTGAGAATTACTACCACTGAATTTCTTAAACTCCTCCTTTTCTTAAAAGGAAGATTTCAGAACCCACAAGCAACGCAGACATATGCCCACCTGAACTTCCCTGGTACTCCTAAATTTAGAGGGTTTTTCAAACCTGAATTCTGAGGCAAATGTTACGCCTACTAACTTTTCTGCATTCCCTTGTACCTCTTTGGCGTTGTTCTGTGCGTGGAGAATTACAATCAAATAGCAGATTGATATGTTTGTGTATAAACAAACAACTCCATATATTGCCATGGTGAATCTGACTCCCGAGTGTTCCAAAGAGTAGAATCTCAGCTCTGATTACTTTTGCAGACCACCAGAAGCGGACACGAGTAATTAAAGCCTGCCTCAGTGACAAATTTACCAGTGGTACAAACTTTAAAATGAAAGTAAAAAATACGAACTGTGTTTTTTCCTTGGCATTACTAGCCATCAGGTGAAAAGCAAAAAGTAAAGAATTGAGTCATATTTCATTTTGACCACTAAGGGGAGCTATTTATTGAAGAAATTGTGTTGTGTAGTCAAGAGCCTTAAATAAAAAAACCAAAAAAAAAATGTGATATTCATTGTCTTTGTAACTGTGTGCTGTACATATCCTGATTTCAACTTTGCTTTTATTCTCTAGGGTGAATAACTGCATTGGATTTTCTAACTACAAATTCTTTCTACTGTTCTTAGCCTATTCTTTGTTGTATTGCTTGTATATTGCTGCAACAGTCTTCAAGTATTTCATTAAGTATTGGACAGTAAGTTGTGAAATCCGGTTACTTTTTCATATCTTATGAGTCTCGTCGGGGGTTAGGCACTCTTTCGTTACTTTTTTCACTTTCAGTCAATTGAAGATCTGCCTTTCTACCGTAATATTTTTTTCCTGAGCCCGTATATAAGTATAACACCCATTGTATGTCTGAGATGCAGAGAGTGAGGAGAAAATGGACTTCAGGAATTTCAACTTACAGACTTAGCTTCTGGAAAATAAATTGCATCCTTTTCTTGTACAAATCTGTTTGAATGTTATGTGTGTCAGAATTTTTTGAAACTAATCACAAGTTTCTTATTTGAAAAATTCAAATGTTGTCATTCAGAAGAAGACACACTTCACTGAAAGAGAACTGAAAGAGAACGTTTACAAAAACGTTTTGGTAATTTTTCAATATATGTAAGGGTATATCATGAGTCATACCATGAAGTCAGAGGCGTTATATTGGGATAAACACAGCTTGAGTTAGATCGGGCTCTTGGACTTAAATATGGTTAATTTTCCCAACTCCAAATACAGCTGTCGTTGGCTGGCCGTAGCTCCTCACTTAAAAAGAGAAAAATCTACTGATTAGGGAACTAATTGTCTTCTAAGTAGAAATTTTCAGCTGTCAACATCTGACACTTTTAAAGTGGCTGCAAGAATACCACCTACGAGTTTCAGTCATATTACAGGAAACCATTAATTGCGGGTGGGTGGTTTTCTTTTATGTCGTTTCCGGAAATGCCCAGGCATATTTTTTTCAACTTTCTCTATATCGTTATCTTTTGGATCAGGTCTCTCGTGCTTAGGGAGAGAGCAAATAAGGGAAGGCGTAGATGCAGACCCCAGGGTAGCTACTATATTGATACTGTACCTGATGGTTTCCACGAGCTTATTTTCTTGCGGAATATATCCTCCCTTCTCTGCTCTGATGTCAAAGTATAACATCCTGCCACTGATTTATACGTATCTACATAACAATATGTCGTTTTTTAAAAAAAACTTTGTTCATTTCCTAATCCCCATATGAAGCTTTCTATTAATGTAAAGGTTGACCAAAATTCAGCACGTTTCTTGTTCAGTTCCCAGTTATAATTTATATGCAAGCAATGCCAACTGACAGTTCCAATATGAGACTGGGCCTTGTGTCTCTAGGTTTTTGTGTCTGCTGTGCTACTAACTCTGTATGACTGTGTTTAAGTAACTTAACTTTGCTGTGCATTACTTTATTAATTTCTCTTTTTTCTTTTTTCTTTTTTTTTAAATGGCTAATCACTTAAAATGCCTCCTGAGATACTCATGGGATACCAGCAGGAATTCTTTTTTATACTAAGAAAGGCACAGAGACCTTATCTCTGCCCTTACTTCCGTGGGGTGCACAAAGGCTAAGAAGTAACCGTTTGGTTTGCGGTCGCACACAGTCAGTCTGTAGATGTATGCTTACAAGGATCTCTGGCACTTGCCTGTCCTACTGTAGAAGGAAATGACCTGTAAGACCGTGCTTGGCTTTTACTCCTTTCCAAACCAGCTACTCTCAGATCTAAGTTTACCTGCTTGCTAGTGCTGTAGCTCTGGAGAAGGTCAGGTTTTCCTGGCATCCCTTATGTTGGAAGAAGGAAGTTATATCCTTTTCTTGTAGAAATCTGTTGCATGTACGTATCTCAGAATCTTTAGAAACTAATCGCAAGTTTCTTCATTTGGAAAATTCAAATGTTACCATTCAAAAGAAGACACGCTTCACCGAAAAAGAGCAGTATTTTAATATATGTACAGGAAAGTGTGAAGATTTTTAAAGGAAGCTCAGCAGAATGTAAACAGGGCTTCAAAGAGCTTGTGCCTGCCAGTTTCACTGTGGGTATAGCATGTGCTTCCTGGATCCAGGTGGGAAGCTATGATCATCCGGGCTCGGTTCCATACAAAAAATTAATAGCAAAACCCCACTCTTTCTGCTTTGGCTACAGCAGGGAGAATGAGCCAGATCACCTCCTTTTTTGTCTTTTCCCACTTTTTGTAGTAAGGTATGATTTTATGTATGAAAGTCTGAAAACTCCAGGTAGGAGTTTTAGAGGGTATCTTGGTTTTTCTAGGAACAAAGAATTTTCCAGTTTCTGTTTGTGCTTATCACTTGCTCTGTGTCGCTTTCCTTTCCAGGGTGAGCTGACTAATGGACGTTCCAAATTTCATGTCCTTTTCCTTCTCTTTGTGGCGGTCATGTTCTTCGTAAGCCTGATGTTTCTGTTTGGCTACCACTGTTGGCTTGTCAGTAGAAACAGATCTACTTTAGGTAAGACTGGGTGCGTGTGCACCATAAGGGAGCGTAAGAAAAAAGACATTTGCGTTCTGCTTCTAGAGAGTCCAGCTGGCTTATGAAGGCAGGGGGAATTAAAAGATTTTTGCCCAATGCTGCAGGAATTTGTCACTTCAAATGAGCTGCATTTATCAGCTGGTGTGATTAAAGTTCTGTTAGGGAGACTGGAGCCTTAAAGTGTAAGGGTCCAATTATGCAAATGTTGTGCATACGTGTAACTGCACTTGCTGTGAAATCAGTGCAGCTTTTTAATAATATAGTTGTTCACGCTCATATGCTGGAGTGCATCTTAAAACAGCTAAGGAAGGTTGGGAGAAACGGTGTTCATCTTCACTGATGGACACAAAGAAGTTAGGTCTGTAAAATTACACCAGTGAACTGAAAATCTGAAATGCTGTGAATTGGGGGAGTAATTCCTTTTTCCTTCCTCAGATAGTGGTTATTCACCTTTTAAAGCTTGTTTGGACAAAGTTTTGTAACGAAACACACAGTATCAAGAGTTTTGAGCAGATATGCAGATTTTGTAAAGTTATTAACTTTAAAACTCATTTCAAGGGGCACTGGAGCTCATCTAGCCCAAAACATCAGACCTCTGCAGCAGCTTAGAAGGTAGATAAAACTGTTTCTAGTGCACTTTAGGTTCTCCTCCCCTCTCTTTTCTTTTCTTAATTTTATTTCTCACCGTAACAGAGGGTCTATCTGCATATGTTTGTTCCTAATGCTTATTCATTATATTACTAATGAATGAGGCAATTTAAATCTCCAGTGCCACTTCTGGAATATGCTTTGAAGAAAAACCTACTTATTCTGCAGATTTTCTATTCGGAAATTTGTAGTGTCACTGTGTTCCCACAGAGTTTTAACACGAGTCTTATACAAAGTTCTTTAAACTCTCTTCTGCAGATTAAGCAAAGTGCTTTTAGTTGGGTTTGTGGTTATTCCATATGGTTCATTTCCGAGAACAAGTTCCTGCTTTCAGTTTGGAAGTTGCATAAGTATTTACAGGCTTTCAAAATAAAAAGCCTGTTATTTTCGCACTTTGTATCTTTGTCATGCTAGTTCACAGTACAGTAGATCGTGTTGTGCATGTTGCAGCCATCTTAGGATGTACAGTCCTGTTTCAGTGTTTGACATTAATTTTCACTTTTTCACTGAAATTGCATCCATCTGTAGAGGCTTTCTCAGCTCCGGTGTTTCAAAATGGCCCGGATAAAAATGGATTCAATCTCGGCTTTGTAAAGAACCTTCAGCAAGTGTTCGGAGAAGAAAAAAAGCTCTGGTTACTACCCGTCGTCTCTAGGTAAGTAATAACCGGGTCAGTGCTAAAAGCTGATACGATTAACTGAAGAGACTGACTTCTAAATGGCTGGTATAGCTGTACGTGTTACACCTACGCTTGTGTGGCTTAGCTAGCTGCTATTGTGCATCATTGCAAATGAATCAGCAAATGCCATCCGTGTTAATCTTGATCACTAGAAGTCTGGAAGCGGAAGTTTTTTGTGGTATTAATGTACAATATAGGATGTTGTTCTTTCTGGAATTCTGTGGTGCAAGTATGGATGAGCGTTCACTTGAAACATGCTGGTTCTTCCTCTGTTGGACTCCTGTGGCTGAAACAGAATTTATATTACTTAATTTGGGGGAAAATATTGTTTTGGCCCCTAGTAGACCAGTAGTAAAGTACACTTGAGTCCAATTCCTTTAGTAATTGGACACTACGTAAAATAAGCTGCTAGGACATTCACAACTTTTTCAAGTAGCTGCATATTTGTAATATGCAAGTCCAAGACCCAGCTGTATCGCCGTTGCCATCTCCTGTCCACTCTTAAATGTAGTTCCAGGGGAAAAGATTAGCACAGAGAGCCTTTCTGTTAAAGGTGATACTGAAGTGCTGGTCAGAGACACGTTACCAACATATATGCTAATCTTAGGGGAAATGCCCAAGTTATTTTCCTTGGGTTAAAAAAAAAAATCATCAGAGGAAAAAGGTACTTCAGCTAGTTTACAGTACTTCTCTCTATGCTGCTGGATGTTAGGGAATACAGTGTGGCGCAGCCCAAACTAGAATATCCTGTTTTTAACTTCCCCTGCCTTTCTAGCTGTCCTTAATTAATTTTTTTCCTGTTGTCTCCCAATAACTTAACTGAGGCATGTTTGAATTCTGCTAAAAATTAATTCATTTGGGCTGAAACTTTCCATTTCTATTTTCCAAACAGTTTGCAGGAATTCAGGATCAAAGCTACTTTCTAGTAAAACGTGGTATCTGAGCTACCACAAAAATAAACTCAATATTTTTCAAAACTTAAAAATATTTTAAAGTAGACATTGGAAGTACAGGCGACAAAACCTTTTGTATGCAGATGAAAGCTAACACAAGCGTCAAAGTCGATTGTCATCCTTCAGGGCCACTTGCTGCTTTTCACAGCGTTTGTCTCTGCCTTTTTCCATGCAGCCAGGGGGATGGGCATTTTTTCCCCATGAGAGCTTTGTGTGAAGCTCAGAATCCTCTCCTAGCAAATGAAGAGCAGTGGGAAGATGATGGAATAGATGAAGAGCCACATGGTAAGGTAACACAAAAAGAAATTGGTTGTGTCTTGACATGCAGTGACTAATGGATGCATTACAAGGGCTGGCTAAATCACTAGGCAGCTCTGACTTGATTAATGAATACAGAGTAAAAATAAGCCCTTCTTTGAAGTCAGCTTTTTTTTTTTAAGTCATAGCTTTATGCTTGCAAATAAATGGACTGAGAGGTTGTTACTCACAACTTGCAGAGAGAAATTGAAATTTCTGCAAACTGAGTGAATTGATATGTAAATGCTGTTGCGCGCAGCACAGTTACTGGAGAAGTGAAGTTGTGCCTGCAAAAATGAAAAGACTAAGATTTTTTAAAAAAATATTTATTCTCTGAGAGTTTGTGCAAGTGTCCGTGCAAACACCTGAATGCAGAGATACATTTAGGAAGCTATTTTGTACTTAGTTTGTTCTGCTTTAATCCAAGAGTGTAGCGGAAGCTCATTTAGTTTTGAGGCTTGCCTAGGCATTCGCTGTCTAATCTGTAGAAGATATATACATGCTGAGAGCAATTCTAGGTGATCTGGCTTGTTTGCACAATAGGTTTGATCACTTTTTGAAATATAAATACACTTTTTATGCTATGGACATCCTATTAGGGAAAAAAAAAAGACTTTATCAATCTATTATTTGACTGGGTTTTTTTAGATGCATCCAAAATTAGTTTGATAATTCATCACCATTATTTTTCTCCTCTTGAACTTGAGGGTGTTTTCTCATATATTTACCTCCAGGCTTTGGTCTTTGCAGAATACAGGAAGTATCAGAACACCTGGGTTAACGTCGGAGTCTCTGGTCGCTGTGTTTTAGGGTTCAAAAATCTTGTCGCTAAATTAAGCAAGGACTGATGGTTTTTCTGTGGTGTAAGGATGTCGTCTCATTTACGGGAACAATAACACTGACAGCAACTTTACTACACCGTGATTTGGAAGATAGGTTCCCTTTAAAAGAAATACAGTCATCTCACGGCCCTTCTCCCCTTACAGAATGGCGAAAGCATAATTAATTCTCAGGTTACTCTAACTAGTGAACCAAGCAAGTGTGCTTGGAGAAGCAGAAATCACAGCTCTATTGTTCAGAGGCATGATTGCCATAGTTGCTCTTTTTACTGCCTCAGAACAGTTTTCAGGAACGCTGCCAATAACGTGCACTTTCAGGGCATGCGCTTTAGTCATAGGTGCATGGCCCATGAGGAAGTCAGTAGTCTTGGTTAAATGGCGTAACAACAGCTTTTCAAGTGGGCTTCTTTGTATACGTGTGCGACATACTGTGAATCGAGCTCTTTCTTCCAAACACCACAGTATTTGCTGTCCAGTCTCTGGTTAACTTGAAAATTGCAAAAACAATCTATTCCACTGCAAAATAAGCAACGTATGTTTTTTCCAAGGCACACTTCACATACTAGCAGTGCTGGGAAAACCTACTCGCCAGGATTTTGTGAATAGGACTGAAGAGGCTCGTTTCAGCGTTAATTCAGATAAACAGCTTGCTTTAGTTAGCATGTGTGTGTTAGAAAAATACCTGTTCCTCTTGTTGGTATTTTTCTTACTGCCAGGCACAACTTCCTCTCTGGTCTCAGTCTGAACATCTGAATTTAGCGAGAGGAAATCCTGCATGGAGACTCGGGGAGCGTGCATGGTTGGGAGGGAGGAACCTAGCACCCTTCCCTGGATATGGCTGTGGCCGGTGCTGCAGGATCGGCAATAGCTGACAGTTGTTGTGCAAACTTTCAGCTCTGCCCATGATCCGGTTTCTTGAGCGTGGTGATGCTTTCTTCCAAAAGCTCCGCAGCAGGCAGGGACGTTTACTTTACAACTTTACAGGTTTCATGGCTCTCCGTGACCACCGGCGTAGCATCAGGGTTTATTCAGTAATAGCACGTGTGTAATGTTTTTGAGGAAATCGTTTTCTGATACAGGATAAATCCATCTCTTGGGGCATTTTTCTTTAAACTCTTGACTGCACCATTCCGCCAGTGCAGATAACAAATGTCTGTTTATCGTTTTGACTCATGTAAAAGATGTTGGGGGAGAGGGAGGAGCATGAGAAAAGGTACCGAGTCACGTTCTTTTTCCGGGCATTAATCGCCCATAGGCAAAGCAGGAGTTGAGAAAACATGAATTTTCAGATATTTCGATTCTGCAGTCCTAGGAAACGGCACTGCCAGCTGCATCAAGATGAGGATAACAGCTGCCCTCCTGTGTTTAGGAGGGGTCTCTCTCCCCCTGGAGCGTCACCTGCGGTGGCTCGTGCACCTGGGCTCCATGGCAGGCTCCCGCAGAAGAGGGAGAGAAACGCCACGGAGATCATTATAAGAAAAGAGAGGGCTGTAGGAGCTTGATGAAACGTTCCTTTGTGTACTGCTATCCTGCCTAACTGCATTATTTAGGGCTACCAAGATGATTAGAGGGCTGGAGCATCTCTCCTATGAAGAAAGACTGCAAGAGCTGGGCCTGTTCAGCCTGGAGAAGAGAAGATTGAGAGGGGATCTCATCAACGTGTACAAGTATCTGAAGGGGGAGTGTCAAGAGGATGAGGCCAGCCTCTTCTCCGTGGTGCCCAGCAACAGGACAAGAGGCGATGGGCAGAAACTGAACCACAGGCAGTTCCATCTGAACCTGAGAAAAAACTTCTTCACTGTGAGGGTGACAGAGCACTGGAAGAGGTTGCCCAGAGAGGTGGTGGAGTCTCCTTCACTGGAGATATTCAAAACCCGTCTGGACGTGATCCTGGGCAATATGCTCTAGGTGACCCTGCTTGAGCAGGGAGGTTGGACTAGATGATCTCCAGAGGTCCCTTCCAACCTAAACGATTCTGTGATTCTGTGATTATTGCGGTCTTTTATTTCCTCCCAGATGTTCTGTGTGTGCATAAAGCGATGCGTTTTTAAGGCCCTGCAACTGCAAATTCACAATATCCGCGTGTGGATATTAGGGGAGATCACCAGTAAGGGGGCTGGGAGGTTGATGAGGAGAGGACAAGCCCAACTGAAAGCAGGGAGAGGAGGTGGCCTAACGTAGGTCCTCAGAGTGTACAAGCCATCTTCTCAGCTGTCTTACCTACAGAATTGTCCTTTTCTCTGTCATGTGCATGTTTAAACGTGCCCTTGTTTGATTTTTGTATCCTGACTTGCTAAAGCTTTTAGTGTTTCTTTTAGAAAGAAAAATACCATGGGGAACCTTTTGTTTTATTTTTTTTAGCCAGAAACTGAAAACACTTGCCTCCAAATCCATGCTAATTGGAAGTTTTTTCAGAATTATTAACGCTCATCCTTTATTCGCAGGCATCTATTTATCTATCTAGCTGGGAAGCTGCCCCAAATCACATGCTGGCAGCTTATAAGGTTATCAGTTTTTTCAGAGAATTCATCTATAATGTTGTATTTGACGCGTCGATCGTGGATGTATCAGTACGGTGAATGCTTGCAGTCTTCGCCTTTCGGCGCCTAGGACAGGACAGCCATCCATTTCTGTATGTTGTATGGCAATGTCAGATCACTTAAGTGGATTTAATAATTTGATAATGTATTTCATTTTAACTTGTACAGAAGGCTTCAGTATGAATGAAATCTTTCCTAGATTGTTTTCATCTTCAAAATTTCCTTGTCTGTCCTAAGTTACCTCTCTCCAGCAAAAGCCAACATATCCTGAGCAGAAGTTGATAATCTCTGCTGATCTGATGAAGTTGCAGGTGTCTGAAGGCATGTGATTTGAATTTAAATTCAAGTTGTTAGGAGCCTAATTAAAGGAGCTCCATGTCCTGAGATATCAGCTAATTTGGCATAGCCATCCTTTGAGTAGAGAAGTCATCTGTTGTGATGGTAGGGATTAAATTTCTATCCATGGAGAAATTTAAAAAGCTACTTAGAGGTCTGAAATGAGCAGCGATTGCTCAGACAGTCCGTTGGAGGATTAGGAAATTCAGTAAACTGAGACAAAAGACAACGTTTGCATCTCTGTTTTTTAGGCATGATATAAATGTTTAAGTAGCGTCTGTGAGAAAAAGGTCAAGTCAAATCAGTGCTAAACCCTGCATCAGCAACTGATTCAAAATCAGGTTTTAATCGATGTGGGGGTACCTGTGCAGAAATCTGTGTCAGTTTGACTAAATCTCTTGGTAAATACATTTACTAAAACCGGTATGGTTTTGTATGTCTGTCCGACCTGAAGCTACTAAGTCGATTAGATGAAAAATGATCTTCCCTAAAAAGCTTGCAGGCAGTGAAATTTCAGTGGGACTAGTGCCGCAGAGCCAACAAGCCCTATATCCTTGTATGAGTTCCCTGTGACGTGCAGATCTTAGGCTTTCCTGAATGTGTGCAGAATAAAGGGCCGTTCGCTGGAACTTCCCATCGGAATATATGTATTAGAGTTTGCATGATAAAATAGTTGCTTATGACCATAAATAATGAAAATGACCTGATAATGAAAACAGCAGTGGTTCCTCAACTCCATAGTAAGGCAACCAGAGGCCGAGGCAGATTTGTTGGTGTTGGATGTGTGGTTGGGTGGGATTTTGAGGGGGCGAGGTGGGGGAAAGGGGAGTGTTTGCTTTTTATTTTTCTTTTACTTTCATGGAGAAAATCCAGTTGGAGAAAAGGAGAGAAAGTTCTGTGGCAAGTTGATTTTTGACGCTCTGCTCAATTCTTTTAACCATCATGTGTTACACAGCCAGCTCTGGATTTTAAAACTGAACAGCACAAGATCACTGTGAGACATCTACAGAGCAATACAGTTTTGAAGTCCTGTTTTCAACAGTCATGGAAACAACTCTAGAAGTATGAATTTGGGAATTGGATCTTGTTCCTATATCTTCCACAGTTTTGGGGTTTGTTTTTTGTTTTGTTTTTTGGACATAGGACATCTTGTTTCACTTAGCCATGTTTTGCAGGTGGGGAGAGATACAGCATGACGCATTCCTACATCTGAGGCTGTGAAGATAGATTTATGCATATAAATTGCTTTGAGATTCTTGGGTATTAGTTACTGTAATAATGCAGTTTTACAGTAGCAGAAAATGTGGCTTATGGTTAGCTGGATGCTGTTTCCGTTGAATATGAGGTATGAGCTGCCTTCAGGCTGTTTATCATTTTAAACAGACCTTTTCTGTGTTTCATAAGACCATAGAAATAAGTGTTGGTTGGAAAGGGTGTCTGGAGGTGTCGAGAGTAACCTCTCGCTTGAAGTGGAGCTGCTACCGGCACTAGATCTGAGCAGCCGTGGGTTTGTCTGGCCAAGTCTCTGCAGCCTCCAAGGACAGACGTTCCACAGCCTCTGTGCGCAGCCTACTCCAGTGCTGCGCAACCCTCCTACGAGAAACGTTTTACTAATCACTAGCTGCCAGAAGTCACAGCTAGCGGCTATCGCTCCGTGTCTGACACTATCAAGTAAAGTTTGGCTCTGCTCTCTTTGCAACTGCCCTTCAAGTAGTCGTAGACTGCTATTCGATCAGCCCTGAGCCTCCTATTCACCAGGTTAAACCAGCCCAACTCTTTGTAGGTTTAAAGTAGAAATTTCTAGGCTTATATGTAGCTTGAGTCTGACCTCCTCTGCCTTTTGTTTTCTGAGATTTGGACAGTAACCGTGTGTTTTCATAGAAATATGCGGTTTTTATTTTGCAGGTGAAAATGTTTAGGAATGAACTGTCATAAGAGTATGAAATGTATCGCTGTGTATTTTTACCACTGCCATGTCAACAAAACTATTCAGGGAACATCATTTCCTGCTACATTAAGCTTTGGTACTCTCACTTCCATCTCATAGGAGGGTTTTGGCAAAGTGCATTGTAGACACAATTGACGTTGTTTTACTCTTGCTTGTTTTCTCATTGCTGCTTTCCTTTCTCCTAAGGCATCAGCAAATGAAGCACTCTACTGAGTTTTCAGATTCCATCTCATACAAGAGAAGGAAAGCAGTATGATTTTCTAACTTAGAGAGGCCTGAAATGTTCCGTTAAAACGGAAAGATCTTTATTTGTCATAGTGGCTTTAAAGCTTGTGACATGATTATGAAATAAAGCCAATAATAAAGTAATCTGGGTTTGAAAAATGGTGTTCAATTAGCTCTGACAAGTGGTTACCTATTTTTATTTGGCATGATTCTTAACAACACATTCCTACGCTTAGTGAAAAGGATATTCTTAGTGAGAGAAACAGACTTACTTATCTCTAACTACTTTGTTTTTTGTTGTATAGGTTCCAATGAAGCTTCATCCCTTGCCATAGAAAGGGAGACGTAGCGCTCTGAAAATGCAACAATACAAAGCTTGTTCAGAAAGGTCAGTATTTCTTTCTTGGTTACCTTAAAAGCAGGAGCTCTGCAGGGAATGTGGTAGGTAATCTTGGACAGATTTTGGCTTTAACAGTGGCTTATCCCACATCGCTTGGGCAAAGTCATGCCGAAGGTCTGACTGCAGAGCGAAGACCTTCACGTTGCTTTGGAAGTGGTGCAGCTGTGGTGGAGGTCTGCCACCACCAACTGAGCCAACTAAAGGAGACAGAGACGCTCTCACCAGAGCATCCTGTTGAAGCAACTGTGCATGGTAGTATGTTGCCAGTGGTATTTCATCTTACTCAGAAATGTATGGTTTGAGAGAACCTGAAAGAGGACAGTGGCTGTCCAGTAGCCCTGGGCCAGATGCTTGCTCAGTTTACCCAAAAGCAGAAAGACACCATTTGTAGGGGAGGATATAAACCCTGCAGCTCCTCTGGTGGATGTGGCAACCATGATTCTTGCCGCTAAGTTCTACATTTTTAAGGATGGAAATATGTTTTGTGATTCATAGAAGGTGTGGGAAGGTGGAGATACAATCTTGAAAGAAACCAAAGTTGAGAACAGCCATGTTGCATGCTCCATGCAGCTGGGACTAAATGGAAGAGACTTGCAATGTCCTTATCAGCCATTACTTTTATCTAGTTTTTCTTCACCCTGGACAAATGGGTGCAACCACAGATGATATATGGTTTGGGGAAGATGTTGCATATCAGAATGCTCACTGATTATACTGTCTGCTCTGACTTTAGTAGCAGTGGTGAGGAAGCCACACACTTACCATTGCAATATGCTGTAGGCTGTGTCCTCCTCAGTCTCCATGAAAGAATTATACCCTGAAGTATCACTGATCAAGATTCGAGGGGTATCTTCTGCTCTCCCCCTTGCAGGAGATAGAATAGTCAGATACGCTTTGCCCCTTAATTTGCTCTGGATATCAAGTAACTAAATTGTATGTGAAAGCACTGTAATCCGCTGCCTACTTCTGCACATGAGTGAAGCAGCGTGCGATTTTTATAAATGGGCTTCTTGCGTGTTTTAGGTGTGATTCTGTTCTCTTCCACTGCGAAGAAAACCCCAAAATGTTTCTCCTGTTGATAATTGGTGAAAACTACAGAACGCCTTTCTACCCAGGGAGTGAAAAAGCAGCGTTTTCCCAGTCATTCTACATGGCTTTAAAATAATGGTCAAAATCAAGGTTGTACTGCCGTGTATTATAACTCATAAGATCAGTGCTTCAGCATTTTTCTTTCTTTAAATTTCAGCTTCCCTCTCAGGAGCCAACATCCCTTCTCTTTTCATGGACTTCAGTTTTGAGGGTCAGAAAACAAATGGATCTTCAAGATGAGAAAACGTCATGAAGTATCAACTGATTGGAATCTGCATTCTAGAGTGCTTCTCCAGAAATCCTGCTGCACAGATGTTTCAAGGCTTTATAAGTTTAAGTTATGGAGTGAACAGAACAGTTTTATAGAGTGATTCTGGCCAGTCTTCTTTGGCCTGCTCTCTTTATTTTATAAATAATATATATTTTTTATTCAAAATAGGCGAAAAAAATATTGATGTGAGTGCACTTCCAAAAGCCTTTTCACTTTGCAGACATCAGGGACTCAAGCTCTCAGAATTCTTCCAAGCCATAATATTCTTGGGAAACCTATTTATTTTGAGACTGGTTCTCCAACCTTCTCTGACAAGTGGCATTTTCTAATAAGTGTTTAAAGTCCTATCTGAGTAAGCTCAGCTCAGTGAGAGACAGACTTGCATAAATTTGGGACTAAATTGGTAGTTGGATGTGTGTGTTGAATGCAAAAGTGCTGAACATGCATATACATGTGCAGCTGTGTATGGAAATAAAATAGTTAGTCATATTGCCAGTATCAAGATTCAAGAATATTGTGGCCACTGATGCTTTTTTCTAGGAGGGTGTCGTTGTCTTAGATTGTGAGTTATAGTGCCCTTAAAGCTGAATCCTACTTGCAGGTACCTAAAATTCTGAAGGGAATTTTAGACAGTACAGTTTGCATTAATTCCTAGGGCTAGGGCTAAAATGACAGAATTTGCATGGCAATTAGAGTATTATCACCTTATCCCAGGATCAGTGTTTCATGGGATTTTTTGTATTTATGGAGTCAGAAAGGAAGGTGTTAATTTGAAACAGATGAGTTGGAAATGTGCACTGAATATTTAGCTCCAACAGTAGCATTTGGAGTTTACCCTTCACAAAGGTGGTTTTAGTCTCATAATGCTGAAGAGACAACAACTGATGTCCTGAATTAGGTCAGACTTCTTCCTGAGTGAATGTATTGACTGGTGTTGTAAAGATTTTTTTTTTTTCCCCCAACACCAAGAGGTGATCAGATTTTTTTTCTATATTTGACTCCATTTGCAGTCAAAGGAAAGTGTCAGTGTTTTTATTCTGCAGCGTGGAACTGAGAATTTGCTGCCTGTATTATATGTGGTTTTCTAGATCCGAGTCTTTTTTTATCTGCACGATTCAGATCTGGCAACCCCATCACTCATGTCTGAATTGGATGCATGCTTGAAGTATTAATATACTACCTTTAAGATCATTTCTTACACTTCCCATTTTCTGTCCAGGTTTTATGTTTATTTATTTCCCCTTCGTGTTGACAGTGACTCAACAGCAGTTGTGCATGTCATGAGAAATTACCAGATAAGTATCTGTTCAGTGACAAAGGCCTTGGCTACATACTAGATCTTTTCGCCTCTGTTTACTCTGCTGCTGCTACCAGTATCTCCATTAATGACGCAAAGGAGTCGTGCAGAGATTTTTCTGTCCGTAAGAGCAGACACTTAATTACCTGATACAAACCATACTTTTTAGACAGACATTTTGTATGTCAGTCTCTAACCTCCACAGTGAGGTGTAGAGCAGGCAATACACCCTGTAAAATGTCTTATTGCTAAAATTTAAATGTTAAGAAATAGGGTGTGCTCGCCCAGTTTTAATGCAGGTTATTTGCCCAGAGTGTTACCGAGCGCTCTCTGAATGTTGCTGCTGACGACGCTTCAGCCGCTTCTGTTTGCTGGTTCCGTCATCAGACGGCTGTTGACTGCCGAAACTATTTTTCCTATCAAATCTAAACCTGCAGTTCTAATAGAAATCTGTTGCTGGATCTTAAGTTGTGTTTGGTGAAAGATGGCGGTACAATTAATCACGTCATTTCTGGCAAAATGTACTTCAGAGGGGGATCTGTAGAGGAAGACGGCAGCTAAATGCAATAGGAAATCATAGGAATTTAGTACCAACTGCTATTTGTGCCTTTTAAAATGCTAAGGTCTCTAACTCTAAATTTCTACTGTATAAAAACAGGAAGATAATTTGGCAGCTGTTTCATTCTGTCAGCTTACGAGTGTTTTTAGGACAGGAATATCAGAGCTGTGTCTGAAGCCATGTGGAGCTGCAGGAGTTTTCTGAGCAGGTTCTCGCATCCTTTCCGGATCTGGGACTGTTTAGGGCTGTTTCATTCTTTCATCGTCATTTCTTTGCCAAACTAGCAGCAGAGAAGCTACCTAAGAGATCTGCGAACTGTATCCCTGTTTGCTGTCCAGCTGTGACACTGTTCATTAGTTAATGCATAACATAAATTTTTGTCTTTGGTTGTAACTGTTATTAAAACAAATATATTTATGGTAAGGCTTATGTTTGGAAACAGCTTTAAATGTTTCCAAGTACTTTACAATAATGCTTTGACATCTTTCCTTAACTTGCGTACTGTTATTAAGTAACTTTGCTTGTGACTAGTTGCAGCTGATTTTCCATTTTCCTTAAAAGCAGCGCAGGCTTACCTGGTTATAACAAACTCTTGTCCAGGTAGAAACAATAAGCAATTTGATGGCTTCAGAATCACTCCAAGTCCGTATTCACACTGGTCAGATTTTTGAAAGCTTCCAAATGAAACATGAAACAAATACAAAAGTTGTGTTAAAATGAGCCAGGACAAAACGTAGAAAAGTTCAGGTATGTCTGAGTGACTGAAAAATCTCCGTTTTGCTCTTCTACTTACTTGAAGGAGAAGTCCTTATACAGTGCCTAGGATTGTACTGTTTTATGCTGCATTCCAGTGCAACAGAATAGAGTCGGGCAGATTCCTCTACGTCCCAAGATTAATTAAAGCTGAATATAAAAAGCTGCAGCGAAGGTAACGCCGCCCAAGGCAGCGGTGTTTGTGTTGTGTTTGCTGAAGCCGCTATACGTCTCTGTTTTTCAAGGCAGCGTGTAAACGGGCAGTCAGATCTCTGTGGGAAAAATTAGTATTTTTCAAAATATTGCTACCGAGACCTTTTTTCTTTGTGCATTATTGCAGCTGATGTTTTGAACATAATTGCAGGTGACCTACTAAGGAGAATGCAGTTATTTCGGTTAGTCTTTTTGGCCATTAAAAAGACTGCTAGCAAGAAAGCTAGGCAGCGTAAAAGCAGTAATTTTGACTGCAACACCCTAATACTTGCGCTTTTAAAGCGGGGCTTGTATTTACTTTTTAAATTGGCTTTTGGTTTTCGTAGCTTCTGAAGGAAAGTTGCACGTGCATCACGTTCTGTTGGATGTGCTAGGTGAATGCACTGGAAAACAGGAATTCCTCAGGCTGCTTCTGTAATCATTGCTGTAGGTGCAGATAAAGTATTCAGCCAAGCGTACATTAGGTTTGTCTAACTTGCAAATAGTGCTTTAAGGGGAAAAAATCTGTGTCTGCTTTTGCTGGTGCAGCTTGTAGGGTAGAGCTGTATGCCACGTTGTGGGAAAGGCCCGGGGTATTTGTCTGGGGATGTTTACTGTCGCTCTCTACCTAGCTCCATCTGTAAATTTGGTTGCACCCAAAGAAGCTGGTGCATTAAACTCGTAAGGTTTGAACCAGTTCTAATGCGTTCTTAAGTTGTGTGACTGTAGTGTTTGTGAGGTTGTACACACGGCTGTTTGACCCCAGCCCGGGTTCAGCGTGGGAGTAGCGGGGTGACTTTCTCAACCTCATCCCGGAGACTGAGAGAGTTTTCTCTGGCTACGGAGCTCATGCCAGATCTACCCTACAAAATTATGCAGTAAGTGTTTTCCAGCTCAGGGTCAGAAGTAATTATTGTCCTTAGTTGAGGCTGTATTGGCAGTATAACTTGAGGTGTAGAAGCACCTCTGAGAAGGATGTTTTTGTTGGCTTAGCTTAATGTAGTCCAGGGAGGTGGTAACGCCTGCCAGCAGGAGAGCGCCGGTGGCGTGGCCGCGAGGCTGCTCTCCTGCCGGGACGCTCGGTAGGGCAGACCGGGCCTCAGCTGCCAGTTACTGCCAGGGTCGTTTTGATGAGGATGTGGGAGCTGGAACAGAGCCACCAAAGGCTGTGTGTAAATCTACCAAACAGTCACCAGATAGTAAGGTATGTTCACGCTCAGCTGGCCCAAACGCAAATCTGCCTTCCAAAAATCAAAGGCTCACCTGGAGTCTCTTGGAAAGTGTCCATCGTGGCAATGGCTTTTGTTAGCTTAAATCAAGGCCTGTAAGTGTGAGAATTCAGCTTGTATGCAGCGTATCCTGCTTTTCCCCTGGCCCGTTTGTTGTTTGTGTTTCATCATTTTACAAAGCTATTTCTTGCCCCTCACATGAATGAGGCCCTCATGAGCTATAAGTGGGTGTCATCATGTGAAAGAAAGAATTCTCTGCTGGATTTTACTGCGATACTGCCCTTCTGTCTTATTCCTTTTGTCTTGGGTTAATGTTCGAAAATAATTTGCCAGTAGCAACCACCTCCTCACCTCTCCCCCTTCTCTCCCATTTAAATTCAGGCACACTGTACTCTTCTTTTAAAAAAAAAAAAAAAAAGAGAAAACATCATATTGATGTCTCCATGGATTGTATTGTGACAAGTCCTATTCTTTGCCAGTGAGGTCTGCGTAAGGAATTAGGACTCTTACAAGCATCACTGCACTGCGGGGGGGTTTTTTGGGGTCTCTTGCTGCATTGGTTTAGTATGTTTCTGGAGTAGAATAAGATCGTATTCCTTTAATCAGGGAGTAGTACTGTACTTTTTTTAATGGGCTCTACTAGTGCGTGTAGCATACTGTAATTGATAACGACTGGGAAGCTTTCTGTTAGCATAGTAGTAATGAATGTTTACTTCCTGGAACGAATTAGAAATATGATTCAGCAAAATCTATAGCAATTATACTTCTTAAATTCTGTGTTCTGATGTGGACTGAAAGCACAACTTAGTATTAGTTACCAAACCTAATGCATAAAGTCTGTAACACAATATGAATGTACAGCGTCAGGGAAAAAAAACTTGTCTTCCTCCCTCTCATGGTTAGATATAAGGGAAGATTTCTTAAGATGTATTCAGGGAGCAGCTGTCTCTAGCCTAGTTGTTAAGCCAGCAGAACAGATTTACTGTTGGCAGAGCTGCTAATTCATGGAAGTGTTGAATTAACAGGTTAAGGAGGTACCATTGACCTTGTTTATTAAACCAGAATTAACTAACTCAAAGGGTTACATTTTCATTTCAGTGACTCCTGTGGTACACGTTTTTGAAATTGATCCATAGTACTTGAAAATACCTTGATTTTATTGATATTTTTCCAGTTCTATCAGCTTCTGTTTTGTTACAGAACACTTGCAAAAATAAACTCATTTTGAAACCATCAATTAAAGCATTTGCATGGTAGAGTGGGTTTTTTCATTAAGAGTAATGGTCTGTCAAACAGCTTGGCAGTGACAAACGTTTCAAGGTTGTGGCACTACACATACATATACTCTTCGTGCTTAATGCTTTATTTCCTTTTTTGCTAGTTAACATTGAGATCATACCCACTGTTAACGCGTTTTTATTCTTACTGGCCTTTTTACTTCCCGCTTTGTGCTCTTCCTCCTGAATATGCAGTCAAAATATATCAGGTTTCAGCTATTTGTACCATTTTCTTTGAAACTAAGAAGGTGAGTAGAATTCATTTTAAAAAGTTATACAATGATGTATTTTATTGGTAACTAAACTTAATGTTTGTCAGGTATTGATTTGTGATTCTTATCAAAATTCAGACAGCTTTCTTTGCTCAAAGCAGTGGGATCCAGCTTTCCGTGTTGCTTTTTTCTTCTTCCTAAAAATCGTATTTCTTTGCTTTCTAGCTTCAGTTTGGAATGTAAACCTTGTGAAATGACATGTAAGTTTACATTTCAAATATGAACCTGCAAATTTGTTATGCCTTCATACAGTTTAAAAATTTTTTTTCCTGTATCAACAGAAGAAAACCAGTATTTGTAAATACAACAGCATTTGCAAAGCTTTAAGTGGATCACAGCCACTGTCAAAAAAGCATAAGGATTATATGTATTTAACAAAAAAAAAAAGACAAAGGGGTCATCCTTTCTTCTTATTCCAGTTGTGCTTAAGAAGACACATTCTTGCATCAGATACTAGTACCAAACACGTAACACAAAGGTATTTTACTTAATGGAATTCTTGCTGTTTCAGTACTTATTGGACTTTTAACTTTTTATTTGAAGCTAAATCCCACAGGAAGCCTGGGAGGAAAACAAAACAAAACAAAAAAACACCTTGGTCTTCCCTGTCCGCTTTCTAAAAATGAAAAAAAATTGCATGCACAGCACCTTCTTATATTATCACTTTCTTTATAAACAGAAATGAAAATCCAGTGGATTCTTGGAAGTGTTGGTGTACTGTTTCTTCCCGTTTCAAGAGGATTCTGGCACTTCTAGCATGTATGTAAGAAAGAGATGCAAACTCTCATATAAGCATCTGGTATCCCAATTATGCAACAAACCACCTGGCTTGGTGCTGCAGACATGGCCTCCAGTGAGAAGGAGATAAGATTTTATGACTTGTGTCATAAAAGACCTTGTGTGAAGAGGTAGGTGGAGCTGCGTGTGCTGCCTGTTTTGAATTAATTCCATGGGTGGGCATTCTTTTGCAATAGTTATGTTCACCTGTGGACGTCTGCTGTACTTACTGATAATCCAAACACGAGCTATTCCAGAATAATTCCAAACTGCAGTGTTTGATCAGGGAGCTTCTATTGCACCTTCCTTTTTGCTAGAAGCATGTAAAACAAAATATTTTATAAATTCTTTTATCTCTCCAGGAGTTTTTCAGCTGAAAAAGACTCATTTATGTTTGTTTTTTAAAATGGGCCCTTCAAAGATAAATAACGTTTTACAATTAGTTTCACACTTCTCTGTGCTAGAATTCAGCTATATTAGGAGTTTTGCCTTGCCCCAGAGTAAACCCAGTCAGTTTCACGCATTGGTGCTCATTGATGGGTTTTGACTTGGCACGAAAACGTGCATTGAATAGAACATTAACGGAAATCATTGTTCTTGGATTAGAAAACTTTGTTTGGGAACAAATACGCTACCTCCTAGACTAGGTCAGAATGACTTTGATTTTTCCCTTTTCACTGTTAACCACAGTAATGTAAAGAAAGAACGTCTCATATCAAGGAAGACTAGCTTAGTGGGCTCTGTGCCAATAACTTAAATTATTGGCAATAGTAACAGAAAGTCCATTTTATGATATATTATTTCATTCAGTTGTTTTTTTAGATAAAGAATAGGACCTCATGTTGGTATTGATAAGTATTTTGAGTCTGCAAAATTTGCATAAAGCCAGTGCTGCTGTGTTCAGCTGAGGACATGACACATCGGAGCTATGTTGTTTAATACTAATTCACCCCTTAAATGCCTGGGAAGTAAACATTTTCCAGTGAATGTTGCAAACAGTCTGCTGACAACATGTGGAATGTTTAGTCAGGTTCAGGAGTTTACTAACGTTGCTGGCATTGAGACTTTTGATATCAAATGAGTTTTTACAAAAGCTTTCACTATATACATTTTTTACTATCTGACAAACATTCTCTCTTTAATAGGATTGCTTTGTGTTTCACTAACACTTTCAAAGTGTTTATACAGTTGAATATGCTGTACATGTTGCTTTGGCACTTTCTATTATTTATACTAGAAAGCCTGCATGGTTTATACTGTATTGCAGGCAAGGAATGCATTAAAACCATTTTTGGCTAATTTATTTATTATACTTGTGATTGATCGGTTATTTCTTGTGAATTAGCCTGTGTCGAGGAAAAATAGTCTAGTTTTG
Organism: Struthio camelus; assembly: GCF_040807025.1. Classification (NCBI taxonomy): domain Eukaryota; kingdom Metazoa; phylum Chordata; class Aves; order Struthioniformes; family Struthionidae; genus Struthio; species Struthio camelus. The sequence continues at coordinate 7,573,218 of NC_090952.1, read as the reverse complement.
GAAGCCTTACTCAGCTTTAGTTAATTGAGACTACTGCTTGGAGTGCGAAAGGTTCTTTACCTGAGCCAAGAAAAGGATTCCGAGTTCTGCCCCCCCCCCACCCCCTTATCTATTGAGGTGCTGTTTGGGGCAGGCTCGATCTTTCAGCAGAAGGCTTTGCATGCCAGTCACTGTCAAGAGGTAGGAAGCTCTGTACTTGCGATGGCATTCTGTAGTCCTGCAATTTTTAGAATATGGATGTATTTAAAGAAATAATATATGGTCTCTATAAATTAATTTTCAAAAAAGTTTAGTAAGACAAGATGCTAGGTAGTTTTTAAGTGTTCGATATCATGTACTTAGTGCCCTGGGCTACAAAACCAAAGAAAGTATTTGGCTGTATATTTATGTCGAATTTAATTCGTGCAAGTACTGCATTCAATATTTTGAAAGTGTGCTAATCAATTAAGGCCACATTTGTGCTTTAAGCCCTATTGCTCTGTGAACAAAGCTAGCACTTGAGTCCAATGTTTTGCCACAGCTTGCCTTTCTTTAAAATGGTTAGTGACACTTACTGATGTAACTACACAAGTTTTAAGAGACAAAACTTAAAATACTGTGTGTGCAGAATGTCTGTAGACTGCACCTCCTATTCTCAAATCTGAACCCCAGTTTGCTAGGGCATTTACATTGTAATAGGAAGATGAATGCTTCTTTCTTCAGTACCATTGAGCAAGACAACTACAAATGTTTTACTATTCGAAATTAATCCACAGAGAGCAAAATCCAAAGAGTTGCATCTTTAGTTATTGGCCGCTGTCCAAAGACTGAAAATGCTGCCAGAAATGTAATGTGGCTGCTAAGAATTACACGGAGTTCAAAGTGCCTACATCCTTTTGGAATCATTAAGAGTGGCTGCAGTGGCTAAATTGGAGTGATGTAGACATTAACAACAGAAATTAATACACGCTTTGACAATTTAGTTTTATTTTGCTCTTGCAAGCAGCCACAGAACAGGCTCTAGCCTAGAATAAATAAGTTAAAGCAGAGAGTGTAGCAATTTATACAAGCACAACATAAAGATGATTTCGGTTTGTACTGATTCAGGGTGCTGTGTTACTGCACCTGATTCAGTGTTCAAGCAGTAACCAACTAGAAGAAATATATAGGTCAAATATTTCCCCCCTTGGCCAAAAAGATTTTTACATATGCCTGCGACCAGCTCTGCTACAAGTAATAAAACGTAGAAAAAACAAAAAACAACAAAAAAAACCACTTTTGTAATATCATACAGCCATATCAGTTTGTTCCAAATGTCAGTCCGTTCCAAAATACTTCTGTCCAAAGTGTGTTGGTGCAACAGGGTGAACTTCTGTAGTTAAAATTGTGATCTCTGGAAATTCCTGGATGATAGATTTGGCACCTTTTGAGAAAGGAAAAATGGAATAATTAATAGGGCATTGCAAAAATATTTCAGGACAGCACGTTAAATCATGATTAGCTTTCTGTAGATTAGTCAGCCTCTGTTCTTCCATCTCTGGTTCATGTTTCCGGCTTAGCTAATTGGCTATGAGAAAAAAACTTCAGAAGTTTGCTGGATTGGTTTTAGAGTTTTTGTTTTGTTTTGTTAAGCATTATATGTATACCTCCAATCTAATCAACAACGTGGTTACAGGCTGCCAGGAATAACTCTGAAATGCACTTTGATCAGTGATAGTGATTTTTGCAGGGGCCAATTTTTCAAACCACCTACAAGATCTGTTTTCCTGCTCCACAGAAATGGTTTTTCTCTTTTGGAACACCTTTTACCTTTTAAAGTGTTTAACATGCAGACAGTACAGTTCTTTAGCTTTGTTGTTCTGGTGGCTGACCTACTCAACATTATCTGTGGCCTGCTACAGCCCAGAGCAACAGAAGAATTTGCATCGCTTTGTGAGCCACTGAAGCATTTTGTATACCTAGCAGCACTGCAGTCCTTGTTTGTAGGTATACTTAGGCATTTATAGGTATATTTGCAGTTTTGCCATTAGGTGTTACAGGCCTTTTTCTTTCTGCTAACCCACTCCACTGCCCACTCCAAACATGCCAGTGTCCGTTCTTAAAGTTTAAAAATTCAGCAGGTAAAGAAAAAAATTCTCTTCTGAGCAAAGCTCAGAAACAACTTGTCACCGTTATCCAGCAGCGTATGTGACTAACGTAACTCTTCCCCACTCAACGTACCTATGCTTGCTCTTCTGTCCCCTCTCATACCCTACCTCAACTTACCATGAGGTGTGGAGAATAGGCTTAGCAGGATAATGACACTTGGTTGTACGCCATGTTCTATAAGAACTTTTACAGCCTCAATTACAGTATTACCGGTGCCTGAAAGGGGAAAAAGTGAGATTTTTTGGGTTTTTTTTTTTTTCCTGGTTAAAGAGCTCATCCTAAACCGTTTGAGATATCTGCATTAATAGTGATGTGGGACTGAATGACAATACTGTCCTTTTCCACTGGAAAACTGTCACCTCCACATGCATTAATTATAGAAATTTTTGGTATCCTGATCAAGGAACTTCATCTCTGTATTGAAATAGCAGACTATGTCAAGTTTTAAGCACTGAACTTGATGAATTTTTCTAATGGCAAGAAATCTCATCTAGAATAATAAAATCGTAATTAAGAGCTCCTTGAATAGACCCAAAATTAAATCTTAAGACTGGAAAACTCACTTCATCTTGACAAACTCCTTACCAAATTGAGATTTTGTTGGTAGTATTAATTACATTTAATTTTAAAGTAATTTAGTCCTAGGATTATAGTATTCATCATGAAAAAGTCTTTTAATAGCATGGTCAAAATACCTTTTGAAGACTTTTCTCATGACAAAATAAAAAAAAAAAGTAATTTATATCAAACCTTAATACTTCAACTTGTTTCTCACAAATGCAGCCATACACAAATGATTTGCTCTGCATTCATGCAGAGGTTGACTGATGGCTATTCTGGTAAAGTCTGATATATTCTGTACTATGTCACCTAAAGCAAGCCAAAAACCTAATAAAAGCCCATGAAATTCAGGAATTTTCTTTTAAATACAGAACATACAGAGGCAGGTCTAACTGTAAATAATAGTGCAAGACACTTACTTAGTATTGGGTACATAAGAAGAACTTTTCTCCTGTAAATGTCTGGTGGAAACTTAGCATAGTACACTTTCGCTCTCTGAGTCTCTTCATCACTCTGTATCAGGATTTTTCCTATGCGGATTGATCTACAGCAGTCTCGTAAACCTTGTTCCATTGCCTCTCCTCAAATTGAACAGCAAACAAAACCCAACAAAAAACTGTTACGTGCTAAGAATGGGCACAATTACAAGATGCTGCAATTAAATTGACAGTCTCAATATTCTGTTAGTGAAGAGTTTTAAAAAGCATATTTTTTTTCTTGGTTCTAAGTATTAAAAACACTTTTTTCCCTCTGTCTAAACAGAAAGACTGGTGTGCTCAGTGTCGCTTAGTTTCTGGGTTTTAGTGTTCCCATATTACTAGGCTTTATTCACAGAAAAGCCTACAGGTTCCAAAAACTTTGAACTCATACTCACTGAACAACCAAAAATTGCCTACCACTTCTCATAATGCTGACTCCGCAGTTTCCCTTTTCAAATTTCACTCCTTCATACTTGTATCCTATTAAAGGGAAAAAAGACCAAACATTAGTGGAAGTGATTGCTCCCTCTTCTCCTGTTGTAATGCCCCTTTAGGGTACTGTTTTAAGTGACATTCATGTGACTGGAACTGATATCCCTCTTAATACCTAGGGTACAACACCAAGCTGCAAGTTTCTGAACAGGTGGCACAAACCAGTTTTTTGAGGCTTCATACCATATCTTGCAGTCCTAAAATAAGCAGTGGGAACAGGACCAAAATCATAGATTGGTAAAGAATTTGTGCTTTCTTTACTTTTAAAAGTTGCATCTAAAGAGTGGCTCAGAAGTGATTCTTCTGTTCTAGAGTGTTTTGTAACTCAGTACTCTGTGATTATTGTATATGGAGGATGCTATGCAAAATAAAGATAAACATTATGTCCCTAAGAAGCCAGGTAAATGCACTCTAGTGCTGCAGGTGGAAGAGTTATAACAGAAGTATAAAGTTACAGTACTACCTGGAATTACAGCTTTGATCATTAAAAGATACAAGTGGGCAATGATATGCATACGTATGACAGCAGCAACAGAACTGGAAGCTCAGGTAAAAGATAAGACAACAAAGCAAGATGGTCCCATTCATAGTTCTTCAGCTCTAACCCAAGAGGCTGATAATGAGCTTGCACTGTATAACTACTGGGAAGGAAGTGTACTTGGAGATTTTTTTTTTTTTTAAATAGGCTTTGCCTTTTACCCTGCCTGACTGAAAGAAGTCAAAAGGCTCTTTTAAAGGAAAAACAATAGGATGTGCAATGGATGTCCTTGAGGATAAATCACAGAGAATTGACAAGACATAGGAAATTCTGCTTCTGAGCCAGGAGCAATAGAAATTACCTGGGCTGATGGGATCTAACAAATGCTTGGAGGGTAAGAGTGAAGCATAGACGAGTAGGAATTCATATGAGTATGAATTCTCAAAGTACACTTTCTATTGGAAGAGCTAGGTCGAGGCCATTTTAGCACTCTCCTTGGGCACAGGTGTTGGAATGAAAGGACTGACATACATACTAACTGCAGACCTAAGAGGGTTTCCTAAGGTAAGACTCTACAGTATGGCCAAGAATAAGTGCAGGAATCTTAAGTCTTTCCATCAAAGCAACATGTGCTCAGAAGGCAAGGTCTAAGGCTCTCTTTGCCCATAGCCGCCGGGACAGTGGCCCAGTCAAAAAGACCTGCAGAGCTTCCAAGTAATATTATTTGCAGGAGACCTGCCAGTCAAATAGTGTAATGCAGAAAGCCAGTGGTCATCAAACCATCAGTCACCACCTGACCTGGAACAGATCTGAAGCCAATGCTCAAGAACTAAAGTTGCAGCTGTTTTAACAAGGAACTCTGGTAAGTGACTGTCTCTTCTCAGCACTTTCCTAAACTCTGTCTTGTTTCAAAATTGACCTTTTGCAGTCCATCTCTTCTGTAACTAAAGCATAGGGTAAAATTACTTATTGTCAAGGGCCAGGTTGGGAAGAGGGTGCGAGTTTACAGGGAGAGCTGCTCTTACCCTGGAGGAAACACAAATGAAATCCTCAAGGGGAAGAGGGCTAAGCTGATGTTTTGCCTTACAGGGGTAATGTAGGTTCAAAGCGTGTACATAAGCTGTCCACAAGAAGTACCTAATGCACTGTAAGCTTCTACTACACTACCTGTGAGTAACATGCAGCTTTACCTATCTTTAAATTTAATAGGAGCAGACCAAAATTATTGCAATGGGTTTCCTCTAGTCTTAACACAGCCCCTTTTTATTTCCTGCTTATCATCGCTCCCAGCTGGCCCCTAGTTGTAAACAGAGGCAGATTTAAGCTGGCATGGCAAAACTGCTTGCTGCTGAGTATTTTTTCCTTAACAGGCATGTGAAATGTCATCAGTTTTAATTCAACATTGTGGTAAGGGCGAGTAAGCTGATATTGCACGTACACGGGTAAATTTTCATCACCATTTTGCAAGACCAGTTTTTAAAAACTTAGAAGTTGACAATTCTATGTTTTGCTGAAGCATGTTATACTGTCCAGTCTTTGAAATACTATGAAGGGACCTTAAGTTTATACTCTGACCTGAATGTTGAACTGTTTCAGCCTCTTGCAACAGTTCCATATTTTGTTATATTAAGTTTCCACTTCCAGTCCTACTGGTGGAGGAGTAAATTCCCACTTACCTGTTGGAGTGGTCACTGTACATTCTGTGTATGGTAGCTGATTCAGTCCCTCTTCAACCACAAGTCTGATCTGTAGAACCAAAGGAACCAGACAACTTAAAATGGCTTTTTAAGTTATCGAGATAGGATACTAAATGTTAGTGTTTTTTTACAAGTGCTAGGTGAACACATGTATCAGTGGAAAAGGTTCTCTTTTAGCAGTAGTTAGGGGTTAACTTGAGACTTTTTTGGGGTGATGCATATGTTTTGTGCACAGGTCAAATGATGGCCTTACAAACAAAACTGGGGGGAAGGGGTTCATCAGCAATCCCAGGCACCCTGATTAAAAAGAATGAAGCACCAATGTTAACTTTATTTTGCTGACAGAAAATACTATTGAGAAAAGGAAACAATCACCACCACCTCCTGGAGTTCCCTGTCAGCTAGGCCTTACGGGCTATTTTCATACCAATATTTCTATGCGTAAGCTGCAGTGGGATCCAGAACAGCCACGAAATGCCCAAAGACAAGTCAGTCAATCAAGAAATCTCTTCATCACCCTCTTTGGCACCTGCCAGCTGTAGTTATTATGGGATGCTCTGCAAAGCACTTGCATTTTTGCACAGCACAGATGGCCCAGTTTCAGTAGGGACACCTCCACAGGAGCTGTATGGCTAGTAAGTTGCAATCTCTCTAGCCTCAAGTGGCCAGAAAACCTTGAGTTCTCCCCTGATGCTAGCCCTACAGCTGTACCCCAGGCAAAGTTACCTAAATATATTCATGTGAACCCAGAATGATTTCCCATGAAAGATGCTCTGGGTATTAAAGATTTAGAAAATGTTCTCCACTAGCAAGCCAAAGATTCAAAGGCTTGAATTGCTCAAGGACAGCTGCTGCCAAGCCAGAGATAAAACCTATTCAGCAAAAGTCACTGGATATTGGCAGAAATGAGGCGCTTGCTCCTGGGACCAAGCGTCTTTTTCGCTTCAGACACTTCTTATTCCAGAAACAGAGCAAAACAGGCTAGAAGACTTTTCTTCTTATCTTCCATTCTGCCCTACTTCCTAGCACGCAGGCAGGCTCTACTAGGAATTAGCAAAGGTCTCTCTAAATTTATAGTCTCTCTTTGAATACATTTTTAGTAATTTTAGTACTACAAGAATTTTTATCTGGAGTTGGATTTGTGGCAGCCATATTCAGAGGTAGTGGTCAGATTACACCAGTGAAGGGGTCAGAGATGGTGCAAGTCGCATATAAAGGGAGCAAAAGACTGAAAAAGCAATTCACATGGTAATACATTAATTTTGGCAAGGGTCTATACCTTCACCGCAGCCAAGCTGCATATGGGAACCAGGTCCTTCTGAATTGTCGGTCCCCTCTGCGCTTGACTCACTGCATGTGTTTGGTAGCTCCAGGCAATGAATGTCAGGAAGCAAGTTGTACCACCTTCCTCCTCCTCCTCTATATCTAAAAATAGAGTTTTCTTCCTCAGTCTTTTCTGGAACACTTTAATCCTGAGATTGAAGGCACTAGTGTTTCTATCAGGGATAGCCTACTAATGGAAGGACATCTTCTGACAGAAGCAAACCAAGAAATCCTCGATTTAATTATAGGTTCCTGGGACATTTGGACAGAGAAAGACTTTTTTTTTTTGAAGTTATTTCACAAAAAGCTATGAGCCAGGTCTGGAAGAAACACTCCTTTTTTCTTCACACTGCTTTCATGTTGAGAGGGTTAGTGCCACTCCACGCTATCTGCCAGATGTTCTGAGCAAAAGCAGTGAAGGTTTATAGTCAAATTAAAAAGCAAATTGTCATTAATATACACGTCAATATATTTTATAAAGAGGCAGGGAAAGATTCTGTTGTAAACCTGTCAGTTTTGATAAAACATTTATTTTTGTACTATACTTCTTGTCTTCTCTAAACTCAAAGATTAGAATTTCTGACCATTTTCAACTTCTTTGCTCTCTGGCCCCGAGGACCAGCAATGCTGCTCCTCTCCCAGACAGGTGGTTGTAACTGCTTCAAATCTAAAGCTGAGTAGGTCCTGTTATAGCCCACACGTGGAGGAGGGAGAAGAAAAGCTTTGGTCTTGAGGTAGAAGAGTTTGACCAGAAATTAAAACCATTAACAGCAATTGTTAGCAATAGCCATTGTTAGCAATAACAGAAGTTAAAGTTTGTTTTAGCTACTTTTTTCAATGAGAAGGAACATTAAATTCTAGCAGGCCTAGTTAAATTGTCAAGGCTTACAGACTTATGCTGAAGTTTTAGCTTAAGCATTTAATGCTGCTATACAAAATTATACAGTCAACATGCTGGTTTATTACAATTATGTGTTTAGGAGTTACTCGAAAGCCTCTGCAGTAGGCAAAGGCAACTACTGTTTCCTTTGACCTTTCATTAATATAAGATCTGTTATAACTGTTAGCGAAAGCCACAGCTACCAAAAGTCTAAGGAACTTTAGCTAACTACTACAAACACTTCAAGGAAGTGAAAATGATAGTGACACTTATCTTCTCTAGGCCAATTAATCTTGTTAATAAAGTCTCCTTACCACACTCACATACTGAAGAAATCAGATTTGACCAGTTCTTCAGCGTCTATAAACAGATAAATTTAGATATAGGCAACTATAGAAAGTAGGCTGATATTACTCTAATTTAGAAGAGGTATAATCATGAAATAAGGAAACCAGCTAGGGTGCAGTTAGAGATGACACTGCACTGACCAGACAAAACTGAAAAAAAAATGTGAGCCCTTTAAGAGCCATCCCAAAAGATATCAGTAATCCTGAGTGGTTGTATGTGACGCAGCTCTTCTATTTGCCTGCAATTTGGAAAAAGGTGAAGCATGTAGACGCCAATAAATTTGAAGTTAAAGAAATTCCGGAGTGACCATTATATTCTTCCCCTATTTCATAGGAAGACAGTAGTCTTAACTATATTTTATGTGATAATCATGTATCCCTTAATTTCTAAGATCATAACAATTCCTAGGTGGGTCCTCTAACCCATTATGTTGCAGGTTGCAACCTGCTTTAGCTTTTCTTGGAAGTGGAAGGCAGGACAGTGGAACTGTCACTAATATTTCATACTAGTACAGTTCTCGTCACCTCAGGATTGCAAACCACTTATCAAATATGCATCATCATCCTCTTTAAACAGAGGTAGGTGGGCAGAAAGGTAGAGCACTCTGTTCAGGGAGTTGCTGAGAAAAGAAAAGAGAGAAAAGAATGAACTCCTCAGACTCAGATCTCCAGTCAAACCACCAAACGTACCTTCTGCTCTCTGCTGAAAAGCATCACTGTACTCGCAAACTGAGCTTGTAGGCCAGTACTGTGTAAATGACAGACATCTGCCTTAATCCAGGCCACAAGACAATTTTGTGTGGTCCTTGCTGAAACTCTAGACATGCAATGTCCTCTCTGCCTCTGGGAGATGTCTCCTCTTATTCTCCTGGTCTCTTAGCCCACAACACCACACTGCTCTAGTTCCTGCTCAGTGGGTATACAGCACCTGTTTAACCTGACACGGCTGAACCCAGAGTACTGTGTACCTCCTACTGAGAGGACCTTGGAAAAATACTCAGAAGGTCTCAATAAAAATGCTGTGGGCTTTGCAAGTATCCAACTAGTTCTATAAAAACTCTGCAAGATGCCATCAATGAAACAAACAGTGCATGGTTGCTGGACAGAACAGGTACTAGGGTTGCAGTGTGAGCCTTTTGTGCCGAGGGGTCCTGCCCTTGTGTTTCTCAAGTTGGTCTCACATCACTTTGAGGTCTATCTATTGTGATATCTACTGCCACAAGTCATAATGATTGATATTTCCTATGTTAGATGTTTATTTCCCATATTTCCCTCTTCTCCTTCACGAACACAAGCTCAGGTGCACTCATCCTCATGATTTTAACCCCACATCTTTCAGCTGCAGAACCTTTCAGAAGCTCTTTGCTAACCTTTGCCACTTGTTAATTCCTTTCTCCCACAAGTACCTTTGAACTTTTTTTTGTCACCCCCCCGTACGTCTGAAACAAACTACTATAAATTCATCAGCTTTACAGTCCCTCCTTAAGACCTGTTCCTGTTGTGATCCTACAAGATACTTCCAGCAGCTGCAGCCAAACAAGTAGCAAGCTAAACTTAGTTTGCCTTTTCTCTCTGCAATAACAGGTATTTTGTTACACTAGAATCATGTATTTCTTCTTCTGTTCACCTACTTCATCTTAGCATTAAGGAACACTGTTTGCTAGTTGGATGGAAACATACATAGGGTCTGAACTATGCTTGTACACCGAGTTCAGCAGAGACGTAGTCCCACAAGAAATTGTAATTGTTTCTACTCATGCCTAGTAACAACATACAGAAAATGAGACAGTCCACTGTCCTAGGTATTCCTCCTAAAAAACGGAAAACAAACTAGCAGGTTCTACAGCAAATATCTGCGTGATCAGCAAATAGAAGCATTTCTGTGAAGAGCAGCGCCCTAGCTGAAGAAGTGTGGGTCAGTCAGCAGAAGATTCTGGTACAGTGCCCTGAACTTAGCTCACTGCCTGGAAGCTGCAATCTTGTAGCCATGAGGTGGGGGGAATCAGTGCTTGCCTCAGAAGGGCAAAGTTCCTCCAAGAAAAGGTGAGAAGGTGCGTGGGTGAGGCCCTTCACACTAGCTAATTATAATAAAGTACTTTCAGGACTGATTAGGGTTTTTTTCTGTCTGTACTGCAATAACCATTGTTTATCTCATTTTTAAAGTACTAATCAGGAATATATTTCTTTTCTTTAGTTCAAACAAGTTTACAGGAAGTTCCTCCAAGAGTGCAGCTTGATGGAAACCTAATACAAGGTAAAATCAGAATGTAAACCAGAAACCCTTATTGTGACAGAAGTGTTAGTGGGGAAGGGGTCTGAAGCCTGGACTGGAGGCCTAAACCCTGTACACACTGGGATTGCTGATGTTCACCTCTGTTGGCTTCCTGAATCTCTTCTGCACATTTGAGCATGTGAAAAGCCTAAAACCACAAAAAATAGGAAAAATGAAACAGCTGAGCTGGAAGTTAGTCATTCACAGGTTGCCGATGTTTTCTGGGTTGTCCCTGCTTGTCAGATAAACTGTAAAGGATTTATCTCTATTTGAATGGTATCTGCTAAGGACTGTTGGCAGAAAATGAAGCTGTGACTGTGACTTTTTTGCATGTCCACTATGAAGTACTCTTAGGAAAGAGGGTACTCCAGTCAGTAACTTGATCCAAGAGTTAGAATGATTAGATTTGTTGCCTCATTTGTTGACTGTTCTTTACTGTTCTTGGAGAATGGAAACGTGAGAAATATCCTCAGGAAGGGAAAAGCAGAGGGTAAAGTGGAACAATCTGCAGAGATAAAAAGTCTGTGACTGCAGTCACAACTGAGGTGACTGCAGTCACAGCCTGAGCTCTGGTCATGTCCAAGGCCTGAGCAAGCTGGATCAGGCATGGATTAAGATTGGGTTCATCACTGGAAGCCTGTCTGCCACAGCAAATGGTGCTGATCTGGTCTCCAGACCAATCTTCACTAGAGGCGGGAAAAAAGGCTTTCCTAGTTAATGAATGCAGGTTTGCAAACAGGAAACAACTTTAAGAGTATGAGGCAGTATATGTGTGTGAGTGGGTGTTGTGGATTTTTTAAGCATATAATTTAACTGAGATAAACGTTGCATTCTAAATAGTCTTTGTTCTGACTTACTAAAATGTTTGAAAACTTTAAATTGCTTTGTCCCTGCTAGTAACTACCACATGGTTAGAAAGAAATTCCCAGTGTGGGTGCACCCGGAGTTACAAATTTAATACACAACAAGTGCCAAGAGGCACTTGTGTGTGCAATTAGTTGTTAACATCTAGACCACAAGAAATCATACGGCTCTGTTCCCAAGATCAAAAGTACTGTTTCAAACTAAAACTGAATTATCTCCAGCCCCCGTGCATCTGTTTTTACACAGTATTCTCCGTTACTACTTCTCTTTATCCTAAAGTAGTGGTGTTTGATAACAACATGATTTCTGGAAGCCTTTGAGATGAAAGCAGTCTATAACAAAGCACAGAAGTCCCTATACAGAAAGTTGCTGTCAGACAGCAATTTCCTTTATGTAGAAATGTTGCTCTCACACCACTATTATTCTAGCATGAAAGACCTGATTTATGAAAGCGTTACAAAGTACAACACCAAGAAGAAGAAATTCTTCACCTACCAGACGATCAGCAGAAAATACGAAGTCTCCTCTACTGGCTGTCCTGAAAAAGGTAATAATTTCTATTTTAAATTGGGGAATAATTGTAAGAACATTGATTAACTATAATACTAAATTTAAAGGACAATATGTTCTAAAGGCAGTTCTAAGGAAAGTCTCCTGCCATATACTAACTTTAGTATAATTACTGTATAGTCTCTGCAGAGACTCTGCCTCACAGGTTTTCTACTTGGTGGAGAAGACTGAGATGCAGTATATATATATAGCTGCTTACTACTGGCAATGTTGCTGCACTTTACAAGCAGCAATTAAAATATGAAAACATAAGGATGGTATTCCGTAGATTTTTCCATTGTGCCACTATTCCAGCTTAGTTACAAAACATGTCACAAACTCAGATCTGCACCAGCCTGGTATATTCTCTATAACTGTGAGCAAGCTAGCTTTGCTTTGCTCACTCTTAAATCCATAAGAAACCATGGGACAATGATCATACGGATCCAAAGCCCTGCGACTGAGTTAACATACCAAATAGGCAGGATATTCTATCTATCTCATCTGAAATTCATTCATACAGTGGCTAAATTAGTGAACTTGGGACTAAAATGAGCAGGGAAAACTGAGCAGTACAAAGAAAATACCTCTCCACGGGCTTACTAGCTTGAATGCAACTTGTTGCAAATATGCGCATGGCTTTTGGCCTTTTCACAAGACCAAGAGAATAAACTCACCTCTTCCTGCAATGTACTGTGTAAATATACCATGTTAAAAGCTTGAATTTCAAAACTAGATTTCTAACACCTTGCTTCCCATGTCAGGATGAACTCCCACTACACAAGGTGGAACAAACTCGTATTTCAGATTTAGGATCCAACAGTCAAAGCATGAGAGCCTTAAAAATACTCAGATAAAGCATCAACATCATACGCAAGTAATTTTTAGTGAAACTTTCTATTAAGCATAGTAGGCAAACCCCTCTCATTTTCAAACTAAGAGACTCTTGATTCCTCTTTAAGTTCCCATAAAGAGAGTTTTGCGTTCAGTCCCCAAGATTCTGCAACATCTTACGTTTAGATGAGTGAAAGTCAAGAAGTTTGGCTGCTTATTTCCTGGGCAACTGGTAACTTAGCCACACTAAAAAAAAAAGAGTTTTAAAAAAGACTGTCAGCCTATTCTAATTTCTTTCCTTGTGCTATTAATGCATTATTCATTACTAAAAATGCTGTCTGTTCTTCTGCTTTGCCCTTTCTGGCAATGACAGGATATTCATAATGTTCTGCCACTTTGATATAAACCAGAAAACCAATACTCTTAAAAAAAAAACAAAAAACAAAAAAAACCCTTACAATTATACAAACTGATTTTGTCTTTTTAAGATTTCCAAAGGAATTCATATACCCATCTGTAGTATTTATATATATATATATATATTTATATGTAAAAATCTGTGTATGCATATATAAACTAAGAAATAAAAAGTGAAGTAGCAAAGTGTACAGATAGCACACCTAGGTTCTTCTAGACCATGACATTTCAAAATAGTTAGCCATATTTAGCAAATGGGTGGTAAGACAATGTTGAGATTGCACTTTTGTTTGCAAAATGATACACGTTTAGAGTGAATACTAGGGGGTTACTTATACAGATTACTAAACTCAAATTATCTAATTTCTCCTTGCAGAGATGTGGATGTTTTTATGCACAGTTCATGGAACACCCACAGTTATTTCTGTCCCTTTATTGAAGGGATGAAGGATAACAGAAAACAGTGGTGGCATGCATAAAAAGTAGAGATAAAGAATAATAATACTGAAAATGACAGACCTCTTGTACACCGTCAACTGGAAAGCTGTGATCAGATTTCAAGCCCCACATCATATGAGAATTGCTAGGGGCCAGAAAAAAGGCTCATGTGAAAACACTGAAACTGTTCATCTTAAATACTAGATAGAAGTACTATACTTATACAAACTGTATACTTATACAAAGTAATGATCTATGGCAGACTAGAAACTTTTAACACTTCTTTTCTTAATAAAGTCACAAAACAACATTCAAGGAAGTGACACATTAAAGCCTGAGTGTCACAAAACATGGAAAACAACATGAACATTGTGTTAAACAATATATTTTCTTTTTTTTTAATTTTCTGTTCTTGAAGGGATAGAAGCCTTGCTGCTATGTATGATAAAATTCATGTAACAAGTCTTAAGAGTTGAGAAGAAAGGTTTTTTTGGAAATATACTTTATTAAAACCTGACTGCAAGGTTATATGGGTGTAGGCTACATGGGTTGTGGTCTGACCCACTTCAGTAATTTCTATTTCTCTAGCTACCATACAAAACAATGCCTCAAGAGACGCCCACGGTGCTGTGAGGGCAAGACTGGAAGGGGGGGAAAAAACCCACACCCTTTAAACAGAACTTGTGAAAGTCTTTGTAAGTAAACTTACATACTGAGGGGACTGTTGCCATTAAAGGGAAATGATATAGTTAGGAAACAGGATCACATTCTAATTTTTGGGACAGGGAGATTTAAGGTTCTTGAGTGCTCATCATTTTTAGCGTCTGTGCTATGGGAAGCAAAATGTGAAAGGGATTCCACCCTTCCTGCCTGCAGCACTCATCTTTACTCATCACTGATGAGTTATACACTGTTGAATCATCCTACTCTGAACAGCAGTCAGGACCGCGTGTCCTACTGCTTTACTGTCTTCATTTCTATATTGTTCCTTCTTTTCCTTAGGGAAAGTCATCTAAGCAGAACACAACAATATGATCTCACATAAAAGACACAATAACCTCTAAATACCTACATTTAAATCATGTCTAGTGTTAAATCAGGATTTAAAATGACACTAGCAATCTGAGCTAATGAATTTGCTTCTACAGAAACGAGTGATCTAGATTGCAAATTGCAGCACTACTCATTTTAGCTTCCAGATCACTGATTCTAATCTGCGCAGGCCAGAAATGAATTTGAGATTATGCCCTCCTTCGGAAGAGGCTGTAGCTGTTTGCTCCCAAGCATTCAGTGCTTAAATACATCAGTACACACTCCATTAGAAGATTCAGAATTCAAATCTAACACACAGCCTAGACAGCAAAAGCGAACAAGCCCGAGGAAAAACAAGCAAACTAACACATACCTAGATTCAGGAGATCTAGCTCATCTCCCAGATTCTGGCACGCAGACCCAGTCTGCGTTAACTTTAATGACAGCTACATAAGAGAAAGCAAAGGAAATACTGATAATTGTAGTCCAGCAAATAATCCTTTGTGATTCAGTCAGCTGTCTCCCAACCTTCTCTATAAGACAGCACGTTATCAGAACATCTTAAGACAGGCTAGTAGGTGTTGTACAGAGGATAATACCAAAAAGTATTATTTGCCGGAGTGCAAGTCTAAGACTCTGCCCGCAAGAAGGGAAAGCAGCACCCTTCCCCTACTATTGCTGATAAAAATATATACAGATTGCATCTGACAAAGCAGCATTTATGGCAGAGTGGTCACTAGCCAAACTGAGCAGAATGAGACCATACCCCATCCCACAGCACTGATCAGCTCACACCTGTCACAAACAGCCTCACCATATGGCATGATAACCACCCACATAAAGGTGTGGGGGGGGGGCAGCGGTTGCTTTTGTTTGTTTGCTTTTTTTTAAACTGGGCAGTTATTCCAATTGAAGGGATGTGTTATCTTCCCCTAAACCCGCTCAAAAATGAAAAAAGAGCTTTCCACTTTTCTGAACAGCTCATACTATGGACCAAATAGGGTCCCCAAGATCTTCAGCATCTGTCCGGACCCCACCCTTAGCTCCACATAACATGCCTGATTCTAACTTGCAGTGCAGTAAGAGTATTTACCCTTCCCTTACTGCAAATTAATAGTCCTAAATTGACTATAGGTTTTTTTTTTTTCCTGCTTTTCTTCTGGTTCTTTCTCCCAGTAGCTTGACTTAATTTCTGCACTTTCCATGACCTTTACAGGTGATTGCTGTACCTGGAACGTTCATCTTCTTGAGCATTAAGTAACCCAAATACCCTCCTTAAATTCATGCAGCTCTAGTTCTACCTGTTTTACTTTTTTTAATCCAGAAAGACAGATAAAATGATAGGTATCTAAATGCCCTGTAAATGATATAGCTTTTCCCTCTTCCTCAAGCAGTGTGAGTGAACACATCCTTATATCAGTTTAAATCAGTTTTGTTTGACCGGGACTACTTTTAGCCATAAAGCTGCTTATTCACAAACACTATTATTTTCTGAGGAGGTCTTTTAGCATTTGGTTTGAATGCTACAGTTGGTCCTACAGTCTACTGGCCCAAGAAAAGGTTACTGCATCCATTTCTAAATAGTGCATAAGAAGTCTTCTCACCCCTGCAGCTGAGCGCATTTTCACATCTTTCTGTATGACAGGCACTAACGTAGGTCATTCTGCAGTCTCTCCTTTACTGAAATGCAGCTGCCTTCCTGGGACAGAACATGAAAATAGTGGTTCCCTATTGTTATCACATACAAAGCCTGTAAGAGCCTTTCTGAGACAACTGAGTCTAGTTGTCTAGTTTTTCCTCACTGGGGTGGGAAAGGAGCTTGGAAGTCATAGTTACATTTCCACTGCCATGACAGCATCACGTTCAGAATAAAGTGCAGTTTGCTATCACTCCAGCTGTTATGAGTGATTCATTATCTACAAGGCTCATTCTACACTTCCCCTTAAGGAAGTATTGTGCAATGAATCTGATGCAACTCTAAAAAAAAAAAATCTCTTCAAGGGTAAAATATCAGCTATTTCCTTGTCATTAACTTCAAAATTTTTATAGGCCATCAGCAAGCCTGGTTTGGATTCCTTCACGCTCTCTTTCTCTCTGTTTAGCCCACTTACAACTTCTCTTTCTGCTCTCCAGAGAAACTGCCAAGAAGATATTCTCACCTGCAGAGATCTTTTGTGTGGTCTTGCCACAACTGCCCTGCTGTACAGTGAGACTGCAGTAGCTCTGTGTGTTCATGTCTGCAACAAGATTAGTTTTTTCCACAATGCTTATAGGATAAAATGTAATAATAATAATAATAATAATAATAAAGGTAACAAAAGCTGATGCAAACTAATACCACTAATGAAGGTATTGTCTTTGAGAGATGATGATTAGTTTTGTATAAAAACACATAGTGTTATTACAGTTGCAAAGTTAAGCACTCAAGAACCAGGAAATACCAAAATATAGGCTATACAGACAGGACAGATCTGAAACAAGGGGAAGAAACGTGTCCACATGTGCTCTGTGTTATTTATTGCAGATGCTAGAAAGCCAACGTGTTACATGAAGAGAAGGCTTTATTCAGAACCCGAGCGCTGAACCAACAAACTAGATTTCATAGCTCTGTATCTGATGGTGGTTCCTACGTAACGGTAGGCAAGTCCCAAGCTGTGCTTTTAAGAGGTGCCTGCTGCATATGTTTGTCATGCGATGCATGCTAAATTTAATACCCTATAACATCATCTTCCAAGTGCTGAACAATCAAAGCTACAAAAGTAATCAATGAGAGGTATGCTTTCAACATCTGAAACGTTATGTAACACCCACTAGAACAGCGGGTGTTAAGTATCTCACGTTGGACGTTCAGCGGTAAGGGCACAATTTTGCATGGTTTTCTGCCTTTCACCTTATCATTTGTAAAACTGGAACGACACCTTTATGTCTCACAAGGTATAGTGGCAGCGAGAACTCTTGGTGACATAAAGTGACAACTATGGAAAACAAGGCCTTCCAAAAAGGCAGTCGTCTTTGGAGGTAAGCGTGCCCAAAGTAAATGAACTGTTCTCTATTATCTGCCTCTCTCCTTTATAATTTTTCTCTCCCAAGACTATCATTCTCTCTCATTCCTCCTAGCCCATCATTGCCTTTTCTCTATGTCTCAACACTATCTTTTTTGTCTGATCAGTTCCAGGCTCTGTTCCTCAACTGTCTGATTTGAGCTCACTTTCATTTCAGCCAACCTTGCTTCTCTCCAGTCTTTATCTTCTTCCTGACTCTCAGGCTGTCCTTGTGATCTGTCTTCTTCTGTCCATCCTTGTCCCAAAATTTTTACCACCACCACTAATACCTACTTTAGAGACTTGGTCCTTAAATTTTTCCTTAATTTGCTAGTCCTAATCTTCTATCCCAAAGTCAAGTGGTTTCTGCGCCTCTTATTCTCAAACTTAGCATCTGTCCTTTGCCAACCTTTAAATCCAATCTCTGCCCTATACCCATGTTGTCTTAATCCACACCATAAGAACACTACAGATCCAGTTGCTATTCCTTCTGTATGTCATTGAACATGTGTGAGAAGGGGCGGCCAAGGGGTTGTCAGCACGGTCCTGAGACCAGTAAGGGAGTGCAGGTGTAATCCAGTCAGCACAAAATATTGTGAGAAGTTTGCACACGCTTATTTGAGGTACAATTCAAAAACCAGTATGGGCAAGGGGAAAAAAGGAAAACTCATTCATTGCTTTACTCCTATCCGGTCTTTGTTCCTTCTTCTGGTGAGGTTTTGCCAATCTCTGTCAATTCTTAGGACCACAGTCAGTCCCTATCTGCACCCAACACGTTTCTAGCAGGCGGTCAGAAGATGTTTTCAGTAACAAAACAGATGTATGCTAACACAGTGAAAAGTATTTTTGGCAGTGAAGATAAAAGTAAGGAAAGATTCTTCCTGCTGGAAGCATAAGAACATCACAGCACTGGTTACTATTACTAAATCTGTAAATACAGTTCCTCAGCATATGTTCTCCTAAAACACGTACCGCTAGATGTAAAAGGAAAGTTACAACACAGCAAGAAAACAAACTCTCAGACCATAACCAAAGTCTAGAGGAGAGGACAAGGTGAAACGAAGAGGAAGAACCTATTCAATGCGGTTTTAAGATTTTTCTAAAAAAATAAATAAATAAAGTAAGGAGAGCTTGGAGGCATAGGCCTTTCTACTTAGGAAGAGACATTGCTTGTCTTTCAGGTCCTTGTAATAAGTGGAGCAGGCCGTAATACTAATGACAAGTGAAATCAACTCTAAGAATTTTTAATCTTTATCACAATACTAAATCAGATCGTCTGAATGGAAGCTGAACTGCTTTAAAATCTTTTTGGCCAGCGTATGGACTCACTGGCCGTGCTCTGCGCTGTTGCGGAAGAGACACTGCTGCTGGTACATGCCTCTCATTTTGAGTGGGGGACACCTCGGGGAGGAGTGACATGTTCTTCCACAGCTGTTAATTAAGTGGTGCTGCCTGGCTTCAAAACAGAGCCAATCTCACAGAGCCTGGTCAGATCAGGAAGTATGCCGAGAGGGAAGGTAAAGACTACAGAGGAAAGAGGACGAAGAGGGTGGAAGAATATTGGGTTGCGTCTGTGTTGTTTTCCTCTCTAACCTTGCACAAAACGTCAACGGTCTCGGACGCGAGACCGCATCAGGACGAAGACGGCCAGCTCGCCGCTACGGACAGACAGCGGGGGCACGTCGCCCGTGACAAGCTTCATGCTGCAGCTCGAGAGTGGGAAGGAGCCCCCGGCCCTGTGCACGACACCCCTGCCCGGGGAGCGGGAGCGAGACCCGGCTCCTCCGGGAACACGACGGGGTGGCGATGAAGCGGCAGCGCCTTTTCCCAAGCGTCTCGTACTCCTCCCTCTCGGGCGAGGCGGTCGGCGAGCTCCGAGCGGCCCCCGGCTCGCGTCGTGGCTTAACCCTCGCGTCGGGCGTGGGGGGGGGGGGGGGGGGCACGGCATCTCGCAGGCGGACACGTCTTCAACAAACCGGCTGCCCGCCTTGCTGCCGCGCGGGCGGCGCCGAGGCGGAGCCACCCGCCGCCGTTTCCCCTCGGCGTTTCCCCGCGGCGGGGGAGGAACGGCCGGAGCCGGGCGGCCGCCGGCCATGGCCGCGGCGCGGGCCCGGCTGCCGCCACGCTGGCGCGGCGCGGCGCTGCGGCCAGGCCCCGGCACCGCCGCATCCTCCGCGGCCCGAGCTGGAGCCGGGCCGGCCGCGGGCTCTCTGACGAGAGGGCCGGGCCGGCCGCGGCCTCTCCCCCCCCCCCCCCCAGCCCGGGGACCGGCGCCTCAGGCCCGCCCGCCGCCCCCGGCCCCGCGCCGCGCTCACTTGTCCCTGATGATGGTCTGCAGCTCCCGGATCTGGTCGTTCATGGGCAGCAGCTTGAGCTGGGCGCCCAGGGCCGGCGGGCCGCCCTCCGGCGCGGCGCGCAGGGCCTCCGGCAGCAGCCCGTTACTGTTGCTGCTGCTGCTGTCCGGGCTGGGGCTGCTGCCGCTGCTGCCGCTGCCGCTGCTCTGGCCGGGCTCCGCGAAGCGAATCAGCCGGGAGCCGCCGCAGCCGCCGGGAGCCGCCGCCGCCGCCTGCTCGTCCTGCTGCCGCGCCGGGCCCAGCTGCTGGTTGTGGCAGGGCATCGCCTCCATGCGCCGGGGCGCAACCGCCCGCTCGCGCCGACCGTTGCCGCCACGCGCAGCCCCGCGCCGCGCCGCGCCGCGCCACGCCGCGGGGGGGGAGGGGCGCGGGCCCGCCCACGCCCCCTCCCTATTGGCCCCCGGCGCCGCCACTCATGGCCCCGGCTGCGGCGCACGCACGCACAAAAGGCGGCGGCGCGAGCGCTGCTGCAGCGCGTGCGCGTGGGGGGGGGCGGGGCTTTTCTGTCAGCGGGCTCCTGTCAGCGCCGCCCTCCTCCCGCTCGCTCCGTCCGGCTTTGTCTCTCTCGCCGCCGCCGCCGCGCGTCCGCCTCCCGGCTCGGTGAGGCGCCCTGGGAGCGGTAACGGCCGGCCGGCGGGTAGGCCGCGCCCCGCCGCCGCTCGCGAGAGCGTTGTCGAGCGCCGCTTCTTCTTGCGTGCGGAGTCGGCAGCGCCTGGTCGTCGCGCCTGGGAGGCGGCCGGGGGGCTCTGTGGCTTGGCTCGGCGTGTGGCGTGTTGGGGTAAATCCTGTCCCCTGCTCGGCACCTGCCGCGGTTACAGGACCCGGGGGAAATGCTCTGGCGGTTCAGTTAAAGGGAAAAGCTGTTTTTTTGTTAACTGAATCACCATACGTGCTCGATTTCACACAAAACTCTTCAAAATGGCTCTTGGTATTCTGGAATTGCGGTATCAGGCTGTTCTGCACAAACTCACCTTATTCCTATTCCTCCTATTTGCCCTGTAATAAACAGACTGTTATGTTCTCAGCCTCGATTACCCCAGTTTGGCTCTTCAGGATTGCTTAGGATCTATAGGGTTGTTTCTTTACTTGCTTGCTGAAAAGATGCTTGTTGATTTGGAAGCAAAATCCAAATCACAAAAGTCATATGTGGTTGACTGGTTTCTGTTCAAGCTTAAATTGCAGTAACGCTAGCTTGTCTGTGAACAAGGGTTTACCCTCAACTCTGCTTTCTCCTCAGGTGTTTCAGGGGAGAGATGCGACAAGCTGGCCTGTTGGGAATGTGCCAACAAACTATCTGCTGACTTTTTAACTCTACACACATGTAAGCAAGCTCTGTTTGGCCCCTGCTGCTTTGTGCATTGACACAGGTTTTGTCCTACACAAAGCATCACAGAATACTGCACTGTGTACACAGTGCAACTTTTTCATCTATCCTATAGGTAGCCTGCCCTTGTCGGGGATTGTTGGAGCAAGCAGAAGAATCGCGAGAAAACTTGAACAAAGCTGATACTGAAGTGATTACTTTTATGATTTATTCCATAAATAGTCAACATATGTTTAGTAAATTTAGTTTTAGTAGCATAAAACCCAAATACGCTAATGTTTCATGTGCAAAACCTCAGGCAGGATATTTTTTTAAACAATGGATTTGCGAACTCTTGACAGAAAGGCTAATTATGGAAACACTGGCAGAGCCTTAAAACATAGAGGCGCAAATACACAGTCCTCATTTGACTTGAAAATTTTGATTCTGCAATAATTAAGGGATGTATATCAGTTATTTTGTAGGCAGGTGTCTGTTAGGAGAATAGCATTTAAAAAAAGAAGAAATCCTTGGCACGTTTTAATTAACTTGTCAATCTATTTAACTGAGAATTAAACCTGCAGGAGCTCTGCGGAGCTACAATAGCACTTAACGGGAACTTATTGTGGGTTTGTGGCTTACTTTTAAAAAAAAAAAAAACTGTAGCAGAGAGAACAGAAGATAAAACTGATGAGAAGGTGGAATTATTGCAACCATCTGCCTCAGCAAATATTCATTCATTTATATTTTCTTTTGCCTAATGTAGCTATGTTCCTGTACCCTTAATATATATTTCTATGAGCATCAGCAAAGTTCAATATGAACATGTGACCAAATCTTCAATTACAGACTAAACTTTCATTAGTAGGAAGTGGAGTACAAGTCTCTGTTCATTTTACCTGGAACTGAGTCTGGGACTGTAAGTTTCTAAAATTAAAGATGAGCAGCATCACCAAGAGATAACAGCCTGAAAGATTAACTGAGCTACAGTAACTGGAAGCTATTGTAGAAATGGATTGTTTGAGCTTCAGAGAAGAAAGAGTATGATCTGGGGAAGTCTGAACCAGTAACTGTGAATTTCTCCTGAAAGAAATGCCCAGTTGGAATGATTAACATAAATGTGACCTCTCGCCCTTGCCCCCCTCCCCCCCCCCAAAAAAAAAAAAAAAGGCTTCAGAAATAAGTCATCCTCATTTTTTAATTTTTACTTTGATATCTGTTTGGGAAATTTATGTAATTAATTCTGTTTGACAGTGGGGAAGGAGGGGGATAATTCATCTATGCATAGTGCCACCTGTTTAGGTGACAAAGCCAACAACAGGGCAATTGCTGCTGTGCTCTGGTTTGACCATGTTTACCAGTTCAAGCTAAGGGAATTGCTACTGAAGTCTCAAGTAGCAGGGTATCTAGCCTCATGAAACCTAAGAGACCCCCAAGGCAAAGGTGAGCCAGAGTAAGAAGCATTTAGCAGTATAGTTTGGGGTTGTTTTTAACTGTTTGTGCTTTATTACATAAGCAAGGACTATCTGTGTTGGGAAACTGTGCAGATGGTAAAGCAGACCACTCATGGAACAAGGGTACACGCAAGAGCGGCTTGGGAGGACCGGAGGCTTTAACTTGAAAGCATAGGTGTTATGACTGCAAAGCCTCTAACTCCAGAAGAGCTGTCACAGTGCTGAAACTCAGCTCAGTGCTATAAAGCTCAGAGGATGGCAGTTTTGTATCACAGCAACATGGTAGTCTTCCAGCAGGTGTATGCTAAATACATTTCTAACTCTCTGAACAAGGAACCTTGTCCTTTTCACTCTGCCTGTTTTATCTCTAAATTAATATGCATCAACTTAAGACAGGTACTAAAGATAGTGTTTTATAACACCTGGCACACTTGGAGTCTCATCCTTGGTAGAGGCCTTGGGATTCTATGAGAATGCAAATGAACTACAATGCCTGTAACAATTAAGGACCAAGCCTATTCTCACTGAATTCAGTGAGAAGTTTGTTACCGATTTTGGCAAGAGCAGGTTGTGCTCTGTGTGACAGAGCAGGTCACACAAAGGATAGAATGTACGAGTGGGTTTGTCTGTAGGGTTTTTCCTTCAAGAAAGTACTCTCAGCTGAGTTTTTAATGCTTATCCCCTTACTATGCGCCTCCTCTCAGCCAGAATCTCAAAATGTTCAGTCTTGTGCCTGTACCACTTCCGTCTGAGGAAGCATCTTCTAGAACTACCACCTCGGTGCTCTGCCAGCCATGCCAACCAAACACTGTTCAGAGGGAAAACAGGTGACTGCTCAGATACAGAGGTCCATGCTATGAGGTACAGTGAAGGATGAGGCTGTACATCCAGTACATTAGTAGGAAAACTGATTATTCCATTGGTGAGCTTAATTTAAACAGTGTAATGCATCTACAAGTCAAACCAGAAAGCCCTTATTCATTTTACTGGAATATCAGCAGTTGTACTTTAGAGTATCATTTTAAAATGGACTGTTTTATGGGCTTAGTAAGGCAATGCATTAAATTCCATCTTCCTGAGATTCATACAGCCAGGTCAGTTGATTTTTTTTTTCTTTTGTTTTTTGACTCGAGGTTTGTTAACTGTCAAGGCTGAAACTTCAGACTTGTGTGAATTGTGCTGTATCCTAGTTACTGTTCTCTGAATGCTTATTTTTATCCAAGTATTGAAACTTCTAAAATGCAAACTGTTAATTAGGTAACACTGCACGGCCAGTAATTCATGTCAATATATCAGACTTTAACTGCCTCATATTTAGAGTGAAAACTTCTAGTTCACTGAGGACAAGAAAATATATTGAACAGAAGGCAAGCAAGATAACACACAGATGGGAAGAGGTAAGAAGAGACAGGAAGACGATCCATTCATGCTGTAGGCAAAAAACAACAACAAAAAGCTTCTGAATGCTTTTTCCAGTACAGGCCCTAATAGCTGAAAGTTTCTTTCTTAGTACAGAAAGACTAAGCGGATAGAGTAGATTGAATGTATGTATTTTCTTCTTGGTGATTTTTCATACTGACACAGTTCTTCTGTTGTTTCCCTCCTGAGTTCATTTTCTCCATTTAGTAGCAACTGGCTTGTGTGTAGCTCCACTTGCTATCAGTGACAGGCAAAGATTTGAGGGAGCATGAATTATACAGAAAATAAAAGTATTTTATATTCACATGCCCCGTGTTAAAGCTAAAGAACTGGGGAGCAAATAGCACTTTCTTTAAAAATGTTAACTATATACTGATTGCAGCTGTTAACACTGAACAGTTAATTTGTTTGAAGTCTGAAGATTCAGTTAGATTAGTGTGAAGAAAAATGTGATTGCATTGCAATATTTTATTGGACACATTCAGTATTTCCAACTGCTCAAGTAACAGTTTACAAAGACAAATTTCAGGCCATACGCTATTTACAAAAAATAATTTATTATTAATTTCTGTGATGAATGAATAAAATCACACTCTGGTTTACCTGTTCTCCGATTGGTTTAACTTCACTTTTGTTGTCCAAACAAGAGCGTAGCTACTTTGTGCATGTGAGTCTTCCTGAATATTTGTTTGAAAAAACACTATAATAAAATGCTTACAGAAAGCACCAAAACAATCAAAAAAAATCCCTCAAGCCATAAGCGCTATTGATATGAATATCAGGTTTTATATGCACGTATATTTAGCTGTACTTATTTTTAATATTTGCTTTCTTCCAGAAGAAGCCATTTCCTCTGATTAAAAATCACACATTTGCAGAGTAATTTAGTTTGGAAGTGACCTTTGCCAGTCATCTATTCCAAACCCCTCTTCAAAACAGGACTGCTTTCAAGTCACGGAGATCAAGGTCTTGTCCAGTCATGTTTTTAAGCTCTCCAGGAGTGGAGATTTCATAAGTTCACTCAAGAGCTTAACCGCTCTTACTGCGATTTCTTTTTTCCCCTGACATCCTGCTGGAATTTCCCTTGTTACAACGTGCAACTGTTGCATCTTGTCTTTTTTGTACCTGTAGGGATAATCTGGTGCCTTTTCTCTAAAAATGTATTTAAGGTAGTGGACAATAGCACGTGCATCATTACTCAACCTTCTCTTCTCCAGGCCGATAGAAATATATCACAGCGCATGCCTACTTGAAAATACTACCAAAAAAGATTTCCTCTTGCTGAAAAAGAAAGTATGCATCTCCACAAATCTCATTATACTAACTTCATCTGTTGGATACTAGTTGTGTGAGGAGGTTCACGCTTGAAGAGTTTAGTGCAGATTTCCTATGGCCTGAACAGTTCTGGAGATTTATCCTGAATGGGGGGAGGGGGAACCAAGATAACTGACTGCAAATGGTGGTGTTTCATTTTCCGTTGTAAATACCCAATGGCTTAACACAAAAAAAGTTATCTCAGATGCAGCTAGGTCCCAGTGAGCATTTCAAAGAGATGGTTTCTGCCAGGACATCAACTGGATGGCTCTCCTCTAAAACGCCAAAACCTCTGAACCGCTTGCCAAACATACCTTAACCCATATGAAAGCCCCTAACGTAGGATATGCTAGGAACGCAAGTTTGGAAGCTTGGTGTCCTTGTTATTTCTCAGAAGCTGCGAGGGCTGGAGCATCCCAGTATTGCGCAAACCAGCGTTGCTGACTGTCGGATAAATGCATGAATTAATTCTCTCCTAGATGTTTATTAGCAGCTTTCATAAAGAATTCCATACTCACCACAGCCCGATTAAATTCCCTGCGACAATTACAAGAATTTGCCTTCTGGTGAGACTAATTCATGCAAGAGGTTTAATGAGTGTTGTTCCCCTCCCTGTAGATCTGTGCTTAAAAATCCTCTCTCATGCTGATATAAAAACACAGTTGCAGATTATATCTTTACAGATACAGTTATGTTCGTGTGTGTTGCAGAACTGCGTCTCCTATCAAGCTGGTAATGAATTCACTGTTTACCGTTAAATGAATGGTCTGATTATTTTTCAATGCATTGCGTTACATACATTTGCAATTCCATTTTCAGTGAAGCTCTATTGGAAAATGTAGTGATATGAAAAAACATTATTCTCATGTTCTGCTCTCATTTAAATGACTAAATGTACAGTTATCATGCATTTTTTCGGTTAATGCTGTAGACTAGCCATCTGCTCTAGTCACTGCCTTCATTACCAGCAAGCAGGAGAATTTATTTTTAGGTTCATATAGTGTACAGTGTTCATACATTGATGCTGAGCCTTAGTGTATGTTTAAATAATTAGCTTTTGCATATTACTTATTATGAAAAAGTATTTGAGAACAACAGAAGGAAAGCATAAATAAACTATCCTTATTTGAGAAAAAATCATGGTGTTACATTGTAAGCCTCTTTACTAACTGCCTAGTGAAGCTGTAACTGCTCGAGGCATTTAAAGCTCAAGGAATCCTCAGAAACATGAGTGAGTCATCATTCTTCATTGCCTCTTAACCAGCTGAAACAATCATCAGCCACATAATATTAAACAAATACTGCGCTGCCAATTTTACGTGTTATTGTGCGCACTATCAGTGTGACCTCGGAATATTTCACTGAGATAAGGAATTCTTGAATAATTAATTGTGGGTGTCTTTTTTTTTTTTTTTTAGCTTGGTTGTCTTGAGACATTGTAATGGGGTGTAATTCTTCAAGACACATGTTCGCTATAGTCTTAAAATCCAGATTTCTTAAGTGTTTGGAGTAACAATGGTGGAAATACTCCAAATTGTTAGTCATTCTTAATTCAAGTGCTTGTGGCTATAATGGAGAGCTTAAACAAATTTTTTACAGCAGTTGGCGTTCTAGTTAGGGTTTTAGGTAGTTTTGTAGCTATGTATTATCTGTAAAATAACGGACTTAAGATACATTTTAAATTATTTGTGAAAAGATGGCTAACAATATGTTCATACAGCACATAAGTTGTTTGCCCTTGCAAAACCTAGAACAAATCATGGTTAAAAAAAAAAAAAATCTATCTTTCTACCTGCATATTTTCTATAATACTTAGATATTTTCTGTCAATTGCTGTTTTAGGTTTTGAAACCTAAAACACTTGTGAGTGGGGGAGGATATCATATCCAATACATGAGGAATAAATCATAATTTTAGTTGAAGTAAAAGTCACTGACAATTTTTATCTTAGAGTCCTAAGAAATTCTAGTAAAAGTCAGTAGTTCACTATGCAATAAAAATATATACAAACTGTATAAGAATACTTTCCTAGAAGTCTGAAACGAATGGGAAAAAAATCTCAACTCCAGCACAGCGTGCTACATTCTTTTAAACATTTAGATCACGGACAGCTTTGTAAAATAGAAGAGTCTTGCTTAGTGTTAAGGTTAACAAGAACGTGCTTTTTAAGGAGAAAGCCTAAATGCCATTTTTGTAATGTAATCATACCACTTAAAGTACAGCTCATTTGTATTAGTTACTTAATTTGACTAAAAGATGTATGTATCTGAAGGATAGTATGAATCACACAGCTGCTCTGTTTTTAAAGGTAAGGTCTGAGGAATAGTAGGAGTTCATAATTTTAGAAATAAATGATAGTCACTGTCTCCCAACCAAGACTTTTCCTTTCAACATGTTTTCTAGGTGTCAAAACTAATTTTACATCCCTCTGATGAGAGTAAGGGATTTTCTTCCTCCCCACCCCCCCGCAACCTTACCCTATTTTCTCGTTTTTAATTCTCATTAATTTCTTTCCACTTAGTCTCTTTTTGTTCATTTGCTTCACTGAAGCACTCCTCTCCTTGTGTTCATACCCTTCCTATAGGGTGTATTGTAAGTTAGGACTGAGTATTGTCACTTTTCTTTATCCTCTACCCGACTTCTGATTGGATTTTGATTCCCACAACTCTGGGGGCACTTTCATTTAGTATGATGTCTGCCATAACTGGAATTGTCAATGTTACCATGTGAAATACAGGTTTCAGTCTCCCCTTGGCATACTTATTATTTGGCACTCTGTGTTGACTCTATCAATCTTGCAGGAACATTTAATAATTATAAATCTTAGTTCCATAAATAGTTTTTATGAAATTATTCTCTACTTTTTTTACAGCTGGAAGAAATAAGTACTTGTCACTGTAAGTGAAGTTCATTACAATGTTATAATCATGTTAAATACCTTTGAAGAGAAAGAATTTCAAACCTTTAATAAACGGTAAGTCCTGAAACTGGTTTCATATCTTTTTAATGCCATTTGTTAACAGTTCCCTATACCTAACTGATAGAATGTGACTGGCTCCAGTGTTTTTACTGTAAGACACAAGCTTAAGCCTTGTATTTGTGCATATTCACAGTCTTGATATTTTACATGTAAAGCTCAGGATTTCACTACCATGCATATTCCACTCAAGTAGTTCTCTGCCATAGTACAAATCTCCTGTGAGCATAGCCTTGATGCATTTTTACAGATAGTTTTATTCCACTTACATTGCTAAGACATTTCATATATCTGTGTGCCAAGCTGTCAAAACTGTGAGGCCAGAGCTGCCACCCTTAGGAAACAGAGAACATAGAGATTTGAGGACATAATGCTAGAGAGCTTTAATATCCTGCCGCAATGTAGTTTAGTTTTTTTATTGAAGGTCTGGAATGCTTAAAAAATAACCACTAGTCAGAGGTAATTGGAAATCTTGAGGTTTCTCCAGGGTGAAACTGTGAACCAAGAGCAAAAATGTGTCAGTTTGTTTAAGACTGCAGAACTGAAAGCCTGTCGTGCATGCTGGAAAAGGTGTATCCTTTGTCTGAAAGAATAAATTCTACTCGTTATTAGTGCAATAATTCATTGTATGTAAGTACTAAAACAGGCTAGTTGTAAATAAAGAGTTACACCCTCTATGGTTATACTAATTCTCAGTTGTTACGAGCTTGCTAGGATCCCTCAGTGTGCAGCACCATCTCCACTGTCTTGCTGAATCCTAATGAGCTTCAACTTAATTTAATCACAGAAAGACATCTCTTCCACATCAACACCTATTACTAGCTCCAGAAGTGATTGGTTTGTAAAGCTTCACAGAGATACGCCCGTACTTTTTTTCATCGTCTGTAGAACTGTAAATCACACAAAGCCCTGTGAAATACAGCAATAATCTGGACTTGAGGACTGTCACGCCCATACCAGGGGGTTGTTTTAATGTTCACCAAATATTTTGAAAGCATCCCAAACACAAGGTAAAAATGAAGGAAGAAACTAGATACACTAGTCCATATAATAACAAGCCAGTTACTGTATTTAGAGACAGGCATAAAGCAATATATTAAAAACATGCTTATACCTCGCTATGCTTGAGAGGAGCTCTGAGATTTTCTCTGTGTCTTCCTGCTTTCCAGCTGGCAGATGGTGTCATAGCTTTGTGGCAGAGATCCATAAACGAAATGCTTGTCCTGGGTTTAGCTTTCATTGAAGGGGATCTTGAGTTGGGATGTGCATATCCAAGCTGTCCCCAATGTTTTATTCAGACCTTTCTCTTCCAAGAATTTCCTGTGATTCTTAACTTAGGATTCATAACTGACTTTAACGCTGCTTCTGAAGGATTTAGACTACCACGATCCTATGCTTTTTTCCTTGGGCGGAGTGAGTCGGAGCTGTCTTCTGTCCATACAATAAATGGGATTTGTTTTAATAGTTCTTCCAGTACTTAAATAGAAAACAAGTCACAAGCTTATCATTACCTCTTGGTAATACTTCCTCCACTTGCATACATTCTTCTTCACACTGTGAAACTTGTGTTTCATTTAGACACGGAGGTTGCCAGCTCTGCTTTTTACAAGGCTATAAATAAGCATGTGGCTTGTTACTATTTCTTAATCAGGACTAAGCACAGTCATAATCAAGCAAATTCAGGATGAGAATGAACTTACAAGGAACGGTATCAGCCCTGGCTTTGAGGATTCTCCGATAACAATTGATGCTGTTTTCAGAAGTGCTGGAATTAATATGACTACGGGAATGATTTGAATCAATTTTTTAGCTTTATATAAAACCAGTTTTCTCAGTTCTATTGCAGGGTTTATTCTTTCATTCTGCCCTGTGTTTTGCAATTCACGTCCATCTGCATGTGCCATTTTTCGTCCATTCTGACTACATTTTCCTCACATTCATGTATTTTGTAATAAATGGAATAAATTAATTCCAGCTTAGTGCCTCTGAAATGCCTCGTTTTTATGAGGTCTGTAATATGCATCTCCACAGCAGAATTTTTGTGGTTCTGCACTATACCCT
The DNA here is from genome assembly GCF_040807025.1 of Struthio camelus. NCBI lineage: Eukaryota > Metazoa > Chordata > Aves > Struthioniformes > Struthionidae > Struthio > Struthio camelus. The sequence continues at coordinate 7,542,505 of NC_090952.1, read as the reverse complement.
GATGTGTATGATTCTTAGAGAGGGAGGAGGAAAAAAAAAACTAACCTAAATACACACATATATTTTATCAGCCAGATGATGCTTTCCAAGTGTTGCAAAAACATTAACAAACTAGTCTTCATACCAATACCCAATATGTCAGGGGTATCTTCATTTTTCATCTTCACTTTACTGTTGGGGAAACTGAAACCTCACAGCTATGTCTGTCTATCGTATTAGGGTACACCGAGGTTGTTCTCCGGACCTGGTTTGCTGTCTGCACAGCTCTTGGAAGAACTGGAGGTGATGCTCCAGAGTATACCCTTGCACAACTCTGTTGAGTACAATATTGGTTTGCCACAGTATTTTAGCATTTAACATTCTAGTGTTTCAGTATGAGTAGGACAGCGCTCTGTGGCGCTTTGGGAGGCGGGTGTGGGTGAAGTCCAGACTAGATATCTTTTAGGATTGTATTCACAAATCTGAGTCATTTCCATTCTCTGAGCTTCTGATTCTTCTACCAAACTTCCTCTGTCATCTCTTCTCACTGCAGACTCTGGAGCGTGGATTTTTTTTTCTTTTTTTTGGCTTGGCTACCCAAGGCGATCCTCTGCTTCTACAGCTAAATCTGCATAGCTTTAGTGGAGCGGCATTATCTAGATATTTTTTCATGGCAAACGGCATGATTTCTTTAGATAGTATAAGTTAATAGAAAGTATTTTGATAGCTTTCTGTGTCTACATCGTGGGCTCTGTTAACTCGGTGATGTCCCTTTGCGAGAAGGGGCTGTTGTATTCCTGGCTACCGTAGCTATGTGGCCGCTTGTTGTTTCTTTGTCTGTCTCGCAGTTTGTGCCCTGCCTTGTACAGACGTAAATAATCATTACTGGTATCAAAAGGAGAAAGAAGAAGAGTTAGAAGACCAGAACTGGGAAAGGAGTGAAAACAGTAGGAGAATAAAGTAAAACCAGCAGTACTGAAGAGTTACCAAAGAAGGAACAGCAGGCAAAGGCAAGATTTGCAGGGAAAACGTTTTCAAATATATTAAGTACTCTAATCACCTTGAAAGTACAGAAAAGTAGAATTACATACATTAGTATATAAGACAGAAATTATAAAGCAGTTTGCTCAGCTCATGATAGAATGCTGAAATTATTAATTATACAGTTTTCTACCAAAAAGCAGCATAGCCGCTAGAGCCGACGCCAGGCTCCTCGGCTCGGGCCGCTTGCCGGTGCCCGCCCCGACGTAACGCCAAGCACCCGGGACGGGGGGCGCGGGCGCCGCCGCCGCTGCAGGCCTGCCCAGCCCCGCCGCTTCCCCTGCGCGCAGGAAGGCCTGCGGCACTGCTCTCGGGGGCGGGGGGGGACGGGGGAGGTCGCCAGGGGGTGCCCGGTGCCGCAGGGCGGCCTCGGCCCCAGCGCAATTCGGATGAGAAACTTCACATTAGAGAGGGAGAGACGCGGCCGCCCCGCCCGCCGCCCTCCCACAGTCCTCTGCGCGCGCGCTGCCTCCCGACATGGCGCTGCTGGCGGCTCCGCGGAGCCTGGCGGCGGCCGGCGGCGGCCGGCGGCGGCGGCTGCTCGCCCTCCTCCTCCTTCCGCGGCCCCCGGCCGCCGCCTGCGCGCACGGCGGGGCGGTGGGGAGCGGGCGGCAGCGGGCCCGGCCGGCCCCGCGCAGCGGACAGGTGCGTGGCGGCGGCGGGGAGCCCCTGAGGGGAGCGGCGGGAGGCGGCTGGGCCCGGCCCGGCCCGGCTCGGCGCCTCCCTGCCGTGGCGGCGGGCGCGGGGCTGCGTGAGGAGCCCGGCGGGGCGGCCCCGGCCGGAGGGCGCCCGGGGCCGACTGATAGCGCCGGGGCGAGCTGGGCCCCGACAGCCGCGGGCCGGGGCCGTCGCTGCGGTGACCGTTCCCTGCTGCTCTGCCCGCGCACGCCCTTCTGTGGTTCTTTTTTCTAACCCCCGCGCAGAAACGCACACAACCCCCCCCCCCCCCCACCCCGCTCTCCGGGTGTGAACGGTGCTCAGGGTTTGTATGAGGCTAGCCGGTTCTGAGGGTGAATTTGGCCCTCCTGGAGGGAAGCGGAAAGAGCCTCGCGGGTAGCAGGCGCCGTGGCGGTTTCGCCACCCGCACTGCTGCGACCCCCCTCGTGACCGCATCACGCCTTGTGTTCGAGAAGTCGTTCTTCGGTTTGCTTACCTGCCTGTTGCCTTAGCTGGCCTTTGCCTCTTGACCTCTGCTGTACATCTAAATGGCTTCTAAACATAGGTGACGTGAGCCGGTTTGTGGTGGCTGTGCTTTTAGGGCATCCTCTGTTGGCCCGCGTGTTTTTGCCAAGGTGTGGTAGCCGACCTGTGTTTTATGTGACTTTGTCCTTCCAGGTGAAATTTTAATTTAGAGGGCTGGTTCTCTTCTGACACTTTTGTTTAACCTGATGATTAACCCCTTCTTTTTACGGTAGTAGAAAGTTCAGCTTCCGCAGCCGTTGAGCTCAAAAGACTGTCGGAGCTTTGTGACCAGCAGAGTCTTGTTGGTACAACTGCGTTGTTGCAAGTTCTTATGTACTGCTTGCCTAGCTGAAAATTGGTCATCTTTGCTTCATGATCTGCAGAAAAGGTTTGTAGAGAGAGCCATGTTGCATGACCAGCATCAGGATTGTGTTAATTTGGATGCTGCCGAGCAAACTGGACCTTGGGTGTTGGGAGGAGCTGTGTAGCGGGGAAATCTGAGACTATCATCAACAGGCCACCCTGGGGCCAACCTGCCTTCCCAGCCCAAAGCCTTCCTTGCGGTCAGGTCCTGAGAGCTGCTGCGATTTCTTGCTTTCCTCCTCCTGTGAGATCCTCTTCCTGCTGGCTCCCTACTGTGGGTGTTAAACTTGTAAGTTTAAAAAGATTGGCTTGCCCTCTGCCCTTCTTTTCATAGGGAAATCACTGGTAACGTTGGATTGGAAAGGTAAAACCATGCTTTTGTGTTTGACATCAATTATGTGCCCTACTTTTTGAAGTAACTTTTGTATTTAAACGTGGGATTAAGAGATTTATGTTGAAAAGACCGTTTCGTAGTTAACTTTGCACTCTCAGTGCTGGAATACATAGTTTTAGTTATTTTCTTTCCCTCTTTTTCTTTTCTAAATAATTGAATCAACTCTGTGTTACCACTTTTTTTTCCCTTCATGACACTTTCCATTTTTACCTCCATCAGTTTCTCAGCGCTTGGGCAGTGGTTCTGCCTGCTTGGTCCCACGTTTCTAATTGTATAAATTCAGAAATGTATAGCGTTCCATAGCTTGCTAGTAGTCAGCATTAGAAGGTTAAATCTGAGCGTCTTGGAAACCTAAACGGTTTCTGTTTTCTTTGTTTGGAACTTAATAGCAAAATCCTTAGTGAAATTGCAGTTTGGTTGTGCTGGTACCTGTTCCAATAAAAACATGCCCTCTTTTGTGCCCTAATGCCAAAGAGGCGCAAAACATGTTTGGCTATAGTTTTTTGTTAATGATTGCCGCAGCATTTGGACAATACAAATTCGTCCTCAAGAGGACCGGTTATAACTAATGTACAAATAGGAAATCCTTCTGTCAGCAGTGGAACGCTGTGGTAGCATGTTCCACTGAGTGGAGTTTTTTATTTTTTTATTTTATTTTTAACAACAACAAAAAAATTGAGTAGATACCTCAAGTTGAATGAATCCAGTTTTAAAAGTGAGTGAAGGAACTGCATCTCAAAGACTCGTAGACTCTCGGAGAGGTATTATTTTTGTTTGATAATCATCTTAAGCCTTTTTTTTTTTTTATTTCTTCTCAGAGTACAACTGCTTACAACTAGCTTTTCATTATAATTTGCCCTGATTAATTGCCCATGACAGGCAGAATTTGGTCACAGGATAAAATTAAGTTCTTATTACGTAGAAGATGAGATGAGCAGGACTGAAATAGTAAGTTGTTAAGAGTGTTAATTTTGAAATTTGTGTAAGAAAGAAGCTGAGAGTTGAAGCTGATGTAGATCAAATTTTTGTCCGTGTGTTTGGCTATTTTACAGTAGCTCAGTGTTTAGTGTTACCCAGTGTTCCTGGAAACTTACTTTAAATGTCAGTGAATAAACAACTGTGCAAGCATGATGGTGTATAAAAGTATTTATCTTAAAAATGTTCAAAAGCAACATAGGATTATTTTCACAAGAAAATGGTAATTCTTGCTTATTAATTTTAATTGCCACCTGCTGATAAATGTTGCTTTACACTAGATTTTCTGAGCTAGAAGGCTAAAGCTACATCTACTCTGTAGAAGTATTGATTTGTTTGGCTTGTTAGTTTATACATTTCCTGGTTAGAAAATGAGAAAGTGTGCCTTTCTTTTTTTACAGTCTCGTGATTAACTTTTGCTTCACTTTTGTATCGAACTCTATTTAGAAGAAAACTAGAATTCATTTAGTGCGCACACAAGATTCTACATTTTTGAAAATAAACAAACTTTGTATCACACCTAACAAATAGGCAACGTTATCTTGCGCAAGCGTGCTGTGCCGTCCAAAACAATTTATTTAATTATTATCTAAGAGGAGGCTCAAACTGAGTGTCCTGGATTTTTTTGGTTCTGATATCCTTCAGATTTTTGGGACTAGGAGGCATCGTTCTTTAGCCTTTCCTTAATCTGTTGACAAAGGAAAATGCACTGTTCTGCTGTTCCAGTTCCTCTTTTATCGTTTGAGGTTTTTGAGCTCGTTCAAGAAATGTTTTCACCAGCAGAAGCAACTGTCAGAAGCTGGCTAGGTGCTTCAACAAACCATAGTTCAAGACGATTAGCCGGTGACTTTTATCAATTGGGTAATTCAGCATTTAAAAATGAAATTTTGGGGAACAAGTATATGTATCCTGGTTTTAGTTTCAGAATTTAATTATGTTTTGTTATGTTTAGGTGCTAATGAGGAGAACCGAATCTTTCTGGTGGGCAAATTCTGAAACCTTTTCTATATATTTAAAAAATCAAAAGAAATGGACTTTTTTACGTTTACAACAACTTAATTTTGTTTAGAATTACCTTAAGCTGCATGCCTTGCAGTCATCTGGGAATAAGATTTAATGAAGTTAGCATGCTATAGCATGTATTCTTGTGAAAGTCTCCAGGTTACCATGTGGTGACCATCAGCTTTGAGGTGTATTTGTTTTTTGCCTTTGCGTGTTTTAGTGTAGGTTCTTTTGAGTGTGGGGAAGCTCCTACGTTACCTTTACTGCGGTACTCTAGGTATCAAACATGGATTAGGTTTTGCACTAGCTGACTGGATATAACCAGAAGGCAGGAGCTGTGAATTAAACGCCCATGATCTAGCTTCCTAATGTCCTATGGAACGGGAGACTGGCAGGGACCCAACCAGGTGCAAAATCCAGGTAGCAGGCTTTAACAACATGCCTTCCCCCAAATTTTCTTAAATAGTAAGTGCCTTCCATGAAAGCATGCCTAGTGTGACATAGTGATACCAGCCACGCTGTTTTCCACTGCTGCAGTGAAATCACTTTCATGAGCGGAGTTAATCGTTTGTTTAAAAAGGGTGGAATCGGCACCTTTGCCAGTTATGCTTCTGCTCATGTTGCATCTGTGCAGTACTCCATCTCCCCCATCCTCGTCGTTTCTGGGTCAGTTGTAAACTTTTTTAAGAGCCAGAACAATATACGTATTTCCTGTGACTTTTAGTGAAATAGGATTTCAATATAATAAGAGTTGTTTTGGTGCTGTTGGAATACAAATGATAACCCATGTCTGTCTTCCCTCTCGCTTGCGGCTTTTTCAGTAGTTTGATCAGTCTTGCTTTTCTGAGTAATAAGAGAAGTAACATTTGCATTCTGGACAGGAAGATGGATAAACTTATAAAAGGGAAAACCAAACTTTGTAAGTAACTTTGTCTATTGTGTGCCTGACGCATTGTGGAACTATGATCAGACTCCCGTTTTTTTGTATTGAGATCGATTTGTATTTCTTCAAGTGTAACTCCTTCATTTTGCTCCTCCTGTGGTTGGAGTAGGAATGGGGTTCATCGAGATCTCTGCTGGGTAGAAATATAGAGAACCAGCTTATTGGATGTGGCCTGCTTGATGAACTTTGAAAAGCGACCAAACAAAGGCTATGTTTTTGTCTAGGAAGCTTAGGATTTTTTTGTAGTGCGGTTTACCTGCGTTCAAAATAAAAGCAATAGTAAATTCTAATCAGTCTAAAACTTAAATGGCAAAAAATACCATGAGACTGAAAAAAACCAACATCCTTTAGCTGAGGATGATTATTTTACCATGAATCTTCCTAAGTCAAGAAATACGCTGAGGGTTTTCTTTCAGAGTTGACTTTGGCAGTTGTAAAAAGCAAGGCTGTATAAATTATCGTAAAGTGTAACAGTAAAAATAGAAAAGACTTTTTTTCTTGCATTATCTTGGCCTTCCAGCTGCTACATGATGTGTGATAAAGAGCATGTTCTTGTGCATAATTTAATAATAGCCTTTGCTCTAGAAGATGTAATAAGAGACATTTCAGGTATTTTGGTTAAACTTATTTATATTTTCCATTCCTCCTCCCCTGCAAAAGCCTTGGCTCTCCTTCAAAATTCTACTACTGTTCATTGCCTGGACACGATTTAATTTCATGTGTCTGTGTGTGTCGCTGAATTCCCCTCTCTAGACTGTTCTGATAATGCAGTTGAGCAGTTTGACGCGTGGGAAGTATAAGTCGACAGTCTCCCTCATCTTCTGAGCAGAGCTCGTGTTGAAGAAATATAGCAAGACCAGAAATGGATTCCCTGAGATTTAGCTTCATTATAAGACCTTTTGTCCAGTCTCTTAGCTGACAGATGTGTGCATAATAACATATTGTAGTTGGAATTTCTTCAGTTTTCAAAATCCCTTTATAGAGGCAGCATCACTGCTGAACAGATCAGCCGTCTCCTGTTTCTGCTTTGAAAGTGCACATCTAATACTATTGAAAACTGTTGCAAGAAAGGATAGTTTATGAAGTAGAATAGATGGAGACATGGGAACTTGGTCTGAAACTCGCGTGGGAAATACTGGGGTCCCACAGCGTGTTAGCAACCCTCCCTATGGTAGAGGGTGCTGTGATGTGCATTGGGAGGCCTGCTACAATGCTATGGGAGTCTTCCGTTGTGCCACGGAGATGTGTTTTCCCAAAACAAACTAAATGCGAATGTATGTTACTAAGAAGATATTCTGGGAAAAATCCCTAACGTACCTTTTGGTTACCCTTGTGGTCCCAATTTGTTCTGGGCAGGTGTACAGAGCAGTTGCAAACTGGCCATTGTTAAGCTTAGTTCTAGCGTTTCCTGTTTGTATTGGTGGCGATTTAGTCTAGTTTGCAAAGTTAATATATTCTGCCTGCCAGAATATTTCCATCTTTCTCACTCTCTTCCTCTCTTCTTTCCCCTTCATCTTTTCCTTTCTTGCTTTATATCGCTCTCAGTGAAGTTAGCAGTGGGACTTGAATCCTACCTTCATGTATCTTTCCTGTTACGGTTACTAATCTAATGGAGTTTGTTTGTTTGTTTGTTTTTAACTACAGTAATCTCTGCATGTACTCTGGCTATCTTGCCAATGTACTCTGGAACAGTACGTTGGAATTTCGGTAGAGAAGCTTCTGAGTAAGGATTTGGCCTCGAGCAAATGTGTTTAATCTCGATTGTTTGTTTGCATATACAGTATTTAACCTACTACCCACAGTCATGACACTTTTAAGAATGTGACTTTTATGCGCGATTGATACTAGACATCTGTTTCATCCCTTAAAGTGTATAGAATCATATCCCAAATTAAAAGAACATAATGATTGCAGAGTCGGGCATTCGTAAGTTAGGAAATGCCAGAATTAAAGTTTCCTGTGTAATTTCTGAAGTTCAGAAATACACAGGGCTTGCTCCTGTTCCTTCAAGGCAATAACAGACTACTTCTATCTGTCGTCATAAGGAACGAGCATGCCTTTCCTTTGCAGTCTAGCTCTGCTGAGGAGGAGGTGCGGTGAGAGTCAGTGGGGTCCTAAGCCTGCCTACGGGGTACGGGGAGGGCGACAGTGTAAGCTTCTTTCTGTCCCACTCCTTTGGGCTGTGTTGTCAATAATACTGTGATGGCTGGAAGATCTGCTGGGAGAGTAAATTGTTCACCGTGTCAATGTTTAGTTCTTGATTTGTCTGCTGAGACTTGATTTTCAGCAGGAGCTTGGCAGAGGATTGCAACCTCCAGCCTTCAAGGCACAAGACTGAAAATGAAGAACTTCAATTTATGTAGCTTGTGCAAATCATGTGACCTTTTTGCTATGTTCTTCTGTTAACCCCATGACAGTTTATAGCTTCAGTCGGCTAAGTAGGCTGTTTAACGCGACTGAGAGCAGATCTGTCGATGTTTTAGTAAACTTACTTCTACAGTATTATGTTTTTCTCATGCTTCAGGCAGAAGAGAAGTTTGTGGATTTCAGGGTCAAAGGATAGAAACTATTAGTAAAATATTGCTTATGACGACATGTAAGTACATTCTTGAAGAACAATAATTACTTTCCATTTTCCATTGGAGCATCAGTTGTGTATTCCCATGTGCTAGGAATACACAACGAAAAAATGCATTGTGAATTTAAAACCTGGATTTCAACTCTTTACAGTAACTCAAAATTGATATATTTTTTCTTGCAAAGGCAAGCAGGAGAAGATGGTATTACTCAGGAGAGGTTCCAGCTTGTGTTGTCTTCAGGAAAGCCAAAATGAGGTTGTGATCAGCCCCTAAACCTCTTTGGCACAGCGTCTCAGCAATCTTTTATGAGTATCAGATATTTAAAGGAAATAAAATGCTGGTGTAGAGACACTGAGTATTTCAACATGCTGATTGTACACTTGTCTTTAGGGCACAGGAACCAAATAACCTGGAGTCTAATGGGTATGCATACAGAGTTTTACTCCTCTTGGTATTGTGGCTCTCGCCCTGGATCATGTCTCCACTCTAAATTCTAGATTGTCATAGTTTAATCCATGCTTCTGCATGGCCTCTGTCTGGGGAAGCAGCTGGAGTTGTATTGACGTAATTGCCTTTACTGAGTTTGAGAATGCCACTGCCTTTTGTTTGGGTTGTACAACTTCGTTTAGTATCAGACTCTAGGTTGTTCCCAGATGCCACAATAGTGGTTAACTGCTGAAAGTGCTTACTCCTCCTCCTGTGCGTTAGTGGGACCTTTTATCCCAAATAGTTGTGTCTTCAATTAACGGATTTGCAGGAACTCAAAATGTGCTGAGACCTCTTGAAGACCTTGTCTTTTTCCAGTATATTTTCTGTTTATGAAGCTGTCACTGTCCCTGCGGCAAGTGCGTTAGTGTGTTTGTCTGGACCTGCATTTGCTTTCTTTGGCAGTTTGGTTGGAGTCGAGTGTTTACATGAAACTATGTTATGAGTGTATCTACAATGAAGCGCCTTATGAACGAAGCTCCTTCATTTAGCTCAGGCCTTGGAAGCACCAGGACAGCAATTCACCCAGGTCAATTAGCCCTACTGAGTGCCAAATACATCGTTCCAAAAAGTTTATTCTTTCTCTGTATGTAATGTCACATAGTTGCAATGTTTGGAATGAGTAGGTCTCATATGAAAGTGAAAGGTGTATGCGGGGAATTAGCTTCACTTTCTTGCAAAAGACTGACTAAATTGTAGCTAACATTATGCGCGTTAGGACCAGAGCAAAGGAATGTTTAGTGCAAGGTATACAAAACATACGTATTTATGGCAGTGCTGCTGTTTGTTAAGGTTAAAAATATTTTTCTTTCTGATCAAGTTAATTTTTTTTCTGACTTTTGCCCTTTGCCTTGGGCTGATGAGCTGGTCTTTTGCTATTTTACTCTGTAATATTGATTTTTATATAGTGAGAGCTATGTGGTTAATATTGCAACAAAGCAGTGAAATGCTGATTAGTGGGATGCATACAGCCTGCGTGGTTTAGGAGTACTAGAACGTCTGAAAGCGGGAATTAGCTTTGGGGATAAGTGGTTGTCTTCATTACTGAATATGTCAAAGATGATGTGAAACCATCATTGCTAACCAAAAAGGGGCCTGTGTTTTGCCATTGAGCAAGCACTGCCAGCTAGTCCATTTAGGGAAAAGAAATGGTCACGTGAAACTCTTACGGAAAATTAATTGCTTTATATGACATGCAAAGCATGCTATGGTTGGTGCCTAACTGTATGCCTGTTAAATATGCATTGACACGTGTGTGAATGAATGCATTTTGTATCCTGTCTGCCTAAAACTTGCAGTCAGCCATGCTGTAATTTCTGATGGTCCCAATGCCTCCCAGTCAAGAGTAGTAGCTTTGACTAGGCTTACAGTCTGTGAGCCAAGCATAGTATCAGCTGAGCTAGGAGAGACTGAAAATGGCAAAGCCTATAAGCATAACGAAAAACAGAACAAAAGAAGAACATTTGAAAAGAATTCAGAAGACCATTAGAGCAAAGAACAAAGTGAGAGGAAAGGGAAAACTTTGGGGTTTGCATGATACAAAAGAAAAGTCTGATGGGAGTGGGGACTTGGGGAATGGAAGGGTTCATTGTCATTTAGCATTGTAAAAGGTTGAATGCAGTTTATTATACACCTGCTCCCTGCCAGTTTTCATTTTATTTTTCTGTGGTAAGTTGTCAAAAAAAAAAAAAAAAGCCCTCTGCCTGGTTCCTATGTTATGCATGTTTACATAAGCTAGGTCAATATTCTGTGAATGTGAAATGCATGCTCTGCACTACTCCATTTTCAATCTCTCTTTTTTTCTTTTCCTTTCTGTTCTGTAGATTCCACCAATATGCAAACAAACATCATGGCAGACTCTGGGGAGAGGTTATTCAAGACCATTATTAGATGCTGCAGAGGTAGGTATAAATTTTTTTCCTTCTTCCTACTTGCAGATGGGAGGAAGCTCAAGACCTTGGTGCATCTTTCAGTTTGTTGCCTCTCTCTCATATTTTTTGGAAATAATTTCCCTATGGTTCCTAAATGTAGCACTTCCCTCAAGAAGTCTTTTTGAATCTCTGAAAGCTAATGCTAACATAGTAACTTAAAGAGAAAAGTTCTTAGGTATGTAACTTTTGGTTGTTGACCCTTAGATTCATGTAGTCTAACGTTCAGAAAAATGTGTAGAAAGCAATAAGCTTTCCTGGAGTATGTAGGACTTTATTACTTCAAGATTCTGCATAGTTTGGGGAACGTCAAGACACTTAAGAAATTTATAGCTTGTCGTTCTGAGTGTCAGGATGTCAGGTTCTTATTCCTTCGAGGTCTGCTTGGCTTAACGCTAATGTAAGCATAAGATGTAACTTTTACAGTTCCTGGAAAATTATGTTATACGTTTCCAAGTAGTACATACGGTCTGAATGACACTAGAAAATGTATTTGTCTGGAACTTCTTTTTTTTTTTTTTTTTCCCTCCAATAAACCACTCGTAGAACTGACTCAAGAAGCAAGACTCTTTTGACAGTCCGTAGGACTTCAAAGCATGAAATTGACTTGGATGGTTTTTGATAATGTTCTTTAAATAAGAAAATGTAACTTTGAATCAGGAAATCCTGATTTCTGCAGGGGTTCTGGACCAGGTGAACTTGTCCCTGTCATGACACCGGTAGGCCATTCTCATCCTGATTGGAAAGTGTGAAGCTGATTTATTTCCATCTTTATTTTGCTTCCGAGATTAAAGTTAATCTTTCATACACGGGAAGAGGTTTATTGCCTAAATGTGTTCCATTTTGTTCGTTAACGTGTCAGGAATATCGTCCTCTAAGACTTTCTTTTCTACGTTTTTTTACTCCACTTTTAAGTTTGTAGTCATCCTTTTTACTTAAATATGTAAGGCTCTTTTGTCTTTACCTTCTGGCTGCTTGCAACACGTTCTTTGCTATACTGCTAGATTTATGGTCCCTTTCTTGTTATTGTTTTCTTAAGGTGAGGCAAGGTTTGTAGAGAGAGGTAATATCCTTTATTAAAGCAAGGTAATACAGTTGAATGGGAGGGAGGGAAAACAGATCACTGGTTCTTCTTTCTTCATTGGTTTTTAAATGCATGTTTCCTGAGGTTTTTGCAAATTGACTTTTCTTTTTCACGCAGATGCTCCAGAGGTGGCAACTGATAGAAAAGAGAACGTGTTGGCATGGTCATGCAGGTGGAGGACTTCACACAGATTCAAAGGAAGGGGTAAAAAAAAAAAAAAAAAAAATTGCTTAATTAGTGTTACTCTTTAAATCAAAAGTATGTTCACCTTTGTACAAAAGCTGAACCCCCTCAAATAGCAATTTGTGAGAAACTGTATTGATAGATAATATGTGAACACTGTAGCAGAGTAGATACTGTTTAATTGTTAGTGTTGGCTTACTAGCTCTTAAGTCACCACGTTTGCAATAGCTGTTTTAAAGTGCTTCAGTTGTTTTATTAAAAATAGAACCCTAATTTCACACATTCCCTTGAAATCTGCTTGGTAGATTTTTTCTCTGTGATAGGTATGTTCCATTGTGATTTAACGTGGTTACTTATTCTTGTTTGTGACTGATGCTTCCCTGTGAATTGACATTCATATTGGCAGGACTTAGTTTGTGGATACAAGCCAGGGCATCAGGTGTTGCCATTGCAGTTGAAGTGGGGGCAGGGGGAGTAATTAACTGTTTACTGTGCATGTCTAATCACTTTGATTTAATGTTAATGCATCTGATGTATTTTTACTGTATTTATATGCAGGAAGCACCTGTCTTAAAATGATGATGATGGGTGTGTAGGGAGAAGCAGTATCTTTTATTAGACTACATGATTACAGTTATATAAATAGGCAGGCTTTTAGTTAAAACACTTTAAAATTTTGCATTATTAAAATTCAAAAATCAAAGCACTCAAGTTAGGAAGTGAGAAAATGGAAGTTACATATGCAGACTTATTTCTGATGCTTTGTGTATTTTCAGATTGATATCGCACAGCGGTTATAACTTATTCAAACTTGAGTGGGATGTCCCTAAGACTAGCAAAGGCCATACTGATGACAAACTTTAAAACTCATTGCAGAACTCGGGTGTCTTAGGGCTATTCATAGAAAGGCCTGGTTTGCTTGTGTTTAACAGTTCTGACCATTTTCCACAGACTCATTCCTAAAAGACTCAAACGGTTGTACCTACAATTTCCTCTTACATTTTAGTCTGAGAAGTATTCCTTCAAACCTGTTTGTGCTACAGTCAGGAGGGACCCTGCTGAAATTGGATACTTTTATAGTAGCAGAGTATTTGGTTACATAAAGTATACCAAGTTTGTTGTAGCAAGCATCTCTGATTTTTTTCTGCATAAGGCACAAGGGGGAGGCAGAAGAATTGGACATCTTCAGTAGGTAGCGCTACTGGCCCTGTGCATAATATTAGTTTTAGACATGTTTTACAACCTTCTTGCAACATTTACAGGCTCTTTCAAAGATCTTCTAGGCAAAACACACTTAAAACTAGCAGACTATTCTCCCTATTTACCCCAATTACATTATGAGTGGTATTTCTTCTGTGAAGGGGAAGGCAGCAGTGGTCGTTTGTCTGTTGGGGTTTTCTTGATTGGGGTTTTTTTTGTGGTTTTTTTTGTTTTTTGTTTTTTTCCTATTATAATTTCTGTTCTCCTGGGCATGTTGATCGGCAGAGTATTTTCTATCAGTTGTCAGAACTTCAGTTTTCACATCTCCATGGAAAAGATATTTTACACACACTTTTAGGACAAGCCCACCTTCATATGGTGCTGATGCAAATCTGTTTCCCAGGCAACTTCACAATTGACCCACCTTCAACAATGCCACAAGGTTTTTATTTTTTCTTGAGAAAGAGACTTCCTGAAGTGCAGAGCTTTTTCAACTGAACCCCTTCAAACATGAAGGGCAACTTTCAGGACAAACTTGTTTAGTCCTTATATCTTGTATATTTGCTTTGTAGTGGTTCCTTTTCAAAGGTCTGCAGTTTAGCATCCTTCAAAACTTAAATTTCATTTTTTTCTGATCAGAAAGGAAAAGCAAAGTTCTGTTTACCAGAACACTAGTAATATTAAGAAAGGGTGAGTGTTTCATTAAAATTTGCTAGGAATGTGATAGCCAGAAATTTTGTTGTCAACGGATATTTTTATTGGTCTGCATTCTGTGCTCATGCATTATTTGTAGCTATTCCTGCGTAAGCCAGTTCCCCGACTTTTTTTTATTCCAATAAATGAAGTTGTAATGCAGTTAATATAGGAAAATGTTAATTATGGATATTGCCTAACTAAGCAAATATTGCAAAGGAGAAAGCAGCAAGTATTAGCTGTAGAAGCAGTGAAATGCATGGAGAGGAAGAAAGAGTAACAGTAGGTGCAAAAGCCAGAGGTTTTGGGCAAAAAGGAAGGGAAGAAAATCTGATATTGTGAGTGCAGTCCTTGCACTCGTAATGGGACTCATAATGGGCTCTGAAATTTGGTTGGTAATGGCTTTTGCGGTGACAGTTTGCAATTATATTCAATGCATGAAAGTACTGGCACCCAAATTACCGTGTGGGAATTTTTTTTTCTAGGCTTATGCTTTTAGGAAAACAGCAGCTGGTATACATGTCAGCTATGTTACACCTGTGCCTCTCTCCAAAAATTTTTGACAAACCAGCATGTTCTTTCTGGAAACCGACTTTGGGACGGACGTTTTAAGTTGCCTCCCCTGAAGTTGCCACAGAAGGGGCAGGGCTGAACGCTGACGCTAAACAAGGAGTGTGAGGGGTGGTAGGTCTTATCCGCGTTTTACAAGTGACTAGAATAGAAGCGCATCTGGGCTTGCGCATCTGTTTTTGTTACAAATCCCTTTTACTTGCCACGGTGGCCAGTGTGCTGAGGACTGAAACTGGAAAAATTACTCTTCTTTACCATCTTCGATTCGTTTATTGTGTATGGTAGTATTTTGTACACAGAATAGCTAGCAATAAAACCTGTGGTGTCTGACCTGTTGCGAAGCAGTCGTATATTGCTTTCTTATGGAGATGCCGATAGTCATGATGGAGCCCTGAAAATTAGCCTGCCCCCTACCACCATCTTATTCTGTTGCTTGACCTCCACGGAGGGATGGATAAGACTAAGACGGAAGACTAGGCGCTTTGCTTTACAAAGTTTAGAAGGAAAATTCAGGCCCTAGTTTGATGTGTGTTTAAGCTGGCAAGGCACCTGAGAAGGGAATCTGTCCTCCTTCCTCACCCAGGTGGCCTGTTCCAAAGCGTTGCGCAGCCTGGTAGCCAGCCAGCGTGAAGCGCTCTGGCTGAAAAATAACTGATCCAAATGGGAGGAGACCCCACCAAGCAGCTAACGCGACTTCACTCAGCGCAAACTGCTTATCATGAGCTGAGACAATCTAAAGGCCTGCTGCTTCCAAAAAAAGAGAGGTCTTGCTCTCAGCCGTGCCTTTTCTCATGCTACCAAATTTGCACGTTAATCTGAGTCTTTCCCGAGCTGAAACCGTGCAACCGAGACCAAAGTTCTCTGCCAGTTTCATAAGCTGAATCCATTCATCGAGGGGTTTCATGAGCTCCAGAGCTGGGGCCAGAAGTGGACAGAGACTGTACAGCTGAGTGCTGGGAAGAGAGGAAAAAGAGGGGGAGGAAGACGGCGTCAGCGAGCCGTGAGTAGTTTGCGGTGTAACCTCGTGCAGGTGTAAGAAAGCTTGGGCTAGCACGATGCCGAGGATGATGCAGCTCCGTGAGTGAGTGCACGGGGCCAGAACAGGGTCTTTCTTTCCTCATCAGCACTGACAGCTTAAGTACAAATGGATACAAGAAGGTACTCAGTGCTCGTTCCTTTGCAAGTAGTCTACAGTATTTGGTAGGGCGTTTTAAAAGCATGATAAATCTGAGAAGAGAAGAGAGAGGGAGGAAAAAAAGAACTTTTCTTCCCTACTACCTGCTGTGTTATAAATCTACCGCTTTTCCTTCCGTTCTGTATTTTCTTCCAAGCCTTATCTCTACAACAATGGACAGAACGTTACTGCCACTTGAAAGGAGGTAAAACAAATGCCTCTGTCTTAACCTTTTCATATACTGTAGAGAATCAAGTAAAGGGGCCTGAGTGCATTGAACAGGTTGCTCATTTTCATTCTTAATGTTGCCACTTGCATACTTAAAGCATTTTAAACTCATGTTTCTGTACAACGTTTCTGTTTCAGTAACAACATTTATTTCATGGTAAACTTTGATGTAATGTGCGTTTTGTACCTCCTTTGATATTTCTTCTTGTCCCTTTGACAAGGCCTTTGGCAAATGACTGGCTGCCTTCTGACTTTTTTCTTTTTTTCTGAACAGATTATTTGGTTCTGTCACCGTTCAGAGCCATGGAGAAGCTGAAATGGATTCCTTGTTTGCAGCCAATGCGTTTCTTTCGTTCTAATTGCTTTTCTGCAAAGTCTGACTAGCCAATAGCAACATATAATTAGAACAACTGTGGTTGCACTAGTAGCTTTTGTGTTAATGTGATACCATTTTTTCCTTCCTTTTAACCTGTAAGTGGTGATCAAAGGTATTTTCTAAATGTTTGAAATACGAGGCTATTTATGCACATCCTTAGCTCAAAAGGAAGGATTCATGTATATGCTGCAGCAGATATCTCCATCTCCTGCATGAGTAGGGCACAACAGAGAAATATTATTTTGCACCCTCTGCTGATTTACAAATAAGCCATATATCTTTTTTTTTTTTTTTAAGTCCCCTAAAATGTGCTTATGTTTTGCGACGCTCAAATATGCTTGCCGTTGTTGACAAAGTATATACGATCTCTCTTGTCCTTTTCTCTTTGAAGCTGTGACTAGAAACACTGAGGTGAGTTATTCTGTGCTTGCAGAAGCTTAAGTTTGTAGGACTGGCTTCACCGGCCGCTGCAGCAGTCTCTTCAAATTGGGACTTCCATGAGAGTTTGTGTTCTGATTTGTTTTATTCCCAAAACTGAGAAGGGAGCGTTTGAAGTACACAGACTAGGGAGGGGAACATTAAAGACATTGTGAAACACCCTCTCTGTGCGGACTTCTGTTATGAAAAGTCATCGTCAAGTGTGGACTAACTTTCTCTTCCACCTGCCCTCCACCCCAACAAAACATGGCCTGAAATGGAAAGATTAGCTGCTAGTTGCTGGCCTCCCTTCAGCTGTAGATAACCTTCGTGTCATTCAAGATTATCCAAGAGCATCCAACACAGAAAAATGAGTTGTCGATACTTTTGCTGTGCAATACTGCGTGTTCTGTTGTTCTCAGTTGGAGAGCACGGTTTAGGCTTCAGGTAGTATGTTTAGCTTTGGAGCCTATTGAAATATATCTCACATAACTGTTAAATTTAAGCATCCATACATAAAAATGTTTTGTTTATTTATTTTTGTAAAGACAGAGATATTTCTCAGACTTGTTATCTGAGTTGTGGTCTCATTTAGAAGGAAGCTTGAGGTTTGGAGAAGTAAAACAAGAATCCATTTAAAAAAAAAAAAAAAGGGGGGAGCCCTACTGGTTAAGCTAGCCTGCGGCCAGGCACGTTACATCTTAGCAGCCTCTTGATGACCTAACTCCAGAGCCCTTTCTCTAAAATGAAGCAATGACATTTTATGCCCGGTTAAGCCAACTAGAATAGTTTTCTTGCCTGTAGTCCCGACTTCTTGGTGCACCCATCGAAAGATTACCCTTTGCGTTCCTGAAAGACATGGGCAGAATAAGGGTATTTATCACTTCTCTGTAAGTGGAATAAAATAACCAAAACCAATAAAACTGACTGTTGGAAATGCTTAAGTCTGTGGTAATGCGACAAAGTTATGTGTCTGAAATTATTTTCAAGTCAATGTAAAATTTCACTTCAGAAGTGTTTAGTTTGAGAGAGTTGAGTTATTACAATGCTAGTGATGTTTTTGAATGCTGCATTTTATTTTAACTCATTTAATGTTCTCCAAGCTTCTTATGGTTCTTGTCTTTTCGGATTTTTTTCTTGCCTTACTTTTTTTATTACTTCATACTCTTTCTTTTTTTTTGCCTTTTCCTTTATTTTGTTTTCTCTCTAGCTGTTCCTATAGTTAAAACAGCTTCCTAAGAATGAATACCAGCCCCGTGTATTTTGTACAGAAATCCTGGGGAGATGAAAGGGAATGGATGGTTTATTTGTTTTATGAAGTATTTCAGCTATGATGAATTGTGGCTTCTCTGTGTTCTGTTTACAGCTGTACTTGTACTCTTGAGGACGTTTGAATTAAGAACAATTCATCTGTTTTACCAGCATGTCATAGCATGACTCTAAAAACTTATAGCTTAATGTTTTTAATAGGAATCCCAGTCTCAAATATTGAAGCGTAGCTTCTTTTGCCCATCAAATAAAATATAAAAATGATCCAGATGTGCAAAGCTTGCTTTTATTTATGCTATTATTTTGCTTCTCACAGTTTGAAGTTCATGTTTCTGAGGTCTCTTTGTAATGTGATGCCTTTGTTTTTTTTATTTCCAATAGTTGAAAGAGATAGATGCCAAAAAGATTATCCGAGCAATGTTGTCTTATGTGTGGCCCAAAGACAGACCGGACCTGCGAGCCAGGGTAGCCGTATCTCTGGGGTTTTTAGCAGGTGCAAAGGTAAGAGCAGATATGTCATTGTACTGTGATAATTATTGTTCAGCTGGAGTTCTTGCAAGGAGTAACTTTTTTTTTATTTATAAGGCTCTTACAGTGTTATGGCTGCTTCCTATATGAGAAGCATATAGTATTAGAAATGCAGTTTGCATTTTTTAAGCAGTGTGTTTATGTCTGTGATATGCGTATCTGTGATTGGGGGATGATGACGATCAAATGTGTTATTTGCGTTGCTCACATTAGTTTAGTCCAGGATTTTTCCATTGTAGTTAATCAACTACATTATTAAGGAAGATTTAAAAGTTCTGTGAAAGGGATAAATACGAATTAAAGGTTGCTTACAGATCTCTTCCACTTGTGCGGTGCTGTATTTGTCTAACAGGATTTCTCCAAGGCTCTGTGCCTGTTTTTAGCTGTGCAGTTAAGCAGTATGGTCGTGTCTGCTCACAACTCTTGCCATGCCGCTGAAAGGGGATTTCAGCTCTCTGCGAGATGGCAGTGGATTTTCTAGTGGTTCAGGGACTCCTCTGGTGTCATAATGCGAAAGAAGCTACATCATTTATCATTCTTTGTAATGAACCATACTTATGTTCAACTAATTTTTCTTTTACGTGTAGTCTTTTTATTGTGAAACAGAGGATCGCTCTTACCTTTACTTCAGTGTGTGAAAGAGTCTCTTATGCCTTGGCCTGCAACAAATTTGGTGGTTACTAGTTCTTGGAAGGATATAGACACGCAAAAGCTTTCCACAGGTTAATGGAGAATATAATGCAAATTTTGTGAAACACTGTTGAAATAGTTCAATGCTAACTTTGCGCACAAAATCTTTTGCTATAGAAAACAAATAGAAATCTTTGATTGCAAAATGCTGGGAGCGAAGTTTGTTACTATCCTTGAGATAGATAGCTGGACTGGCTTCCTTCTTGATATGGCAGTTCTTACCATGCGTAAGGCTAATATTAGGCTCTTGCTGGGATAAGCTAAAGTGGGTCCTCCATAGCAATGTGTTTTAACACTTTAGGCTAGTGGCAGTATATTTCCTTATCAGCATGCAGCAACATTGCCACATTATGAGAGGAGAGGGAAGAAACAAACTTAAGCTATGTGGATGATAAAAGAAGAGTACATGGAAGAGAACTGTGTTCATTTATTTGAGCTGAAGAGGAAAGGCCAATCTTTTGGTCGACAGCGCTTTTGCCTACAAGCAATCTGTCAGATGCTAGCTGGTACTGTCTCCAGTAGATAGCTCTTTTTTTCTGCCGCTGTTCAAGAAGTTGCTGATAACGCAGCTGGCAACATGCACAGTATGGCATATACGTACAAGTAAACTTTTTAAATATACCATTTTTGTATGCCTGTGCAAGATGTGAAACAATGTTTTTGAATTACACTTAAACTATCTAGGAAACTATCTGCTCAAAATGCAGATGCTAGGAGCATTTTGCCTTATATACCACGCAGTTACCCTCACAATGATATTTAACTTACTACATGCTCCGTTCTTTAGGGTTTTGTCATCTGCTTTTAAGAATTCCCCACTTAACCAAATGGATATGAAGACTCCCCTGATGTCTAGCTGAATTTCTTTTTAAAGCCTTTTAATAGTATGGCAGATAATAATCTGAAGGCACTTTTGAAAGAAGTCTGAAGTATTCTTTTCTTTCTCTTTTCTCTCCTTCCCCCTGCTCTCCCAGTTTGTGTATGAATATGATGATGAATGTGAATCCAGAGACTTGATCCTGCATGTGGTAGCATAGTACTTTGCTTTTAGGAAATGTAATAGTGTTCCAGGCAGCTTTCTGGCATGCATAGAAAGCGAAATCGATGGCCAGGATGCCTGACTTGTGCAAATAGCTCTGTATTAGGGACTGCTTTTATTAAGCATCCACCTGTATATGGTTTTGCAAATACATAGTGTCACCTAAGATACCTAAAAAATCTGGTTTGCTCGGGGCGTGTTTCTGCCCTTCTTTGGTTTCATGAACATTGGGGTTTTGCACAGTTTAGGACA
The DNA here is from genome assembly GCF_040807025.1 of Struthio camelus. Lineage (NCBI taxonomy): Eukaryota > Metazoa > Chordata > Aves > Struthioniformes > Struthionidae > Struthio > Struthio camelus. The sequence continues at coordinate 7,521,930 of NC_090952.1, read as the reverse complement.
GCAAAGCGGTGATGCTCAAACTCTTTTCACCAGAGTAAATAACTTCTGCTGTAGCATCAGTGATACTTTTTATTCTCGGTCACAGAAGTCCCCTGGTAGGTACTTAGTACCTGATAGGTAGCCAATTAAGGCTTTCTGTTTCTTCAGACTTGTAAATAATTGCTTGGTGCAGTTTCTTATAGTGGTGCTTCATCACTGCGGTCATCATTCCTCAGTGATTTTTAGCTCGTTGGTTCCTAGTTTGGCATGTCATGTCAGGGTTGAACTACTGCTGATCAAAATGCAAACTGTACATTTGATATAAAACTGAAATTTTCTGTTGAGAGAGACGCTTTCCTCACACACACACACACCCCCCCGCCAGAAAATCGGGCATTTAATTGCACTTTCTCTGGGGAAGTAACTGCACGCTTGGGACTCTCGCTGGTGTTCTCTCAAATTTCCTACTTCCCGTTCTGTACGAGGCAAGCTGGGTGCCCTAATGTCCATCCAGAGCAGCTTCCAGGAAGGAGAGCAGGAAACCTGCTGAGCTTTGCCCAGGCTTTAGGAGCTGTTTGTTAAAACAGAAGTGTTTTGTGAAAATGTTTGTTTTGGCAAACAAGAATTTCATTGGGAAGACATGCAGCTAGCTCGCTACTGTTTATATATTGTTACTGGCTGGGGCAAAAGGTTTTGTGGATGTCTTCTAGCTGTCCTTTGCTAATGTTCTTTGTTTTGTTTGGTTTCTCTCATTACAAAGCTGTGTTAAAACTCAAATATTATTGAGTAACTGCTATTTAACAAGTTGCCACTCGTCAGCTGAGCTGTGCCCGCTCTTCCTTTGTGGAGTAAAAGTTCTTAACTTGCTTCCTGCTTTACATGTGCTAAGTATACATGTAGTTATTGTGGCGTAAGTGACATACGGTAGTTTGTTATAGAGCTATAGTAAGTCCATCATATCTCTGAGCTCTGATCATCTGTTTTTTCTTTCGAGTGAGCTAAAGGTCATTATCCTATAGAAAATTAAACACAATTGTTTACCTGTAACTTGCCTGGACCATGTATAATCCTGTGCAGTTTCCTCATTTTCTCATTTGGGAGCCCTTCGTCCTGGCTCCCCGTGAGGTTAATTACGACGTACTTGCCAGACCATATAACCAGTTTTTAAAGTTGATTGCTATGCAGTTGTGTCGGCACAAAAATGCTAACATCTCTTTCCTCGCATTGCAATCCTGTCCTGATTTGCTTTGTTCATTATGTACTTGTCTGCATCCGAGAGACTTACATCCTTAGTCTGGAATTTTATAATGGCTGCTTGTTTTTAGGGGTCTTGCACAGAGACCTGTACAATCATAATGCCTGCTGCTAGTCACTCTTCCCCTTAAAAAAAAATACTTTTTTAAGCCTTTTGGCCAATTTCATCTGAATTTGACAGAAGAGTTTGGTGCAGTTTTATACCTCTATATTTATAAAGTTAGGCTTCCAGTTAGAAGAAAAAGATCCAAACTGTGACTGAGAGAGGAGGGAGAGCCTGGAGGGTGAGTTCAGTTTTATTTAAGAAAACTCAAGCGAATCCACAGAGAAGAGGAGAGGTAGGCTCTGAAATCCCCAGCCACAGGCAGAAACTTTGAGTTTGCACCCTATTTGACATGGGTTTAGTTACCCACAAAACACAAAGCAGTTGGAGACTGTACCTCTAGTTCTGCTGCTTGTGGAATAATTTCTTTCTCCTCTTTCAGTCTTCCAGCTGAGTAAAATTCAATTTTGAAACAAAAGCCGGTTTGTGTTTTATAGTTGCTGAAGAGCCTCCAGTTATAATCTGTCTTGACTCCTCTTGTGGGGGCCCTGTTGCCTGTCATTGAACAAATTATTGTGATTTTTGATTCCTTTCTGTCTACACATAACTACTAGAAATATTGCTAGCCTTCAAAGTGAACTGTTTGTATAGCTCTTTATGACTAGGAGCTGACAGGAGGGAGTCTGCTCCTGGGCTAGTAAGGTCTCCTCTTCTTGAAAGATTTATTGTATTATGACATGCTTTAAATTTTTATCTTAAATATTTATAGCCTATCTAGACTTGCACGATCTGAAAGATGCAACAAGAAAACAGGTGAGAGGAGCACACAAGACATTATCTGTGTTTTCAGACACAGATTAACCTGCCCAGGTTTTAGATATCTGTCTTTTCCTCTTGCACATTCCCCCTCGCATTTTTTTTGTCGTCTTTACTGGGATATATATTGTGAACAGTTATTTTTCTGCTTCTTCCCTCTTTCTTATGTGACATAAGAAGAGAAAGGGCTCTGGCTCCTTCAGAGCTGGACTAGACACATGAATATTACAAAATATTCTTGTCACCTCTGTCAGTCTGTAAAGTTTCTTGGCTTTTTGGTCATGGACCAAATATGTGTTATTCATGAGCCAGAGAAATCTTGCAGACTGTCTGCGTTTCTGCTCATGGTTAATTCTGTAAGCTTCAGAAGAAACCGTTTGGCTAAAAAGGCAAGACGCAAGTGTTGCATCGTAAATTTTACCTACGTGCAAAGATGACAATATCTATCTAATCAGATAGATGTGTACGTATGATCTTTGTGTTGGAGCCCTTTGTCTAATTCCATGTAATTAGAAGATTTCATTAAACCTTTAGAAACCCTGTTAGCTGTTGGGGAGGTTTCAGGTGAAAGGTGTTTCTACATATAGGGGTTTTTTGTGCATCCCTTATTGGAAAAAATTATATTTCAGATTATCTGTGATTTCAAAGAAGTCATGAAACTAGAGGCTTTTCCCTTCTTTTGGGCGGTGTTTTGTAGCTTGGCCTCTGTAAGGGATGGAGTTTTCTGTTTGTGCTCCCACAAATGGAGTTGTTGCACAGTGTCTGTGGGGGCATGCTTTTATACTGGCCCAGAGATAAATTCGGTCATCTTCATGTTAATGTTTCTCATTGAATTATTGGCTAAAGAAGAGTTCACTGTAGACCAGTTTTATCATGCTGGGTGCTCAGCCTATCACCAATTCATCATCTTTATTAAACATGAAATACTGGGAAGTGCAAGATGAACGAACTCAGTTTGCCCTAACAGTGGTGCAGTCCCACATGGGAATGGAGATGATGCATTGTCAGCTTAAAATAGTGCAATTATTTAAAAAAAAAAAATGTTTAAACCCATTTAAGCGTGATGTATAATATGCTGTTGAATGGGCACAGTTGAGCTGGGATGACTTCATGGGTATTTGCTTTTACTTGCCAATGAATTCAGGTAAGGATTAGTGATTAATTCAAAATTACAAACAAAATGTATACATTTATATTAAAAGGGCCTTTTTAAAGGAAATGTTCTCAAGCTTTCAGGCACTGAGAAGAGGAGGGAAACCTATGCAGATATACTGCATAAGACAGTTAAGACGTTTTGCATGGTTGCTTTTTATAGAGTACCTACGTGTGCTTAAAGCTTTGCATTCTGTGCTGGCAAATCTAGGCCGCTAAAGAGATAGCTGTGAGTTTGTGTAGAAGGCTGAAATTTTGTCGCCGTTAATATGAACATGGTCTCATTGACTTAACAAATTGGGTAGCAAAGGACTGCTTCTAATAATGGGCTCTCATCTCTCTTGCTATAAACTTTGTAAGATTAACTTTTTTAATGACTGGAAAGCAGACTGTGTTGATTACTAATGAAATGCAACACCATGCTGCCTTGTTCTTGTTCAAGCTTCACCCTCCGGGAGTCAGAACGACTATAACCTGAGACCAGGCTTTAAATTTCATTTAAAACTCTATTGGGTAGAATTATATGGATGTGAAAGGAGACATTTCGGCAAAATTGTAGGCTGTTGCCAGTTAAATTAATTGCGAGTGGAGAACTGCAGTTTAAAGAATACATCTCTTTTCTTTAAATGGACTTTAAAATATATCTGTAGTTCTATTTCTAAACTACCTGTAATGTAGCCGAGTCTACTGAAGAGTAAAATCCCTGCAGAGGGATTTGTGAGAATGTCTTGATTTGCTGCACAATCTGCATTACAATACTCTTTATTTTCCACTGAGTGGGCTCTCGCAGGAAAACCCGCACTTTGTCACGTTGGTCATTGCTCTAACACAGGTGGTAGCATATTCTTCTTTATTAAGAACAAAACGCTACCAAAAATTGAGTTTCAGTAACTCTGAAGGGAATAGCAGGCTTTTTTTTATTATTATTATTATATTGGGGGAAGGGGGCGATTTAGATCCCAGTATTGTAGAGATTCGGGATCCCTGTTAATGCATCTTTCGTTCTTTGTGGGGCTTTATGCTTAAAGTTTGAGCTTGTAATGACAGTAGCCTGTTCTTCTTCTGTGTCTAATTAAGTTATCAGTCGTTATCGTACGCTGCTGCTTTGAGGGTATTTGTTGGCTTTCTGCAGATAAAGCTAACTTTGGGTCTGGGTTTTTTTTTTGTGTGAAGATTTCCACAATTTGGCCTGTTGCAGGGCACGAAAGTCGCTGAATGACGCTCAGCCTTGCATCGGATACATTTTCCGATGGAAAATGTAGGACCTGCTCTTTCAGCTGGTCTCTTTTTTCAGCCCCAAGCGAACTGATGATAATCTCACCTAGTTGCTCTCAAACCTCACGAGCCGCCTAGGTTACGTGGTACGGAGGCGTTGGTTGTGCGCTGTCTCTCTCGCTAGTGTCTTTTGCAGGGTGAAAGGCAGCAGGAAGGAGGCGAAGGAGGATTCCTTCCTCCTTTGCATTAAAACTTTTGCGTGAAGTTTAAACAGTTCTTTAAAAAAAACCTTCCCCCCCCCCCCCCAAGAAATCAATTAATAAGGTTTTCTTTAATCTCATAGTTTAAAAATTCAGTATTTCCAAAAAGCCAGTCTTTCCCCAGTGGTGAAGTAGCTGTCTTCCGTTCATGACTGTAACTTTTAATACGGAGAATGTTTGATACTGGGATAGTTGTTATAACTACTCAAAGCCTGTCTTCCAACTTCAGTTTGTACTGAAGTGATAAGACGTTACGGCTGTTTTCGCTTAAAACTCAGTTTATTCTTTACCCAGTTAATTTACACTGTTTTTTTTTGTTGTTTTTTAATGGGGCTTTCATCTGCCTGGTGTCCCGAAATGCAATTGAAATACAAGACCCAGAACAGCTGGGAGAGAGCTGAAGTATCTTTGTCAACCTGCTTTGTGTTTTGTTTCCTTATTATGTAAAATAACTTGTTGTCCACCCGCAAATATTTTCACAATACAAAAAAAATTAAGCAAAGGCAGTTCACTGTAAAGTGTCTTAACATCTGCCGTGTTTATTAGGAAAGTCTTAAAAGAGATGTTCAGCTGCTGAGAAGCTTGCATACCTTATTTTGAAATCTTCATGGTCAGTGTAGTTTTTTTTAACTGTTGGTATAAATAAGTGGTGTAATAATGGAACATTAACAAGATTTTGGATTTTTGTTTGTTTTAAAGATTTTCAATTTTTTTATGCTATAGCTAGTAATAAATGCAAATGAAAAAATCCTAAAACTGATTTATTTACGTAGCGAGCTTTCCTCCTTTCAGCATGGAGAGGAAACGCCACTGTTTGAGGAGGTGTATTTGGGTTTTGGTGCTGTCTGTTCTTACAAAAATATGTAGTGACATGTCATATGTTTAGGTTGTGGGTATGATTTTGATAATTTATTTGAAAACTCACATTGTTAAAGGAATTCAAAGTGTCTTGTAGACTTTATGGTAAGCCATTTTTGCCACTCTAACAAATGTTAAGGTTAATGCAGATAAAAAGATAATGTCCATAGTGACATTGCAAATGGAAAGTGTTATTTAAATATTGAGGTAGTATTGACTGTCAGGAGAGACAAAAGTAAATTAACTTTGGCTTCAGTAGAGCTTTGATTTCATATATGTCGACTGACCCCCGATTATCAATGCGGGCGTTGTTGTTGTTGTTGTTGTAGTGGTAGTTGTTGCTCATACTGAACATTGCCCAGGTAGTAAAGAGCAAGCAACCTGTAATGACAACATAACTTCGTACCTTTGTAAATATGTGCTGTGCGATGTCTGATACTTGATGCGTTTCCCAACCTTGCCATTGCTTTAATGAGTGCTCGGACTTGGTTCAGGTGCTTTTACAGTGCACAGATAAGGTAGGATAGAAGCTGATATTTAAAAGGAGCCAGTGGGACACACACACTAACCCTGCAACCTCGAGAGCAGAGACTCCTTAGTATGGAAAATGCTCTCTTTGAAATCGAGAGAGCCACCCCACCAGCTCTAAGTGGTGAAGAACTAAATATAGGAGTACAGCTATTTCAGGAAAATATATTCACGCTACATAGATAAACGATTTAATGCATCCTGACTAATTGGTGTTCTTATGCTTTTAGGCCATGAATATATTGGTTCCCTTCATGTTTAAATATGCGGTAGACAGCCTCAACCAGATGTCCGGAAACATGCTGAACCTGAGTGATGCGCCAAATACAGTCGCAACTGTGGCAACTGCGGTCCTCATTGGCTGTAAGTGGGATTCCCGAATCTGTTGGCGGGGGTTAACCTTCTCCAGTTAGGTAGTGGGACAGCAGAGCTTCGGACCTCTGCGCTGCGGAGCCTTGGGACAGCTATTCTGTAACTGCCTCTCTGTTGACATCTCTGTCCAGTGTTCTGTGACCTTGGCTCTAGTATTCCAGTTATAAAATGAAATAACGCTTATAGAAATGACTCTTGGTTATAAATTCTACCCTTTACGCCAAGCAGCTGCAAATGAAACTGATTTAATATGTATGTGCAAGGGTTTATAAATGAAAGTGTGTAAAATTTTGGATAATTGAAATTACCTTTGAAGGAAAAATGTTGAAAATATATGAAAAATGAGTCTAATGCGGTAATTTCACGCAAGAAGGCAAGTTGGAAAAAATAATTTTTTTCAATTGTTGTAATCTTTTTCAGATGGCATCTCAAGAGCTGGGGCAGCGTTATTTAATGAAGCTAGAAATGCAGTATTCGGCAAAGTAGCTCAAAATTCAATCAGAAGGATAGCAAAGAATGTATTTCTGCATCTTCATAACCTGGACTTGGCGTTCCACCTAAGCAGGCAGACAGGAGCCCTGTCAAAAACCATTGACAGAGGAACGAGAGGAATCAGTTTTGTTCTTAGCGCTTTAGTATTTAATCTGGGACCTACCATGTTTGAAGTGGCTCTAGTCAGTGGAATTCTGGTAAGTGATGGGTTTTTTTTAATGAGTTGGAATGGTCTCTTTTGGGAATAATAAACTGAATTTCTTTTACCAAGGTCTGCTAAGTATTAAGAGAAGCAATCGTTGAATTTACTAGTTGGTGGTTACTGTCTTTGAAAACAGGATATTTGGATGTTTATATGCTAAAATTTAAATCTTGGTTATGTAGCTTCAACTAAGTGAAAAGTAAGAATCTCGTTTTGTTTATTCCCCTTCTTTTTTTTGACGGTCTTAACTTATATTGTTATGTTCACATGTGATTGAAACCCCTTTTGGTATTTGGTTAAATTTTGTAACCTCTGGAAGTTGCCAATCAAGCTGGCTAATGGCAACCATGCCATGATGCCTTAATTTTTCTTAGGGCGTTTCTATCCTGATGTACCCTGAAGTAGAGAAAACCCTTCCTAAATTGTTTTGCGAGGCTGTTTGTTTATTTGTCCACAGGCTACACCTTTCTTCTAAAATCTCCCCACAGTCCTGTAAACAAATATTTGTTTTTGATAACAGCAAATTTTTGAAAGACCCCTTTTCACTAATGTGTTATACACTAGCTCTTGCTTATCTCCTCCTATCTCTCTTATCTATATTTTCCCTTTGCCAGTCTCATCATTACTTTTCTTGTAAACTTAAGCTGATGTTTAAACTGTTAAGAGCAAGGGATGTGTTGGGAGGGATCTTGAGTTTGTCTCTTCAGGCTGTGATATCATAGTTTTGAGACGACAGTAAAGTTTGAGCATTCTTTATTTTATTTTAATCTTCTAGTATTACAAATGTGGTGCAGAGTTTGCGTTAGTAACCCTGGGGACACTAGGAGCGTATGCAGCGTTCACGATAGGAATTACGCAGTGGAGGTAAGGCATCCCCTCAGATGCATGGGGGTACGTAAGGTGTTGCCTTGGCAATAACTATGTAATGCTTGACTGCATTAAACTTTCCTCTTACAGGACTAAGTTTCGAATTGAAATGAACAAAGCAGATAATGATGCAGGTAATGCTGCAATTGACTCGCTGCTAAATTATGAGACTGTGAAGGTAAGACCGATCTGTACTGCTAGGCTCTTTGTCTTACTTCTCCCAGCCTTGTCTTGCATCTCCCAGCCTCAGCAAAGTGAGTCTAAAGATTCATCTTTTGTGTGGCTACATGTTTGAAACAATAGCATGGTTTTGAAAACATTATTCGTTTGAAGAGTATAAACACAGTAGCGTGCAAATCATTTGGGCTTGAAAAATCCTATTTGTTGGTAAAGAGTGAGAAGCTTCCTTCCTGATTGAATTGCCTTGACCTTTAGTTTCTGCAGAATGCAAACTTTAGAGGCTTGGAGAGAGTTCTGTTCTTTTATTGGCAAAAACTATCTTCTGAATGTAAGCCTGCAAAGTATTGTGTTCTCCTGTGAGCACGTGTACTGTGCTCATCGCCTGTTGCCATTGCAGCACACAGGTGTCTACGAGTCCTTTTACAGCTGCTATTAAAAATTCCTGTGGACAGCTTTGAATTTGTCTAGAATCATGCTGATTTTGTTTCTGTTAATTGGAGAGCTATAATTGGAAAGATGAGCAGTGGAGTTATCTGTAACGTAAGACCCAAAAGTAAAGATTATGTGAGATGTAGAGACTTTGTCATCCTCAAAGCCACAAGGATGTTCTGGTAGATAGAGGGCTGTAACTTTTTCTTCTTTTTAGTATGCAGTGGCGGCTGGTGGGCTTTTTTTGGGGGGGGGTGGGGTGGGGTGGGGTGGACATTAATTAGATAGAAGTTTTACAAGAGAGAGACAGAGTATGTTGTTACGATATGAGCATGTTAGGGATCTCTGTAATGTCGTCTTTCCCAGTGCAGAAAGTGCTGGCTTGGCTCATTGGTGGAGTGACCTTGGCTCTTAAAGGTTTTATCTTCGTATCCTGGTCTTTTATCATCTTTTCTCTTTAGCTGTTAGAAGCGTTGAAGGCATTTGTGGGTATCTGTGCATATAGGGCGCTATGCTAAATTTTATAGCGAGTTAAATACAGTGTTGTAAATTGAGAATGCGTCATGTATTACTTTTTTGTATATCACAGTATTTCAACAATGAAAAATACGAAGCCCAACGATATGATGGATTCTTGAAGACCTATGAAAACGCCTCCCTGAAGACTACCTCTACTTTAGCTCTGCTGAATTTTGGACAAAGTGCTATATTTAGCATTGGCTTAACAGCCATCATGGTGCTTGCTAGCCAGGGCATTGTTGCAGGTAACTGATCTGTCTATAAGCTAAAACAGATTCTCCTTTACCTTAGTTCATCCATAATAGAGGTGTTGTAGGTTTTCTTTGTTTGTTTTTAATTCACTTATGGTTGATATGCTAGTTCATTTTGAGAGTTTTTGCTTGAGAGCCCTTCTTTAAGGGTATTTCTGCATCTTGCAGCGTTTTGTTCTGTGATATAATCAGTAGTAACTATTTTGATTTTTATTAGAAGGACTTTAAAAGTTTGGTAGTGAGAGCCTAAGAAAATGTAACTTAGGCAGGCGGAATGAATGAAGGATTATGAAAGCAATGTTTACACTGAGGAATAAAAATATGTGGGGGAAGAGTTTAAGGTCCTTTCTTTTCTCCCTTCTTTCCCATGTTGGCAAGAATCAGGACTTTTCCCCACTGTGTGTATATATATACCTGTACTTTGTCTCTCACAGCTTTGTTACCAGTGTCCTTCATTTCCTTTGGACTAATAAAAAGACTTTAATAAAGAACTGTCCCCATATGTGAGGGGTTTCCCCGTCTCCCCATACTTGTCTTATATACTGTATGAAGCAAAGCCTGCTTGTTTAGAAAGACAAGGTGAATGCAGTATCGGGATGAGGCTCCGCTAAAGGGAGGCAGTTCAGAGTAACAGCAATGATATTTAAGCAGTCGGTTAGCATCCGCATAGGTTTGAAGGGTACATCTTTTTATCGTGTTATCTCTGTGGTGTCTGTATGTGCTCTTGTTTTAATGCTAGGACAGGGAAGAGTGAAAGTGTAAGCCAGGTGCAGTTTATGGCTTTTCTTAAGAAAGTTTAGAATGGCCCTTAAGCAGGACACTGGAAATGTGGCTTTAAATCATCTTTCCTGACCTGTTTCAGTTGAACTGGCTTAGCACTTGCCTTTAGCTACTGTGTCGCATCCTGAGTTGTTTCTTGATCAATGTAGTTGATATCAAGCTGCCCAGAGGTTCTCAGAATGCGTATCAGCAGCTCTGTTTGTACGGAGTATTGGAAGCCCTCTCTCTTGCTCGTGACACATCCTAGCATTTGCATTTGTCTGTAGTTGTTCCTAAGATTCCAAATTCTTGTCTTTCCTACTTGCTTGCTTTTGTATATTATTTCCTCCCTTTCCCCATGCTTCCGACTTACTTAGGACCCTTTATGTTTATCGCTCAGTGGAGTTTGCAACTTTGCAATATGGGATTTTCTGTGAATTTCCTAATGCGCTGCTTGTGCTATTTTGTATTTGTTGATGAAATCTGCACAAACCTTACTATTCCTTTCAGGTACCTTCCTAGCTAAAATCTGATCCTCTAGGACTGTATTTTGTTTACTGTTTAAACATTTGGTTTTAGAAATGGGAAAACAGAAACTAAACTTAATTTTTCAAAATATTTTTGTGCTCCCTAACAAGACTACCCTTCAGGTCTCCTTATTCTTCCCCATTTGTTTTGTCTTCAGGGAGCCTGTCTGTTGGAGATCTAGTAATGGTCAATGGATTGCTGTTCCAGCTTTCTCTACCCCTCAACTTCTTGGGAACAGTATACAGAGAGACGAGACAAGCACTTATAGATATGAATACCTTGTTTACCCTTCTCAGTGTAGATACCAGAATTAAAGTAAGTAGTAGCTTATTTTCCTTAAAGTATCTGGGTAGCTAGTAGGGCTGTTCTGTAGCAATGCTATGGTTTCACCCTGTTTGTTACTGTCCAGGTTTAACCCCTGCTCAAGGAGGGATACTGTGCAAGGATGCTGTTCTGCATCCTCTTTAGGTGCAGTTAGTGCAATAGCTGCTACTGTTCTCTTGCAGAACCCTTTAGTGAGAGCAAAAGTTGCTTCACAGAAGCTGTGCTTGTACTGAGGTTTTTACTTAAGCATTCATGCCTTGTGCTTAAATTTTAATTTATAATTAATGATGCAGAATTTATTACTGCAGAAGTTGTGAAGCGGAATGTTTACAGCAGAAATTTTTTGCTTTCTTTGGGGAAAATGATGAATAAACCAAAAAAACCTGTGTGGCTGATCATAATTATTTTCAACATATCCGAGCTAGAGTGTCTGTTTGCCTTTTTCTGAGTTAGGAAATGGACTGTTTAGCTTGTTGAACTGCTTGAAATACTTTCTGGGCAGCATATAAAGTGGCACTCTTCTTTTAATAGGACAAAGACCTGGCTCCACCCCTGCAGATCACACCACAGACTGCTGCCATCGCCTTTGATAATGTGCATTTTGAATACCTTGAGGGGCAGAAAGTCCTTGCTGGAGTATCTTTTGAAGTCCCTGCGGGAAAGAAAGTGGCCATTGTAGGAGGTAGTGGGTCAGGGTGGGTAAATGGACCTCATGCAAAATTCTGCATCATTGATTGGCATTTTTTTAAATGAGTTTGTTCTTGTGTTTTGCTTTTTATTACTTTTGTCTGTGACATCGATGTTTTGACTGGAGTTTTGCCAATGATAAACTAAGAATTGAACGTTGACTTTGATTCTTTCTCCGTTTCAGGAAAAGCACAATTGTGAGATTATTATTTCGTTTCTATGAACCTCAGAAAGGAAATATTTATATTGCTGGACAGAACATACAAGATGTCAGTTTGGAAAGTCTGAGAAAGGCAATAGGAGTTGTACCCCAGGTATAATATGTTTCACTCTCCCCGAATAGCCCCTTGTAATGGTAATTCTTGATATCCTGATGCTGTCAATAAAACAATAAAAGCCAATCGTAATGCAGGGGTATTGTCTAGTTCCTTTGAAAGTCACTGTACTTAATTTCCTCAGGAAATATTACCGCGGTTTTATGTGCATCATATAGATCCAATTCTTGAAATGTGTTTTTTTTTAAGTTTAAATGTTTTTTTTTTTTTTTAAGTCCCTTAAAGCTGGACACTGTTTCTCATGATGTAATTTACCTTTATAGTTGATTATCACCTTTATGAGTAAGCAAAACTGTACAAGTAAATGTGAGGTATATTTAGGACACAATAAAATGTCTCATTCCCACTTCTGGGGAAATGAAATTTCCCAAATACTCAACTTTAAGCATTTGTAGAAAAATACAAGCTATTTTATATTGACTTCTTTCAAGGGTCGAGGTCAGACTTTTTGAACTAGTGTTCGTAATTTCTTGTTTAAATGTTCTTTCTATAAATGTAGGATGCTGTTCTCTTCCATAATACTATCTATTACAATCTGCTCTATGGCAATATCAGTGCAACACCAGAAGAGGTGTATGCAGTAGCGAAGTTGGCAGGAATCCACGATGCTATTCTTCGAATGCCTAATGGTTACAACACGCAAGTTGGTGAACGAGGACTCAAGCTCTCAGGTAGGTCCTTAAATGCAAATGTTCTTTGCATCCCTTTTGCTAGCTCAAGTTCGATGCATAGTTTGTTCATCAGTTAGACTTGCTTTTAGCTCGTTCACATTATGACATAAATGTAGAGCTAAATATTAATAAACTACAGTTTAAGACAGCTGTAATCTACAAGATATTTAAAGGGATGTATTTTCGGGGATAGTGTTAAATGAGGTGATATGTAAGCGCCTAGATGCATCTGAATAAGTAAAAATGATTTTACAGTAATATATTTGGGCTGTAGAATACATATGAATAGAATTGAGAACTCTGTGTATGTGTGCTCTGCATGTATGGATGGTATAGACTTACATATGCATAGAGCTTCCAAATTCAGATCTTTAAATCTAAGCTTCTAGCAGCTGAAATCTAGTTTTTTGTTTTTGTAGTAAATAATACTATGGGATATGTTGTTGCCGCATACTAATTTTAGTCCCTTTTCATAAAAGTGCTTTCGAGTCTTGTCCCTTTGAACTGTGAAGGGAGGGTTTAGGGGAGAACCACTGTGGCAGCATATCTAAAAGCTGTGGATTTAGATAATGCAGCCGTAATATTGAGATCACGATAGCCTGAGTTTAGGTTCTTGACGTTCCTCTGTATTCGGGTAGGCACCCTATCTAGCGCAGGGCAGTTACGCTACTTTGCAGATAGCGTCATGGCATTAGGCAAACTTCCCCATATTACGTCAGCCTTTTGGCTCCATTTTTACAAAATTACAGTTTACTCCCGCTTCTTCTCTCCAGATGTCTGACTCTACACTCATGGTTCTCATATGACTCCCTCAGTGTATATTAAAATTACACACCCTTTTTTTTTGTTTTGTTCTTAGGGAAGATGATGCTTGAAAGCAAATACTCTTTTTGTGGCAGAGTTAAGGGACTGATGATGTGAGATGAGAGATCATTTGGGAACTGGGAAATGTCTAAATCATTTGCCTTATTCTTTTTCATTTTTTTAATGTAGGGTTTAGGATTTCAAAAGTACTGAGTTTATCTTTAAGTATAATTTTTAGGTAGTAGCTAGGTTACACTGAAACACTTTCAGTCTTAGATCTCTTGGAGTTGTATTGAAAGAAGGTATTGATGATGTCAGTCATCAATAACACTAAATGTACATTGAATGAAACAATCAACTTTCCTGTTTTGATTGTAGGATATATTATTAGGTAGATAAATGTTTTTATTTGTTTTCCTATCCTCTTATAGCATTTAAACTTTTGTTTTTATGGATATACGATGCAAGATAGAATGGGGTAGTCTTTTAATGAGATTTCTCCATTTAATTTGCTGATGGGTTTGGTTTCCGCTCTTGGTGGATATTACGAGGAATACAAGTGGTAGCTGCAAAATGAATTAAAATCCTTTCCTGCTCTCTGTTCTGAGAAAGCGAAACACCCTGGTGTTGCTTAGAATTGCTAGCCCATAGGAAGAGTGATAGGGCACAGCTTTTCACACTAGCTTTATAGCTCTCTTTTTAAAATATAAGCTTAAAATTATTTTAGATAAATGCAAGGTCGTTGCTGAAAGCGTTTGGAAAGATTTTGACAAGGTAGAGAGCGTAACGCTGAATCGCGTGCAGAGAGTGAGAGCGGGCAAACTGCCGCACGTGCGCAACGTCACTGCAGCTCTGCAGGAGGAGAGGCCGTAGCGCCGCAGTAGCGCCTAAAGCAGGTACCTTCTAAGTGAGGCCTCCGGAATACAAGGCCTTACTTTCTGGCAGACCGTAAGCTTGCGGCGCAGAGCCGGTAACTCTTCTTCCACCCTGACCCCGTGTGCAACCGCTGGTCGGCAGACTGAAGAACAGGTCAGCAGCTTTCCCTTGCCTGTCTGGGGGGGCCGAGGAGAGCAGGGCGCCCTGCTCCGTTGGGAACGCGCGCCCGTTTGCGCAAGGGCAACGCGGGGCAGGCTGGAAGGGAAATAAAATAATGTGGCACAAACCTGGGTCAGTGAGTAAAAGATACGAAATAGGCCCTGGCAGCACTGTGAAGAAGCACGACCGTGAAGATGGAGGGTGTCTCCTGTGTCTCCCAAAACTAGTAATCTCTAGAGAGATGATTTGACTAACAGCAGGTTTGAAATGGCACCGGCTTTGTCTTGAAGCACGTCGCACGTGCGCTTATAGAGCCGGGGAGAAGTGGGGTTGTGCGTGTGCGCGTGCGTGCTGGGCTTTCCTTCTGACCAGCGGAGCCTTCCTGAAACCTGGGTGTCCTGTGCTCCGTCCTTCGCGTTGCGCTACCGCAACGATGGCAGTGAACGCTCATCTGCCGCAGTGCGCGTTTGGAGAGCGCAGGGAAATGTGTTAGGTTTTGTTCCCCCCGTGTTTTTTGGTATTAGAACAAAGAGGGCATGTACGTTCCTTACCAGGAGAAAGACGCTGATGTGAGTTCCTGAGGTGGCAAAGAGAGCTCAGCGTGTGCGTGTGACGTTGTAGCAGCAACTTCAGTCTCTTTATTTTCAGCAAATTGGGTGACTATTGGCAAATAATAGCGAGAAACAAGCTGAAGCAACGTTGACAGCCCGGGCACCAGCGTCTTGGGCTAAGGCTCTCAGAAAGGGCTGCTCATCTTGGGCTTCCTCAGACACCGAACTGATCTTAAACGCGGTTGTGAGCGCTCAGCGCGCGGTTCGAGTCTGCCTTCGTTCGCAGGTGCCAGTTTGAGGCAGTGATTTAGGTTGAAATGTGAAGCTAAAGTGTTCGCTGTCTTCCGTGTGTGAGTGTTAGATTCGCACTTTCATGGAGAGTTATAACGGCCAGAAGTCGACTGTCACTGTTTTTGTTGTGTAATGCGTTAGATATGTGAAATGCCTACCTTCGAGTTTCCTCAATAGCTCTGTAAAAATATGGCATCTGTCACCTTGAACCACCTCGTTTTTCTGGAGCGTAGAATGGCTCCCTGAATTGTTGCAAAGGTATACGTTAGCTTCATTCCCCAGTCCGTTTAGTAGTTAGCTTCTTGAATTGGGTGCGACTTCTCGCACTCTTAGTCTAAGCGATATGCAAATTCTGGGCTTGCTTTGACCTTTTTTTTGGTGGAGAAATAGAAGGGGTGAAAAGTGTGTGCATTTAAGTGATCCTCTTGGAAATCCAGGTATTTGATATTCATGATGGGTGAAAAAATGAGGTTTTGCAGACCACTGACATGGTAGCTGTCTCGGTGAAAGGCAGTGACGGTATGGAGAATTATCTTGGGTCCTGGATGCGTAAACACTGGCGCGAGGTAGTAACGTGTGGGGCCAGTAATTGCCGCAATCTTAATTTAGAGCCGTTGTTCTACGGATATTCACCTTTGTTGAGAGGAGCAAGTGGACGCCTAAACAATGTGTTAATTGGATCCTCCCCGTATGCAGAATTTGCACCTCTGCTACATTAAAGATTCCTTTCTTCCAGGAAAGGAAAAGTTTACGTATTTTTTGGAACTGAGCATTATAAAATTGAATTTTAAGCGTTGTATGATACTTTAAAACTTATTTTTTTGGACTAGCAAGAATCCTAATACAAACAAAACTCCCTAACGACAGTGCGCGAGGGTGATTAAGAAGCCAGCATGCCTCTCCCTTAGTGTGGTTTTCCTTGCTGGTATAGTACCAAAAATAACAGGCCTAAGGAAGTCTTTATTGCATTAAGAACTTTATCATTTTAAATGATGAAACCAAATAAGCATTTAGTGCAGTTCTTAGTGGTCTCAGTGATTGATTCCTGAAGAGTAAATAATTAAAAGTTTGAGTTTTTTCAAGTAGCGTGCGTTTTGGTGCTTTTTAGTAGATGTCTCATGGCCAAAGCCGTAGCAATCGGAAGCTGTGACCTTGTGAGCAAAACCATTAAAATGCTGCTGCCCTGCATGTGGATGGGAAGAACATGAAACGAGTCTATGTGCTGCAAATGTAAGAAAAGGCCTTGGATTTTTGGCATCAGCGCGTGTCTTTCAAACAAGGATGTTGCCAAGCTGTCAGTTTTGAATGCCCTTTAAAGAAGGGGAGAGATGGGGAGTGTATTAAAATAGAGTGAGTAAATCGTACAATTCTACTTACTGTTGAGTTCCACCAAAGAGAGTTTAAGTCTTGAACTGCACCAAGATTATCAGCCTTTTAAATGGTTTATTAAAGCATATTCTCTCCTGATAGGAGAGCAACGTGAATAAGACTATAATGGTGTTAAACAGAATCTTGCAAAGTCTTGAATAAAACATAGGGGGGCGAGCGCACAAATGTGAAACGTTTGCATTGCATACCAAACGTTTAGCAGATCTGAAGTCCTCAGATTGCACCTGTTTTCCTGCCTATAAAACTTACCGTAAGTTATTCTTGGGGAGATCAGTTGTCTGTAACAATTGTGAAGGAAGGAAACTATTCTGAAACCACTTACAGTAAAGAACAGCAGGCAGTATGCTGCGTAATGAAGATGGTTTTCAGTGCCATATTAATTAATTGTGTTTCTTAGTGAAATTCACGGGTTAAAGCTGTTAGTTTTGGACACTTTTCGTTCAGGTTATAGAGCAGAGGAAAGTTAGAGGAAAGTCAAGGAGCGGCTGGAAAGAAGAAGTGTATGTGCCAGGTGCGTGACATAAAAGAGAATCCATCAGTCGCGTAGCATCGTTTGCTTGCGAGAGAACAGGACGCTCTTACTGCGGCGGACGCAGCTGAGAGCAGAGCAGGCGGAGGAGCACGGGCCTCCCTGGCCTGCGGAAGGAGTTACCGTACGCTGTCGCTGTTGGTTACCTGTACGAGGCTCTTGCCTTGTAGCGCATATGAAATAGTTCACCCTCTTTCTCTAAACAGATACGCAATCTTCAATCACTTTATTTACCTGGAGCAGGAACCTGCACGGTACCTTGTGTAACCTATATGCAGACTTGTATCAGTAGTAACTGTGGTGTATATTGAAAAGACTTAAAGAACAAACAAATACGCACCTCTGCTGTTGAATTTGGAATATCCTGCAGGTCATGATTGTAACTTCATATATTTTTTTTTCATCCCCTTTCCCCTCCCCTCCCCTTATTCAGGAGGAGAAAAGCAAAGAGTTGCAATTGCTAGAGCGATGCTAAAGGAGCCACTTATTTTTCTCTATGATGAAGCCACATCATCTTTAGATTCAATTACGGAAGAGGTAAATTGGCAGAAGGAAATATAAAACTTAAGTGGTGTAACGATGTCTGATCCTGATGCTTTTTCCTTGTTCTTTCCTTCTCAGAAAGAATCCTGTTCTTCTTGCCTGATTGCCATCATGTGTTTTCTTTTCTTAAGAGACCCTAATGTTAATCCCTTTTCCTAAAGGCCAGAGCAAGAGGTCCTGAGCCTCAGTCCACCTTGAGGCAGAGGGGAGAATATCAGTTCTACCTCTGGCTGCCACTTCTGTTTTACACTCTTTGAGGTCCCGTTCACCTTAAACATGCATCTCTTGAAACTGTTGCAAATATTTGGCTGTGATGTATGAAGCTTTGCAGTCCGCTTTAAAAGGCATTCATCTAGCATTCATTTAAAAATAAGTCTTATAATCAATTTTGATATAACGGGAAACAGAAAACCCCTTGTTCGTTGTGCAGCATCTTTCTGAGATGCAAATCAGGTAGGCGTAACCTGCGGTGCTGGCGTTAATTTGTATTCCCTTCACAGGAAGGGCTGTGAAACCTCAGAGTGTTGTGACATAGATGTCATGACACTACCGCAGCAACTGCATCAGGCTTCAGAACTGCGTCTTTACTTAAACACAAAACTCTCAGCACCAGCGGTAATTTCACAGACCAATGTCATCGAAAACCGGTGCTCTGTGGATGTTTGTCTTCACTTATGCAGATTATTGAGCAAATCTACTGACCTGTAATCGCTAAATTACTTTCATTTTCCGGATACGAAGCAGCTAAGGTACATACTGTACATCTATATAGTACAGCAATGAAATAACGATACCCAGCTCCCGACTGCGCTCCCTCATAGGACTGGAAACGTTCTTAACGCAGTTCTACAGAATGATACTTCTTCATTCTTGCACTTTGCTTTATTTGTTGCAAGAGTCATAGGCAAAGCTGAAAGTTTCACAGCAGAGCTGCATTTTAAAAACAGCAAATAAAAAGGAGTCCTTCCCACAAAAGTAAGTCAGGTAATCAGAATGCTTTTTGGCAAAGCCTAGCGTTTTTTTTCAGGAAAACGAAATGGGCACCTCACTTAGCGTAGTGAGAGCACAAACTCCTGATGAGTGCCGCTTGCATCTGGATGCAGTTTGGGGAGGTGGAAAAGCGTACACAAAGCCAGCTGCCAATAGGAAATGATTCCAAGAATTTTCTTTAGCTTTGTATTCCACATTGGCACAGTATGGAGAAGGATTTTTTCCTTTAACTTTTGTTCATTTGGGAAGTCTGTTACCATTATTATTTTCAGGTGCCGTAACTGCTTTTGATGCTTCTGAATGCAAAAGGAAATTTTTATGAAATAAGTAACACTTCTCTTCTTTCATCTCTTGGGATATCTGTTTTGTTTTGTTTTGTTTTTTCCTAGGAATATAAGCTTTTTGTGGTTTTGGGTTTTTTTTTTTGTTTTTGCGATTTGAGGATTTTATCAGAGCCACAAGTGGTTCATTCTTGAGCTTTGTTTGCTGCTTCTATAAACGCTCCTAGCTGTTTCACACTGTGACACTGGAGATGTTTCTCAACACTCATTTAAAATAATTTGAGTATTTCCAGACAGCATTTCATTTCTTTTCATACTAGCTAGGAACGCGTAAGAGTATGTTTATATTTTAATATTACAGAATATTCTGAGTGCCATGAGGGACATGGTGAAGCACCGAACGTCAGTTTTCATTGCCCACAGGTTGTCAACAGTGGTTGATGCAGACGAGATCATTGTCCTGGATCAGGTGAGGCTATCACCCTGTGAATATATAACTTTCACGTAACGGCAGTGCTCTTTGTAGAGAGTTTGTGACGCCCTGATATATTGAAACCCTCACCCAGCTACTGAACGCTCTGTCTTTGGAAATGAACCATGTGTTTAAAAAAAAAAAAAAAATCTTGGCCAAGCTTTACTTTTTATGTATTTCTCTTTTTTGCAACTAATGGTTTTTCAGTTGTAGAAACTTTTGTGTGATTTGTGCGTGTGCGTATTATTACCTCATTTCTGTAGTACATGTAATTACACGTACTTTCTATGGACTATTACAAATATCACTTGATGTGATGAGATTGGTTTAATGTTGCATGTTTTTATTCTAATTTATTATATGCTCCTATCCGTTTGGGCTCCTAATGTGTTCCCCCAATTTATGCTTCATTCTCATTATACAGTGAGTGGCTCTTCATATGCATCCATTGTTTTTTTTTTCTTTTTTTTCTTTTCTTTCAATGGGGAGAGGACAGCATGCTCTGTTTCCGTGCAAATAAAACTGTTGTAGGCTTGTTCAACCTAATTATATCAGAAATCTGAGCACTATTCTCTATTATAGCTCTAGAAAATTATAATCATTCCCTTCCTGTACATACAGTACAGTCTCCCTTAACACGCATGTGCACACACACACACACACGTTTCAGCTTTTGATTTATTAATATCACTATTCAGCACTTACCTTATATTCAGTCTGACCTAAGTCTGTTTTCTTCCGTTACCCATATTTGGCCATAGATTTAAAATAAATAAACGTCCTTAAAACAATAGTTACTTTTTCAACTGATAGTGCTGAAAATAGTACTCTAATCTGCAGGTAGTAGGTGTTAAATTCAGCTCTGCATTCATTTATTTTAGTTGTTATTAATATGCTTGTGACTATAGGTGTATTTAGTGGCTAAAATATGCACATCTGAAAGAAAATAAATTATTCCCGTAGTACACTAAATGATTTATTGGGGAATTAGAACAAAATCTGATGAAATGGTGACGTTCTTGGCCATCTTTGCCATACAAATCTCAGCTTCATATGAATCTAAAAGTTATGTAGTGGAATAAACTCCCTCATACTTCTCTGTAGATTTTTTGTTCTGTTTTGTTCTGCTCATTTGTTCTGCTTTTGCCAAAAAATCATTTCCTAAGGTGTATCCTTTATGTAACTGCATGTTACAACATCTTGCAAATGTTTTTTAACATGTTAAAAGGCAATCTGTGGTTTTTTTGTTTTGTTTTGTTTTCGATGCAAGTTTTCACAGTTTACTAGGAGCGTGTTTTGCGTTACAGTGTAACTGTTAAGAATAAAAACACAACCTAAAACTGTAGAACAGCTAGGGTACTCACTTTCATGAACGGTTTTAGTGTAAAAGCCCTTGTGAATGAGCGAGGCAGCATGGTGCAGCACTCTTTAGTGTCCGACTGCTTCATTGGGAATCGTTGACGTTTGCTCGGCAGAAAGTTGCCTCTTGTCGTCCCAGCTTGAGTGCTGCGTTAGCAACCAGTTAAATGAGGGTCAGTAATGGAAAAGAGGCAAGAAAATTGCGATTGTTTTCGCTCAGTGATGTTAAATATTGCCTTGCAGTGTCAGCACCTTTGCCTCGGTAAAATCAGAATAATTAAGTAAGTAAACAAACACTGTATTAACAATATTGATGTCAATGCTGCAAAGCTGAGCAGAGAAGTTAAATTTCTGGCAATGTGAAAGTTATAACAATAGCTTACTTCAAAAGCCCAGTCTCCGCTACAGCGAGCTCCCTAAATTAACCACTTAGAGTTTTTAAATAAATTCTACAGTTACGTTGGCCAAGTATACGTTTGTTAAGATTCCACCAGCACGACTACTAATAAATGTGACAAGACCCAATTTTGTTTCCCAGCATGTTCATCAGCAGCTGTCACAAGGAGGTAGATTTAATTGTAGATCAGAATTTGGAACTAAGACAAAATCCATGTAGTTGTCTGTATAATACTGTCTTTTCCCAAAAGAAAAAAATTGGTACAGAATGAATATATTAATTCAAGCTGAAGTCAGCAGATGTAAACGTCTCTCGCAAACTAAAAAGATGGGAGTCTGTGTTTTGGAGAATAGTGTTGTTTGGCTGTCTGTAGGGTTTGGGTTCTCCCCTCCTCTTCCTCCTTCCCCTTTCCACAGTATGGTAGTCAATAAATCAGCGTTGTTCTTTCAAAACGGAGAGCACAGATGAACTGAACTGCTCGCTCAGTTTTCCTGATGGCACTTCTAATGACAGAAGCGACTGAGGCCCCTTCTGAAAACACAACTTACATTAATTGCTTTTAGAATCGGATTTTAAATGTTTCTTAAATGTTTTGTTAACTGCCAGAAATCCCTTTGTGCGAGCTCCCTTCTTTCAGCTTCTTTCAGTGCAGCTTAAGTACGTTTGTTATTAAGTAAAGACAAATACATGTTTGTCTTGGTACATCCAAGTGCCTTTTGCACTAGTAGTTTAACACCTTGCTGTCCATGTGAAGTTCTACATTTATTTTAAATGGCGCTTCCAGTTCAAATAGTAAAACTTTTCAAGTTGGAAGGCTTTAAATTTTGTCCAGGTGGATAAAAGGAGTCTATACTCCTATTGACGTTAAGAATACAGCTCCTTTTTTTTCCTGCATGCAGTGTAACCCAAAATGCAACGCTCTGTGCGTTCAGTCTTTCCTCTGCTGCCCCAACCTCCTCCTAATTCAGAATTGCTGTGAGCCGCACTGCGTCTTGGCAGTGCTGATGTTCCTGAAGATCTGCTAATGTCGATTGTTGACTTCTTCCACTCCTTTTACAGGGTAAAGTTGTTGAACGTGGTAGACATACAGACCTCCTTGCAAGCCCGAGCAATCTCTATTATGAGATGTGGCATACTCAGAGCAGCAAAGTGCGAAGTAGTAGTACCAGTCAGAAATGGGAAGAGCGAAACAGTCGGATGTCCAAAGAGGAGGAAAGGAAGAAACTACAAGAAGAAATTATCAATAGTGTGAAAGGCTGTGGAAACTGTTCTTGCTAAGTATGATCCTGGATTAATCTTCTATAACAGGTTAAAAATGCACAACGTTGCAGTGAAGCGCAGCTCTTGTTTTTAACTCATGATTCAAAAACTTCCTGGGTTTTGCAGTTTTTGGTTTTTATTGTTTCTCAGAGGAACATAACTTCAACCAAAGGAGTCTTATTTCTGCATCTTTACAAATCCCTGATATTCAATTACATTTGCAAGAGCTGAGCTTTTTCAAAAAAACTTTAAAATTACTTCTAACTAGCAGTATGTTTTATGGCAATTTTTAGGTATTGGTAAATTCTCCTGGTAGTTGCCTGAGATGGATCATTAAATTGTAAACAGATTTGTGCTCGATTTACGTTATTTCTCATCATTAATGGCCGATAGAGATGGCATATTTTAATTGTAATCGGGCTAATCTGAACTCATTTGCTAGTGAGGAGGATGCGATTCAAATTCTTCAGAGGTGCTCTGGTTTGAAATTTTCTTCTTTGTGAAACTTAAGAGGCCCAGCAAAATATTAGAGGCTTCTAATAATAGCAAACTAAGTATTGAAATAATCCATCTCACTGCTCCAAAGCACCTTTCATACTGGTCTATCCAGGAAGCGCATTAATATTCTTTTAAAAGAGAACTAAAAGTTCTAAGAGTTGGCAAAAGTCTGAAATTGAAAAAATGGTGTGACTTTACAGAAAACGAACAAAACGTGTGTAACTATTAAGAATCTGAAGCTTTCTCTTAAATGAAAATGTCAGAGTTCAAAATTCTGTATCCTCAACATCTGCTTCAAAGTAGAAGTCAAAGCAGAATGAGTCAAAGCTGAGTCAAAGCAGAATGCACTCAGCTTGATTTCAGTCCTGGTCTTAGGGAGCAATTAAGATTCAATAAAGACTACCATAAATTTATACTATGTCATTAATATATGAGAAATCGACCTGGATAATGTTGAAAGTGTTGCTCCAATAATCTTATGATTTTAGTAGAAAAAATTTCTTCAGTGTCAAGAAGAAATTTCTGTGACTTGCAGGACACCACAGGATTGTATGTTTAGGCCTTGCCTTTCCAGGGAGATTTCCCATATCTGTTTATCAGTAGTTATTCTGGTATAATTCCTCATTTGATATAGATGTATATACACACGCATATACATATGTGTGTGTGTGTGTGTATATATATATATATATATATATATATATATGTATTTTTAATAAGAAAAAGGACATCTTTTTCTTGGACATTTAAAAATAGCATTCTTCTGGGGAATTATACCAGTATAATTACACTGAAGTTATGTTTGCGAATCAGGTACAAGCTGTCTCGATGTGGGCACTAGCAAAGCTAAGTAGTGAATTTGGTGCTTCTGGAAACTTAGCTGCAAATATTGTCGGGTTTTTTGTTTGTTTGTGTTTTGTTATACCTTTCTTTACAGCTGGATATAGCAACAGTAACTTAAAGGGAGTTAAACCTTTATTTTTTCTGCTAGCCATTCATTTTCTCTCCATTAAAATGATGCAAGAAAATAAAATGTTATTAATCCTCAGGTAAAAATTATTTTAACGATAACATCAAATGCAAGGACTTTTGCTTTCATCCTTGGAGTGCAGAAGCAACATAAAGCCTTGGTAATGTAGTGGCAACCCAGAATTATTTTAATTTACAATCTTCCTTTAATTTTCACCAATTGTCTCCTTTTTTAAATTTGTAATAGCAGTGTGGTAGATTATAAAGGTGCAGTTATCTCTGAACCGCCAGAAACAGGTAGCAACAGTTGAGGCTTTTCCCTTTCCTATGTCGTGAGTAACAAAAAACAAAACACCCCTCTCCCCCCAAAAGCTAGTTTTGGAATTAAATAATTTTTCTACTGTGGCGTGCAGCAGATAACGTACGAAGGCTGTAAATAGTAATATTTCAGTCTTGAGCACCTTTTTCCTTTGGCACAAGTTTTAGAGATGTCACTAGTCTGAAAGATGGAGGAGAAGGTTTCTTTTCCTCCAAGAACAGTTGCCAACATGACAGGGCTTTGAAATTCCAGTAGTTGTCTAAAGAGAGAACGAAAACTAGCGTTATGGGATTTTCAGTAGTCTGAAACCACGAGCCATTTTAATGCCAAACTTGTTTGTGTTTGTGGAGGGGAGGACGTATTCAGATGAATAAGTGGTTATACAAAGCTGATGTATTTAATCACCGAGGACAGATTTTGCAAGTACCGCAAGAGGTGTGGAAGAAAGGAGCATTTTCCGATGGTAAATATCAGTGACGATCAAAGTTCAGCTAAATCTGTAAAGGGTTTGCTAAGGTAAGACTGTTGCCTATCTCTGCCGTCATTTTTATGCCAATCCATATGCTGCAGCTTTGTCCAGATTTAAGCAACCTGGGTGACGGGAAGTAACTAAAAAGGCGGCTTGTGATACAGTAGAATATTTATTTTAAAGAGTTGCAGTGACTTCTGGGAGATGACTGAGAATTTCCTGTGCCGTAGCGTTGTTAGATAAACATTCCTGACTTGTTTGAGGCTTTATTTGAATGCTCTCTGTGCTTATCTATCTGCTTCTTAAGCACAGGTTACCAAAAATGCACCTAACCCTTGTAAACTTAGCAGCAGCACACAGTAAATGGGAGGGGGTAGGACTTCCGTACTGATGATAGCAAAAAAGTGTTTGCTTTCTTTTGGTTACCCCTTTCTCCTCCCAAATTAAATGGGAAAAGCTTCCTAGAAAACCAGAAGAAGTTGTTGCACAGCTGAAGAGTTGCGAATGAGCAGGATTCTCTACTGCCACAACCTCCCACTATTCTATCAAACAGATGCAAGAACAAAATACTTAGTGTGTTATGTTTTGCTTGTGAGCAGGCATCTCAAGGAAGTAGAAGCAATACTTGGTGACTCTTTGCTTACTAGAAGATAAAAATTGACTCTTGTTTTTTAAAGAATTTTTATTCGTAGGACATGACTCCAAAATCACCATTTTAAGCAAACATTTATGACACTTGCAACTTTGGAGACTTGAATGAAATCTGTAGTGCACTGAGTCTTGAAGCAATATATATGGCATCTCTTTAAAAACCCTTACAATTTGTTACAGAAAATTGATTTATTTTGAAGCTCTCACAGCCTCTGTGGATCTTCGTAATTCTGCTCTTCTGTAATCTGGAACATCGCTTTTCTAAGCAGCAGCTTTTCATATTCTTGAAATTTTGCTGGACTTGTAGCAGGTTGTTTTTCAAAATTAAAGTCATCTACTACCATTACAAAATCAGTTTGCCATTTTGCAGTCAAAAAGCCATTTATTTTTTCCCTTATTCTCCTTTTTTTTTTTTATTTTTTTAAGGAAATGTGTATGTTTGTGAAAAGTGGACAGAAAAATGATTGGTTCTTGCAGTGCATATTCATCTATTGACTCTCGACTTACAGGATTTAATTTTAATTCCCATGCAAGAACTTGCTGAGCACAGAAAGTGAAGACACGAACCAAACTTTCTTTGGCTATTCTAACCTCCAAGTTAGCAAACTTGTGGTTTGGTTTTGGCTTTCAAAAATGGAAATTCATAATTTGCTACTTGCAGATCTCTGTTTACTCTCAGCAGTGCTGTTATATGGATTAGGAGTTGCATACATCTCTTGAACATAATTTAAAATCTGAATTTTAAGTTTGTTTTGAGGATGGGAATGTAAAATATACATTGTACAGTAAGATGTTCAAGCAAAAAAAGGCTAGTTTAAAACCACATTGTATAAACATCTGCTGGAAGACTTCTTACCCTGACTCTTGTTGTTCATCTGTGTATAGCTAATTATTACTAAATAAAGGATTTATCTTTGTGAATAGACATGGGTGTCCTGTTAAAATGACTCCTTCAGCTTTGCAGCAATTTCCAGGGGAAACAGATATTTTGTCAGTCACTCGTATGGAATAAGAATAGCGATGATTTTAATAACAGCTATGGGAGTATGGCTCTTCCACCCAGAAAGGGAAGCTTTGAATTGGCTTTTTTAGTAGAAGTAATTGTTTGCAGTGCTTGGTAATGACAGTGAAGCTGATAGCAAATTATAGGGCTGTGGGTTAGCGTTAGGCAACCAAACTTCAGATGATCAATCAGAGAAAGGTAAGTTCATACAGTACACCCAAATTCTGTTCCTCCTCGGCTTTTTATATGCCCTTAATTTTCAACGTATCAAGCTCCAAAAACATGTGAAGAGCACTCACATTAGATGCATTGTGCTGATGAGAATGAAAATTCTTGTAAAAAGCTTGACTGTTACTTATTTTAAAATACTAGGTCATATCTTTATGAATGTAGATTATTATACATTCATATCTCTATGAATGTAGAATGTAGACTGCTCATCACTGAACTTGTGAACAGCAGAAGCAGAGCTGTTTTAAGAATTTGCCTGAGCCCTGCTCTTGACCTGACACTGTCTAATTACTGATTGGAATTTTTTTTTTTTTTGTGCCGCTATAATGCTAGTTTTTCATTATCAAATGAGAAAGCAGGAAATAGTTTTTATTTAGCGACAGCGAATTTTGATAGTGCACTTACACTATATTGATCTGAGCTGCAATAGTCCGTGGTCATGCTGTCGCTCTGTTTCAGAGCAGTTGTTGCTGAGCCCTGCGTGGTCTTGGGAAGCGCTCCGTTGTGTCTGTGAGATCTTGGAGCAGATTGGATTTTTTTTGTTTGTGTGTTTGTTGTTCCCCTCGTATGATTAGCGGAACTTCCAGCTGTTCTTTCTAAATGTTCATTTACTATATCTTTAAATCTTTTAATGATACTGTGCAGGGATATTCCATAAATGTTGACTGACAAAAAAATACCCTCATTAATTTTTGAGGGGAAAGAGCTATAATGGGAGTGTGAGGTTTTTTTCTCCATGTATACATATAACTTCTATTAATGCTAATTTCAGTTGCATGTGTGCATCAAGGAAAACAGTAATTACAAATCCAGTATTTTATAATCATCACATAAATTAGGAATCATTCTGAGGTTACTGTGTTCACTTAACAGCCCATCTGTGTTCAAACAATAGTTGCAGAAGTGACAATTTAGTATTCTATCGATTATCTATTGTTTCCCGGTGAGGAATTTTCCGTTACATTTTGGTCAGTGGAGCATCTAAACACTCCTTCCTACCTTCAGTCCTGACCTCTGCTGGAAATTATAGCTTTGGTCTGCACGCAGGATAAGAGCTTTGGCAACTGGATGTTTTCTTAACTGCATGCTGATGAACTTGTCATGTTTGTCAGGCGCTAGGGGAAAAAGTTGCAAAGGGATTTGGCGGTACTGTGATGTATAGTTGTCATTGATGAAATGGTGATGGAGGCAAACTGTAGATATCTGAGCATCCTGTAGAGCTGAATTTTTCTAGATTTTGGGATAGTTCTTGACTGTCGTCAGTGTGTACATCTGTTCTTGCTTCCTTTTTAAGGAAATCCTCAAATGTTAGTCCCTGAAAAATATTTTTTTTAATTCCTGTTAGGTAACTTTTGATCAGCTTCTGCTGAACTCGGGGAAAGGACCTGAGCTTTATACTGCCTGGCCTCCCAAGGAGGCTGCCAGAGTCCATCCGCGTTTTGTCTGCTAGGCCTGTTGAGCGTTGCCCGAATGCCTGGGGGCTGGGGGAAGTATGGCTATATGTTGTCCTGGGGATGCTTAAGGAAAGAGCCAAAGAAACTGGTGTAAACCATCAGTCACAAAGTGCTGGGCGAAACAGAAATTTGGTCCGTCCCGTCATGATCCTTTTTACCTAGTGTTATTGTTTATACCAGCAAGCAAGGAGACTGCTGCGTGCAAGGCTAATCATAGCTTCCTAAACAGACTTTAAGGCAAGTCCCATGAGAATAAATAATGACTAACTTTAAGTGACTGGGTGCTAGTGAAAGTGGGGCTGATGGAATATGGTTGGTCTGGGTAATTGAACCTGTGAATTCATAGAGCTGCTCTGCAAGCTTCCCACGGGTGACAGTTGCAATGTAATCTTGACCTTACCTACCTTAGAGTTTTATTCCAGCGTCTCTTTCTCAGATGAGAAGTGCCAATTGTGCCAGGTGGCACAGCGTATTTATTATTTGAAAAAAAAGAGGAAAAATTCATTTTTACTTGTGACTTAGGGCAGAATTTAAAATAGCATCCCCAAAGTTGAAAGACTAACGTGACATCTCAGCTCCCCACGCGTTTCTTGTTTTCAATGCTTTGTAGCCCTTTATAAAATTGTCAAGTAAAGCATTTATGTTACATAAAATGTGTCTTGTAAAGCTATCAACTTTATCGGAGGGAGGGGAGGGGGGAAAGGAGAGAAATTTTCCTTCCATTATGGAGATGAAGAAACAGGCTTGAACACTATATATCGGCTTGTGTTGTGTCCTCTCAATGTGCTGTAAAGTGCTCCACAAATGAAATCTGAGGATTTTAGAAGCCTTGTACAAACACCAATAAATATTTTGAAAAGTGAAGTGTGAAAAGAGGAAAACTTTTCATTTTAAGCTTGTTACAGAAAATGGAACGTGAGGGTCAGGCTGGCCCATAATCTGGGACGAAGGCTTCAAATACAGTTGGTGCACAAATTACGAAATGGGCTATGCAACTTTTAAAAAAGGGAAATACATGTTAGTGTATTTTCACACAATGGTGTAAGAATTTTTATTTTTTCAGAGACTCGAAAAAGTTACTGGCTTTTGGAGAACACACACAGGAGAAGATTGAACTTGCTTACAACGAAAAGCAGGGAAAGCTTTCTGGTAAAATGAGCGTTTGCAGAATTTGTGAAAGGTAATGAGTGTCATGGCTTGGTGATGCTGTTAATTGTTAGGTGATTCAAGAAAGCAAAGGTATTTGGCAGGATACGAGGGAGGGGGAAGAGCACAAGGTAAAACTATTTTAGGCTGGAGCTTTCTTCTACCCTGTGCAAACTGCATGGTTTCTTAAGAAGCCCGCGTTGGGGATTGTGCTGGTACTGGGATTTGGGTGTTCGGACCTAGGATTGTAAGATCTCACCTGCACCAGGTCGAGTTTTATGACCAACCTCTGGTCTCTGCTGGAAGGGAGTTCTAAGTAAGGGCTTATTAAAATATTAGCAAGTTAAGCCAAACAATTAAAATGCAAAGTAGTAATATGCTATTACTTACATGGGGAAGCTGCCTTATGAAATAGATGGATGTCTGTCTATATGGCCGGCTCTCCCACTGGCCGCATAGTCGGCGTCACAAATATCTGTAGCATTAACAGAGGAAAATTTTGGCAGACCTGGACTCTTTAATTGCTCAATCCAGACTTGTATGCTTGCATAAAGTAGAAAGGGCATGTATATATCTGAGAATTGTTTAGAGTGGAGACTGGGAGGAATTTGAAAAAATTAGTAACCTGAAAAAATTGTATCACGGAACACCTGAAGTTTATTTTTGAGAGTGTGGAGAGAATCGATTCATGTTCAGTTGTGTGTGATGTGCGTGCACCACAGAATGGCTATAGTGAATATTCCTGAATATGTCACTTGCCTGAGCAAACATTGCTTCCTAAGTTTCCAGGGCAAAAATAGATTAATGACCCTAAGCTGTACAGTAACTTTTAAAAATGTTTAAAAGTATTTAAATATAAGCAGTAGAGGAAGAGAAATTCAGAGAAGTGATATAGGGGGGAGGGTAGAGAAGTTTCAAAAAAAAAAAAAAAAAAAAAAAAAGATTTTTCTAAATTCAGTCCCTCAAATGCAACGGAGAGGTGCTACTTATGTTTGCTATCTCCAAAGTACGGTCAGAGTTTTGCTGTATTCTTAATCTTGAATCTTACAACTTTTAATTGAACAAAGAAGAATTGCCTGTACTTGGGCATGATAATCTTGGCCTCGTGTAACAGTGGCTGCTTCCTGGGGTTTTCCTTGCAGCAGTTGCGTGCATTTCTCTTTAAACATTACCTTACTCACTCTGTTGCCTCTTCTTCCTCGCTTGTCCCCATACCAGGGCTGTAATTCTCCTATAATTCTTCTGTAATTCTCCATGAAAGATTTGCTGTCTGCAAACTTGAGGAAGCACTGCCAGCTTCTCTCTCAGGACTATTTCCCCCCCACCCCCTTGCGTGCTATGGAACAGTGCTGTCTTTCAAAGGACTTTGTTGTCAGGCGACCTCAAGAGGGATGGGACACAGCACAATGAAGGCTCTTGTGCCAGGTTTGTACCTTTCATGTAGCAGCTGTCTTGTGGGGACAGGTTTGCTTTATGAAATGCTGCTCAGTGAGCTCTGCCATAGCATCTGCTTTTTCCGCTTTGGGCAGGTAAGTAGCCTGAAATACGAGGCAGCTAATAACAGCAGCCTACTCAGTGCTGTCTTTTGTCCACTGTTTTATGTATTATTTGGGCTGTACATGCACCTAATTCTCAATAGAGTCTCTGTATGTGATCGTGTTACGTAGTAGTGCTTCCAGAATGGCCAGAGATAGTCTTGCAGAAAGTGATACGTGCACACAATTCATGGAGTGTGAGAAGAATAATTTTGAATGTTACATCCACTGACAATCAGTGTTTGCTAGAACCCTGTGTCTCTGCTTAGTGTTGCCGCAAAGAGCGTATCGTTCTGTTCAAACGT
The DNA here is from genome assembly GCF_040807025.1 of Struthio camelus. Classification (NCBI taxonomy): domain Eukaryota; kingdom Metazoa; phylum Chordata; class Aves; order Struthioniformes; family Struthionidae; genus Struthio; species Struthio camelus. The sequence goes on along the minus strand of NC_090952.1, from coordinate 7,490,728 downwards.
GTGCTTCAGTGCTGCATCTTGGATATATCCATCCGTATGTCCATTCATGCATACATGGAGTCGTCTGAATTCAGTCCCATTAGCCTTTCATATCGATCATCTGGAATTTTTGATGTTGGAAATCTTCAGCTGACCACGGAAACCTTCCTCCACCAAATGTGGAACTCTATATCCTGCTGAGTCTCAGCAAAGGGAAGATTTAGCTGTGTTTAAACAAGAGGTTTCCTATACCTGCCAACAAGACGCATGACTTTAGGATGAGGTTTATCAAAGCGCTTGTGGTTGCCTAAACTGAGCTCCCAGTAAAACCAGTGGTTGGAATCGCCATCTGGTATGAGATTCTCAAGTCACAAAATGTTTTGTACCAAAAAAGTGGCTGTAGATTTCTTGAAGATCTCTAAGGCTCCCTTTGTGCATTTCATGTCATGGGTTGGTGCATTAGTTACCATAACGCCATCAGACTTAGCTGGAGAGTGCCGTGACGCAACAGCTCTGAGACACAATCTTGACAGTATTTATCTACACAAAAGCCTGTGATGTGTGCTTTGTGTAGAATGCACAGCAGAGTGGTATGTTTAAACGTTTTGCTGTCTTGTAGGAGATGAGCTGTATGTAATTCACATGCAAGTAATGTACTCAGTCTCTAACTCATACAGATAAAACCTTGATGCTACACCATCAAGTTACGTGTGCGTATGTACGTACTAAATATAAACACAGACTACAGTTAATCAAAGGAGGAAGAGGAAACAACTGGAGGTGGACTACAATTTTGAAAAAATTGCCTGATATAAATAGCATAGAAATATTTTTACAGCAAGTTGAATGCATGTAACACCTGTGAAAACAATGAGGAAATACGGAAAAGAACTTGGTCAGCTCTACAAGTTGGCAAACACAGTGCTTTCTGATGAGCTGTATTCTGTGGGTTTTGTTTTGTTTTTAAATTAAGGGCCAAAATTTTCTAGCTGTGATATGGCCTACTAGAAAGTAGTTGAGTTCTAGTAAGTAAATGTCCAAGTGATCCTAATAGGTGTCTAAAGACTCAAATCCTTCAAATGGTTATGTTGTTAAGTCTCCGTATCAAAGTCTGAGTGGAAATTCATTCTTGAAATACAAGCTGATCTCTAATGGCAGTCTCTCCGACTTGGACCAAAGCTTGCTTTACTGACACTTGAGCGGTCCTATACTGATCCTGTTCTAACCAGAAAACTGCACAGGCCTTAAATTCTACTGAATATCTCTCTCAAGTAGTTTGCTCAAAAGAATGCTAAGCTGTTCTACTAAATCTACAAACTGTGGCTGTTTGACAACTGAGTTTACAGTCTGACAGCTCACGCCATCAGTTGGAACATGATGAGCAGAAAAAGGGGACTGCACTGCTTGCTGGTAACTTAAATGAGTCTTATAATAACAATCAACTGGAAAACGTTGGGAAGAAGTGACGATCTGGAGACTGTTTATGAAATATCTGTTAAGTACATTTGTTTTTCCTGTCATCTGCAGTGAGATGAAAGTGGTATGTCGTGGAAATGGAATAGTTGATTCCCAAAGCAGGAACCAAAAGAGCTCCTCAAAGACCCCTGTTGACGTTCAAGTCAATTTTTATATGAATGACCGCAACACGTTTTTAATGCTTGAGACAGATTAAAAAGAAGTTACTCAGCTGATTGTTTTTCTCTGACAGCAGGAAATAATTAAGTGAATATACCTAACCTATAAACTTAGCAGAGGGCAGGAAAGGAGGTGATGGGAACCTCATACAGTCCTTCCTGTAGAGTGCTTTGACATGAGCAGTGCTGTCTCCATGGGAATTGAACCACGGACTAATGGCTTTATGGTTCAGAACAACTCAATGGCAATTTAAAATGAAATGGGCAGAACTAGAAGAGATGTAAGCTCACAAGTGCATGTACGTCATCTAAGTATAGGAGGGCTTGAATTTGCAAGTTGCATCAGTGTGACCAGTCAAGGAGAAGTGCTATGTCTTTCTACCAAAAAAGAAAAAAAAAAAATTCAAAGATTCCTACATTTATTGTGACTGCAGTATACCGTTCCTGGCAGTTTCCTAGGTAGGAAGAAAGTTTCCTCTGATTTATTTTGTGGGCAGCACAAATCTGTTTTAATACACACTTGTCCTCAAGTCCTTATTACTGAACCTGCTTTAAGACCTGTTAGAATGGCTGCACAGAAACTGCAAAAAACATTGTTTTACCTAGTAGTGGCAATGTAGCCAATTAAATTCAGCCAGTGAGCATCTCTAAAATAGGTGCAAAAAAAAAAAACAAACAAAAAAAAACATGGCCGTAGAAAAAAATTGACTTGCTGGTGGTGAGCAAACAGCAAGGTATTCCTAACAGTACAGGATAATCACCAAGATAGGGCAACCAGTCTTAGAGTCACTGATTATACAAGAAAGGTGGGCAACAGCTATGAGTATGATAGTAAGTACGTGAAGGGAAGCTCTTGGCACAGTCTAAGCCACCTATTGCTCTTGGGCCAGATGTTTATCTACCACAGCTGAAGAGCTGTGATCAGCCTGGCTGTGGTTGACTAACATGTTTGTTTACTTACTGACTAGCTATCCATAAACAGAGGAAATGAACTAATTTTTTAGAAAACAACCTGCATAGGTGATGAAACGTCTCATGTAACTTGTTACCATTTGCAAGAGCTTTGCTAGGAGCTTGTGGTTCTTTCCAAGAGCTGCCTACCTTCTGGCCAGCCTTGGGTCAGACTGGGACAAAGCATCCTGGATCCTATTGATGAGTCACCGTGAAGCTGCTCCCCACTGCAAATTGAAAACTGACCTTTGTGGATCCATCTGCAGTATATGGCACTGTTTGATGTTGTGCTCTGTTTCTGAAAGCATCAAACACAGTACAATATGAAGCAATGATATACCTACTGGCAGCTATGCAACTTCCATGTGCATCTACTTGGGCAAGACAAACGACCTTATGTACTAGGGAGAGGCTCCCACAAGGCCCATCTTGCTGTGCGGGTGCTTTAATATGAGTAATATGTCACTAGTCCAGTTATGGAAACCTGATTGTACGGCTGAACTCAAGGCTACTCTTCAAAGGAGAACTTCCACCAAAGTGAAATGCATTTTCATAGATGTTTTGGGGCGGTCAGGGAAGAGAGAAATTACTGTAGATCATGCTGACTCTAGCAGTTCCTTCAAGAAGTGAATCCTAGACATCTCTGTATTTTTCCTGTGCAACTACCAAACAAAAAACAAGTCAGCGGCCACCTTCTGTGGTGTTTGACTGCTCCGCGAGGATTAGCTGAAACACCTTGGAGGGGTTCTAGAGTGGAGTCCAACGTGCTGCCAAGATACAGGAGTAACATAATCCACAAACCAGGTAGGACTAGCTAGGGAAAAGCTTGATGTGAGCAAGGTGTGGTTACCTCGACCCTTGTCTCTTCATCAGCTGAAGACTGCATGTTGTACAACTAGGAAGCGCGTACATGAATCTTCAACGTGACTGAACCTTTCCGTGAGAGTTGTCTCAAGTGCAACATCAACATCCACAGTCAAGCTCTCCAGTCATACGTGATTCACCACTGTCTTTCTGAAAAGAAGCAGGAACAGTGTAAGAAAATGATCACACAATTCACAATGTATGTTTTCCCTATCAGAAAGATCTTCAAACCTCCCAAATGTCCTGTTAAGAGTTCACTCTAATTTAGAGTGAATTAATCTTAAGAAAGATTAGTGTCCCTGGATCTCAAAATCTTGGGACTCTCATCAGAAAAGATTGTAAAATAGGAAAAATAGGTTGGAAATTAAGAGCTGGCCTTAAATCCTGCAGATCAGTTGCCTGGCTCTCTCCTGCCATATGAGGTTAGGTTACTTCACACAGGCAGTGCAATTATCTGCTATACCAATGGAAAATGAAATTGCAACTGTGTGTGTGATTGTCCAAGACACCCAAACTATAGGCTGTGCAGCAGAACTGCTGCCTTCTTTGGAAGAACAACTTGCTTTATTCTCTGTGGAAACAATAGATTTGAAGACATTAATCTTTTTAAATGTGGCCTTTCAAGGTGTCCTGTGAAAGATGATGATCTACTAAGTGTTTACACTGGTTTCTGTAGCTTTCAGTCTAGCAGACAGAGAAATCTCATCACCTGAGACCTCCTAGGGCTTTAGTGTGAAGCTAAAAGTTCAGACTGAATTTAAACAGAGACCACGCTGACAGCGTATATAGAGCTTAAATACAGGTTATGTGATGTGCTGGAGAATGAATAGTCCTGTGCTGTTAGGATGGACGAATAACTGAATAAGTCTTTTTTCCCTTGTTAACTATTCTTATTCAAATTAGGTGCAAGATGGAAAAAAGTAAGCATACCAGCGCTACGTTCCCCAAAGGGAGTGTAAAGGTTACGGTGGACATGGAGGAGGACCTTTCCCGTTGCCATCCCGGGCAGATTAACAACATACCTGTCAGTCTCCCTTCCTGAAGGTAAAAGAGTTCCCTGAGAGACTATGAATTACACACACGTACACACAAAATGCTTTGGTTGTAATGTCTCACCATAAATTTGCTCTTTAATTTTAGTCTTTATTTTAGGGAAGCTGCTGAGGGATGCAGGCAGTGCATTTAATCTCTACCTACTGTCCCATTTCTTTTGGTTTTCAAAAGTAAACATTTGGTCTGAAGAAAGAAGCTAAATTGATTTGCACAGGTATAGAGCTTTCCTCTTATTAGTATTAAAATCAGTTGGGGACCATTACTGAACTACACTTTAAAAATCATCCTTGGTTGGATTGGAAAGCATTTATTCTATTAGGAGGCTATAAAAAAAAATCATTAAAATAAATAAATAAATAATAAATAAATAAATAAATGTCATGTAGAAATGCTGAAACTAAGTGGAACGCTTCCAGAAAAATCAAGCGTTATTATGATTTTTTTTTAAATGTGTGTAAAATAATCCTGTCTTCCAAAAAGATACTAAAAGTTGTTTGGATAGAGTTGGCATCTGCCACAGTAGAGTCACACATAAGATAACATGATTGACCATTTTTGGCATACGATGGTCTAAATTGGCTCATCTATTGGCTGTCAGTCTCTTCTGAATTAAATCCAGCTCTTTGTAGGCACGTTTCCATCTGGTTAAGTTTAGGACTCAAGCTGTTTATATATTAAAAAAAAGAGGGAAAAAAAGTATTTTGTACCAATAGCAGTCTCTAGAAAAAGGTTTGTGCTTATGTTCCTAATGCATTTTAAATTATTTGGTTTCCTTTACTGGGCAGATTAACCTTCCAAGTAGTGAAAAATATGTGTGCGTGTATTAGGTCAAGACCTTTGAAACAAACAAACAAAATTGAAAGGAAATCTATATTTTACAGATATATATGTATATATATAGATGTATATATACGTGTGCATGCATGTATATCTAATTCTATAATATGCTTTCTTCTTAACTGGAAAATCAGATTTTAAGTCTGCTAATATTTTAACTGTGTGCATTAGGAAAGTAGGATTAATACATGCTGTTATATTCTCATTGAGTCTTTCTATGATTGGCCTTGCATTATTTTTATTCTGAATATTAGCCATCTGGCACTGGGCTGCAGTATTTAGTGCCACAAATAATAATGAAAAATATGGTAATATCTCATGATACTTTAATGTAAAAATATAAGACAGAGGGTATAAAGCTTTGGGCTTATAATCTTAAAGCTGCCAAACCATGTTGTTCCCTCTGCCCTTGTTTTCCATAAATGATTCTTTGATTGGAGACAGTAGCAGTAATATGAAACTCATTGGTTAATGCACATCAATGAAGCTGCATTTCCTGTAGTTAATGAACTACAATACTGGGGAAAAAAAAAAAAAGGTAGGAGAACACCAAGATTTGTTCCGTTCTCTTCAGTTAGATGTGGGCACATCCAAGACGTGAGAGAAAAAGGTGTTCTTTGTCTACAGATATGCTGGAGAGGACTCGATCTTTTGCTCATCAGTGAAGCCCTATATTAAACACTTGAACCTCAAATAGAAAAGCCTTTTCCTCCTGTCTCCCTGCATTAAAATATGATGACCAGGCTGCTGCATATTCAGCAAAATGGTTGCTCTCACTGTAATCAAATTGCATAACTGGGGGGAGAGGGGACTAAATGAGGTGAGAACTAAATTTTAGCGATTTTTCTAGGCTGACGGAAAGGTGAATTGCCAGCTAACTTGTAGAACTTACTGAATTTTCTATGTTTCAGGAAAACAACTTAAAGATTTTTAGGTTCCAAGGAAACGATTTTTTTCATGAACATTCGTTTTAGAGAATACTTGTGCTGGAAAGATATTTACCTTTATGTATTTCTCCAAGGTTGGATTTATTTTCATAGACTGGTCTTGCCATCCTGTTTGCTGCTTTGGCCAACGTGACCATGTTAGGTTGTTGCCATGTCTGCATTAAAAACAACCATTTTCATCTGCTGTGCTATCAGTAACCTCTCTTCACTACTTGGTGCATCCTTCACACTGGAATCAAGAGTGTAAAGTGTAAGGTGTCTCTAGGCCCCAGGTGCTTAATATTTCCTAAAGAAATCAAATTGTCTATTAGAACGTTACAAGTAGTAACTCTATCAGAAATAAACAGGACTTAACTTTCTTCTGTTTCCATGCAGCCCACCCCAGAGACAACAGCATAACATGAAAGATGACAGTGCTAAAAGAAATCAGTGTTAGTTAAGAGTCTTCAGCAGTTCCTTCAACTCTGCCAGGCTCGTCCAGGATCTCTAGATGTCTGGCAGCTTGGCCAAAGCAATCACTAGGTTTGGACTATGGGAGATCCAGAAACATCTACGGTATATCTGCAGATCGTTAGTCTAGCGCACGTAGCGGAGGAGCCCAACATAATCCGGGTCTCTAGATTTACTGCCTGCAAGTAGATCAAATCTGTAACAAATCCACAGCATGTCTCATACTTTCCAGATGTGTGCTGGCTTAAGGATCAGTGCATGAGCAGTAAATTCAGCGTGCACAGGATGTACCCATGGTGAAATTTTAGACAGAAACATGGGAGCCTTAAGTCAAATGAGTCAATACCATTTACCTATGACATGTTGTATTCATCGGTGGTTGTGTCCCCTGAGGGGCTGAAGGACATGTGGGTGCAAAGAGACTCTGGGACCCTGTTGATGATGTGCAATGGGGAGTTTCAACTTGGTGGCTATCAAAATGCTAAGCTACTCAACAGCCCCTGCTGCTGCACTTGGTCCTGCTCTCTCAGAAGCTGGTGTTCAGCGTATTAATTCCTGTTTCCTTCACCTTGACTTTCTCCTCTTATATATCCTGATCCTTCTGCCTTCTCCAGGTTTTGTTCTAACCTGTGCTCTGGCTCACTGTAAATACACCAGGACATTCTTAAGTCTTTTTTCTTTTTCCTTTTTTCCTGCTAATACAGCAGCCTCGCCTAAAGTGGCCAAGGTTGTTAGCCCTGCCAAGGAAATGAAAGAACACAGAACCTTCTGTCCACAGAGCATTCATCTTGGCCAGGGCACAAATGTATGCTTTTATTTCCTCCTATTCAGAAGCCACCAATAATCAGGTGTTTGGCCATGGAAGCATGGTAAGAGAAATGTACAATTTAAGCAGATTTTGAAAGTTTTACAACTTAACGTTGAACTATCAGGAGGATGATGGGGGGAGGGGAAATAGAGGAATAGGTATAAACTAATTTGGGGGATTAGAGCCTATTAGCAGCACAGTTTTAATGTTGTGCTGGGCCATGGGAGCCTCAGAGGGTATTAATCTACTGGAACTTTCTGATTAGAGTAAGAGAGGTTGTTTTTAGCCTCACGATGGAGTTCTTTCTTGCTGTAGCAAGAGAGGGTTGGTTTTTTTTGGATGGAGGGGGTTGACCAGTCGAGCAAAGAGCGTACCAAGGAACGGAGAAGGCTGGAAAACTAACCTGGACCCTCCTTGCCTTCCTCCCAGACATAGCTGTCAGGCATGTCAGAGATTTGTCTTGCCCAGAAAGGTCAGCAATGGCCTTGAGGTTTCTCCTGTCTGAGCGTTTCCGAAATGTCACCAGTCAGGATGAGGAGGATGTATGGACTGTGTAGCAGCAGCAGCGTTTCTCCAGCTCCTCTTAGACAGAACACTAGGAAAGGTGCACAGAGAGACCCAAGAGTGCTGAGGGAGTCTTTCTTTCTGCAACCACTGGAGTTTATAATGAAACACTATTGAGGGTAGCATTTCAATGGCTGTGTTGATAAAGCTCTGAGGCTTGCCAGGTGTGACAGTAAAGCAGAAGTTTAGTATTTGGCAGTTCATAATCCCAGCTTTGTTTCTTCTTCAGTAATTTCTTCAGCCTCAGTAAGAATGAGTCACTGTTGGCAGGCTCAGAATTATTTCTTGCAGCAGACAATCGGTTTTGAATCACACACCAGGAACTGGGAAAGGAGGAGACAGGATGACTTCCTCATCTGCCTCAATCACAACCACCCCACTGCACGGAGTATCTCCCATTCCAGTAACTTTTTTACTCTAATGCTATAAAAATTGTCATTCACGATGTGATTTCTACATATGACACTGTTCTCTTTTCATCAGGCTGTTTCCTGACTCCATCCCTAATTTAGATTATCACTTGAGGAAACAGACCTCCAAAGTGACTTGTTTTCCAGTGCATGAGGCAATACTGTCACCTGTCACATGTAGTAGACACGTACAGAGGGCCATGAGGTGGTTGGGGCTGTGTTACGCAGCAGGACTAGGTTAGGTGCCCACAACTTTCTGGCCTCTCTTCTGCTCTGTTAACCTCCTTCCCCCTCCATATTTCCCCCCTGTTCTTCCAAATCCAGCTCTGTCAGTGTGTGGGTCGTGCATGGGAGAGAAGCTGTGGCTCTGTTGTGTAAATGCATGAAATATAGTCCTGCCTTTGGTAACAGCACAGAGGAAAGATTGGTTGGATGGGTATCTCAGCGACTGACACGTTTGCGGTTTGTTGTCTGGCCTGCCAGGTCGAGCGACCTGCTCAGGAGCTTCGGTCTAACCCTGCCATCCGTCCTGGCGTCTGTTCCAACTTTTTTGCTCCTGGGACTTCCTTTAACACTTATGCCACCCCTGTCTCCATCTGACAGTGGTCTAAATGACATCCTCCTTGTTCAGAAGTTGGTCCTGAAAGTCTAATTGAGCGTAGGAAGAATCCTCTCCAGCCCTTTGCAGTAGGGTGAGATAGACAGGAGATGCCAACTGTTGTCCTGTTGGCCTTTTGCTCTGGGTTTTTTAAGTTTGTAATGTCTGGGCAACCCTTTGAACCATAGATTGCCATGGTTCCTGGGCTTACCCAAGAGTGCGGCGTTTGAGAAGTTCTTCCAAAATCACACCTGTGTTGTACTTGTGCTACAGGCAAACCAGAATCCTGCTGTGATCCTCTGGCTAACCCTCTACTATGGTTTAGCTGAGGGGCTGCGTATTGCAGAAATGATTCAGGCCGTGCAAAATGAAGGATTTACCCCTAATTTGGTATGCCTCGATGAGGTTCCTGTGCATTAGGAAACAAGGCAGAAAGAATGATCTGGAAATAGGTTACTTTGGAAATTGGAAATTACCACGGCATTGGCCCATTATTGTACTCCAGGTTCCGCTATTTTCGACTCTAACTCCTGCTTCCTAGACAGACAAGCAAGCCTAGGCTCAAAGCATGTATATGTCTGGACATAGGGACTTTGTGAGAAGACAGCTGGGAGGATGGGACAGATGTAAATGTCTGATCTGCTCTGTCTTCCAGGTTGTAGTGACTGATTACGATGCACGTTGCAGCTACGCTGTATTGGGAAGGTCAGGAGAGCAATGAGTGTGGGCGGGAGGGCAAAGCGAGGCAGTGGATGGCATCACAATCTCTCCTCGCTCAGGGTTTTGTTGATCTCTTCCTGCCAAAAGGAGTTTTCTTAGAACCTTGTTCTCACACCTGCGAATCTTTTATTTGACAGTCTGGAAAATTAATACCCAGCCAAGGCGGGTAGCTGCACTTCCATCAAGTCACTGCACTTTCTACATCTGTTTGTGGCAGTACATAAAAATCACAGTCCACAGACTGTTAGTTTTTAAGATTGCCCAAGATGTACGGAATTTTATGCTGCTGATCGGTTAATATTATCGTAGCTTTGTAAATGAAGTGCCTTAAATGAGTAGCATGTGGAAAAGTGAAACTCAAGACGTTTTCCTTGTAGCTGTGATACAACGTAATCTTTGAGCCTTATGTCTGTGTTCTTTCTAAAAGAAGGCATTTAAATAAATGCCTGAGTTGTCTTCTAACTGGGATCCAGGTGCAATGTTTATTTAATAGAATGTATCTTTTCATCTCCAGGAAGGCTCTCCCCACACTTACGTCTAATCTCCTCTAGGTGATTATACACCTACAGCTGATGGCTGTAGTTGCCAGCCTCCCTGCGTACACAACCACTGCTGTCTCCTTTCTAAAGGCATCAGGAGGCGTTCAGTAGGTCTGACAAATTTGGTGCCAGTGCCCCAGTGCTTCTAGGCACGCACTTCGCCTTTGCTGTGGGGCGCAGGGCTGAAGCGCGCTCCGTGCTTTTGCAGCAAGGCTTAGCAGAGGAGCTGCCAGATTTGCTTGTCTCTCTTTGGTAGTGCTTTTGAAAGTAATAGCTCCTATGTGAGCATGCTGCAGGGAGGAAATGAGGGGATCTGCACTGGGCAGGAATGACTGTGGGTGAAAACACCCCTGAGTTTGTGGAATTTTGAAATGAGTGACCAAACTAATGAGCACATCCAAATATACATTCACTTTAGTGAGCTCTGCCAAATGCGCTGTCACAGTCTCATCTGACCCTCATTAATTACTCATTTATATTACTTTAATTTTCTTGTCATGGAAATAAAATGGGGGGGGTGAAACCAAGTGGTTTAGGGAACTAAAATACGCAAATTCCACAGGAACTTTGATGATGATGATGATGGAGACAAAAACCGTAACTGAGGAGAGGACTGGGAGCTGCCATTGCTATGACAGTGACTTGCTCTGTGGCCTTAGTCAAATCACTTAATGCCTGGCTCTGTTTCTACATCAGGACGTAGTACTTCAAGCAGTGGGAATGAATCAGTTTTATATAAATGCAACATATGGCACATCCTGGGTACCACCAATAACAAAGAACAAGTGATATTTGCTTATTTTGTAAGAGTACTGGAAGCTAAATGATACGCAAAGCATTCTGAATTCAGGTACCATTATAGATATTGCTATACATGATTCCCATTTTACTACTGCATATGCACATAGGCATATCGGGCCCTGGCTTTGGATGCGACGAGAGCAAGGACTAAAGTGTTTGATATTTTAAAACCTCTGTCACAGTATTACCTAATTAATTTTTTAGACTGCTTGTGTTTGTGTCATGCAGCATGGAAAAGGAGAGGAGTGTGTTGTGTAAATGAGAAGTGGTAACTTTAAAATAGGAACCTTCAGGAAGCAAGGAACTGCATTAAATATCATAGCAAACTTAATTAAACCGAAAGGATAACATTCATGTTGCTTTTCTTTAATTGCGGTTAAAATCCTTGTTTCTGGCTCTATTTTTTATTTACTAAGCCATTCTGTTGATTCAGAAGTTGTAATAACAAAACTTTCCTCCAGTCCCCAGTGCAATAATTACTGGATATGGTGCACGTGCAAAGTTAGCAGCGCTGCCGACGTCGCGCAGCGATAGTGCTGTAATACTCGAGCTCTTTTGGGGCTCTGGCGAGAACGGATGTATTTTATAACTCACGTGCCATGCAGACGTCGATGGCTTCGTGCGTCCTCAGTTTCTCTCCCCTTGGGAAGCGCCTCCCATGCCGCAAAAGGCATCGTCTCGCGGCTCCCTGCCTTCCCCCCTTCAGCCCCTGGGCTTCCTTCTGCTGAGCTGCACCTCGGTTGGCAACTGCGGCGGAGTTTGGGGAGCGCGTGTGGAGCGAGCGCTCGGCCCGGCCCGGCCCGGCCCAGCTGCCTGTGAACGGGAAGGACGAGGGGTGGCATGGCCGAGGGCTGGCGTCTCCAGATTAACGCTCAGCGCTCTTGAAATCAGAAGTCTCCCAAGGGCAAGGTGAAGGCGGACCAGAGGAACCCTTCAATATGAAAACAAGTCTAGAAAGCGGACGGGGCTGGCGGCCCCCGGCCCGCTGCGGCCTGGCCCGGCGGCGGCAGCAGGCTCGTCCCGGCTTTCTCCCCGCGCCGCAGTAACGGTACCACCGGTTTGCCGCTCCTGATCCCCCTCCCCACGCACCCACCCGCCCCCCCAGGGTGCCTGATTTGGTCTCGAGAGCCGGATTTTCGGGCCGGGAGCGGGGGGCCCCCAGCGCCGGGGGCGACATGACGGATTGCTCCGCCCGGCGGGATGCGGCGGCGGCCGCTGCCCCCGGCGCCGCGCTAAGGGCCGGGCGCGGCGGCACCTGCCCCGGCGGCAGGTGAGGGCCGGGCCGGGCCACGACCGGCGCCCTTCATGGCGGGTGTCGGGGCGGTGCGCGCTCCCGCGGCGGCGCGGCGGGGCGGGGGCGCGGAGCCGGTCCCGCGGCAGAGGGAACAATGGCAGCGGCGGCGGCGGCGGCGACGCTCCCCGGCACCTTCTGAATGGGAAAAAGCAACCTGGGCGGGGGAGGAGGAGGAGGCGAGGAAGGAGCAGCCGCGGCGGAGGAGGAGGAGGCGGCGGCGGCGGAGGGGCGAGGAGGGAGCCGCCCCCCCTCCGTAGGGAGCGCGGGCTGGATGCGCGGCGGGGGGGGGCAGGCCGGGCCGGGGGGGCGCCCGGCGGCGGCGGCGGCGGCGGGCCGGGCTGTGAAGCCGCCCGCGGCGGGGCGCTGAGGGGGCCGCGGGGGAGCGCTGGCTCCGCCGACGGCCCTGAGGCGGCGGCGGCGGCGGTGGGGGGGGAGGGGCGGGGGCCGGCGCGCGCGGGGGGGAGGGGCGGGGGCCGGCGCGCGCGGGGCGGCGGGGGGTGGGGGGGGCGGGCGCGTCCACCTGCACGCGCCGGGGCCCCGGGCGCATGGAGCAGCGCTGAGCGCCGCAGCCGCCGCCGCCGCCGACACCGCCTGGCGGGCGGGGGGACCCGCCGGCCCCGCGCGGCCGCCTCCCTCGCAGGCCCGGCGCTGAGGTGAGTCCCGCGGCGGCGGCGGTGCTTCTTCTTCCCCCCCCCTTCCCCCTTCCCCCTTCCCCCGCGGGAGTTGCTCGGGAGGCGGCGTGAGGCGAGCGCGGAGAGGCGGCGGAGCAGCAGCAGCAGCAGCAGGAGGAGGAGGAGGAGGAAGGAGGGAAGGGGGGGGGATGTAAATGCCGCCCGGCGAGGCGGCCTGCGGCAGGGCCGCGCGCGCGGGTGGGCGCGGAGGCCTGAGGCGAAGTTGAGCCCCCCCCCCACCCCCCTCCCCGCGGCCGGGCGCGAGGCCGCCGCGCCGCGACCGTTGGCCGTTGGGGGGGGGGGGGCGGCGGCGGCGCGCGGAGGAGGGCGGCGGGGGGGGGGGAGGGGTGGGGAGCCGGCGCTGCGCGGCGCTGCGCGCGTGTGTGGGGCAAGTTTGTTGTGTGTGTCCCCCCCCGCCCCCCCCCGCCGCCCTCCCGGCGCGGCGCTGCGCGGGGGAAGGGGCTCGGCGGTGCCGGGCGGCGGCGGCGGCGCTGGAGGCTCCGGGCAGCACCTGAACGTGTGTGTGTGTGTGCGCGGTGGGGCGGGGAGGGCGGCGCGGCCGCGGCCCCCCAACTCCGGTAGGCCATTTGTATTTTCCTGCGTGCCTCCCTCACGCTCCTGACACCCCGCGTAACGCTGTGCCTAGGTTTTTATTTACAGCCTCGGCGTTTTGAACGCTGGGAAGAATTTACACTTACTTCAGCCGTATTTCTTAGCCAGAACAACAACAACAACAACCAAAAAAAGCCCCGACCATGAAAGTAACTGTCGTTGCACGTATTAAACTGGAAAACTGGCTAATCAGATAAAACTGGCTCATTGTCTGAAACTCTATCCCAGTGAAAAATGCGGCTGTGAATATAATTAACCATCTGTCTAGTGAGCAATAGCAAATTGGGTTCGTACATTTTTATTTCGGTGTCTTAATTTCTGAACTGCTTGTACGTTTGTGCCACAGTGGCAGCAGCAATGTGTTTTGCTTACTAAGCGTAAGATGTGACCTGTGTGTGTGTTTTAATGGTCCTGAAAAGAAGGGAGAAGGAAAAAGAAAAAAGGAGGAATCTTCATTTTCAAAATGAACTGTGCTGCTTGCAAGTGATGCATTTTATGATGTATTAACCCAAACCAGCTGCAACGGGACTAGTGATTAAAGCAAAGGTTCTGCGTTTTCCCTCTGAAATTACATCCCGCGTTTTACCTCCCGCTCCAAATAAGCACCAAATTGTTAATACGTTTACCCATTGGGGAATTTGTGGATGTATGTGGCAAAAGGGGCTGGAGGAGAGAGATGCGCGTGTGCGAGTAAGAGGCTGAATGTTCCTCCTTATGTTAAAATAAATCAGGTCTGTGGCTTTTAAACGCTTCCTGAGCTTTTCCCCGTTTCCACTTGGTGGTTTGTTCATCCTTTTTGGCCCGGGTTGGCCAGCTTGCCTGAAACCTCTTTGCAACCATCAACATCCTGGTATTCAGATGTGCATTCTCAGTGTTTTAGGTACCTGCTGTTATCACTAGAACAGTATGGTAATGCAGTAACCACTGTGCCTACAGCAAAGTGTCTCTGCTGGAAAGTGAACTGTGCGTGTGTGTGTGTGTGTTCTAGGTACACACCTGGTTTTTTTGGTTTAGGCAACTGAAAATTGAACAAATAAACGCAACGCTCAGGTAGGATGCAATTTAAAGTCGCTTCGGCTAATAGTCCGTACAAGACTGCGTTTTTGTTAAGGTATGTGAACTGGGCACAGGGCAGCGATCTTTAGTGAATCACTTTTTCTAAACAAATATTTGACAAAAGAACCAGACCTGTTAAATGGATAACAATTATGTAAGGCCATAGTAGGGTTTGATGTATGACAAGTCCGTTAAATAAATCAACCTGTTCAGTGAATAAATCTGCTATGCACCAATGCTTTACTTTTTTTAAAGGGAATAAACCTGGCTGTGTATTTAAGTGGATTTTACTGAGCGTGTGAATATGATGGCCAAGCCCTATAACTGCCACTGACACGAGAGAAATCTGTGGGGAGAATGGGGTGCAGGAGCATAGGGAGAGAGGGGAGACAGCAAGTGGTAAGACGGATATTAAAAATACACAAAGATGTGCATAAGGATTGCTAGTGATAAAATTCTCACTGATCCATGTCTTGATTGAGTATTTGCTTTGCAGTGGCAATGGCCCATACAAAGCTACATTGATTTAGCTTTCTCTGTTCGTGATGGCAGTTCTGGTGAATAATTATTTTCCCAAAAGCTCTAACTAAGGGAAGAAAGAGAGTGCCTGGTTGGCCTGCCCAGTGGTACAGTATCTTTGAAAGCGTATATCCGGCTGAAAATAAAGAGAGCCAGTTCAAGTGTTACTACACTCAGCAGAAATAAAAGGGAGGCAGAAAAGGGGAGCAACCAATCAGTTTCCTCATTCAGTTTTTCTCCTCTGCTCTTGCTGCACCTCAGCGAGTTGTTCTGGTCTTGGAGCGGTGATGGTGGTGGGTTTTTTTTCCCTTTTTTATTTGCTGTTGCCTTTTGGAATAGAGGCTCAGTCAGCCTGCTTAGCTGTTGAGTTCTGAATTGTGAGAAGTCTCTTTCAAAGAAAAAGATTGTTGCCAATAGATTTTAACTTTAGAAGCTGGTATAGGGACACTAAATACATCGATATAGGGCAGTATTTTGATAGTGCCCTTCTCTTTTGAGATGGTGGTGCCTAGCGGATGTTTTTGTGGTCAATTGATGATGCGTCTTTTCTTTTTCTTTCCTGTGCTTGGAAAGAAAAACATGAGAAGACTTATGTATGTTTGCAAAACGTATATAAGAGGACAAGGTATTCCTAAATATAGGAATTTCACTTGGTTTTCCATCCCAGATCTAGGATGCAACCGTCTTCAGAAAGTGCAGTAGTACTTCTCAGATAGTAAGGCTTTTCCGTGGTAACGGAAGCAGTAATATCACCAAACCGACCTGGGGCTGATTTCCCCAAGCAAAACAAACAGTGAATGGTCCCCTCAAAGTTTATGCCGCATCACAAACAAACAAACAAAAATCAGTGTTAGGAAATAACCTCTTTTTCAGGCAGAATCAAGGGAGAAGATCCAGAAACACTCCAGACCTCGTCCTGGTCATTCCACCGTAATGTGGAAACCGTGCAGGTGCTGCAGTAGCTGGTTTTGTGTTTAGCCCTGAGAAAAGTGGGTAATCTTGAGTGTCAAACACAGTAAAATTGCTATTGCTTCTTAGTAATGACAGTTTTTTTGGTGTGTGAGAGAATTTAAAAAAAGAAAAAAATTTGAGAATTGGGAGTCAAATAACTTCAAATAATCCACCTGTTACATACCAGAATCTGTACTTTCACCTGGGAAAAGGTTGCACGTTGTTGTTGTTGTTGTTTTTTATGCTAGATCTTTGTGTGCTTTTAGCCCCGCTGGAGTTGGCTTTATAATCATTACCTATGTGTACAGTCAGGTGCTGGACAAGCCTGATTTTGTGGAAGCTGCCAGCAGTGAGTAAATGAGCCATGTGGCATAAAACTGTGGTACCTTGTTCGTCCCTTTTTCCTTAGAGTTAGTTGTAGTCACTTGTTGTGTCTCCTGTACCAGGGTTCATGCTGTTCTGGGAGACGGACTTGCCGGATCTGTTACGTGTATGTGGTGCCAGTAGCTCAGTAGGATCTCCGCTCTTTTTGATTTTTAGGGCTACTATGTGCCATTACGATACAAACGTTAAATAATTATAACGTCTTATGTTGTTGTGTAGAAAGTGGTGAAGTTCAGAAGGCAAAGATAATTAATTAGTTTGAGTATGCCGGTGTTGGGCATGGATTTGGTCCGAGATGCACAAATTTAGGATAAGCTGTTTTGCTAACAGTGCGAATGTGTTGATATCAATTTCACACCCATCAGTGTGAGATTTGTGGGTATCTAGTAAAGCTAGGCTGGAGTGAAGGTTATGGGAGGAACTATCTGTTCTGCAAAACAGTGCTGAACCTGGCTGCGCGCGTTGTCCTTAACAAAGTCGTCTTAAAAACAGCGAGATAAGGTCGCTTTAGTTCAGTAGCGCTTTGGGCAGTTAGGTAGTAGTTCTGGGTATGTTCTGTTTGCAGTTCTAGGGGAATGGTATAGTCTATGTGACGCTGCTTTTGTGTGCCTCTATTGCAAATCGATGTCTGGGGAACGACACGTAGCAAAGGCTCTAGACCAGCAGGTCTCTGATATTTTTGTAGCAATGTCTTTTTATTCAAAGCAGGTGTCATGGAGATCTTTCATCCCAGGATTTCTTTCATCCCTGGTGTTTGTTAGCTCGTGTTAAAACTTTAAATCTCTAGAATTTCTTGTATACGGAAGGTGTTTTAATATAGCTTTCACATGGGATGAGCTGGATGATTATGCAGTCTCTAAACATTGATACATATGAGCTGGCTCTGTGTCTGCATCGTTACGTCAGCTCTTTGAATAATGTAGGGATGTAACCCAGTGCCCTCCTGTCACAGGAGGGGTCTGAACTAGCTGCGTCAGAGGGCGCCCTAAGGAGGTCTGGGAGAGGGCAGTTGTGGGGAATTATTAACCCCAGGCAGAGTTTTCTTCTGTCCCTTACATATTTAGAAGGTGACTTAGGCCCAGCGATGTGAGCTCATGTTGTCAGTGTCGTTTGGTTTTAACAAAGCTCTGAAAACTCTTTTGATTACGAAATGCGCTATTTGTTTAATTTATCTAAACCCTTGTCTCAGTAATCTCCCATGATAGAAAGTTCTGCTAGCTGATTGTTTCCTGTTACTGACCTTGTATTTCTCCTCTTTTTTTTTTTTGATTGTACCAGTATCTTCACAATATGGGTGGATGTGCCCACTAGAAGTTTCTGATTGATCTTCTTTTCTAAGTGTCTTGCTGTTGTGCCTGGGGCAAGTATGACCGTAGTGTGCTGGGCTAGAAGGCTTGGAATTACTTGGAAATGACCCTAGTTCGTTCATGTATTGAATCAACCTTAACACCTTCACGAGTTGTCATTGTCAGTACCGGTATTATTGTTTTTGCAAATAGCTTTGTTATCCTTAGACAAGAGACAAAAAGCACGCTTTCGTCCCTGCCCTCAATCTGGGAGAGCTTGAGGTCTTGATTTCTGGTTGTTGCGTTACACAGCATTGCAAATTCCAGACTTCATTTCATAGCTCAAGTTGGCAAGAACGACAGAGGTTGTAGTTGAGGTTTATTGCCGATTTGTCAACTTTTTCGCCTTGCTTATGTAGAGCCTCTTTATGGACACCTGTGTTATGTATGACACCTATGTATCACTTGCGCATGGGTGGTTGTTTCATTTCATGAAGGTTGTCATCTTTACTGCTTTGAGGTGTTCATCGATACTGTTTGAAGCTGTTCCACGCTTCTCCAGTGTGTGAGTTTGAGGGGGGAGTTTCAGTGCCCCCAAAAAAGTATTGCCACAATCCTTGGGTATTAGCTCACGTAAAGGTCCTTATCTGGGCGGGAGAAATAGAAAATGCCTCAAATGTTTTGTTTGAGAAATCCTGAAAGTGTGTTGTGAGTCAGTAGCTGACACTGTGAGATAGTTATATTTTTGAGGATGTTCAGACTTCCAGACCAAGATTATCAAAGCTATCAGCTCTTGTTGTGAACCTTACAGAATATGTCTAGACTTGCAGAAGTGCCAGGAAATGGCTTGAACCCTGAGGTACTGCTCAGTGCTGAGCACTGCTGAAAAACCGTCTGGCTGTTTCATTGCTTCCATGAGACCTGGGCTTTTTGACAGGCTGGTGCACGAACTCCCAGCTCTTTCACAGTCATTTGTAGGTAAGGTCTCTGCTGCGCTCAAGAGTTGCCCTTGAACCTGCATACTTAAAAATCGATTCCTGTCCTCATGCTCAGAAGTTTTGTGCCTTGGGAAGGACTTTTAATTGTGAATTACAGTGCAGAAAGCCAAATGTGAAGACCACAGGCTCCATGGATTTTGTTTCCTGCACAATGTGCCAATGAATGAGCCAATGTCTTTGATGGAGAAGAGAAGCCGAGGCCTTACGAAAGGCCTGTTTATTGGCATTAATTATTTTTTATTAGTTACAGCATCTGTAGTCCGTTGGCAGTAGAAGAGCCCAAAGTAAGAATATTAAATCTTCAGAAGTTTTTCAAAGCTTGCATTTTTCATAAGAAGCTTGTGAAGCTTCAAATCTAAGGCTTCCAAAGCCTTTTTCTTACTCTTCAGAAGTGCCACTGAAGCTCTTTTTTAATTTTAGTATTTTAGCTGAAACTATACGTTTTATACATCAAAAAAAAAAAAAAAGTTCTTTCCCGTTCTTTACATTGGCCCCAATTTTCAGGTCTTTAGCTGGGTCAGCTAGATTCTCTCTAAGCATTGACTGTAATGTATAGACCAGGTGTGCATCCTCTGTCGTGGGTTTACTGCCATTTTCTCCCCTGATTAAGTTTTTACTCTGTGGCTGGTAGCAGGCTGAAGCACATGCAGCTTTTAAAGGTGTGCTCATTTGCAACAGGGGCTTTTCCATTTAGGACAATACTTGACCTTCATAGTTGTTGAATAACTTTAGAGAAATGTTTAACCGTTTCACGGAAATAAGAGGAGTGGATGGGAATTCAACAAAGACAAAACGAATCTAGTATCTGTGTGGTCAGCTAGCAGCAGTCTTGCTATAGCTGCAAGGTCATGTTTTAAAACTCTGAATATGAATTTAAAATTCATGCCAGTATTTTGAAGGGAATACCGATGGATGCTTAGCTTTATTTCATGTTGTTTTTGGGAATGAAACATTTGATGCTCTTGGCTCTCTCTCTGAACCTGGAGGGTAAAAATGAAGGTTTTATTTTTTTTCAGGGTGGTCATTGTTGCCATGTAGGTGAGCAAAATTGTTAGGGACGGGATTGTTCTAGCTACAAATTGTTGTGGGTGCTTTTTAAAAAATGTTTTGAATACATTATACCAATGGGTTTACTTGATAGAGTGCCGTACCTTTAATTTGGAGGTCTGGATGGAATTTTCTGGAAGATCAGAAGGGGAAGTCTGCCGTTGACCACACTTTTTCAGCTCATATTAAAACAAACGAGCGACCCCCTATCTTCTTGACACCGCTGCCTCTGTAGGGAGCAACATGCAATAATTTCCCATGGTTTGTTTATGTCTGTACCTAAGGATGTCTTCTATATCAAAATCATCTGTCCATGTAGTGGTTGTCTTGTGTGTGTGTGATGTTAATTTTGAAATATATCAGGTAGACTTTGCCAACTCGGGCAAAAACACAGCAGACTGATGCAAGCAACATAGTTAACATATAGTATTGGAATTTAGGACCGTTACTTGTCACAATATCTACAAGTTTAGCTGAAGCAGGGAATCTGTGTGGTTAATCCACTCGGGCATGGCAAATGCAGAGAAACCCGTCAGCTGAAACCTCTTGCAGAAAAAAATAATTTGTCCTAACCCAGTAACCTTCACTCACTCACTCGTTGTATTTGTCTGGTTAGGTTATCATTTGATGGAGAGTTTGCACTGCAGTAAATCCATTTTTGTTTGTTGTGCCTGTTTCTTTAATTTCTGTTAAGACCTTGCCTGTTTCTTTCTCAGTTTGAACTGGGCCTTTCCTTGTCTTAGTTGTTACAAATATCAACCTTTTAAAAAGTGAACGCGTTATGTTTCCAAGAAGTCTCTGTATTGAAAGGATGAATTTTTGGATCAGGTTGATCATTCAGATTTTGTTGCTGTATTAGGCAACACAAAGTTATCTTCCAGCTTTACCCTAAGTTTGTAGTTCATGTCTGCATGTAGTGTCAAGCTCTTAGCCCCGTTCTGCTTCCACAATTCTTATTCTTTAGAGATTGTTTAAGACATAGTGCTTAATGATCAATAGAGTGTAATGCCGGTTTTACTCTTTTCTTTTAAAGCATTTCTGTTTCTGGAGGAAAGATGGCTATTAGTCATGATGCAGAACTGAATGTAGAATTAGTTTGTGACTGATGTGTTGGCTGTTACATGGTTACTGGTGTATGAATTATTGATTTCTGATTAATGTATTAAGCAAACTCTGTGGTATCTCAGGCTCTCTAGCAGCAATCTCTATACGATTATTATTTTTTTTGGCATTAGCTACATCCTCCTTCCTTTACTTGTTTACTACGCTCACCTTTATATGTACGGTCTGATGGCATGTGCTGGTGTAGTTAGTTTAGGTTTGGTTTTCCTCTCCTTAAATACTATGACAGAGAGAGTCCCTAAGAGTAGTTCAGGGTTAGGTTAAGACTTCCTAAAGGTTAGTTGAAGGTGGATTTAGAAATGTCATGAATTAACTCTTCAACTACTGCAGCTGGTTAATGTTTTGGAAGTTAACTTTTGCAGTATGAATGGTGAACAAAAAACCTAAGTATAGTCTTGATATTGGGGCATTCAAAGCCAACCTGAAAGCCAGTGGAAGAGCTAAGGGTGGAAGATGACGACCCCTAAAAGAGATAGGTGGTTGCAAGGTGATAGCAAGTGTGAAATTTCAGTGTTGATGGTGGAGAGGAGAGGGAAATACTGCATAAATTGTGCTTTGAAGCTGTTTGCGCAATGTGGAATGGACTGATCGATAAATTTGTGCGTGGTGGAGCACAAACATCGTATTTGAAATACTTGATTGTGTGGTGCCTTAAGTTTTCTGTGAAACCATAGGGGTTAGTTTTCCCATTACAACATAAAATAAATACAAAATATATAAAATCTGCTGCTGTCAGTATCATATGACTTCTCATTCTGTGTTGTGTGGAGTGGCATTCAGATGAAAGGGGATGTAAGGATATGCAACATGTTCTTAGTTAGGCCTGGTATTTGCTGAAGGTAGCACGTTAAATCACACCTAAATTTGCAAGTGCGCGTAAACAAAACAAAGAGTCAAGGGGAAAGCCAGACCTACAACTTGTTTTTTAGTCAATATTTATTTTTGTTATTTTGTTAATACTGTCAATCGCCCTCCCCCAATGCGTTCACAGATAAAGCGATACCCTGTAGTATTAGCTCCTAAACTTGTTCTTTGTGGTAGCTTGAAGTGTTTCTTTCTTACCCAGTACAGACTGCTTGAGTAACAAAAGGGTCTGGAGCAGCTGGAAGGAGTGTTTTCAGGTCTGACAGTGGTTATGCAGGGTACTCCTCTTAGTCCTTTGCCAAGAAATGTTTTCCTATGTTGTTCTTTCTCTTCTTGAACGACTTCTGTGCATTTCATGGTAATGGAAGTCAAAAGAATTTGTTTGATGTTATTTATTCAAATCTGGAAAGAATAGTTATGTAAAGACCAAAGAAAAATGGTTTTATTCTGACAAATGCCAAGGGTTTTTTGTTTTGTTTTTAAAGCCCAAACAAACCCTTTGGGATCCTTGGCTGTGTACGTAATAGCATGAAATAGACCATTCCTTTCATTATGCTCCCTAAAAATCAAATTCTTTATGCATTTAAAGTGGGAGTTGAGGCAAAAACAGAGTTTAGCTCTCTTGACCTATATTTATGAAAAGAGAAGGCTTGCTAACTGTTGCAAGAAAATATATAGTACTGTTTATATGTGCCAATAGAATACGTGCTTACTAAAACCACTTTGGGGTTCTTCATCTTGCTGAATGTTTAAGCCCTTTCCAGCCAGATTCATTCTGCTTGTGTGGTTCAGAGCATGGCTACTGCAGCTTCCCATTGATAGCCGTGAAACCTCAATGAAGATGGGCAGCAAAACAGGGAGTTTAGGATGAGTGAGGAACAGTTGGACTGAAAACTTCCCTGATGTCAAGGCTTAAGGTGCCTTTTTTAAATTCAGTCATTTGTCATGTGTAATATAATGGTGATCATGCTGCTTATTGCATAACTGTGGCACAGATGTTATTTTTTGTACTATTGCCTGACGTATTTAAAAGGGAAAGGGAGGAAAAGAATTTATACTCTTTGGAGATGAATACATGGAACCCATTAGTTTTAAAAAGGGTGAAGAGCTTGTTAAAGTTGAAAGTAGCACATCTCAGAAAGGCTGATCTACAATGTGGAGCTCTTCAGGTAAAGAATTAGTACTGCATTGTTTGCGATTTGTGTTGTATGCGTTGTCAGAGAACCTCACATCAGAACTCAGTAACGTATTTGCATGCTTAAAGCTTAAGCACGTGCTTAAATACTTTGTACAACTGAGACCTAATCTGAAAGTAATTTCATACGATAAGATGTTGTCCACAATTCAGTTTCACAGGATAATCAGAAACAGTGCTGAGGGTTAAGGGAAACTAAAAGTGCAATACATCCCTCGGCATGAGTAGCACTGAATATTTAAGTATTTATCTTATTGCAGCTGAAAACAGAACTTTAAGTTCTTCACCTTCTTGTGACGGTTGGACTGAAGAAATGCAGTTAGAAATATACTGGGTTTCAGTGGTAGGAAAAATTACCTGAAGCCCTGCAGTTTCTTGGTGGAATAGGTATGAGGATATAGAGTCTTCTCCTTTTGGCATTTCTAATGATATTGGAATCTTTAAAATGTTGTAAATGCAAAATATGTACAGATGAAAATGGTAAATTATTTCTGTTAAATATATATTAATATTTAATATCATTGAATTGATAACAGAATGCTTGGTGCCTCAGAGTATTTGTCTTATAAACACCAGTTAAGCCACACAATTCACCTCTCCCTATTATATAGAGAAGCAAACTAGTTCAAAGAGAAATTAATGACCTGCTAGAAATGCAGTCATGAAATGAACCTAAGAATCTTGTTCTCATCCCTCGTTTGTGTGTGTGTGTCTGTGTGCACGCATGCACATGTGTGTAGGATAATAGGATAATTGTTTGTGATGAATTGAGAAGGGGAAAAGAGAAAGTAAAAGGGGGAATGACATCTACTTTCATTAAGCATCCTTTTGAACTTCTGATACATCAAAGATAATTCAAATCCTTTATTTAAAAATACTTACAAAAGGAGCAAGTGAACAGTTGTGAAACCAAATAAAAGAAAACCTGGAAGTATTTTTGACTTGTTTCTGCCTCGAGCAGAATATTTCAGTTTGACTTTTGTTTTTGTTCTCCCCTTTGCCCTTCCCCCTGCTGGATTACCTACTAGAGAAAATAATAAATTAAGCAAAATAAATCTTAAATTACAGTCGTAGCAGGCTGGAGCTGCTGTGTGATTGTAGGATTACGCACAGTCTCAGATATAAATTTTATCAAAGTCCTTGGGCCTGACATTTTCTTCAGTAAGAAAGACGGGGGCGATGACTTTGGGCTTGACTCTCACAGCCAGGCTTTAATGGCCTTTTGTTATTACAGCCAGGTTGGAGCTGGGTGTCGATATTACGATCTTTGATATGATCGAGGGCATCTTATCTGCCTGCCTGCCTCACTCTTATTAATGGCAAGGCTTCTGCTGCTGGTAGTTGGACAAAGCTCCTTAAGGGTTTTGAAAGCCTCTCCCTTTTTAGTGTCCAGTGAAACCTATGCAGTGCTTGGTATATGGAGTAGAGTATGGTGCTCTGAAAATTTACTCTTTTGGCTAAAAAGGAATGAATGAAAAATATTTGTCTGAAATGGAAGGTTCATGCTGATGCAAGCTGTGTTTACTTTTGAAAATTCAGTTTATTAAACTCAAGGCTGTAGAACTCCAGGGATCAGTGATGCTGTGTGAACATCACCTTACACACTGCACAAGCAATTTTTCAAAATTACTTTTTTAATTAAAAGTTGTATCAGTTTAATGTGAGTTAAAAGAAAGTGCACGGGCTTAATGTGGTCTGAAACCACGCTGCAGATTTGGGAAAACCTTTTTCTGCCTGTATAAGTTTATCCAAAATAGTGAATATGCATGTGAAGAGAGGGGAATCTCCTCCTGTGCTGTATGCCTGAGGAATTACAGGGTAAAGGTATTTATTGATTATCAGTCAAGCTCTGCTTCCGTTATTCTTGGAAATAGCTACACTGAGCTGAATAGGAGTATGAACATAAGGAAAACAAGCCAGACTGAGGTACAGCAGAGGAAAGTCAATACAGAGCTTATTTAAATGTCAGCTGCCTTAGAAGAGTTCTGCTCAAAAGCTGTAAGGAGAGATTAGGTCTAAGACATAATGCATGGATGTGTAAGGAAGGGAGAAAAGATTGCTGAGCAAGTCAGGTGCTGTAGGGAGTGCATGTGAACAGAATATATTAAGGAGGAGGAAGGCAAGCAGAAGCTGCTGACTGAAAATTACATCTGACAATTAGTTTTGAGCAATTAATTGGAGAAGCACATGGCTTTTGGACATGGGAAGGCTGTGATCATAGTTGGTGGGCGATCTGATCCATTTTAACAGCATTATTCATCAGAGCAGTCAGTTGACAAGGACAAGTAACACTCATTACAAATCTGTTTACTACTTCATCTGCATTATGTTTATTTAATTTTTTGAATGTATATGGAGAGTGTCTCTGTAAGTATAGGACTTAGAATTTGAAGTGCGCTGGCTGAATAAAGCCAATAGGCCAAAGTTATACTTGTGTGGCATTTGTGAATTTAAGTAGATTTACGTTCAGGGAGAATTTGAACCAAAAAATGACTATTTGATCAACTGTTTTGTAGACTAATGAGCCTTATTCTGAATTTCAGGGCCATTTTCATTTTGAAAAGTTACC
This sequence comes from Struthio camelus, assembly GCF_040807025.1. Taxonomy (NCBI): domain Eukaryota; kingdom Metazoa; phylum Chordata; class Aves; order Struthioniformes; family Struthionidae; genus Struthio; species Struthio camelus. The sequence goes on along the minus strand of NC_090952.1, from coordinate 7,465,005 downwards.
CGTTAATTGTGCGTTCTTGTAAGAAGTAGCTGTGCTACAGTTGTGCCGAAAGTAAAATTAGGTTGAGCACTCTTGTAAAAGAAATGTTATAAACGTCAGTTTCTGCCTCCAAAATTTAAGCTGAAGACGAGTGATGCATAGGCTTTGGTGCCAGCAAAAGGAAAACCCTGAGTATTAGCTGTGGGGAAATCTCTGGCTAAAAGCATACCTCCATTGCGGTCCGTTCAGGCTGCAGCTGAGGAATGCTGCTGAATTAGACTCTGATGCTAAGTGTCGCAGTACATTTGAGTAATGCTTTCTGTCATCTCTGGGTGGTTAGGAGACCGTCTCATGATGGTGAATGATGACTTCATCTTAGTTTTTCAGTCCCTCTGGGCTGCATAACAGCAGTGCAGCGCACCAGATCATGAAGTCTTCAGCATTTAGAAGACTTGATTGGAAAGAGGAAGTTGTGGTGCATCCCGCAGCACTTTAGCCCACTGCAACCCAGTCAAGTTTTTCCTTTTTTTGTAAGCCTCTCACTCAGTTTTGAATGGAGTTCAATGTCTTATCTTCAGGGTCCTCAGAGACGTGTGCATATGATAGCTGAAAGACCTAACGAGACTGTAGCTGGCAACTTTGCTTCTCTGGCGCAATGAAACTTTCTAGTGTCAATCTAGTCTATGAAGAGAAAGCTATTTCTTGAAAGAGATGCTTGCTCAAGACAGTCGAACCATGAACATGAGAAAAAAGGACAACTACAACACTTACAACTCTGGTCTGAATGCGAGGGACGTTTCTTTGCCTTTACATCTAGCATAAACACATAGCAACATGTATACTATCATGTATACTATCATGTATATTACTAACATGCATATTATTATCAATTGTACATTATGGTCTCATTGTGCTACATTGAGTGCAAACGTATATTTATTAAAAACCATCACGAGCATTGTGCTTGCTTCTCTCCTGCAGAGAGGATGAGAGAACAGATAGCATAGGACAAGCGTTATCTGTGTTGGCTAATGCTCCACTGCAAGGTCCTCTGAGTGGGCAATGTAAGAACCCTTTTCCTAGAAAATGGTTTAGTGTCCAGAAGATGACCAAGCAGGCTGAGCTGAGGAGCCAAAGAGGTGGGACAGAAGACACGTCTGAACCTGTGCTCTGAAGCAGTAAGCATACGTTACTGTCTCCCTCACTGATATTAGGCTGTAGTCTCCAAAACGCATCATGGCAGTAGGACGGTTGACAAGAGGTCAAAGCAGTTGGTGGCTTTCTAGATTTTGATGAGGAGCTCTTCATGCTGGTTTAAGCTAGCAGATGAGAAGCGTGAAGATGGTTGCTGAAGAGAGGAGTGATGGAGATTGGTATTTTTGGTGGTGCGTACAGAAGTTTTCATTTTGATACTGCAGAATGCTGAGGAGGAAGCGAGAGGGATAAACAGAAGAGGTACTTGAGAGTAGGTTTATATTTAAAATGCAAAGGAGATATCACTTAGTGATCTGAGCATATGAGCCAAGAAGCTCAGTTCCAGTCCTAGCGCTGATGCTGACTTCTCTGTTGGCCGTAGGACAGTGACACAGTTTTTCTGCCCTGCTGACCCCGCTTGTTTAATGGAACTATTAATATGAATGTGTTTGCTTCCCAGGAGTGTTATGAAAATTAATTGAAGGTTTGCAAAGTGTGTTGAAACAGAAAAGTTTAAGTGCTGAGTATTATTATAATGATTGCTTCGAAAACACTTTTCTGTTTCTTTTAACAAAAGTGTTTCCTCTCTGTTAGTTGACTCTTCACTTTTTTTTGTGTTATTTCTGTGTGGTATCCCTTGGCTCTTTCAGTATACAGATTTTTTATTTTTAAATAAATTATTATATTTTATTCTGTACTGGAAACTCAAGTTTTCAGTATGTATGTTATTACTACAAAATGTGAATAGGAAGCAAAAAATCTTTTGCTGATGAAACTTCAGGGTTGTTGCTTTCCCAGCTGAGCAATGTCTGTGGATCACTTATCCTTAGAGACGTATTTGTGATGATACTCCCTTAAGTCTGTTTAAAGAGGGTGTTTAGACTGGAGGGTTCCTTACAGATCTTACAGTGCTAGCTGCATCTTTCTCAAAAGTTGAGAAGGAAACGGGCTAACAGAAGTGCAGGAAGCACGGACTTAGAGCTGTGACATGAAACCTCAAGATAAGAAATCCTCCTCTTATCTCTTTTACTAAGCTAGGGATGGTGACCACAGGTGTGTTCCTTAAGTATGAATGCCTTTGAAACATTTGTTGAAGCTTTCTGGAACAGCCAACTGCTAGCGTCTCGTCTCTAAAACAGGCCCCGCACATTTCAGATAGGATATTCTAAATGCTGAAAAAATAAGGCAATCTTTGAAAGTTTTGTCCATAAAGCTTTCTGTCCTCCTTTATGACATTAAGGAGTTATTGTGCTTAATTAAAAGGTTCATGATATTCTTTAAAAGATTTCTGTTCCAGTAAAAGGTGGAGAGATCTTTCTACCGATTACTGTTGGCCAGGATTGGTTTCCTGTCAAGAAGTGACCTGTTTTAGCAGTTCCTTCAAAAAGCATCTGGGGAGCCAGTTGAACCTAAACTAAGAGGCAACAGAGTTACGAAGAACACATTCTGTAGCGTTTAAACTAGACGTTTCTTGGAGGGCGTCCTTCTGAGTGTTGATCTAGGTCAACTGTAGGTGGTATTAAAATCTTTAAAGTGTGACTGAAAGTTGGATTAAAAATGAAGGGAGAGATCAAGGGGATGAAAATAGGGAAGAGTGAAGAATTTATTCCAGCTGGGCAGGAAAATACCATACCCTCTCCTTTACTCGCCTAAAATGCTGCCTGTAAGTGTTACTTTCTCTTAGTGGGCATGTTCTTCTTCCATTCTCCTTTCCTTATCTTGCTCTTCACTATCGAAAGCTGCATTCCACAAAGGTTATCTTGCTTCTTATATCTGAATTCACACTGAGAATAAGATGAAGTAGGGTTCCGGTAGCTCTCTTCTAATTCTGCCACATAATGGAGATGAGCAGTACTTGCATGATAATATCCTGGGTTGTTAATAGATTTAATAACCCAGAAAAGGTGGGAAGAGGTTCTGAATTACCTAACAAGATTACACCTAACTAATGAAGTTTTACAGGAAATTCATCTCTTTGAAGGAGAGTCAGATGGTAGACACAAAGCTTCTGCATATTCTTAGAAGAGAAGACAAAATGAAGTTGTCCTAATCCGAATAAATATCCCATTAAAAATAAGTTCTTATGTGCTGTTGGATTATGGCAGTTTTACATGGACTTCCAATTAAACTCTTGTAAAAATATAAACAACATAGACCTCATTTGATTTTTTTTTTAAATTTATTTGTTAATGTTCAAGTGTAGATATGTACCAGTCTTGGAGATTACAACTCTGTATGCGCCCAGTGAAAACAATCAGTTCATTAATGCTGTTTTGTTAGACCTTGCCCCCCTCTTGCCATGGCGATAAGGGACCTTAATTAGATCCCAGAACAAATGCTAGAGAGTTTGACAAAAGGGAAAAACATGGGGAGGGGGTGGAGAAATACTGAGATATTGTTAGCAGATATATGCAGAGAGCTGCATCCTGCAGAGGAAAAGCTGTGTTTTATTGAAAACATTGGTTTTCTTTCCCAAGAATAGAGCGAGTGGTGGTAGGCTGTGAGCGTCTGTGGACAGTATGTAGAATTGGTATTGGCAGCATTGTACATGTCAGATCGTGCTCCTTGGTGTGGGCACCTGTCCATCTGCTGAGGAGACTGAATGAGAAAATCACTGCCGATGGAGTGATAGTCACAAATTAAAAATATATTCTAGATGCTAGTGATGTTTGCTGATGGGAAGTGGCCAAATTGTCGGGTTGATTCAAATGTTCAGCTGTGTTAAGGAAAATGTGTGCCCTGGGGAGGGTGAAAGGGGAGGAGGAGAATGAAGAATTCAGAAGATTTTCGTGAACACAATCAGTAGAGAATGTATAAATGAAAGGGGGAAATTATGATGCTAAACAGTGAAAGGGAAGGTTGGCAAATAATGTTAGCTTAAAAAAAAAAAAAAAAAGACCATTTTCTATAAGGAGCAAATCTCCATGTGAATTCCATATAAGCAAGCATGTAGAAGCACAAGCTTTTTAAAAATGTAATGTTGCAAGTTAGGTTCTCTTATTTATTTTCTGACTCTTTGGCGTTCAGGGTACACCTTCAAAATTTCCTCCACAGTCATGAGAGGTAGAATAATAACTTCAGGTTAGATTCTCAGCTTTTTATTAACCATATTTCCAGTTGGAAATTTGAGGACTATGGCTATCAGCTCTCCTGTTTTTGTCTGTGATCGTATATCTCCATGCTGCCTATATAATTATACTTTATAATTATTTGTCATTTGACTTTCTTTGCAATAAGATAAATAATCTTATCTCCTTGAGTGTCTCATAGGAAGTGTGCTTTCCAGGTCTTAAGACATTCTTGATATTGTTCTCTGAGCAACTAACTTAACTAAATTTGCTTTTCTGGATTTCTGTGTCAGCTTTTCTGTATCACGACACACGTATCTTGGAGCACAGATGAAGTTGCTTCAAGTAAAATTTGTTGCATTACGATAAGTGGATGCGTGAGAGGCATAATATCATCAACTGAAAGGGCTATAAAGACTTGCATGCCCATCTAGCCAAATGCTTTAAAAAAATTAAGAGCAAATGTAATTCCGTTACTTTTGAAAATATACTATGAGTTGTCTTCTGGAAAGCATGCATCAAACTGCCAAGATACTAATATATCAAAAAGCAAATCCAGATGACTGGACCTATGTATCTGTTTCCTTTTTAATGTATCATAGTATGTACTAAAGGAATGGTATGAAAGGCAACTGTAGTCTTTCAGTGACTACAGTAATGTCAGCCAGCCTTGATTATGTGAAAGTGGCCTTCATAGAGTCTTTACAGATGCTGAACCGAATGCATTTTGGTGAAGCAATAGGAACCAGGCTTAGTCTTATTCATGATGCAGAGAAAGCGTTTGACTGGGTTGGGTAATGCTGTTTAACAGGTTGTCTTGAAATTACATTCCTTAGAGGGAAAAAAATACATACATTAGTAATGTTTTTTGGTATAAACTTTTACTTGGTGAAATCAGAATAAGTTGTGTAGAACAAAAAGATTCCTTCTTATTTAGTTGGCTTTAAACTGAACTTTGGTTATCAAGAAGAGAAGTTCAGCGTTTCACGCTGTTTCTTATGGCCTGTTAAGTTTAGCAGTCGTGCAATAGCTTCACTTTAACAAAGGTAACTTTGTTCCTCCTGGAACGTATGCAGGAAAAAGGAACTATTTTAAGTTGACTAGATAGATGATCTCTTATGCATAGACATACACAATAGGGGAAAAAAAAAAACCCTGCTGACTCTTTATCTTTCGCTATTTCTATATGCTTCCAATAAACATGCCCAGGATTTTCGTTCAAGGTTGGTAAAATCTCCCATCCAATTCTTACTATCTTTTCAAAATCCTGGAGAACAAATCTAGAGAACATGGAGGCCTTGGACATCCAGGCCTATCCAATACTAGTTTCTGTTTTGCAGTAACAGAAAAAAAGTTTCTTATTGGAATTAAAAGGAAAATGAGACTATTCAGTTCAAATCTTCCTGTGTTCCTTCACAGGTTGAACGTTACTGGTATAAGCTTAAACAGTAAGTCTTAATTACGACACCAAGTAGAGAGATGATATGGGCTCTCAATGGAAAGGGATTACGGATAAATATATATAAGGTGGCTATAGTTTAAACACCTTAATCAAATCAAATCAAATAAATCAAATCAAATAAAATTCTAAAGGTAAATGAGGGGGAAGGGACTTGGTATTTCAAATGGATGAGTTGAAGGAGTGGGAACGTGTCAGCAGCAGTACCACTGCCTGCCGCTTGATGGGAGTTCAATATAAATTGTTAACTAGATTTCCCTTCTCCATAAATCTGTGGTCCACAAAATTGTTGTCAAGTAAGTGTTACTGCAGAAATTAAAAGAAAGAAACACGTAATTTGATATTGCTGCAGATTATAGGATTATCACTAGTAAATATCATTAAAAATAGCAGTTCTCAGAAAGATGCTGTCAGGAACAGAGAACAGCTGAGCCCCCCCACATCATTAGAAGTCTAGTTCCTACTGAATTAAATGGAAAGACTCAATGGGCTCTGGAACAGTTTTAGAATTGACTGCTGGTGGAGTGCGTAGCAAATGTTGACAACAGAGCAGCATGTACTGAAGTAGTCTTTATTGTTTTTAAAGCTAGCTATATGGATTCTTTTCATACAGTATGTGGTAGACCATCTTGTAGTTCTGGGGAAAAAAAGGCAGGCATAGAACAAGCCAATTATGTAATTTAAAAGTAAGTTGAACTCGCTTATATTTTGTAATTGGAAAGGAATAAAGTGAATGCTTTTGTCTACGTCGTCAGTACATTGTAAGCTGTTAAAGTTGGTGCTTTGCTGTGCGATATTTTGATTTTTCTCTCAAATTCAAGCCTGTTTAATAAATACAAAGCAGAGGTACAGTGTCAAAAGGAAAGCAGAAATCCAGGATGAGCACACGTTGGAAATATGCATTATTAATGTGATTTGTGTACAGTACGTACTTACAAGAATGACTTTAACAGTTGACAGGGAAAGCTTCACTGCACACTGACATCATTCTTGGAAAAGATCTCTTCTATCATGACTTTTGTCATTTAACAAAACACATAATTCAACTCCTCTGAAATTATTCAACCTCTCAAGTTGGGTGGTTAGTGGCAGGACATCCCACAGGCTCACTAGCTTCCCACTGTGGTGGCCAGATGTATGAGAAAGAGTTAAGAATTCAGTGTCGGACTTCCATGAAAGTTGCTTTTGGTTGGCTGACAGGTTCCCATAAGGATGGGAAATGCCCACGCAGGGTAATATTTGACTTCTGATAACTCAAAATCTTGTGGGAGAGTTTTTAAAAGTTACTCTAGTATTTCAAACTGAAATTTTGAGTTAAAGCTCAAACCTCTGCTGATTTCCACCAGTGGATATTTTGTCAATTTGAAACAGCTATGGAGAAAAAAAACGTAAGATTGCAGAGTGCGAAGTGCGCTCTGTTCCCCACAACAGCTGCTTTGCTGTTCTATCCTTGTCCGCACAGTGAAGTGGTAATGGCTTACTCCAGACATCTTTAACTAAATGAGTTAAACTGATAAAACCCCTCTTTCATGCTTAGTCTGGTTTCCACCTACCTCAACTGATAATTATGGACATTAGCTCTTACATGAGAGCTTTATGAAACTGTGTGTATAAATAGTATGTACTGTGACAACCATAAGGACCTAGTGTGTAGGTCTGGCTGCAAAGCTTGGAGAGCCCTGCTTGAGCCAGTTGTCTTCTGCAGTCCCATGTTAACTTCCACTGTAGTGCTCTGAGAGGTAGATTGCTCTTTGCTCTGCTTTGCGTAAATGCACTGGATTTGTGGGGTAACAATATGAGACTTAAGGAGACATGATCGTTATTTTCTGTCTCAAAGCAGATGTCACTTACCTTTTCTGTAGATAGTTGGCTTTGCATACAAATTTTGGGCTAGTTAAATATTTTGATGAAGGGTGGTAGGTGGTTCTTCCCCTCACTTCCTCTTACTTGCAGTGAACAGTGCAGTTCCTTCTGTGGAAGCCCTTGCAGAGGTGCGTTAGTCGGAGGTGCGCTGTTATCTGTCACACAAGAATAGGCTATACTCTTATAATTGCTGTCAAAGTGGTGTGACTGCATCCATTCTGGATGGTTGATACAGTGATGTGGCTGTAAAAGCTATGCAGTAATGGTATGACTGCAACAGTACAAATGTTGCATGTAAAAAAAAAAAAAAAAAAAAAAAAAAAAAAGTCCTTAGTGGCCTGGCATCTGCTTTTACATGTTTCTCCTCTGCTGACTGTTGAAGCCTTACACTAAAGAATGAAATTCTAATTAAGGATTAAGTGGGTTCAACAGTGTGTTTGCAGTGAGTCTAAGTCTAGTCAAGGTCCTGATTCAAGAACTCAGGTGCATTCTCTAGAGGGAATTTCAAAACATATTTTAAGTATGTCCAAGAACATGACTGTAAGAAAAAGAATTGAGGGCATATGGAAATGATATACAGCTCATTTAATACTGGATCAGCAATTTTAATCAAGAGGCAAAAGTCACTTACCAGATGTATGTGTTTGACCCAGACAGTAGGGGTTTCATAGTGTGTGCTGGGTGTCTGGGTTAGATTGCAACTCAGAGATTTAAATGCTTGCTGTGGGAGGGTTGGAGCTTATGTTTGTATTGGGACAGGAGGAATGACCATTCATCTTCTGAATCTGTAGTGCAGTTCCTTTGTTCTTTCCCTCCCTCCCTCCCTCCCTCCCTCCTGAGGGGAAAAAAGTAGTCTGGCAAAAAAGTTTTGGATGACACTCTGGATGATTACTCTGAGCCTGAAGGAAGAGCTGGAGGTAAAGGCAACTTCACACCCCCATCTCCATTTGTAGGTGACAATTCAGAAGGAAACTCTGCTCCAGTCTGGGATGCTCTATGGAGAGCATCGCTTTTTAGTATCAGGGTATGAGTCTAGACATATCTGGCAAGTCAAGTTTTGCACAGACACCAGTGCTAGTTTTAAGGAGAAGTGAAGCTAGCAGCTGTGATTACCAGAGGCTCACTGAATAGTTTGGTAAACACAAGTTCAGCTCACACCTTTATTCCATTAGCAGAGAGCCTGGATATCTGTTCAAGGATGGATGATCACACTGGCCTGTAATGGTCCTGGCAGGGAAGCTTGAGCGCTGCCTGTCTGCTTGATTTGTCTCTCTGGCTTCCTCTGCCTTGTATTCTTGGCGTTTCTGGTACTGAGGCTGTGTCTCACTGCAGATAGTAATACAGAGTAGAGATGCATGAGCTAGCGAGGTGCTGGAAGTGACCATGCTCTGGCAGCACACAGCACCGCAGGGGCTGAGAAGCAGAGTGAAGTCATTCACATAGAGCTCTTGCAGGACTGTTTTATTGCCTGCAATAGCCTTTTACAGAATACAGTAGCCTGTAATGTTGGCATACCGTAAAATTCATTATGGTCTTGCTCTTTCATTATACAACCACCCAGAGTTTGTCGTTAGTTTAAGCCAATATGCAGTCAAACCAGTAAGTGCACACAAATGTTCAAGAAATTGAATCAGCGGGCCAAAAGTGATGGTATGAAAGGGGGGGAGGAGGGAATCTGAAAGATAGAGGCTTTGTAAAAAGCTTGGCTGTAAATGATTTATAAGCAGATGTTTGGAGAGTAAATTTTTCTTCATATTCTCTGGGAAGCTTCTTGTCTACTCTTATGTCTCTCTTAATGACAACATAACAATACAACTTCCGAGTCTGTTAGGAACAAACTCCATGTGTCTTACTTCTTAAAGAACTCTTGTGATTTGTAGAAACTTAACACAACAACATCAAATGTCTATGTAACCGCCTACAGGTGCCACCTGCTCTTGGAGTCCATCAATTTTAGCCAGATCTACTGCAAAAATAAGGGCAGTGGCCCTTGCAGTGGCTCGTGGCCCACTGCTGTGGCCACAGCTAGGTGCTAGTTATCCTCTTGAATGAATCTTTTCATCCCTTTTTCACGGAAGGTAAAACTGAGAGAGGGAAGTCAGAGCTCCAGTTTTTCTGAGGTGCTCTAGGCTTTCAGCTTGGAAGGATGCCAGAGTGAGAGTGACGAGAATTGGGGTACAGAGGTTAGTTATTTTTGTAAAGAGCTCACGTGTTCATATTGAATCACACAATTCAACTAGGTTCGCTCTAGCTGCTTGGAGATTAACTCGTTCCTTGGACTAGGACCTAGTGAATGTTTGTTCATGAATTAGTGTTGAGGTCATTCTGTTTATGGTACTCCCATGACTTGGGAAAACTTGAAGCAGTGGTGGCTAAAAAGCCACTGGAAACTGGTTTGTCCAGTCCATTCAAAATTGCATATACGCTTGCAACTTCCTTAAGATTTTCCGCAGTTACGTGTCAACCATCTGAGCTCCACTGATAAAGTACAGCTAATATTGCCAGGGGCTTAGTGGCCGTCCCATCCCAGGCGCCAGGTGATGTGGCCAGTCTGCTGTACACCAGCAGTTCGTTGTCAGCGCTGCTGAAGCTCAGCTGCTGCTTGAGCAGCGCAGGAGGCTTGCGGGAACACCTCTGAGTAAATAAGGCTGATGTTTTCCAGACTGGGGTTTCCTCTACTTGAGGAAAGTTGATTAGGGCTGTCAAAGGTACAGATTTCAAGTGGCCTAGCTAAGCTGTTTAACAGTTTAAATTAGTTATAACGAAGGCCTGAAGTTTTGATTGTTCTTGTCAAAGTGGGGGACGATGTTTCTGGTACATAGTTGTCAGTACGCTGCCTCTGGCGGAAGTATTTTTAGGAGACCTTGCAGCTTGGCCCGTGTGCCAGTTCCTACCTGGGTTCTGTTGGTCCTACAGTGTTTCCTGGTGCAACCTTTGTGAGAATGAGGAAGGGTAAGGATACTGCATTTGCCGGCTTGGGCGCAACCGAGATTGACCTTACCCCAAGTTTATTGGCTAAGTTTGATTCAGGTCTTCCCCTTCGTCCTAAACTCCCCGTTACAGCTTTAGCTTTGTGGATTTCTCATTTTTGATTAGTGTTACTGTAAAATACAAACTATCTTGTATGCATAGAAAGAAATGGCAGGTGTCACGACCTCTGGAATAATTCCAAGGCTCTGGGAAAGAAGGAGATTTTCAGTAATGGCTACAGGCATTAAGGGCACAAATACCACTGAGTATCAGTGGGATTTATGCTTCTAAGTTGCTCTAAGTGCTTTTGAAAGTCACATCCAAAATGTATCATTAAAAACAAGATATGCTTTTAATGTTTTTGAGGCAGATATGTGGTATAAACGAACAATAAATCATAAGGTGGTTTAAAATATTATTCTTGTGGAAGAATTGTTAAATACATAATTATTGCAAACAACTGAATTTTGGAGAGCTTTGCTGTCGGGATTGCAGTTTGGTATGTTGATATTCATCCAGCTCTAGAGAGAAACTAAGGGACTGAGATTTCAGGGCAGAACGCCTTTACTCCATTGTTAATCAAGAGGAAATTTCTATATATTCCTACTGAGACAAGAAACTATCCCCAGTTTCCAAGAAATGTTCTAGTACGCTGATTGTTAAATGTAAATGAGACCCTGTCATTAAAATCCATAGATTCACAGTGCTAAATGACAAATTGCATTTACCACATCGCTTAATACACCATTCTTTTATTTTAATATCTTGGAGGTTTGTTACTGCTTTGCAACGTCTCTGAAGTTTTTCAGTGGTTTCAGCTACTGGCTTTCTTGCATCTCCAGTGAAAGCAACTTGGCTAGTGACCACTGAACCTTCTGAAGGAGAGAGACTGGCAGTTACCGTGTACGTAAATTCTTCTTGCTTTGCTTCTCATAGTCACTGAGCTTTTATTATTTTTAATTTTTTTTTTTTGAGAGGCCACACGTTCTGAAAATTTACTCTTTTCGTCCTCCTTCCTTATCAGTGCCTGATTGCATTTTAACATTGTGCACCTATTAATTAGATTTTCATTTCTGAAATCTTTTTCTAAACAGAAGCCAATTCCCAAAGGAATAATCTTCAGCTTTTTGCCTGTGTCTGAGCTGCTAGTCCATGGAATCCCTCCGTATTTATGGTGCTAGGCTCTCCTATTAGCAATTGTAGTTACATATTTAAACATATTTCACATAAGTAATTATATTTTATGGCCTGTAGCCAAATTGACTAATTTTGCTTCCTAGGAGCTCCAGAAAAAATACATATTTAGAACTTGGCTGAAACTTCCCGTTAGCTACCTAATGACGTCTCCCTAAGGTCAAGCTGTTCTAACTGAGCGAATAAAGGTGTTTCGACCTGAGCACATTCTGTATCAAGTTTTTCTGGGTGCCCCTCATCTTCTTTTTTGTACCTCTGTCTTTTCTGGTGGAGGCCCTCCCCATAAGCCTCTTCCAGCTGAAGAGGTTTGGTTGGTGTGGACATGCTTTCTGGACTCCTTCACATCCTTGAATATGAGACCTATCGTAAACTGCTTAGGCGTCTTTATTTTATTATTATTATGTTTTAATCATCGCACAGAGCAGCACAATGGGCCTGTTGGCCGAAGTAATGGCAGCTGCAGGGAAGAAATATGGAATATGCAGTATGGGAATACCGGTTCTGTTGCTGTGCTGGACTCGGTGAATCAAAAGGAAGCGGCTGGATTTATATTTATTGTTCTTTAGTTGTAGTAGAGCCGATTATGCATGGACAATTGTCAAAAATACGGAACACTGGGAAGAATTTTGGCCTTGCATTGAGCTTTGTGTGGTTTTGTCGTTGCATTCTGCTGATTCCCTGTCCTCTCCGAAGCGTATGCTGCTGCAAGGCATGGAAGGCCTTTGCCTCGCTGATCCGGTGCGGTGCAGTGCAGTGGGGCAACCGAATTGCCTGGCATTCGCGCCCGGCGTATACCAATATAGTTCCTCTTGTGAGTCTCAGCCTCCCGCCTCGCAGCTAATGTGTCCTCCTGCCACTGTGCTAATTGTTTGGCGTTCCCTGGGTTTTAGTTTATGGTATTCATGTGCAGAGATCTGCCTTTTCGCAGACAGGCTTCACACATATGCAAGATCAGGAGGTGATTTTTTTTTTTCTTTTTTTTTCCAACTAGCTTAAGTTAGGTTTAAAATGTGAAGCCATTAAACAATAAAAGTAACACATATGCCTGTAGAGGTCAATTTAACTGGTATAGCAGCACAAAAATACACAAAGGACCTATGTAACAAAACCTAATCGGCTTTAGCTTGAGGGTTACCAGAACCTACATCTTTCAGCGTGTTGCTATCGGTACGTTTCTACAGTTCGGCGCTATTTATTTATTGCAATTGAAGCACAGTATTTGTCCCTATTAAGACTTTGAGTTTCTTTTTTAGCTCCCTCCTTATAAAGCAAGATGCAGTGTTATTATTAAACTGTTCTCGGGGCTAAACATTGTGAATGTTATTCATGCCTGTATTTATTAAGAAAGAAGGAAGAGGGAGAAGGTTTAGCTTGTCTGGTTTGCTTGACTTGCGTCAAGGATAACTTTGTAAAAGGAAGAGCTTTCAGTGTTTGAAATTGCATAATGAAAAGGTTCTGGAAATAATTATAAAAATCAGACTGAAATTGCTTTGAGAATTTTTGAGGTGTTTTTTTTTTTTAATATACATTTAAATTGGCAACGAAGTGTAATGAAGACAGTCAGAAATAACCCCTGCCGCCCACACAGGGTATATATAGAGATTGTATTTACTCTGCTGTGCAAGCATCTACTGCAAGATGGCACATTAAAATGTGAACAAAACAGCACATCCACGCTCCTGGATGCCGCAGTGCTGTTACAATCTGATAAACAGTTTGAGTGTGGAGTGCATGCTGCGTGCATGTATTATCTCTTTGTAGCGTTCGCTCTTCTGGCATTTAGTGTCCACTACCTTTGTCTTTATGAAACACTGCAGCGGCTCAAGGCTGCGGCTGAGATATGTGCGGGGGGGGGGAAAGACTTAGGTGCCGCTCGTTCCTCTCGGAGGGGATTTTTCAAATGTTAGCGAAAACCAACTAGTTGACTCTGAAGCGCTCCGACTTCCAAACTTTTCATGTTTTGCGCTTGATCTGCCTGGTGCGTGTGTGAGCACACAGGAGTAGTTCTCCCTTCAGAGTTCAAAGGGGCCGGTTGTCACGTTGATTTGCGGCTGGGGATGGTGTTCAGGTTGTGATGTGTGTTTGGCAGGGCATGCTATCTGAAATTAATGTAGTTCTTGTAATGGCGCTGGTTCGCTCTTCGGCAGCAATATTACAGTGACCCTTTTTATATTCTTGTGGGTTTAATCTTTTTCTTTTCCACTATAAAATTGTTTCCAGTCCTTGTAGATATTTATATGACCTTCAACGTGTGAATTAATCTCTTAATTCATTTTGTACTGAATATGTGGCAGACTGAGACATTAGCTTTAGAGACTCATTTCAAAGGAGGTGTTAACTCTGAAAACCTCATGTATCAAGTTTGTGAAGAAAAGACAAGCCCAGCTGCAAGCAACCAACTTCTTTCTTCCCCTCAGCTCCTTCACCTCAAAAAATGTCATATTGCCTATACTTGTGTATGGTAATTTAGCATGAAAAGCAGTTCGAGCGTGCTGAAATGAACGTTTTGACGTTCAAGTGGATGTTTGCTTTCACATTTTCCGTATTTCTGTGTACCTCTATTGGAAATGCCTTACAGAATTTTTGAAACTGAAGTTAGCTAAAAACGTTTTAAATGCCACTAATAACTGATTCTCAGCTAATGATTTCAAAGCGGGCATCCAGGTACTTTGGCCGAGAGCTAGAGGTTGAATCTGGAGTTAGTTCCCCCCCCCCCCCCCCCCTTTACTTTCTGGATGTTGGAGGAGAAGTTGTTTGTTTGTTTATTTATTTATTATTTTTTGAGCAGTGAAAGAATCAGCTCTCTGGGCAACAAGAATGCAGCATTTATCTTCCGTGCAAGTGGTTTTTAGGATGCAGTCCTGGGGCCTTCCTTTTAATGAGTTCTTGTTCTAATTAAAAGGACTGTGCCTTAAAAATGAAGGTATGGTAAAGGAGGGGAAAAAAAAAATATGTGGCTAGTTGTTGGCAGCAGCTACTGTTTGCAAAGGGATGTCATCACCTTCAAAATTTGTTGTTTGTAAGAACGCTTTTTTACCTCCCAGTGTTGCAAGTAGCATTTAAAATAAGCAATACTGAGAAAAGATCATCAGGGTTCTTATATTTTTCCAGGCTATTTTTGCAAAGATATTTGTATAAATAAATTCATACAAACAGTTTTTCCTATTTTGTGTAGATTTTTCACATAGCTGCAATAGAGAGCAAAAATTGTATTTTGGGAAAAGTGTTACTTGTACATTCCAAGGGGGAAGTTGGGATAGACGTAGTATGTAAATTGAATCCGGTCTGCTAAATTATAATAGATTTTAAAAGGACATTTACCTTTTATTTCATAATCTTGTCCAGATACCGCCATGCAGTATAAAAAAGTAAAATTAAATGATTATATTCACTGTATTTTTCATCAGTAATGATTTTTTGATGTGGAAACTCTTGAAGAAGCACATTCACAAGCGCTCAGGTGTGCAACGCGATGCGATAAGGTGGTACTTACTAACTCTGAGTTGTGTTTTTGTTGCCTTTTGTTGCTTCAGGATATTTTTACCACTGTATTAGTTTGATTGTGAGAGAGTTCTCCCTTGAAGAAAAGCACAGCGGACAAGAAGAACCTTTATGTCTACCGCATACCTAGCAATTTTGTTTCCAAGTTCTTAAGATAGGGGATTTTAGGCTGTCGGTGATGTTTGAAGAGTTGGTGCAGGACTCTCTAGGCAGCCTCTATGTTGCGGGAGCTGAGACGCCTCTTTAGAGCAGTGTGTTTGTCAGAGTTAGCTAAGGTAATAAAATCCAAGGGACGATAAAGTACTTCATTTGCAGCAAGTGTGGAGGTTAACCCCGATGGAGATTCCTAGATTTACCTTGAGCTACTAATGTAATAGTGCAGATGCCTTGCCTTCCCTGTAATTTAGTCTGAGGTTAGTTGCTACATAGTAGATACTAGTTGCGGGGGGGGGGGGGGGGGGGGGGGGGAGTAAACCAGAATAAAAAAAGCTCCTTTAGTGTCCACTCTTATATCCACTGAAGGTGATGATATCTTTCACATTGACTGAAGTGCTGCGACGCGCATCAAGGCCTTATACAGTACTGCCCTTTTCCGTTAATGTATTTCAGCAAGCTTTTACAGCTGTATTGCTGTGCGCCCCGAGGCGTGGAGAAACTGAGGCTGAGGGATGGCCAGGGCAGCGAATAGCCCGATGCTGCGACTGCGGCTTAGACCTGCGTGGTGTAGACAGTGGTAACGATGCAAGTGTGGCAACAGGGTGCTGGGGTGGGGGGCAAACGCCCTCGGGGCCCAGCGTATCTCCCGTGCTGCGCCGAGCTATTGCCTGTCCCTGCCGGAGCTGCCCCGGTTCTGGTTTAGCGAGGTTGAAGCTGGCACGAGCTGCGTGCACCCTCGCAGCGCAGCGAGGCTGATTGCAACAGGGGGGAGATCTGCTCGATCCCAGAGCTTCCCGACACTGGGTTTGTCCGTTGGACTTGGTTCTTTTAAAGAAAGCAGGGGAATGTGGAAAGCAAGGTGTGGAATTCCAGCCTCGGTTCCCCTCTGTGTTGTTACAAGCGTTTACAGAACATATGGTATGTAAGAATCACCCGGTTCTCCGCGAGATCCCAGCAAATTCTCAGCATATCGGGGTGAGTTACTTTCGGAGCATCTCTTAACTCTTTGATTGCTGAATTTCCATCCGTTAGCGTTGCGTGAAAACATATGGTTTGTTCCCCCTCGTAGTGGTGTTGGTGGTTTTTTTTGTTTTTAGTTTCTTCTGTTTACTTATTTATTTATTTATTTAACAGCGAGACGGAAAATGCTTACCACCACCTCTAATTATTGGCCATGGGGCCCTTTAGAAATGACATTATTTTATCTTTTGGTAAGCTTTTGCACACATTTAAAATGACAAAAGCCTCAAACGTTGAGTTATGTGCAGGCCAGACGCTGACGTTTATGCATGATTTGGGGATTTTTTTACTCCCTCGTTATTAGTGCTGCCTGTCTCATTTTGAGCAGTATGTTACTGGCTAAACTCCACCTTTACTGTACCTCTCAAAATCAGGTTTCCCATTCCATTTCTGGGTTTGTTTCTTGGAGATACTGCACTGATTATGAATATTTTATGTTAGATTTGCATGTCTTCCTTACCATTGGACTGCTATACTTAATAAATAAAAAGATAGAAAAAACAGTTGCTACAGTGGCTTGTTAGGTAGAACTCAGATTTTAATAACTAATCTAAATACAGATCTTTTCAAGTTTACCTGTATCTTTAAAAAAAAAAAAAACAAAACCCAAAACGCTAAGACACAGTTGATTACATGGAAATGGTGAAATTAAAACCTACTTTTATGAGCGTAAAATGGCATATAATCTGCACAACAAACAGTTTTTTAAAAAAATGTTCATTGAAAATGATCAATAGACGTATTTATTAAACACATGATTCCTCTTCCCCCCTAGCTCACTATTTCAGATGTCTCCCAACCTCCAAACACATGTGGGATTAATGATCAACAACTGCAAGACACGATCTCATTTAATTTTTACATAAGCAATAAAACTTATCCGTAATTAAAACATTTTTTTGTTTGTTTTGGAAAGTAGTATAAAATAGATCCCAGAGTAGGGCCAGGGCTTTGATTTTTCAATACCCTATTTCAGGCTAGAATAGACCTCCAACACTGGGATAAGTGAGGTGGTATTCATATGGAAATACAGTAACGAATGGCATTGTGCATCGCATTGATGGGTTGTCTATCACAGTAATTAAAAGCTGTGGTTTAATTTTACTTTTGACCTTCCTGCCAAAAACATCTTGATCTAATTTTCAAATATTGAATAATTTCTTGGTGTTTTTTCTCAATTTTGTATATTTTTGCAAGCGTGTTTTACTGTTTGTTATTCCAAAACAGTATTTGCATATTCCAGCAATGTTGGGACCTGTGGAATTTTTCGCATCTAAGCCAGTGACAGATGCATAAAGCTAACCGTGCTGCTGCTGTATACGTAGGTCCAGTCTTTTTTCCTAGGAAAGGGATTGCATTGGCATTTGCCAGCAGTAAGTTTGCCCCCTCTTTGGTAACTGCAGAAGGGTCAGCAACGCAGCGGGGTGCTCAGGAGCCCTTCTCTTCCGGATTGCCGGTTTGACAGGGCTTTTTGGCTAAAGCTATGATGTTTACGTTAACTCCACATATAAAAATAGTTCTTCTTGCATCCCGTTAGTGGTTTTGTTTTTTTTGAACTACTAAAGAAAAAAGATAATGCTGCCAACTGTCTTAGAGATGAGATAGGTAGATAGTTAGTGTATTTGTAATGTTCTTTTCCCTCCCCCGGCCCTCTTTCAAAAGAGCTGTAACTCAGCTGAAATCTGCGGCTCATTCTTAAGGATAAATTTACCCAGGACTGAAATACAGTTTCCTCTGAGGTGAATCAAAGCAGTTGTTATACTTCAATTTAGTACTGAAATTGAAGAACGTAATCTCCAGATGAAATTATACGAAACGTTACACATATGGAACATCTCTGTTAGTGTACTGATGGGAGCTCGGCCAGGACACCAGGACTTACACGCGCCGTTTGAGGCTACGTAGAGGCACGCTTTAAACAAAATCTGTTTTGTGCTTTCTCCGTTTCGCAGAGGCGCTTTTTGTTCTCCGGTCTTTGTACAGGATGGTGATGGTGTTGCCAGCTGCCCGCGGTTAGGACGGCAGGAGGCCTGTTGAGGCGGGGACGGAGGGCGCGCTGCCGGTGCTGAACGCGAATGGTGCCCGAGCGCGCCTGCTTTCCTCCCGTTCCTCTGGTTCCAGTGTCATCTTCAGTATTCGAGTGATAATCTCTCCGACTTGCCTAATTTTCACTGACTAATAATGGTGATTAACCTTTTCAATTTTGACGTTATAGGTAATAAATCAAGCGTATTGGTATCGTGTCTGCAATGGTACAAGTTTTCCCAGCGATAACAAAGCGAGGCCTAAGAATACAGCGCTGATGCTATCCGCTGCCCGTCATCTTGTAAATCAGCGCTAATTACTGTGCAGTTGGGAAAATTTAAAAATGCGAGCTTCCTTCTACTGCATGCAAGCCTGGAGTTTGTATGCAGAAAGAAGTGATTTTAATAATCTGTTTATAGTATTGGACCTCGTGCTATTTTGAGATTTCTTCCTCACCGCTTTCAGTTTGTTGGAGGACCAAATCCTCCCGGGCTGAAAGCTCCTAGTGGGGAAGGCAAGGAGGGTGGCAGTGGTGAGGAGGAAAAGAGAAATCCAGTCTTGTCTCCTCTCCTCTCCTCCATCGCCGTGCCAGATGGGCCTTCCAGACCGGCACATGGTGGCTTGCTATTTCTGGCTTTGTTTAGTCATGACGGTGCAGCGCCTCTCCGGAGGGACGCACCAGGCTCCGTTTACACAGGCCTCCCTCTGTATCCGAGAGCAAAGGGCTCATATGCACAGTTTCTGCTCCTCGCAAAATGTAATTTTGCAAAGATAACTGCAATCATGGTTTGTTAAGCGTTTGCTTTCTGGCTTCGCCACCGGATCGCAGAGAGAAATGTGTAGCCATCAGAAGTGGCAGATAGGAAAACAACTCGTCACTGCCAGGCTGGATGCCGGCATCTCTCGGTCCCTTTGTGTGTGTTCCCGTTTCCCGTTACGTTTTTGCTCCTCCCCACAAATCTGTCCAGACAATAACATGCAGGCAGCTCAACGTGCGACAGGTATCGTTTGCTTAGCTTTAATTTGTCACAGTGCATCAGAGTGCTGGTAGTCACATGATAGCTGGAGACCTAACTGTGGTTTCCTTCTTGGAGATATTGTTAATTAAATTTTTTATGAAGGAGCTGAGGCACACCAGCAGTGATCTCCTTTCAAGCAGAAATGTAGCAGGCAGTTCCCAAAGAGACCTCATCTGCTCTCTTCTCTATGAAAATCAATTAGTGTTATGAATGTGTGATAGCTTCTTAAAAAAATCTGTCGTGATGGAGAAGTCTTTACACCTTAGAATAGTAAAGTGAAGGGTATCTCTTCTGCTCCTCCTCCCTCTGTCTTCTTCCCCACCCCGCTCTGGTTGCTGATCATTCCTGGCGGTGTCCACTTGAACTTTCTCTCTGGTTAGGTTCTTCAATTTTTTTTGGTTTTTTACCTTTGTTAAAGAGAAAACAAGCACGTAGATGTTTTGGTTGGTAAGGACAGTTTGCAGATTGAGCAATCTGTGCTTTCGTACTTATTATTTCAGCAGTATCCCCAGGTGTGGGGATTGCCAGGACAAATTCTTGCTTCTCTTGTTTCCTAAATAACCGTTCTTATTCAGTGGGTGACCCAAGGTAGATGTGCCACCACTGTAGCTGTGGCATCACGATTGGGTTTTGTAATGGAGTAGCCATTTGTGCTTCTGTTGAAATGCTTTTTTAATTCTCTTTCTGCAGCGTAAACAGTATCTCATTGTAGACCGTATGTTTGTTTTTTGAACTTCCTATCCAAACATAAACGCTGTTTTTTTCCTCCTCTTATTTCTGCCTAAGCAGAGCTACACACTGAAGAAGAAAAATATCATACTTATATGCTAAAATGCTTAATAGCTATGTACCAGTTATAGACAAAAGATCATTTTCCCAGCATGACAGTGTTACTGGAGTAAATGACTGCAACCAATGAAAGAGGGCAATGTTTTGAGTATGTATTTTTGCCTAAGCCTTTATTTTCCGTTGTTGCTGATATAATATTTGACATCTTAAATAGGCTTTCAGGTGATTTTCCTAAACAAAGTGCATTTAAAAAAATTAGGTATTACTTTGTGAAATATTAAAGTTGCTTTCGAAAACACCTCCCCCAAAACCTGCAAATCGGAAAGCAGCATTTTTTCTTTTTACCTGGGATACTAAAATTGTATGTATATTGTACGTTCTTGTCACTCTTTTGTTCAGTGCGTCACGGAAATCACTTTCACTCGTGCAAAATGTGTGATTGTACGGGCATTGACCTTTTTTAAAAAAAAAAAAATGCAATATTGTTTTCCTCCAATGAGGACTTACGAAATTTGCAGAGATATTAAGCTGCTTTGGCTTCCCGAGTTCAGATCTTGAGAACAAGACCATTCCCCTGCTGCCTCAGCAGCAGTGATAAAGCTGCCTTCTCTCCCACCTCCCCACCTCCAAAAACAAAGCAGAGAAATTGCAAATAAACCCCGAGTATGTTGAGGCCTCCAGTCACCTTGCTGACACCTTTTGTAGAAAGAGATGAAGACAGAAACTAGATTTGAATTCATCATTTACAAAGTTAATCCATCACAAGCATCCAGCCCACAGGTACGTGGAAGACTGTTCCTCAGGGGGCGGACAGCTTTCCAAACAGCAGACTGCCAGCCACAGACATGCAGGCTCTGACAGTGTCCTCATCTCAACCATTAATAAAGCACTGAGTGCAGCTGGGACAGGCCTTTTTCCCCGGGTGCTTTGGGAATTCACGGTTTACGTAGATCTTTAAGAAAAAAGCAGTATTCTGGGGTGCAGGCAAAAAATGATTTTTGCTTTGTTCATTGGCAGCCAGGATAACTCACAGGGAGGGGGATGAACACATCCAAAAAATAGCCTGCATTAGGTCATTACAGTTGCCAAGACCTCTTAATTCAGAAAATTGAGAAGTTTATAGTTCAGGGCTGAAATCTCACTGAGCCAGGGGGAAATTTTATCTGAAGGCCTCTGTTATGTTTAATGAGATCCAAGTCTACAGCATTGGGTTTTCCGAGTCCTAAATTAAATAGAAATTGTGCAGGCCTTGTGTCAAAGCCACTGTAATTTGAGCTTGGAGTATGTGAAACTTCTGTAAAGAATACGTACCCTGAGCATAAACTAATATACATCAGCTGCTTGAGAGAGGAAATGGGGAGCACCAGGAATTCCTCTTGCTGTTCTCCTCATCTTCGCTCCAGACCTTTTCTTCTTTTTCCTCTGCTGGGTACCTCATTTTCTTCATTTTCCTTGCCTAATCTTTTACCTTTCCAGCTATGCCAATCAATAAAATAAATCATGTCAACAGCTAATCATTTGCTGTCAACGCACCGGATATGCTCTTCTGGTTAGCTCGACTACCTTTACTGCCCTAGCATCTGTTTAGACTTTTGCCTCTTTTGACAAGGACTGTCAGCTACTTTTTGTACGTAACTTTGTACTCTGGCAACCTTTCATTGTTTGGTCTTTAGGCACTCCCATTAATACATGTGCAGTTTGAACACCACGTTGCAGGTGGTTGGGTTCTCAAGAAGAAGTTCCTTAACCTTTCCTTACACGACTTCTCAGCTGCAAAAAGGGGATAATAGTTCATGCCTATCTTAAAGGACTATCATGAGGATAAATTATTAGTTGAGAAGTGTTTTGAGAAGTGCTTTAGCTGCATGGAACCTTTCTGCTCTCAAAACTTTGAGTTTGGGAAGTCATTCTGGCTGTGTGTGTTGTGCAATTTATTTAGCAAGGTCTTTAAGCGTGTGCTTATATGTTGTAGTGAACCAAAGGCATGCTTAGGATGAATTGTGTTTTAATCTCTGTGGGGTGGAGGTGATCTCTTTGTATTTTGGACAGTTGACATCAGCATTGCATTGGGCAGAAAAAGGCAAATATAAGTTTTATGTGTGTTAAAAGGGAAAAATCATGTGGCAGAAGCTAGTTCCTTGAGGAAGCTTTTTTGGGAAATAGTATTTTTCTGTGGCTACAAAAATCCTTCATTTTTGAATTTTATCCTGGAGCCCACACTGGGCCTGACAGTTTTCTGGGTCCAGCAAAGGTATTTTAAAACGATTTTGTTGGCATCAGTGAGATTTATGCACAGACGTTAGGAAAGCGGAAGCTCCGCCGCAGTGTGTGCGGTGGCAACGTGAAGCGTTTTCGGTGCAACATTGTACAACGTGCAACGCCAGACTGGTGGTGACAGTTCTCCTTGTCAGCTCTTGCGTAGATGTTAAACGTTTGCATTGAAGTAGAGAATTAATGATCCAGTGGCCATTCAAAACCAGGTTATGATGCATTTCAAAGTTCTCCACACTACTGAATTTTGCATGTAGGCAGGTTGAGCAGATCTTTTAATTGAGCTGACAGGGAAAAAAGGTGTGAACGATACAGCTTTCAGAGCTTTATTTGGAGCTTAGTGTCTGTGGCAAAATAGAAACACAGTGAGCATCCTCATCTTTCTGGTGGTGTTTCTGTACAGGAAATGACTTACAGGTTACACCAAATAGTAGGCCAAGGAAGGTGTTGGCAGAGCCAAGTTTAATATCTCAGATCACCTCTCTCTGAGGTTTG
Organism: Struthio camelus; assembly: GCF_040807025.1. NCBI lineage: Eukaryota > Metazoa > Chordata > Aves > Struthioniformes > Struthionidae > Struthio > Struthio camelus. Next base: position 7,442,002 of record NC_090952.1, on the reverse strand, counting down.
CCTTGAAACGTTTACCTTCGTGTGGAGGAAGAAGTGAAACTATGTAAGAAGGGCTCATGCTCTGCAGGCTCCTCCGCAGCAGGAGCGCATGTATGGATCTCGTGGCTGGCTCCTTGGATGATGATGGCATATAGCCTTCCCCGTACGCACAGTTGCTTCGTTTGAGAGTGCTGGAGTTACTCTTTGCCTGCAGGCTTCAAAATGATTTTGGGGAGCAGAAAGCAAGGGGGCTCTTTGTGTTCAGTTAACAGCCCTCGCCTGGCATTCATTTATTGTTAGCCTGGGCCTGTTGAATTTACCTTATCTGGGGGAGGCTGTCGTGGGACTGCCATTGTTCAGTCTGTTGCGTGTTTTTCCAAAACCAGACACATTTCAATAATTTTTTTTAATATAATGCTTTCTGAACTTTTTTCCTTTAAAAAAACAAACAAACAAACGCACGCCACCCTTCCCCAAAAGCCCTTCCATGCCTTTGTTAAAATGAAATGTTTTGCAAAGACAAACGCTCAGAAACCCATCGGTTGTGTAGTTTTCACTGCAATGATGTAAACAGCCCGCTATTTTGTTGATTATGTATTTTATTTCTGTCTGGGTAGCATTCAGTAAATGGTTGGATATTTATACCTAGTCACCGAGGTCATCACAAATGATCCGGGAGATTTTCTGAGCGATCTAGACCCTGCTTGTATTCCTGCCTGTTTGCTGCACACCAGCCATCTTGCTTACAAAACTCGAATGTTTTAGTGACATAAACTGGAATCTGCCCTGCGACACCACAAATGGAACTTAGTACCAAATAAGACAGAGATTGACAAGACTTTTCCCATTTGTTTTGCATCACTTGCCGCTTCCCATCAAACTAGCGAGCTGAAGGAGGCAGGGGTCCTGCAGGAGAAGTAGTATGTGATCTCTTAAAGACTGAATAGTAGTGCGCGTACACAGGGGACAGCATTGCATTACACAAGTGGTCTCTGCTTAGATGCTGTCAGATGTGGAGTCTTTAAACTTGGGCCTTTTTTTCATGGAATCCTATAGGGCTTTAGAAGACCAAAAAAAAAAAAAAACCCTCTATCTTGTGGAGCTCTGTGCTAGACAGCAAAAAGATGCTGTGTTTTAATAAGAAGCTGTTCCCTTTCTTCTTTGCCTCATAGAGTATGCTCATCTTCTGTTGATTGAGCCGTAACTCTCCTGGGCACCTTTGCAAATACAGTCTTGTTTTGTGGGAATTACTCTGTGCTGCTTCTCTTCCACATGCACTCACCTTTCTGTGTGTTATGTAGGCGCAACAAATGGTGCCTACCCCAGGGGCCGACTGGCTTGGGCCACAAACTACCTTGTGAGTACAAGGGGTCTTCAGAGATATAATCCACGTAGTGAGGTATTCATGATCAGATATTTCACACTCAAAGGTAGGACATACAATTTCATGTTGTGGAAAACCCAGACTTTCTAGTTTAAAGGTATTGAGCATGATTTCCAAGATGTCGTAGTCCACAAGATAGCTGGCCTTCAAAATGAACCTACATCAAAATTTCAGGCTGATGAAACCTTTCCATCCCCCTGCCTACCCCAGGGACCAGGGTCTGTTCACAGCTTCCTGAGGAACTTGGCTTCTTTGGTCTCATCCTCGAGCGTATTCAAAGCATCTTAGGTGAGACGGGAATGATTTGGCGAATACTCGTAAATCTGATCGTTAGTCCCTTGCAGAGGTTTGTGGATGCTTGGAAAATGAATTAGGAAATAGAGTGCTGGTGAGAACGCTGGAGCATGATGAAAGCTGCTCGTTTATGTGGAGAACATGTAAAAACAAGGGATGGTACCCCTAAGTTTCAAGCAATCGTACGTTGCAATGTATCTTTTCACCACTGAATTTCAGTTCCTGAAGACTCTGCACGGGTCTTTGAGCGAGCAGGGGTTAATATTAAAGCAGAGCATGCTGCTTTAGAAATGGGGAAGCGTAGATGCAAATTACTGTGAATGCTAATTGTTTCTATTTGAAAATTCTTGTAGTGTTTTTCTGAAAACACTTCCATTAAGTAAGCATTAGGTGGATAGCTGAACTGTTTGCAGAAAACCTCCTCAGTCATGTGCAGAGAGGCACAGTGGCATAAGAATACGAATATGGAGCCTTCTGTTCTATTATAAACTCTTCTTCGGGAGCTTGTAATTGCGTACGCTGTACGGGGAGCGGTTATCCTGGACTTCAGGCGTTTTGTAACGAGAGGGAACGGTTCCCTGCAAAGGGAGGGGGAAAATCCAAAACCCGCATGTGGGAAATCCTTGTGCAGGGCGGTAACGTTTGGATTTCTGTTACTCTGGCGCAGAGGGGAGGGAGGGAAATAAAATCGTTCATTATACGAGAAACTGGCAGGGACTCGTATCTGAGGCCAGCCTTCCCCGTGGCTGCCCTGTCAGCTGCGTAGGCATCGCTGAGCTGCTTTGTGTAAGAAGGGCCTGATCCCATCCTATTAAGTAAATAAAGACCTTTTCATTAATCACAGCATACAAGGGAGCAGGCCCTAAGAAGGCACAGAGCTGTGGGCTTCCAGGAGCGGTTATCTGGGTATTTAGGATCAGCAGCAACAAAAACAGTTCTGTCAGTCCCCAAATGCTGAATTTTTAATTGCATGGGAAGTTGGGTCCCATCAAATTACCTGGGAGCTGCCACAGCCTCTTCCCGCTCCTGGGCCCCCCTCTCTTCCCTCCTACGTGCACTCAGGTGAATCCAGTAATTAGATTGGAAGTGAAGTGGAGTAGATGTTTCTGTGTCATGCTTAAAACCTTTCATCTGGATTGAGCCTTGGCAGCTGTACGGAACATATGAAAGGTAAGAGGGCAGCTGGCAAGGTTTACTGTGAAAGAGTGGGAGGAATAAAAACATCCCTTCCTTCCCTGCATGCGCTCAGCTGCAGCCTGCGTGCGCGGCAGCGGGGAGCGGGGCGCGTGCGTGTGCGCGTGCCTGTGCCTCTGCTCGCGTGCAAACCTCTTGGGTCTCCAGCGGTTGCTGCTTGTAAGAGACGGCACTAATACCCTGTTTTAAAACGCAGAACTTCATTTTCGAGAGTGTCAGATGGCAGAGCTAAGTCAATCTTTGTTTAACGTTCTTCGTAAGGCAGCTGAGGTTGTGTGCAGATGGCAGCGTTTGAGGGCTCCTCCGAAGAAGCGCTGACGTTAGAACCCTCCACTGGTTTCCCCGTTCTCAAACTCGGCAGAAGGACGTTGCAGTTTGGGCCTTGCTCACATGAGCAAAGCTGGCGGAGTGAAAGGGGGATTTGAAAGCAACTGTGTTTGGTTTCAGCTGTGTTGTGATTTAGTCTTTTTTATTTTTTTCCCCTCCCTGCTTCTGCCCTCTCGAGTGGGGCAAGGGAGGGAAGTTTCCCTGTGCAAGAGGGTACGTTAACTTTAGTGCTTGCTGTGGTGGGCTGCTTGATGGGGATGGTGGAGTTTCTTGGCATCTCTTGTTAAATTAGCTACTGCCATAGACTTCGTGTGCTGGTTAGCTTAAACCATAGACAAATATTTTGTTTAAAGCAAGACTTTTGCAATCAATAACTTGTTATTTGATCCTCAGATTCTTTAATCTGCTTTCCATAGCCTTACTTTAAATACACAAGACTTAGGTTTCAGGGACTGATGGTTCTGCTTGTATTTATCCTTTTGTTTGTGTTGACAGATAATCCCATTACTGCTGCTCTTAGTAGTTTCTTGACTGTGATTACTTTTATTACAGGTGTCTCACTTTAAAACTCCTAAGCCTATCTAAGCACTTGATTACACCTTTGATGATGAGCACCTACCACCCCTCCCAAGCAGTGGACAGAAAGCTGATGAATATTCTTCACTTAAGTTCTCTAAAGAAGAGAAAAAACTATGTAGTTTTGGGCAAATGCTTGCTTTGACATCAGAGAGTTTCAGGCCATTAAAAATTGACTATGGAGTGATCTTAGCTCCTGGCAGTAATGAACCGTGGCTTGTTTGGAGCATTGAGGGGGTACAGTCCAAAGCCTAAACTGGTGAAATGAAGCTCTGGACTGATGGGTTTTCTCTCCTCGCCTCTGCAAGGATGATTTTTGGACAAGTCACGTTAGCTCACTGTCTTAGTTTTGCAATTTGTAGAATGGAACTAATGATCCCATCCTCCCCGGTCTCGCCTTGCTTGTGGATTGGCAGATGAAAAGCGCTGGCTGAAGAGCTGGGCATTATTTTTATCAATGAGTTGTGCATGTGAATGTGGCTCATACTGAGTTCTTTAGAGTCTGAGATCTCTTGATCTTCAGAAGCAGAACCTGTAACTGTGAACAACCTTCACATGGTTTGGGAATTTGACATCGTATTAGTGAGAGAAAATAGCAGGTAGCAGAGCATGGGGAGCGGCGTGATCTCCCAGGTAACTGAGCCGCTCTAGGTTTCCATTTCTGGGCCTTTCTCCTCCTGCTCCTCCCCTCCCTCTTTCAGTCCGCTCAGTATGAATTGCATGTCATTTCCAGTGTGTTTTTTTGTCATTGTGGTTTTAATTATATACATTGCACACATGCAGACTGCGTATAATCAGCTAACGCTTTGAATCGTTCCTGCGAGGGACTCGGTCACAGAGAAAAACCAGCGCCCGCAGGCGGGCCTCGGCAGCCCGTGGCCGCCCCGCTGCTGCCACGGTGGCAGCAGGGAAGGCAGAAATTGCTGCCCCGCGGATGGCTCCCTCGGGGGGTGGGATCCGCCGCTCGGTGTCCGTCCGGCTGTCGCTGGGCTGAGGCCTGGCGTGCCGGGCGAGAGCTCAGCCCTGACGTTCTCGAGCAAGAGCCCGCTTGGGTCCTGCCTGCCGGAAAACGCAACCGCCCGCCCTGCTGGGAACGGCCAGGGAAGCCGTGGTGCTAGGGAACCTCTCAAACGGGAGCGTAACTCTCTAAACGTGCCTGGGGCAGTGCCGCCAGGCAGGCAGGCAGGCAGGCCAGCCGTGGCCTCGGCAGCCAGCGGCCGGGTGATGGCCGTGAGCCCGGGTCCCGTGCGGGTCCGCAGCGACGAGGCAGCCGGGAAGTCAGGTCAGTCCTTCTCGCGGAGCTCCTTTCCCGGCGCCTGCTCTGAGGCCGCGCAGCCGCGCCACGTGGGCTGGCGTAGCCGTTTCGGGGTGCGTCGTTAGTAGTACTGCTTCCCGGGCGTTTTTCACTCTTTGAAACTGTAGGTGCTTGAAGTAAGTTTGTGGGAAACGTTTAAATGCTAACATCTGAATTTGGCTGGGGTAACGGAATGAAACGCCTGGCAGCACCGGGTGGGTAAGTAGGCTGTGTTTCATTTATCCCCTGCCCTCCTGGGAACTTTTAGAAAGGAAAACAAGACCAAACTGAACTTGACGTTGGTATAAGGCAAACAACCAAGAAGCTGTTTCCTGCGCCAAACTTTCTCACCATGTTAACGGTGGTGAAGTTTATTTCCTCTGGCCTGGGTTAGTTTTGTTCTGTAAATCAGAGCCATAGAGAGAAGTTTTAATAGCTCCATCTATTAGTTTTTTGCTCCAGATTCAACTTTATAGGAAAGGCAAAGAGTTCAGGGAAACGGCCACAGGAGAAGGAAGAATTTGGAGGTGTCTAACGCTGAAGGGTGTAAAATGATCTTCCCGTCCCCCTTGCAGCCTTCTGAATGTCTTCTGCTGGGCTCCTTGGCTGTTGGTGGGCCCGCTCAGCGCTAGCTTTTGGACCTAGTTCCTTTTTTTTGGACCCAGTTCCTTTCAGCTGGCTTCTCTTTCCCTGCAGCGCTACAAAGAGGGTCTCTTTCATGGTGAACTTTGCAAAGCAAACGTTTTATTTTGCTTCTAACCCATGTTGCAGGCAATGCACTGCGAATGGATCATCACAAACTTCTCGGTAAACCCCCTTGCCCCCCCCCCCCCGGTTTGTATATAAACAAAGCAGGTGCGTGCAAGGCATTGGAGCTGTATTTTGTAAGGTTTCTAAGGGGAGAGGACTGTTCAATATGAAAGGCTTGCTGAAGTTCAGGTTTCCATCTCCTGCTGACTTGTCAGGTCTTTCAAGGTGCTTCAGCAGCAGGGAAAAACCCTGATTATCCCAATTAAGGGGAGAAAGTTACTTAGCGTAAAAGTAGAAAGTTACTTCACACTGCATAGCTAATGAAGGTCAAAACACACTCTTTTTTTTTTTTTGCTTTAAATTTCATTTTTAAAGTAATTTCTTTATATTCCTAGCTGTATAGAAAGATACTTCGTCAGCTTAAACCCACGAATTTTCTTTCCTCTTTTTCCATCTCCTTTGACTGATTGCTTATGAGATATCAACATGAAAACCACATTTCTGCCTGGAAGTTATGGACCTACTGTGGTTTCATCCCACGTCTGAGGTTACTGTGATTTTAAAAAATTAGCAATTTTTAACTAGTCTGTGCTTTTGACAGCTCTTATTATATAAAATTTCTCTGTTTTGCTGGAAAGTCATTTTCTCACTTCTGAAAAGCCATTATAAACATTAGAAGATAGGTGGAAAATCCCTTGTATGTTTTTTATGGGTTCAAGAAAATAAAATTAGGATTTCTGCTTAAAAGATAGTCTTGCAAAGTAGTTTCTTTTTTTTAAATGGGAGAATCCTTAAAGGCGCCAGAGTTAGGTACCAGAATCTTGTTTAATACTCGCTCTGTCCTGTAAATGCCAACCTAAATTAGTCAAAACAGTGACCTTCACCCCCAAAATACACAAACGCATCAAAATCTATTATGTTGTAGTGATGCGTTGTGTGAATCGTGATCATGCCTAGAAGCCCCTTCAGGACTGGCGGCATCTTTGTGCCATCGGCAGGTAGCTGCTCCAGCAGGCTCTTGTGTGCAAATCGGAGACGAGGCACAGAAAAAGGAAATGTAGAAAAGACGGATAAAGGGAGTGAAGTGACGGGAATGGCTATCGGATGACTTGATTTTCAGGTGGGTTAAAAAAAATGTTTTTTAAATGATAACTTGACGTTCCCTCTCTTCATCCCTTTGGCTAATTTAATGTAAAGTTTCAGAGAGACTGGGTTTTCGGGGAGGAGAAAGCGATGGCTGTAGAGATTGGCCCTTATGTCAGCCAGAGATGTCACCTAAGGAAATACAGCTATTGTTTCATAATAGAAAATAAGTGGCATTTTTATTGCATCTCTCACTAGAACATCTTTCGTTCTGTCATTGATACTATCTCAATTTTTTCACAGAAGTCATTTCCATGAGTTTTTCTACGGTGCTGTTTATTATGCGTGGAGGAGATGGGATTTTTGTGGCAAGCACGTGAATAGGCAGAGCGAAGATGGCATGTTTGGTGGAACGGAGTGGGTTGGGATAGAGGGAGTGTGACGTGAGGCTGTCTTTCCTCTTCCTGAAAACTAACGTGTGCATGTTCTGTGATTGTTTGTTTTGGGCTCACGCGTGAACTTGTATAAGTGAATTATCAGTCTTGTCAAAAGATAGCTTGTTAGCTGTTAGCAGTGTATTTATTTAGCTGGAGTTTACCTAACAGAAAATGAGAAGTTTCAAACGCAGCTGGGAATGATTGTTTTAGAAGAAATGATAGCAAGAAAAAAATAGTGTTTCTGTGTTTCATCTTAGTCCCATTTGCAAGTAAGCTGCAGCACAATATTCTTTTGTAAAGTAGAAAAAGCATTAGTTTTGTGATCTGCAGTAAAGGCTGCTTATCAGACACATGATGATAATACAGCCAAAATTAGTATTCTTTGTGCTAACCCTGGGGCTGTGATTTCTTCTACCTAGTTAAATTTAGATAAAAACATAACCTACCAGTGGATTAACCCTTGAAGCTGACTAGCTGCTGAAAGAAAAATATAAATGGAGTAGGCGTTGCGCTGTGATAGCGCCTTAGCAATCATGATATGAAGCAACTCCTGAAAATTTTGTAATGTCGAGTGCAAACTCTAGAAATACAGGCCTGGACGGTTGCTGTAGGTCAGCTGGGCCTGACCACCCTGCAGCGGCCCCTGCTTACGCTGAGGCTGCTGCTCGAGCGGAGCTGCGTGCGCCAGTGAGTTACGCTGCTCTTTCTGCTTGCAGAGCTATGTCAAAACCAGAGCTGCTTCTGCATAGCGGTGTTGGCTAGGGCGGTGGGTTTTCTGGGTGTTTTTTTGTTTTTTTTTTTTTCTTGTTTTCTTTTCTTCCCTAACTGATATTCAAAAGACAGGCAAAACTTGTAGCGTAGGGCTTGTTCCTGTAGGTTAAGGATCCAGATAATGCATAGAGATAATGTCACCTACTTGTTGACTGGAAAGTCCTTTGGCAGTCAGCATTTATCATGTTCCCTTCCTCCTTTGTGCGGCGAGGCAGGGATGATCGATTCCTTTGTACTCAGAGGCCGCTTTATTTTCAACCATATGTTTAAGGGTCTGGTACCAACGGCTGAGCTTGCAGGTGCTGCGCTAGGCTGCAGCGGACTTTGCCAGGCTGCAGCGTCATCTGCGATCCATGCCCCTCTGCTGGATATAGAGCGACGTAACGGGGCTGATCCAATGGGGCTCATCCGACGAGGCCTCTGACTACCCGAGTTGAACTGGAAGCTGCTGAGAGTGAGGCCCCAGCTGCGAGCTGGCTATTGCAAGCTCTAAGCTTCTGCTGAGGACTTTGTGAATGAGCATAAGTTAATTTGGCAGAGCCCATGTAAGTATACACTCCACTGATTACAGCTGTGCTACGTGCAGTCCAGGGTGGAGATCCCCAAGCTCAGCGCTTGAACCCAAGGTGGGTTTTTCCACGGCCTTATGTCGTACAGGGTAAGCATACCTCATTGCTAGCAGGATTTGCACATCTACTTAGGTCTCCACTGATCGAGGATGACTTCAAGCGTATACTAGATGTGGTCTTCAAAGCATTTCACTGTTGTACGAGGTGGAGAGCAAAACAAACTCCCATCCTCAAGATAAATGAGGCAAAGAGTAATTTCCTTAGAGTCCTGCGCTTAATTCTTCCTCTAGTGTAGACCTGGCAAAGAAACAGTCCAAGGGCAATCAGACCTTGTATCCTGAGCAGGGGGGGAAAGGCGTTTGAAATCCTATTTTAGCACTGTGTGCTGTACCTAGGACTTGGACCGAGCACGGTTGTAGTAGGAGACCGGTGTACTTCCTAGCTTGTGTAACGAGACAACCATGCTGTTCTGTGCTTTTTGTTAATGTGTCCACCATGATTGCGGGCAGCATCTCATTATTTTCTCCCATTTGCAATAATTTCACACCAGAACTTCTTTGTGTATAGCTTTGTAAATGATTGTGCAAAAATATTGTTTTAAGAGTGATCTTGAAGAAAATCTATGTGTTGATACCTTTGGCAAAGCACAAAGACCTCAAGTCTGACCGTTTGTTGTTGGAATTGTGTTAAAAAGCCTTAAAAACTTTTAAGTGGCCAATTTTCGTCTATCTCTGAGCAGGACATGCAACTCGGTCCAAGTTTTGTGGCTCGGGAGCTCCAGTTAAAAACAAGAAAAAAGTGCATAAGGGAGGAGAGGCCGGACAAAGAAACCTGTGCTGTCCTTCAGATTTAGTTTATCTAAAGTGGTATAAGCGCACTTAGACTCCAGAATCCCTTTCACTTCTCAGGGATATTTCCTGAGGTTGGGGGCCTTAGGAAATCATGTAGAGAATGAATAATTTGGATTTAAAAAAATAACACCACCAATTAACAAAAAAAATGTATTCCACATAATCTTCCTTCTGTCCTAGATGAAGTCAAGATCGCATTTAGAACACCGCTCCCATCTCAGCGTACAGACTGTATTTTGGAGGTATTTCATAAGAGAGTGAAAAGTGAATTTAAAGGGAATGCAATCAGTTTAAAAAAAAAAAAAAACCAATCACACTTTTTTTTTTAACCACTGTTGTTACTTGTAACTCCTACACCCTCCTAAGGAGGTGGTGCGTTGGGGAGTAACTCCTTTTTCTAATTTACTTTGAGTCTTTCTATACTGCCAGTTTCCTAGTTTCCCTTTCAGTGTGAGAGCGAGTTTTCCCTTTTGTTCCTGCAGGCCATTCACATGCAACTGTGAGGAAGGAGGAAAAAAAGTGATGCTGAAAGCACAAAAAATTGGCAGGGAGATTTGGGGCAGATGCAGCATCTGAAACTACTTTTAATTCTGAAGAAAAAAATTTTGTCTAGATTTCCCGTTGCTGATGTTCCCTTATCCATTCCCCCCCCCCCCCCAAAAAAAAAAAAAAAAAAAAATTCATAAGGCTTTGTGTGTAATCTGGGTGTTTAGAGCGAGACCCTCAACTGTGCTTTGGCTTCCTTTGGCCGCGCAAAAGCATTGAGCTGCAAGAGAATTGCTCTCTTGGTGCAGAAACTGAGGCTGGCAGTCGCAGGCTGCCTTCAAGGACTTTCTCACAGTCCCTGTCCTTGTGCGTGTCCCTGCGAGCCTGAGGACACTGCCATCGCCATACGTGCTGCTGCTGAAGTGGGGTGCTCCGGAAAGGCTGCTGCAAGGAGGCGTCCCTCCAGGGCTGGCTGCGGCCGCGGTGGCGCAAGTCCCATACCCCGGTGAGTGCCGGTGCCCTCCCCTGAGAAGCAGGCTTGCTTTTCCCTCGTCTGGTTATTGCAGCCTGGTGCTGCCACCTCCCTTTGTGCCAGCTCAAATGTTTGTATGGTTGAGCAGCGAATCGATCTGCCTGAAATGCAACCCTGCAAAAAGTAAATAAACATATGATTTTTAGTGTGGATTTGCTTCCCCAAGCCTATGTTGCACATTGGCCTGTTTTGCATGTTTCTCTTCATTTGACCTTTGTTAGAGATGTCGCGTGTTGCTAATGATCGTGTGCAGATGCTGTGTAGACTGCTCATTAGCACTGTTTTTTTTTTTCCAATGGACTAATGCAGAAAGAGTGTATTTCTATATTTTTAGTTGATCATATTCCATATTGCTTTGAAACTAAACACACTGAACATACCCCTTCTATAAAATAGGGAGCAGGAGTCAGATTTTTGTATGTTTTTAATCATCTTGGATACAAGTTACTTCTCTAAAAAATAAAAATAAAATAAAATAAAAGACTACTATAAAAGTAAAATGGCAAATTGAGATGTTAGACTACAAAAGTATTCAAAATAATTGGAGATTATCCTTTAATTTATTGAACTGAGGAAGAGCTAGGTCTTTTCCTTCTTAGGCAAACTATATATTTTGCCCATGTTGATGACTAGTGGGACTGCGGATTAAATGCTGCAAATTTATTTTAAAATCCTGATTACGGTAAATATATGGCATCAGCCTACGTGGCGCTGTCCAAAAGAGAGACTGAAAGTTGACTTACACCTTCCATTCAAACTTAAGTCGATGGTGTTCCCAAATTTGGATTAAATTGGGAATTGTCTTGATTAATCTTTGGGAATTGTCGATGGTGTTCCCAAACTTAAGTCGATGGTGTTCCCAAATTTGGATTAAATTGGGAATTGTCTTGATTAATTAATTAAATCTTTGGATTAAATTGTCTTGAGGATTTCAAGTTGAAATTGCACATTAAGTTGGAGGCTGTGTTTCTGCAGCAGTTGAGTGTAGTTACTCTCTTGACTGATCAGCAGAAAGACTTTCCTGGTGATCGGTTACTGCTGTTGTCAGTGTCGTTTCCGTTCCGTAAACATGGCGGTTGTCTCAGGTAATGCAGAGCCTCTGAATTGTTCCCAGATGTGCCAGGATGCGTTGTAAAACGCACGGAAGAGAGGATTTGCAGGACTTTAAACACTGGTAAAGTTTTGAGGCTGCCCTTGTGGGCACTGGCAATAAAGTGAACGGCAGAAGGTTGCCGGTGTCGCTTGTAGTTCCACTAACCCAAGTGGCATTGTGAGAGCCTACCACAATGGAGCATCTTCTCCTGCGTCGTCTTGGAGATCTTTCTGCAAACGTTTTAAATCGTTAAGAAGTGGGGGTGAGGCAGGTGCGGTCTCGAGATGGGATCCGGAGCCTCCATCTCTGTCACGAGGACCGCACCTTGCGACACACACTTGTACCTTCCTTCGGCGGGAGCAACCTTTCCGCTTCTGCTGCTCTTAGATCGATAGAAACATCCAAAAAAGCAGCGTGGGAGATGACACGTTAGTGCAATAACCTGCTAGTGCTCGAGTTAGGTGGAATGAAGCAGGTGATGGTTTGATGAGTCTGGGTGAGGCAGGGAAGGGCATTTTGCATGACGGGAAGAAATCACAGAAATGCATATGGGAGCTGCTCTTGATGTTAGTGGGAAAGTCATGAAGTGGCTAACTAGGTTGCAGGAATGCACGTGCGTACAGGAGCTAACAGAAATCCCCTGGGGTCAGACTAGACTCCGAAATCCCCATACGATATAAGTGGGTTTGGACTCTCTTGGTTGGAACTTACCATAAACCGGTCGTGAGAAATGGTGTGGAGTAGCAGGTCCTCAGAAATGAATTTACAGCCTTTGATTTTCTTTTTTTCCCCCCACCCTCTGGAAACACTGAGTAGCAGAGATGTGTTGGGAAAGCACGAGATGGTTTCAAGAAGCAAAAAATGGCCCATTCAGTGAACAGTCATTGATGAAAAGTGAGGTTATTTTTAATTTCTTGTACCATAAGTATTTCATGTATTTTTCATCCTTAATGGCATTCTGCCTTGTTATAGGAATTAAGCACTGCGAGTTAAAATAACAAATCTGCACTATGCTTTGGTAGGCTTTAAATCAAAATGGCATTCTTTTTTTGTGAGCCCATAATCCTTTCTTTTATACAGTTTGATGCTAGCCAGCTCTTGCTTCCTGAGGCAGAACCATTAGATATCAAAAATATAATTGCTCTCTATATGAGTGCTCCTTTGTAGCCCATCCCTTTCATGTTTTGAGGCTGCATCACTTTTATTTCTTTAAAAATATTCTATTAACTTCTTTCGAATTGTGTATCCCGGACTCGGTGGGTAACAGGTCACTGCTTTGTTGGGCTCTAGTAGAGAAGTGGAGATTCTGTGTTAGGATTTGTTTTGTGGTGTGGTGGTTCAGCTGGAAATAGTGAAATCCAGAGACAGGCAAGTATAATTATCGCATCAATGCCAGTTGGGAGTTAATTAATCTATAGTTCCCCACCTGGCATCCGAAGTGGAAACTGTTTTGGGTGAGGGAGGGAATAGTAATGGTTTATCTTGTGCTTGCTGGAGGACTAGAGTTTTGGAACACCCAGATGCCGAAATATGTACGTTGTACTCTTTAACGTACTGCGGGAATATTGCTTTATTGCATTACACACCTAAACATGTGGAAGAGTCTTCTTTCTCTGGACAGGTGTTTTAAAACCCTGGGGTGTCTTCCCCCTCCCCCCCCTTTCTTCTTGCCATTCTGTATCTGTAATTAAAAGTACTGCCGAGAACTGCAGAGTACGTTTCCCCCCTCGCCCGGTCCTTCTGTTCCCCAGGAATTAGAGTGTCGCTGGGCGAGAAAAGAGAAGGATTTCGGAAGTTTGGTTGACCCGTTCTTGAGACCAGCAATTGCTACTCTCTTTTTGAAGGTTAGAATTCTAAAACCCCAAATACATAGACATTCCCTTTAATAATACAAACCCGTTTTCTCTAGTCTGCCAGGATTCAGAGCGTCTGGTGGTTTCCATGGAGAAGCATATTTCTTACAAGGCCTGGCTATTTTTGCAGACTATTTTGTAACATATTTGAACCTGCTGTCTTGTGCCATTTCTGTTCTCCTCCCTTTGCTCCCTGAGTAGTGCAGTGAAATACTGCCAAATTCCCATTAAGCTCTGGGGGAAGAGCAGGTCAGGGGCCCAGACTCGGTATCCTTGACGTTTTCGAGAGTCGGGAAACTGTCTTTGTGCTATCCCCTAGTTTTATCGTTGATCCAGGGAGAGTCGCTGCCAGGGTGAGAGGTGAGGTGCTCCCGCTTTGAGCTTCGTGCCACCAGAGGGATGAGTCCATGATCGCGGGAACGGTTGCTTAGGAAAAGGTAATTTGGTTGCTGCTGTAAAGTCTAATCACTTGTTCTGAATTTTATGTGGACTAAATTTAAGCTGTTTTTTAATTGACAGCTAAGCTTTCTCTAATTTTATAATAATATGTAAAGTTTTGTCTAATGAAAACACCATTTCTTCTTCCCTAATTGTCTAATGAGAACTTACATTGCAAAGGAGGTGCCCGGCTCCTCTGCTGCTTTCTTGTCACGGCTGCAAGAAGAGAAACCTCAGACAGTCGTGACTAGACAATATATGCTTTTTGGAGTTTGTCTCCTATTGCTTCGGCGTTGTCCACTACGAGTTTAATTACTGTGTGAGAAATACTTTATTCGAGTGGAGCCAAAATCTAGGATTTAAGCCAAAGTAAATTAACAGTTCTCAGAAAACCTGGAGTCCCAAAGCCAAGAATTTCAAGGCTTTTAGGCATCTCTGTGTTATTGGCAGGCATCTCGTGATGTCATGTGGTAGAACAAATGGACACCAAAAAGCTGAAGTCAACGTTGTGCCAGTTTAGCAGGGAAGATTAAAACTGATTAATTTAGGGAGGCCAAACTGGAAATAACGAATACACACAAAAACGGTGGGGTTATTTCTTGCGGAATATGCGTTCTTTTCCCTTAGTGGCAGAATTCCAAGCTTCACTCTTGGCTTCTTAAGTTTGCACTATAGCTTTTTTATCTTGGGGGCAGAGGAACTACTTATTTGTGAAGCTGTATTTGTCTAATTATATTTCCAAATGTGTTAAATGTAGTGGTTCTCTCTCTTTCTCTCCCTCCCTCTCTCTCTCTTTTTTTTTTAATAAACTACCATACCTCTTCGTCCAAACATTGCATTATGCACAAAATAACTGGTATTTAAGAGCTAGATGGGAAAGTCTTAGCAGTTGATGGCATAAGGCTGACACACACATTTCCTTTTGAGGGGAATTGATCGTTAATTTTACACTGTGTGTGCAATCAGGAGAACTGCATATATGTAATTTCAGTGCGGAGCAGGCAGTATGAGTTCCTCTTTGTGCCTAAGTCTTACAAGATATAGATCCCTCAGAAAGAGAGTTTTGACACAGCTCAGGCTGTGGTGGTAAATTTATCTAAAGTGGCCCTGTTCAGACCCTGGAGAGCAGGTAAAGATGGATGTAGTCAGATGGAGATCTGGTTTCTACACATTTGGATGGCCGTGCTCCCGTCAATGCTGTTATGCAAATGTTTGCTCTGTCTAGCAAAACTGGTCTGAGCTCTGTAGGTCTTTCTTGCTGTTAGGCTTGAGATCTTCGAGAAGATGCTAAACAAACCAGCACTGGCAGCTTTCCCCTTTCACCCGTTGCAGGTTGGCCATTGACGTTGAACCACCTGCTTCTCATCAGCTAGAATCCCACCTCCTGTGCAATCCCAAAGAGGGGGAAAAGTGTGCGGTATTTCACTCCTGTCTCCCTGCATCCTTTCCTCTCCCCAAAATCTCATGCATCTGATGAACTGTCACCTGGTAAGGCTTTGCAACTTAGCGCTTGCATTGTAGTCCGTGCTAAAGATACACTGTGACTGAAAATGTTTCAGAGGTTATACACATCCACTATGCTTCATTGTCATCAGGGAGCAGTGAAGAAGACAACGCTGGTTACTGTACTTTACCGTGAGGGCGAGTGCTCTAAGGAGAGACACTGAGTTAAGTTTCATTTATACTTCTGTGCAAGGTGTGCTATGGCTGCACAGATCGAGCTTTGCTTTTTGAATTCTGTGCTGGGTCTGTCTGGTGTCGTGTGCTCCTCCTTTTGTGTGGATGATCTTACCCAAAGAAAAAAAAAGTGAGAGATTCTATCCCTAAATTTTCTTATCAAAGCCTCCACCAGTCTAAGCACTTGAGAAAGAAATGCTGAAAGCAAACCAAGGCCTCTTATATCAACTTTGCCCCTGTGTTCAGGGAAAGAGTTGCCCAGTAGATCGTGGGGGCTGTGGCCCCCTGTATTGGCAGCGGCTGGTTTGGCAGATGCTCCAGATCCTGCGGTGCGGGGGAGGCTGTGGTACTCTGACTCCTCCATCACCTTCACATCTGCGGCCGTCCTTGGTGTGTGTGATACGTATCATAGCTGCACAATTTACTGCGTCTGGTAGGCAAATGGTACCGTGTGCTGTGAGTGAGGAGAGGGGGTACCGTGCAATACTGCAACAAAGAAAGCACATGGTGTGGGGAGCTTTTTATCTGGTCAAGGTAAAAAACAAAAACAAAAACAAAAAGCACAAAACACAAAAACACAAAAAGTTGGAATTTTTTTAATGTAGAAATACGATGTTCAATGCATGTATGTGTATCCTGTGTGTTATAATGACATGTTTTCACTCATGAGGAAAGGTGAGGTGGACTGAGAAGAATCCCCCTAAAGTATGTGTGTGCACGTGTGTATATGTATACCTAATAGCCTAAAAGGTGCTGCTGGAGGTGTTTGCTGGGGGTAGCTGCGACAGAATCCACAGAGAAAAAGAGGAATTATGTATTACAACCCATGTGACTTGACTGGATTCCTTGTTTTGATGTTTACAGTGGATGTCAAAGATGTATAAATGCAAACAGCACATTCATGAATTATTTTGGGTTTCTAGTAGGTTTCTGAGGAAAATCATTTGTAATGAGCTTTATTTATGCACTAGAAATAAAGATGGGATTAGGAGAATATTGAACTGTAAATGCACTGGTGATTTTTGGCTTTTGTGCATAGCACGGAGATTCTCATCATTTATCTCCGTTCTGATCTTGAATATGCAGAGCTGGCTGTGCCTTTTATGCAGCAGCTATTTTAGTTTGCGGCAGTCTGGCCTCGCGTCTGTAGTGCGTGCTCAGTGCAGAGCATTGAATATACCTCCTCAGGACCCTCCCTGCGGCCCTGCCACTGGCCCCAAAGCTTTTCTGGACTTTGTTAGTGTGCTCTGAGCCACATAATTTCTTCTATGCCTTTGTTGGCGCTCAACTTTCTGCGCAAACGTCCTGGTTGCGTGGCCTGCTTTACCTGCTTTTCAGCTGTGGATGTGGAAATACACATGGTTTTACTCTCCAGCTTCTTCAAGGCTGGAAGAGGTCTTGCAAGGAAGGACAACTTGGCAAACATTAAGACACTGCTGCAGAGAGAACGAGCCAGAAGCTGTTGAGGCATCTCCAACACAAGGAGTCTTATTTTGGCAGGAGAGGGAGATAACATACCTGGAGATTTTGCTTTCCAGATCTCCTGCTGGGATTACAGAGTGGTGTGAAGATCCAGCAATGACTTGCCAAGGCTGTCTTGAGTATTTTGCTTGCTGCATCATTTTAAGGGTGATGTTTTTAGACAAACTGAAAGGCTTATGTGCAGCGGGCTTGAATGTCAAGGGCAGTCTTGATGTGTGTGAAGAATGCCTCTATCTGAGGTAATCTGCCATATGGAAAAACTGAATATATGCTTTAGCACCTCTAGAATAGCGTGCATTGACACGTTACGTGTGGCCAGAGTGTTTGCACAGGGCACGGACTAACTTACTCGGACTCTGCGCCTACGTATTGAAACCTTAGCTTAGAACATACATAGGTCCCCATATTGACAAGCCCTTGTTTTGCTGGGAAGCAAGGATGCATCATGTAATCTTGGGAGTCATCTTCGATCAGGAAATTTGGTTTTCACTGTTGCATCTTGACAGGACTGTTGAACATCCTTCCATGATTAGCGTATTAGTTAGTGCCGTAGTATCTAACGTTAAGAGCACTTACATCTGCAATTTCAATTTCACACAGGTGCAGACAGAAAAATACTTTTTCTTAGCAATTTCAGGCTCATGCACTTAGGGCAAATATATCTCTATTTTTTCATTTGCCTCCCTGTATGCATTGTGCATGCTGTTTTGGAAGTCCTGGGGTGAGCAGCAAGCCAGCTGTTCGGGGCTGACCTGTTGTATTGCTCGACAAGCTCTGAACCAGTTGTGTTAATGTTATCAGATTCATTGAAGTGTTTTCCTTACGGTTGCTGAGTCTCGGAAGCAGCTTCTTCAACTCTACCTATAACCGTCTCTATTAAATGCGTTTATTTTGAACGAATCTGATTCGGGAGGTTAGGTGTTGTTTTCTCCTGGCTAGTGTAGTCTTTCCAGTTCCAATATTATCAGTGATGCTATGTTAGGGGAGTGGATTTATTTTCTTTTTTATGAGCCAATTCTTTAGCTTGAAGGCCTGCTTCATCTTATTTAGCCTTCTAGATTTTGCAAAACAGCATTGCCCCCTTGTTGGGCTGCGTGGAGTAATACTTTCACTTTAATTTAGTCACCTTGAAAGAGGACTGCCAAAAACAAAGGCAGGACTCCGTGATACGGATCACCTTTCACCGAATCAGCATTGTTGCCTGAGAATATCTCTCGCGGTGAGAGAAGCTTGAAACCTGCAGGGTGTCTTTTTATGAAAAAAACAAAATATATACTTATTTGTATGCATAGACCACCTAGGGGAGTATCTTCTGAATTTTGTACTGTTTTAAACATTCATTGATGTGAGTGCTTATTGCAGAAGCAAGGACAAAAAAAGATGTACAGTAGCTGAAGGGCCATTTTTGTCTGGAGGTGCACACAACTGGAGTAAACAAGATTCATTAGAATAAGCGGGAAGGAGAATAACCGTGAGGACACGCTACCTGCTAGTACAGTGGCTCAGGACTTCAGAAGTGAGACCACAGCTGTTTTAGCCCTTTTAGTACAAGAGAAGTCTGCTGCTGAAAGCTGCTTCCTGAGCTGCGCAGAATACAGGTTGTGTTTGAGGAGGGGGTAAGTATGGGTTTAAAAATATTTGCATATTTCTTTAAAACAAAAAATCAATCTCCGATAACCCCTTCCCCTCACTGAGGTCCGGCTCTAGGACGTTACCAGCTGAAGCCTGTGCAGAGAACTGATCAGAATTTCTTCTCGTCCTGACTGACTTGCTTGGTATTGGACAGGCGGGGGAAGTCACGGTTTCTGGGCCACGGGGGGTCTCTTGTTGTTTTGATTTGGGCGGGGGAGTGGATTTTGACTTTATGCTGGTGAATTGCTGTTTCTTTATGGGATGTTTGCAAGAAACCTCCCAAAAAATTGTAACCAGTGAAGGCATTTAAGTCTGAAGTTGGATGCATTTTATCATGGAGCAAATGTTTACTTTCTAATTTGTGTTTAAAGTTTTTGTCTTTCTAATTGAGCGGTGTAAGAATATAATTGTTTTAAGGAAGCGTCTGACAGAGCTAAAATAGAGCTTCAAGAATTTCTGAAGAAGAGGTATTTGGCGTAACTTGTAGAAATGAAAAGGGAGGTATCTGTAGCCCTTTTAGGACCTACTAGGACTGAGTGCCACTTAGTTTTTTTCAGGGTTAGTGTAGTAAAGCGTATAACTTAGGTCATGCTTTTTGTCTGGAAGGCTCACAAAGCACCATGGAATTTCTGTGCCCAGAACACTAAATTGAAGCCTACTCTAGGGCAGACTGTAACGAGCTTTTAAGATTGAGCAGCAGCTCAAAAATGATTTGATATATTCAACAGCAACAGCAGGAAATGTTAGTTCAGCAAATTATGATCACTAATGTGGTATGAAAAGGTTATTCTGTAACCCACCCAAATCTAACAGCAATGCTTAATAGCATGTCAAGGATACTGTCAAGGTAACCTGAAAGTTCTGGTCAAATTTGTGAATAGCCTCTAAGAAAATCTAACAATACAAATTGAGAGATTGCTGTATACTTAGATCATACCATAATCATGCTTTTGAATTTAGAAATTTATTACCTTTGAATGCAAATTTCTGCCAACAAGTTTAAGGGCAGCTGTAAACTTTAACCGTAGGTGAAAGTTTTCTTTCTCTACTTCTTTCCCTCCTGTCTACGTAAGTAATTCAAAGGCTCAGATCTGAAATACGGGGATACTTCTTAAAAGATGGTTGAGGGTAATACTGTGATGGTGTGGGATGGCTTTGCTTTTACACAGAGGGGGAGGCTTGTAGGCTGGATCTTTTTATTTCATTATATCAGCTACCAGTCAGTGTCAGGCTCCAGACATACTTCCTCAGTATTTTCTCTGCTCCCTCCCTTCCTTTCGCAAAGCTGCTGCTGTATCAGGAACCCTTGTAAGAACGGCACTGTACCATTAACGAAGGTGGGTTAGCCTAGAGTGTGTCCTGGGACATCATTCCTAGCGGTAAAGGTGTCTAGAGGAAAACTTGCCTCCAGGAGCTGTGTGAAACCTTGTAGGAAGCAGCCCTCGATTCAGAGTATCTATGGGCTTACATGAGTTAGAAGTGGAACAATGAGATACCCTATCTGCTGAGGCAAAGATGATCTGCTCTTGTGGCTATCAGATGCTTTTGACGACTGCTCTTTGAATTGTTGTGAAAGGTTTGATTGTTTTTGTTGTTTTTTAAATGAACTCAATCACTGTGGTTTGTAAAATTGATTCCTTGCCGCCTTTTCCCCAGAAGGTACCATT
Organism: Struthio camelus; assembly: GCF_040807025.1. Lineage (NCBI taxonomy): Eukaryota > Metazoa > Chordata > Aves > Struthioniformes > Struthionidae > Struthio > Struthio camelus. The sequence goes on along the minus strand of NC_090952.1, from coordinate 7,421,633 downwards.
ACGCGTGAATAGACCTTTCAAATTCAGCTCCATTGAAAATAATGGAATTAGTCTGTGCTGTTGTTCCCATTAAGGAAATCAATCTTGTTTTGAAAACCCTTGTGCTTTTCAGAAGAGCAGAACTTGATAGGAGGATCTACCCTTCTGCTAGGCAGAATTCCCCTGGAGATGTCTGTTCTTGGTGGGCATCTCTTGAGGTTCAGTTTCACATTTGGGGGAGATTTGCTGTGATTTTTTTGCAACTGGCATTTCCTTGAGTAGTTTCCTGCTGTTGTTTTTTAATGTTGAACTCTTTCCACTCTTCTGTCTTCTTTTATGACGCTTATGTCAGGTCACGGACAAATAGTTATGTTCTCGGTGGCTTTATTTTCGGTAGTGTTATCCTCATGATTGCTGAGCATAACTAACAGACTGTATTTCAAAATTGTCTGCTGCTTTTTCTCTGCCAGAAATGTTAACTGCTCATCTTTGTTCATTCAGGACAGCCTGTTACTGCTGTCAGGTCTTTGGTTGCCTTTTTGCAGAGTTTCTTAGCCCTCTTAGAGCCAAGGGAAAGCAAACTTTCCCTTGCTGGATGCAAAGTCATTGATGCTTTGCTGACTAGAGGCCATGGAAGCTGTGGATTTCTTGGTTATATTCTTGCTTAAGACAATATTACGTTGGCTGCTTTTCTTGTTTTGTTATTTCCCTACTCGTTCTGCTCTATGTATTTTATATATATGTATTATAAACAGGGAAGTTTCTTTAGGAAAAAATCGTTGTTGAGGGAGGGCAAAATGAGACTAAATTGGCAGCTTTACAGAAGGTATGATGCCTTTGATTAGTTGTCAAAGAAATGTGATGTACTAAACTTTATGAAGATTAAGGATGCTAAGATGGTTAAAAATCCGAGTTTCATAAATGTTTGGTGTTAGATCTAGAGCCTCTTCCAGAATTTTAAATTTGAAAATGCAAAGTATTTGGTTTTTGCTATTCCTTAGGAGCCCTCGAGAAGCTGTGGAAAAATGGAGTTCTTAAAATCAGTGTGCAAGTATTTGGTATTCACAGTTTATGAGTTAGATAGAGACACATTATTTTTTGTGATTAATAGTGAGCTTCTGAGATGCATTAGACACTATTTACAGAAACTGAGTACCAGAAATAATAGTAGCATTATCCTGAACCTCGTAATTACTCTCAGGGTCCAATTTTACATTGTATCCAATGTTCAATAAATAATAGCAGTGTATTTTTCAGCAAATGATTATTTAGGTATTTAGATGGATACATGTGCAGCAGCAGAAAATATTAGTTAAATCAAACAATGCCTTTTGAGAGGACTAGAGAATCTTTTTTCACCTTGTGTACTTTCTTTTATAACCACACCCTCATCTCCGACTCTCATTCTTTCTTTTCACCTGGAAGACAGGAGTTTACAACAAGAAATGCATGGGTTTTGCATGTGGAAACCCTATCCGAATCTCCCCTGGGCTCTGCATAGCTAACCTTTCGGAGCCTTTTATTGCTCTTATCTCTGTACCGTTGGATTCCTGAGCTGTCCTCCTTCCCCTCCACTGCCACTCTTTCTAACTGCTAATAAATCCTAGTTTACTTAACAAAGCAAATGAATAGAAAGAAGCCTGCGGACAGCTAGCGAGATTGCTCTTTCCTCTGACCTCCTACCCATTTGCTTATTGCAGGGAGACATCAGGTATCCTTCTTCACTAGGAAAACCAAAATGTGCTCTTTACTTGGCCTGGCTAAGGTGTGGTATAGGAACTTAGGGCATTGACCATCTCAGCCCCTCTATTCCCCAGCCCGTTTCCTCCTGCATTGGTTGACCGTGGCTTGATCGTCTCCCCCTCTGTGACCAATTCTCATCTTACTCATCATCTTTCAAAGAGGAGCCTTTGTTGGGCTTGTGCTGTCAACTTCCATTGCGTCTTTGCTAAATGCTCAAATAAACATGTTGCTGTCTCTTGTGGGGAGAGTGCTCTTTCAGTATCTGCAGAGTGACTGCAGTATCTTTCTTAATCATCCCCTTTACTATGACGCTGAGAGGAGGAAAAAATGAAATGCCCAAAACCTGACAGCGGTTTAGCTGGCGACAAATAACTGTCATATTGACCGGTTTAGTCTGTCTGTCTGTTTCTATTCTCTTTTTAAGAACAGATATTGGATTGTGAGCTGTTTGAAATCCTCTTGTTCTGTGCTTGTGCAGCACCAGGAACTGAGACTCGCGGAGTCTGTGGTAACAGAGTCATCGCTGCCACAAAGCTATATTTCTAGTGAAGACCAAGGAACGTGTTTTCAAGCTTGTTGGTAGGTGAGAGGGACCCTCAGGCTGGTCTGACTATGGTAATTTGTCAAAAACTAGAACCTTCGTTAGGACTTCATTTTCTGAAAGTTGACCCGTTTTAGCTGAGGTGAGACCTTGGGAGCCCTTTTTTTCCTTGTGAAGATAATCTAAGAAGTTTAAGGGCAAGAATGTTTTTGTAAGGCCCTGCCAACACAGTAGATTTTTGTGTCCGTGGGACGCTTCTTGCTGAGAAAACACGCAAGATCAACCTTTAAATTTGCATTTCCTGTAGCTATATTTTACTGTTATCTTCTAGATGTTGAGTGGAACGATGCTTTATCTGCAAAGCTTCCAGCAGTCCCATTTATGGTACTTAATATGCTGCAGACCTGAAGTATAGGGACTGCGTGAAAGCGCTAACCTCCAAGGGGAAGGTTAGCGTTTGTCTGCAGAAGAACCTGTCGTGGGCTGGGAACCAGGGAGCCTTAGGGTCTGGTCCCAGTTGTGTTCTTGAGCGCAACGAAACCAAGTCAGTTTTCTCTGTCCCCTCTTTCCTGTCTTGTCTTTTTGAAGTTCTCTGGGTGGTGATCATCCCTTTTGCCTGTGTGGTGGATCCCACCTGACACCATAGCCGTTACTATGTAAAGCGTGACCCTTTCTTGCACGGTCTTACGTGTGTTCAGCCACTGCTGTGGCCTTTCTTGATAGTGCTGTGGCAGAATGAGCTGGCTTCTGTATTTGCTGCTGCTTCAGCGTTTGATCTGTAACTAATCTTTATTGCTTGCTTTGACATAAGTCATGTCAGGACAATGAAAAGCTCATCTTGCATGTTAGTATCTGGGTTGAGTTTGTCAAGTCTTCACTTAGAGAAAGTGTCTTCCTGACTTGCAAACAGAGCAGCAGACTGGAGATGAAAAGCTGTAAACTGCAATAAACGTGGAGCCCCAAGGTACCATTTTTAGAACTATTTTTCAGAGTATAGCTGCTCTTTAAACTGACTTCAGTAATAAATAATTAAAGCATAAAATACGAGAATAGTAAATATTTCATTAAAATACTAAACAGAAACTACAAAAGGTGTTGAAGCCAAAGGAAGCGTCATGTTTCCCCTCCTTCCTTTTTTTCCCCTCCCTTTTTTGATTCTTCTTTTTCTCCTAAGTGAGAACCTTGGTCTGGGCAGAAGGAAGCAAAGGGCACGCCGCACAGGCGTGGAGCCATTGAAGAGACCATCAAGTCAGAGATTAGCTCTTTCTCATTACTTGTTAACCACCAGCTTTTGAATCTTCCTTAATGGTTCGGATAATATCGCATGCATTCCTTCCCTAAAAATGTTTTTAGACCTTGTAAACACAAGTAGCTGGGAAGTTTCATGCTGGTCTGTTGAGCTCCAGTTGGAAGTGATGGCTTCTATGGTAGTTAATCACTAAAACATGTTAGTATATGGAGTCACGTTGTGTATTTGCCATTAAAATGAACAAAACTTTCAAAAAAATTGCTGATTAAGAAAGTGGATAATACTGGGTAGTAGATAAACAAACAAAAAGCAAATCCTCAGAGTCATTTTCCCTGAATTTTTCCCGTGTGCTGGACTTCTGCAAGATATAAGCTTATTTAGGTGCTCCGTGGTTAGATGTCAAATAACATAGTGGTTGAGGCTGCGTTTATTAATCAAGATACAAAATGCTGTTCATTTCTAAGAGCTATTCAAGCAATCCTGTCTAAACCCCAGCAAGAGCAAATAGATAAGTATTTATAACTGGTAGAGGAAGAATGAGCATTCAAAGTTGATGAAAATCTAACTTCCATTTAAAAATGAAACCAAATCTAATCTGGAGAATTGGAAGCAATAAAGATAATATGTTAAAGGGTATTTATAGGCAGTGTTGATCTTTCTTCTGCACTGAAGTCTCCCAGGCTTGCGGTTCAGGGGACCTGTCTCGTATCTCATCAAATGATGGTAGAAACAGACCTATATTTTACTGTTGACAATTCTGCCACTCTTTCTATGACAACGTTGCTGTTGATAGTCTTCTCTAACCACTGATTTTGTTCAAGTTCAAACAAAAAGTGCTAAATGGTTATATAGTCATCACTGTCTCATCCCTCCCAAGGACCCGAGCAGGTAACATTGAACTGTATTTCTGTAAGAGCAAAAATCCAGAGTTTGCCTCTGATCCCTTTTTTCTCAGCGTTACACTGAGCTTTGCCAGAAGACATTAGTTGGGAAGTGCTTGATCACTTATTGTGGCTCTGATGTCAGGGGTCACTTGGGATTAAATTCAATAGATGTCTTGGCTGCAGCAACATGTTGCTTTTAAGTGCTTGGATCCCTGAATACAGCCCAAAAATCCAAGTTAAATACTTTGTTCTGTGGAGCATTGGACAGTGCATAGAAGTTTGACACCCGACAAGGTGATTTAAAAAAAAAAAAAAAAAAGAGGTATCAAGAGCTCCCTGAAACCAACAGAGCTGAATGTGGATGTGAAATCCCCGTTGATCCCTGACCCCTGGGGATTTGAAACCTGGACACGTTCCAGAGTAGTTTCTTGATCAGAGAATTTACCGGGGCAGGAGGGCAGGAGGAGACCGAGGTGTTCAATTTGCTTTTCGGATGGAGGGGAATTGCAGCACGGAATTGGAGAGATGCAGAGGGAAGCTTCAATGAAGCTCAGTGGGATAGGGAAAATAGCTGATCAGCATAAGTGCTTGAAGATTTAGGGGGCTACCAAAATTACGGGCTTTTTTGGATCACGTTGTTTTGGCCGATATGTCGGAAGTCTGTCTAAGCGCCGTTCTCGGCACGTAAGTCCTGTTCCGTGTATGGCCTTTTAACCTGTGTACTTAAGTTGCCCCTTCTAAGATGTCACAAGGGAGTTGCGAATATTGGCTGTTGCTTGTCAAGCATTTGAAGATTAAATATGCTGTATGTGAACGAGTTTCTGCTTTTCTTATGTTGAACTTGGATACCAAGGTGATGAGCATGGTATGAATATCTCGAGAGAGAGAAATGCTGAGTAGAATAATTTTTATTGATCTTAAAGCTAAAAGACTTTTCTACAACTTTGGGGGGTTTTTTTTTGTACCTGATTACTCATTTATATCCAAATAACGGTGCAATTATGTTTTCAGCAGAAGAATGGAGAGGAGGAAATTATCATTTTAGTGAAACAGTGTAATTCCTGAAATAATAGTTAATTTTTTCCAGTTGCTTGGTTTCAGGTGAAAACAAATGGTGGATAGCTGTGGGTGGGATTAACACATTGCGTATGTGCTGAGCACTCTGGCCCTGCTGGAACAGTAGTGTACAGGCTAATGCTTTGTTTCATTTGCTAAATCTCTGCTTAGAAGACCTTTTAGAATTTATTTAGAGCTGACATTATTTTTAAAAATGAGTATAAAAACAATGGGCACATGCCTGAGATAAGCTTTCTCTAAATGTGATTTTTTTTTTCCCTAAACAAACCCCCCCCCCCTAATTATAAAGGATTGCAGCTTTCAGATAGTGCTGGTATGATTTAATTTGCAACTTGCTATCATTATCTGAGTCACTCCTGGGGAGGAAAATATATGGAGTAAATCTGTTAGATATACTGCAGGAAGACTGATGCTTCTCTACTGCATTATGGTTGTGACACCTTGAAGAGTTTGTTCCTGATATATTAAGAACACATAAACTCTTTCAATTCAAGGTACGTGAACAGTCTACCGTTATTAGCCTCCTTTCTAATTTTTTATTCATTTTTTCAGCCGTTCACTATGTCTGAGGTATGAACCAGTTTTGGAAACATTTTGAACCAGCTTGATTAAATAGTCTTCCCTTTACAAAGTCTTTTGATTAGCTGAAATGCAGTATTATAAAGCAATTCCCACTCTTCTGCCAGAAATGGTCAGGATTAATGATTGCATTGCCTGTGAACAGTGTGGTGATGTAGCCCCATGTAGGTTGGAAAGATACACTTATTAAGGAGGTTCCCATTAAGTATCTTACAAATCCTGATGAATAGTTAGCTGCTACTCATACAGACACTTTGTCTTGTGCTGCAAGAGTAATTGTTGAGCAGCTGTGCTTGAATCCTTTTCAACACAGTTGTTTCTCCGTTCTGCCTGAGGCAAACGGATGATGCTCCACGGCTTGACAAGGCCCTCTCCCAGAGGGACAGAGTTGTATAAGTGAACTGACAGAGGTTCTAGTTCACAAAATGGACTGGAATTATTAATTTTGCGGTAGTGTGAAATACAGAATTCCTGGCTGCTGTGTCTGTGGAGAAAGAGGAGGCCGCTGTGTTGAGCGAGCGCCCGTCCGTTCGGAGCTGACTCCAGAAAAGGCTACGCATTTTCATTTCCTCTTTTTAATTTTTCCTGCCCAAAATATTTAAAGCCAATGTTGCATGTAAAAAAAAAATCACAAAACATTAATTATTAGTGCTGAGAGTGTTTTGAGTCATTTTTGTATTCAATCGACTGTAATTAAATACTCAGTGAACACAAAATTAGGTCATATATTATGTAAATAGGATGAGACATCCACTAGCTCTGGCAACAAATGCTTTGGAGTCCTTAAGGGTATAATTCAAGATTGGACTCTTGGAGCCTAATCGCTTCTGTCTGACCCTGATTCCCTTCTCTGTCACACACGTACCTGAATGCAAAGTAAATACCAAGGATTGCGTTGGGTGAGAGCATCGATAGGTCATTTGCTGCCTCCAGCTGTGACCAGTGAAACTTCCCTCTTGCCTGATGTTCTCAGCTATTTTGGAATGAGCTGGGGGGGGGGGGAGATTTTCTTCTTGCCCACAGTGGGCCTCTCTTTCTGCTGTGATCCAGCCATGTGACTTAAGTGCAGGTCTAAGATATAGTCCTTTAGACATGAGCAAAATTCATGCAGGAATTTAAATATGTATGCTGAAGTGTGATGCCCAATCAGGCCTGGAGCACTCCGCGCTGTCCAGGACCATGCCCTGTGTTCTCTTAATTTGACACTGGATAACTTCCATTTTAGCAGGCATAATTACAAATGCCAAACCTGATTTTGCTCCCGTTGAGGACAGTGGGAGCAGTAACCGGTCCATTATTATTAGTCATAATCATGTAGCTCTCTTATTTAAAAAAAAAAAAGAAAAGAAAAGAAAAAAGCACACACACGCACACCCCCCGGCTCTTTGATTCTCCCTTCTTGTGCCAGCGGCTTGCAGGCTCAGGGTGCATGCTGTGTGAAGCAGCATTTCATCATCGTCTGAAGTCACTCCGTCCTCACGTCCTCCACTCGCTGCAGAATCATTGTTCCCTCCACGCCAAGTGGCTCTCGAGGAGCAGCCACAGCCTCCCCCGTCCTTTTCTCCCCAGCTGTCCGAGTTTTTATTTTTAAATCTGAACACAGGCCTCCTCACATACGAGGCACGTGGAGAAGAACAAGAGCACGTTAGAAGGTGCTGGTGGCTATGTGGCGAAAGAAGGAGGAAAAATTACGGGTAGTTATGTTCCTAACCTTTCCTGGGCCTCCGTGACCCGTGCTTCTCCCACCCTACCCCCTTTTGCTTTCTAGTGAAAGGGGCTGGGTTTCAGAAGCTGGCTAGGGGATGATGCATCATATATTCCGTTTGTATCCCTTCGATGTTAGTTTTCCAGAGCGTGTGTGATTCTGTGCTGCTTGTATTCTTCAGATGATGGAAGAAACGCATTTTAGCCCATTAAATCTTGAGGTTTTTAAGACGGGCAATGTCTAGCCTTGCTCCTTCTGCGTTTCCCCCCCAAACAAAGTGCCTTCATTTTAAAGAATTTCATTCCTTGGCCCGTGATCGATTCCTCATAGATCACTGGCCAAAAGTAGGGTACGTTTAAAATAAGAGATCAGCTTTGTCTTTGGGACTGAAGGTAATACACAGAGAAGCGTGGGGGAAACTTAAGCTGCTGAGGTGTCATCGTTCCCCAACCCTGATGTGGTGGGTCAGCATTATTTTCTAAAAGGGAAGTCAATGAGCATATTACTGGAAGGAAGATAACCTGTGGTTTTTATACCTGGGCATTTTTTTTTCTTCTAGCTCACTGTGATTTATGAAGGTATCTGCCTGTATGAAACCTATCTTTTGTGCCCCTTGAATTTACGCGACTGAAGTCGCAAGGAAATGACTGCAACGGTTTGGTTCTTCTGACAACTGCCCGCACCGCAGGAAGCAGTCTTTCAGCATCAGACTCTCTCCTGACCTCTGCTAGTTCTGAGAGACAAATTATGTAGTTCCTGCAGTTTGTCTTGCCATATTACCTCTGGAATTGGAATATAGTGCATGACATTTGCAGTCCAATATGTAGAACTGAAAAGCTTATTAGTCTGGCTTGCCTACGGTTAACCTACGTATAGCATCTTTAAGAAGGCCGATTGATGTATCGCAAAGGTGGGCAGCTTCTAGGAGCATGCCGTTGGTGCTGTTATGTTCTGTTTTCATCCTGGGAATGTGATGTTAGTTACTGTTTGTTTTCAGTAATAATAGCTGCTGGGGAAAAATGAGTAAGACTGGGCGCGCTGAAGATTTGATATTTCACTTTCAAACTTCCTTCTAGCTGGGTGGGTCAGGCTTCAGTGCTTCCAGTTTCATACTGTCAGGAGGCATGGATTTGGCTTATCAAGCAATGCTGGACTTGCTAAGTGGTTGGCAGACATTATAGAAAAGCGAGATGCTATTCATGCTGCAGTGGATAAGAAGTTGGAAAGCATTGGTTTAAGATTGCAAGAGGCTGAGAGGAAAATTGAAGTCATGGAGATAACGATCATTGGGTCTAATGCTGTTCTTGCTGAGAATGCCAAAGACCAGGTTGTAAGCCGTGCAGAAGTCCAGTTGATGATCTGGAAAATAAGCGCAGATTGAGAATTATCATCTTGGTGGGAGAATCTTGTGAATATATCGATGGAGAAGTAAAGAGATTCATTTGCATGTTGCAGAGTGCTAGTCGAGCTGAATAAATGCTAGGTGAAATGAAAAGGAAAAAAAAAAAGCTTTAATACATCATGAAGGCATCATGTTCTTGAAATGTCAAGCTAAGTAGTGACTTCCTGGGACGATAAATTAGTGTCTAATATTGTTAAATGACACAGTAATTTGAAACTGGCCTGTCTGTTGTAACTGCACAACCAAGGATTTTTGCTGGAAGGACTTAAAATGAAGAATATGTTTTTGTTTTTTCACTAAGTGTGGGTAGTGTTTCAATCTAAAATATCATAAGATAGTTATAATGCCCTGTGATATTTTTTCTCTGTCATTGTGGTTTCTTTTTTCCACATGCCTTTTAAAAAAGAAAAAAAAGAAAGGTTTAAAATTGGTCTGGCTGAAACGCGTCTAGGGTACTCGACTTGCTATTGTCAATAGATATCGTTTAATCATTTTCTATTTATGTGACAGTTGGCAGGGAGATGAATCTGGAGTAGAGTAGGTGCCATAGGCCTGCGTGTATATATTTGTGTGTGTGTGCATGTGTGTATGTATATACATGATATATAGATTATATACATCATGTATATGTATATATGATATATAAAATGAGCTTTTAGGTTAAACTGTTTTTGCTAACTGCATTATGCACCAGTAGGTAATGAACAGATAAGATCATCTCAGTTGTACGCTCAGTCAGATTTTGTCCTCCAGCGATGGAGATTTTGTGTGCAGCTGCTGACAGAAGATTTTATTTGCCTGACAGAGGGCTCTGTGGATGGAGAAATTTTTCTCCATCTCCGAGAGCAGTCCTTCAGCCCATTTTTGAATTGTCCAGCTTTGGACTCATTCCTTCATAGAGATCCATTGATTTCCTCCAAGCCATTAAATATCCCCTCTAAAATTGCCATCTTGGCCTTTGCCTCAGCCTTTTTATGGCTCCCTTGGCCCGGTTTCCTCCTGCCCAGGCCACCTGGTACAGCGTGGGTCCCGCTGCAGCCACCAGGGAAGGAGCAGCTCTGGGAGACGGGCCTCTGAAAGGGCGTGTGGTGGAGATGCGATGAACGTTACTGTGGGTAGTGCCTGCTCGTGGTTATGTGTTTGCTTGGAGAGGGGTCTAAAAAGGGATAAGCGGATTAACTTTTCATTTCCCTGCATTCAGTTTTGGTGCCAGACGTGTTATGTGCCGCAGCATTAGTCATTTCTGGTCAAAGTTGTGTGTATTGCTGTCCAAGGTTTGGCAGGTCTGGATCGTGGGGTTTGGGGTTTGGTTGGTTGGTTGGTTGGTTGGTTTTTGTGGGGGTTTTGGAAGTGAGAGGGGAATGGCTGCTGCTTCAGTTTTTGCAACGGCAGTTACACGCGCTAAGCACATTGTGTTAATCAGTCCCATCTTCTGAGATTGCTTGGGATTCCAGGCTGTGACGCTTTGCTAGTAAGAAAAGGGAGAGATGTTACAGCCTGGGTGTTTTTCTTTGTTGCTGGTAGTAAACGAGAATTTGGAAAACGAGGATTATGCTCTACCCAAAGGATGACTTAATGTATTGCAAGGACTGACCGTTTAAAAGATTTAATCTTTCCTGCTACAATCTATTCTTATGTTTTACTTTTCCCCGAAAGCCCTGTGGAGTGACTGGAGTTCGTTTGATGGCAGCGATACGACTTCTGCGACGCCTCTCTCCGAGCGACATTCGGGGCAGAGAGCTGGCTGAGGCTCGTCCGCGACGGAGTCGCGCGTCTCCTTGTACTTCGTTCCTGAAAGCAGTCGATGGTGGTGCGGCGACGTTAGTTATCATCTGTGTTACGGTCGTCACGTCCGGCTTTTATCAGCCCCGGGTCCCCGTTATATACTAGGGACGCGCGGGGCAACTCGGAGCGAGAGGCAAGGCTGCAAGCAGGGAGGGAGGCGCGTGGTTGGCCCCCTCTTCGGTCTCGCGGGGAAAGCAAGTTTCTTACCCGAAACTCCGCTGTATGCTTGTGGGGGAATGGGGACGGACCCCACGGGTATTATTTGAGGCCTCTGACGTGCGGCGTTTTTCATGGGCTTTTGAGAGAAATCCTTGTGCTCGGTGCGCCCTCTGCGGTCACGGGCGTCCTGCGGTTGGCTGACGTCCCCGTCCCCTGCGGCGCCGCTTGCAGGTGCGGCACGGGCAGCACTGGCCGGAGCCGAAACGCCTCGCCGGCTGGGCTGGTCCCCTGTTTGCAGTAGGCCATGAGCTGAGGAGCAAAAGGAAACAGCGTAACTAACTTCTCTCAAAAAGGATAAAAGGTTTGTTATGCTAAAAATACACAGCCACATTGCTGAGGTTGCATTTGGCGGCAGCGACGCGGAGCTATTTCAAGATCGTGAGCGGAGGGGGGGAGTGGTACAGATTTGCTTGGGGAAACGCGGTGGCCAGCAGCGTGCTGGGAACGCAGGGAAAATAGTTGAGAGGGAGCCCCTCTGCACGTCGTGGCGTCTCTCGAGGCAGCGCGTCGGGGCGCTCCGAGCCCCGGGCGAGCAGCCCGGTTTGCCTGCGGGCGCGACTTTGGCAGTGACAGTCACCCCTGTTCCCCGGGGTCGGGGCGGCCGTTGTTTTGCCGCCTTTCGTTTCATGGGAGCCTGTGTAGCTGGAGGAAGGTGAAGAGAGGTCAAGGACGCGCGATGCATGTAGGTCCGCGTCCGCCCGGGGTCAGTGGGATGCCCTGGACTCCTTGGCAGATACCTGCCAAGAGGCTGTAAGTTAGAAAAAGAGGCACGCTGGGTACGAGGGCCGATCGTGTAGGCTGCTGCCTGACCTCAGCGTATTCCCCCCACCCCGGCTCTTTGCGGAGAGTGACTTCAGCAGGCCCGGAGGGCTGGGGGGGACGTACCCTGTGGCTACCGACCTCCCGCACTGCGCTTCACTAGCGGCTGCAAAAGCTTTAACTCACCTCTGCCAGCAAAGTTTCCTGTTTCCTCCTACACGTAACTTTTGGTTCAACTCCTCTGACTTTCTGTGCTGTGCCAAGCGTATAAAACCATTTTTACATGCCTTTTAAAACGCAGAAGATCTTTTTGATTACCTGTGTGATTGCGTCGGGCTTTTGGAGGCCGGTGCCGTGGCACATGCTCGTCGTGCATTTCCAAGCAAGTCACACGCTGCGACAAAAGTAGGTCACTCGTAGACTCTTTCCCGGACAGATGTTTAATTTCCCTAGTTCACCCCCAATATTAAGCAATACAGCTGTGGTATTAGAGGTAGCTGAATCTTGCTTGCCGTAGGTAATTTTTACTGTGGGCCCACTGGAACATTGAATTTTAGAGGCACAAAGTGAGGGCGTTTCATACATGGGAGAAAACGGGATATTTCGTCTTTGACTCTCAGTGGGAGGTCACGGTCTTTTGTGCTTGCAGCTCTGAAACCAGCACAAACTGGGGTGATTAGCTCCCTTTTCTAATGAGTACACAAAGCTGATTGTGAATGAGCCAGTGGGTTCATTGTGAAACCTTGGCCTGCATTTAATCCTTTATGTGAGACCCCCTTTTACACAGAGATAGCGATTGGAATCCAATTTACACTAGGCTGGGCATTAAATCTCCTTATACTGGCGATACTACTAATCAATGAAATTGAAATTCACTTGCAGTTAGGAGTCTCTTCCTTTCACTTACTGCGCTTGCTTTCTGCGACACCGCACGTTTTGAGAGAGATGAAGTCCTCAAGTGGGAAAACGCTTTGTCTTCCTAATACAAGAATAAACAATGTTTCATTTCTTGGCAAAACACATTCACAGTACCCTCTAACAAACAGGGGATATCTTAAAAGTCCATCAAGAGATGCTATGGTAATTTTACCAGAACAACCATCTCGCTTTTAGCGAGAATTATCTAAATATGAAGATGAAAGGAAGGAAAAGGGGAGTTTGACGTGTAGAGAGACACATGAAAGGTTTCAGTAGAGGCTTTCTGTGCTGCAGAGCAATATTAGCAATTGAGTTTTCTAGCAAGCACCTTAATAACAGGAAGGGTTTCTTCCTGTCAGGTTTTAATTTTAACAGGCAGGACTTCTCCAAAATCAGATTGGAGTGTATCAGAGATCAGTAAATGACAAATAAGAGACTTTCTATGCATCATTTACTTTCCTTTCAAGAAACGCTCTGAGTGCTGATTAATCAACCCCTCTCAGCAACCTTAGGACCTACACAACTATCGTGGAAGAAACATCCCCATGTTTTAGTTGAGGAACTGAGAGACAGAGATGAAACAAATTTTCTGAAGCATCAATGTTAGGCACCAACACGTGATGGGAAAGACTGATTTTGGAAAGTGCCAAATGCCCATCCTCTGGAAACCAAGCAGCTGGGATATCTCCCGTAGGGAAGGCATAAATGGGAGCGCCACAAATCACGTCTCACTTCTGGAAGTTTTGACCTGACGTGGCTTTTGAACGTCCCTGCACTTTGTGCCTCAGAGTTGATCAGGTCGGGAATTGCGCAGTTCTGATCCCCATCCATTAGACTTGCTGCATGGGTCTGCTTAAAATATTTATTCCACATCTTATTCATCAATGCTGTTTAATACCTGAGGCATAACGATGATCTGGAGCATCTATATTCTGTTGCAGTCATTGTTTTAGGATTATCTAGAAAGCTGGCACTGGGCTGGAAATTAATGAATATATATTTGCATTGTCACCAGTATTGTCAGGTGTATTTACTTAAAAAAATCATGAAAAAGCCCTGCCCTCCCAATCAGGTGACTATTTTTTACGTGAGTAATAACCTGAGTTTGCTTTTTATTTCTCTTCTAGTTTCTGAGCCTTTGCATGCACTTTGATTATGTTTTCAATCTTTTATTTGGAGTTCCAAGAATTAGAAATCTAGTTTAGAGCAAATAAAGCTAATTTTTGATCTATTCTAATGAGTTTGTGAACAGAAGTGTTAAGAAAAAGAGCAAATCACAGGAGCTATCATTGCTGCTAGACTAAGCAGTTTAGCAATTGCCTTTGCTTTATGTAGTATTCCATCTTGGATTTGTTATGAAAACGTAGCACTGGAGAGTTATGCGGGTGATGTTACGTTTGTATAGCTTTTTCTATCCTAAGGAATCTGAGACTCAAACTGAGATGAATTCAGGGCCTCTGAGAACAGTCCTTGAAGGGCCGAGTCCGCGAGCTGCTCGGGGCCTGGTGTGTCCCTGTGCAGCTGCGCTGGAGGGAGAGGAGCAGGAGATCGGGGGGGCTGGGAAGCAGAACATCACTGCATTTCAAATTTGCTCTTCACCTGGAAGAAAAGGAGGACTCACCTGAGAACGCAAAACCTTCCTAACTAACAACCAAACATACGGTGGAAGAGGCTGTCAAGTCTTCTGAACTTAAAAATATGCTTGTGAAGGGGTGGTGCTTTACATTTCCTAGGCTGAGAGATGCCACTGGTAGCTCTAAGTACCACTTGAATTTGGTTGCATGTCGGTGTCCTTTCCTCTCTGATCTGAGCCTTGCTGCTCTGATCTGAGCCTCCGGGTTAGCTAGACTGAGTTATGGTTAAGCTTTCTGAAGAGGCTAAGCTGAAAGGCCAGCGTGAAGCTATAGCTGGTACAAGGTGTAGCTGCCTCCGTGTTTGATGGTGCTGGCTGCAGGGCATGCGTGTGACTTGATCCTCAGCAGTTCACTCTTGATTTCCACGTACAAATAGAAGTTGTTTTAAAACAAGAAATATAATTATTACTGTAAGCTGCTGATTTCATTTAATTTGAGAACTACCACTTAGCTTCCATGGGCTGGCTGCTAAGGAAGGTGGATGGGGTTTAGCTGCTGTGGGTACAAGGTAATAGTTGCATATATAGTAGTTGCGTCACAAGCCTTAAACACCTGGGCAGCCGGGCTTTCTCAGCAGGTGAAGTCTTGACAGTCAGTGATTGCCTCAGTCCAGAAAAGTCCCTTTGACCTTTCAGGCAAAGTTGATCTGCTAGCCTTTAAGATGAAGGTATGGGTGGGGATTTTTTGTTTTGTTTTTGGTACAAACATTGTAGTCTGAATTAAGGACAAATACCGTGAAGCGTGCAACTGAGCCTGTTTAATAAATGAAACATTTTGGGGCATTTGATTTTTGTGACCTCTCTTACTGTGAACAAGTTGAACTTGAGCACTTTGCAGGGGGCATTATTTTGTGGAGAGAGGACATTGATCTTATTTGGCAGAAAATAAATGGATGTTTGGGTTATGATGGCTCTTCAAGTACTTTCTTTTAAGTATCCGGGGATGCTCTGCCCTGAAATCAGATCTTGTCTCACTGATACATTTTAAACAGGATGATTGTACTCTTTTCTCAACTTTCAAGTGTAAATGTGTTAATGTTTTGCCCAGCACATTATTTCTAACAGGCTGAACTTGCATTGTATTTTCGCAGTTTAGGTTTATGTTTAACTTGAGGCTTTCATAGTTATTTAACTCTTTATAATTTTGGCTGCCTGGTAGCCTTACAGCTGCCCCAGCATTGCAAAGGAAAAGACAAACACCCTGCCTCCCTGGTTTATTTTCTGAAAGATCTTCCTTTCCCTCCCCAACCTCCGTGCCCCCAACTCTGAGCCCCAGGGGAAAACGGAAGTTGCTTCCTCAGACCTGTCAACTCTTGTGCTTTCAGAATGAGCCTAATGATGTTGAGCCCTATATGATTCTTTCACACTTGTCTACTTCGATCTCGCACCACAAGACAAGGAGGTGCTGTGTGGAGGGAGGGATGAAAGTCAAGCTTTGGTAGAAATCTGTAAAATGTATGCACCGGGTGTGAAGGAAACTTGGGATCGGATGCAAATCTTGTGAGTAGCTTAGCTGGTTGGAATTTTTTTTCCCCCCCTATAGATTAATATGATTTTGTAGGAAATTGAATCAAGTTTGGGAGGGGCATGGGAAGAAAAACAGTGAAGAGTTATTCTGCGTGCTCCCCGTTTGCCTCGTGTTACGTAGGTGGGAGGAAATAGCAGGATTTGGCCACGGATAGGAGAGCTAGTGCTGATGTTCTGCACAAAGGTGGCTGCGAGCCTAGCTTTTCAGAGGCTGACCCTCTCTGCCTTGTTAACCACTTCTTAGGCCGATTTTTCCTTAGGACCGTTTGAGTGTGAAAGGGTTCCTTATGGAAATACTAGGGTTGCATGAACAGGCCAGCTTAGCCCTCTAACTGTTGCACGCAACTTCCCGTGTCCCCAGCACCCTTTCCCACTGAAGATGGACGAGACGAGTCGTTAGCGTAAATATCAGGAGCAACTGCTGCAGCATCGCTTGACTGCTCTGGCTCTGTAGCATGAAGTCATCTCTTGCTTCTGTGTTTGATTTTCAGCCTCTCTGTGAGCGTTTTTCCTCTACTTCTACTTTCTGATGAGCTAGCGGGGAGCAGAGAAACAAGCTAAACACAGACAGTAGCTAAATAGCTCAATGGCTATGGCACAGTCTTGCCGCGTGAACGTGCCTGGGTCGCTGAGCATGGAGCCTCAGTTTCCCTCTGGAGGTGGTCCTTTGCAGGTAGTGTTCGGAAAATCATGTGCAGGTGCTGTACACATAAAGTTGTGATGACAGTTCTGGTTTATCTGTTTGTTATTTGTTTGTTTTTACATGCAAATGAAATATTGGATTGATGATGCGTGTTTGTAACCAGCGTGGCTGCCTCTTTTTTAACTATTATCCATCTCCTTTCTGCTCCTTGAGGCTATTTACAATCTAATCTTGTACAAGAACCTGTTTTTGGTATACCGGAGCAACGTCTGAGGCCATATACATCAGTGCTGAGCATCTGTTCCTGTACAAAAGTGGTTGTAGGTATTTCAGACAGAGAGCGAAGGAGATCCCTTGCGTGCGTGGGATGCAGATGGTCAGTACACGCATACTAAATGACAGTCCCCACTCCAGAGGAACAATTGGTGAATGTACTGGGTGAAAACAAATGGCGTAGGAAGACAGGGAGTTCAGAAGAGCATGGGGATACTACAGGTCTTAGTAAATATTTTACTGCTTTGCCCTTTCTTTCTTGTTTCTAAATAAATCTAGGTCTTTTTTACTTGATAGCTAATTTGTAATGGGGCTCCCTATCAGAAATTTGAATCCTCGAGGCTCCACTGCATTTGAATCTTTCTATGTACGTATGCAGCTGCAGCACACCAGGTACTCGGACGTTTTTTAGAGACTATTTTGCCAGCAAAAGCTGATGTCAGACCTCTGGGTAGTTAAAAAGCGAATTCAAGCAGTCCATTGTGAGGAATCTGAGAAAGTGCTGCCACTAGCCAGGTTCTCAGTGAACGCTGGCCCTTGCCCAATGGTCAAATGGGTGATTTACTATGTGCTTTTCCCCATTGCTATGCAGCAGGCCTGAACTTTTGTGTGGGGTTGGTGTTTTTTTTTTTTTTTTTTAAAAACCTCTTTTATTGGATTTGTGAGCTCTCTTTGTGGTTTGCCAAATGACCAGCATTAAAAATGACATTCTTTGGCTGAAGGTCTAAAGGTTGTGATAGCAAATCAGAATTTCAGTGTCGGAAATTGGGCCTCATAAGAAGCAGACATATAAATCAAGGCTGAGCTGATTAAATGTGCTCTTTTGCAAAGCTTTGTCGTGGGGCTAAATGCATTCCACTTCTCGACTAAAGTTCCTGAGGGGTCAGAAAGCGTCGACAGCGGAGGAGGAAGGCATGTACTTAGGAATAGCGTTAAAGTGTTATTTGTCATTTGTATGGGTAAAATGGTATAATGAAGAGCATGGAAAATCCAGCATGGGTAATACCCATGACCCTACAGAACCTCCTGATAAGATGACAAATCTCCTAGCAGTCATCAGGACCCGTAAGTCCTCAAGTCAGAGACGAAGCCTTTTGTGTGCAGTACTGGCTTCTTAAGATATTTTACATGTGTGCGGCAAGTCTGCACCTATGCTATTTTGGATACATAAGCAATAGGCAGCTGCAATCTCACAGTAGGATGCATGAATCGATGTAGCCTGCTCCGTTCGTGTGGGTTGTGCCAGTATCCAGGATGGGAGAGCCCACCGGCCTTGCTGCGCGTGGGATGAAGGCTGGGTATGAGGAGCTGCCTTGGAGCATCAGTTCTCACCTGCCTGCGTGACCTGACATGGCTGTGAACCCCTGAACCTCCTACCTGAGACTGTATCCTCTCTCCTCTAACTGCCTTTTTCTCCAAGGACTGTTTAACGCCGGCTCAGCAGTAACAACTCTGACTTCCCAGCTTCTGATTGCAGCGTTCTCCGCGTCAGATGCTTCGACTGAAACTTGCCTAAACAAAAGGTTTACTTGCATTTTTGAGACAAAATGCATATCAGTCACTTTGTTTCCATTTTCTCACTTCATTTAGCAATCACTCTTTAGGCATTGAAAATTGAAAATGTACTCTGGTCCAAAATGTTCTTTCCAATTGGACAATGAGAATTGAATGAATTATACTTTCCTCTTGTAGCTGTGAGACCTGTTGAGAGAAACATCAGGGATATATTTACGAAAACAGAGGAGAAGTAGAGAAACGTGTAAAAATGTTTGCAGTTACATGCTATCTTGAAGACTCTCAAAAGGTTTCATTGGCGGTAGTTCTCCTAAGGCAGAGGTGGGTTGCCACCTCCTGCAGAGGTGGGGTATCCGAGGCGCAGAGCCTTTTAGAGATGCATGTCAGTCCTGGTCTCCGGATGTGTTAAAACAATATTATGTTAGCACATACCTACACCGGTGACTGTACTTTTAATGAATATGCACTGTGCTCAGCGTAAAATCTAGATAGGATCCCTGGAGACATTTTCTTTTTTTTTTTTTTTTTTGACTCTTCCAAAATCCTGTTTGAGCACATGTGAGTTAGTCATCCAACATCTGCTTGCTTTTCGTTCCTCTCGGGATTCATTCAGAGGTAAGCTTTTAGGGATAACTTTGCCAGTGCTTGCCTGAATACTCAGTAGTATACAGGGAGTAAAAGAGAGGGCCACGAGCCTTTCCGCATCTCAAAACGTTCAGATTATTTTTTATATAATCCGATGACCGCAGATGGACATTTTGCAATGTGACCTTGACTAGAAGGCCAGTCCCATTCGGTGCGCTGCCGCTTCCCGCAGGCTTGTGAACCTTAAGAAGCTCGTTCGCCAAAGCTTCCCGAATCCGTAGCCTGCAGTAATTTGATTTGTAGGTGGCTGGGATTGGAGAAAGGGAAGGTCTGTGAGGAAAAACCACTGCATCTAACTAGCCCGCGAGATGTAAGAAGTTGCAGTGGAGCTGCGTGTTGGGAGCAGAGGCCTTGATGTCAGCTTCACTCAGGGGCACGTTTCATTAGGTGGAGCGCAGCAGCCATGAGAAAGCAACTGGTTCTGTCGTTATGATCATAGTTCACTCTGTTCTGCGGCTTCGCCCTTGATGGTATGATTTTTGAGAATTCAGCTTAAGTTGCAGACTTCCTTGCTTCATTAAAACCGTTGTCCCCGTGTGCCCCTGGTTAGTCACTCTAAATGAGCTGTTGCATTTGGTGCTAACCTTGTGCTAATCTACTACTTCGTGTAATAATATTAGAGTCGCCGCAAATGAATTGCACGCTTATACAAATTGCCCTTCCGTACTGCTACTTTTTAAAAGATTTATTAGTAGCCTGTCGTTTTCTCCCCAGCCCCCTCTCGCGGGGATTTGGAAGGACAGGTTTTTGCTGTCAGACGTTTGGTGAGTTTGAACACGAGGAATCAAGCGATTCCCTGGGCTAGGTGGAAGAGCGCGCACGGGCTGTTTTTTCAGGTTGTTTCCAAGTAGCGTGCCTTTTTATTAGTGTTAGAGATGAAATTAGAAACAGGGGAAAGTACCTCCAGATAGTGGAGACGTTTGGAGTCAAATCAAATCTAACTTTGTTTTGCTTCTTTTTTCAATCTGTCGTTGGTGTTCTGGTTTTGTTTGTTTTTGTTTTTTTAACCAGTTAGGTTATGTGGTGACAAACGCAGCATAGCGATTGCCACGGCAGATGGTTTCCGGTGCTCGAGCAACGTTCACTGTCCAGCAGATCAAATTGCTTATTTGTAAAGAGGGTAAAACAAGGCCAGAGCAGAGACGGTTTTTCCCCCCTTGCACCTTGACGTCTCCGTGGTTGGTCTCTGTCCCTTCTGCTTCGATCCTGGGCTGAGCCTGACAACAGAGAAGCCAGTTGATACCAACTTGGGCAATAGGAAAGTGAGCATCTCTCTCTCAGTTGGTGCCTAATATCCCTTGGCCTGAATTTCGATAGAGGCTGCAGTTTGGCCTTTGTTTCAGTGGTGGTTATCCTGAAGTTAGTTCTTATTACGTGGACTTTGTTCTTGGTCGTCACTGTGTGATTTTTGCACTGCAAATTCAACATAAGCCATCGCGGGGGGGGCGTTGCAAGCTCCAGAGGGTAATTCTGCAGTTTCCAGGCTGATGTTCTTTTGTCCTGGAATGAAAATGGTCGTCTTAGGTAATGGCTATTTTTATATAATCATTTGTTCACTAAGAACTGGATTGAGACCTCTAATAGCATATCACTGACTGCTAAACAGCCATCATGCAATTCAAATCACTTCTAAACTTGACTGTCATAGGCAAAGATAGAAACACTGGTTTAAAAAACCCAAAACAACTTTTCTCTTCTTGCTAACCCCTCTCAAGGCCCCTCCTTGCCAATTCTGTCCTTTTTTTTTTTTTTTTTTTTTAAGTGTGATTAAGGAGATCTTCATTTTAGCTGACAGGCAGAAATATGTATGTTTTATATTTTCACATGTACACAAAATTGTACAATAGTTGATGTTTGTTGTGGGGGGGTGGGACCCAAAACATTACCGCAATATCTTATATTAAGCGGGAAGGTCCAAAACACTTGGATACATCCAGACTTACCAATTTTGAAGCGCACAGGAGAACAGAAGTTGACCTGGCTCGCTCCTGAAGCAGCACGTTCGGTGTAAGATGGCACAGCGGCAGGTGCTCAGACAAAGCTATGGGAAGAAACAGTTGAATTGCGCACGTCTAGGCCCAGGCTTGCATTGAATGTGTTTTTGAATTAGTACGAATAAATGAAGGGAAACAATCTTAGAGCGCTCTGTGCGGCTGCCGGCTACTGGCTGCTGCCGGTTCAGAGAGGCTTTTAAAGTTGTGACCGGCCCCTAAAAAAGTCCCTTGAAGAATTTTGTCTTTTTTCTCTCCCGACGCACTTCTGCATCTCTTTCCGACGAAGGCTGACGGCGCTGCGGGGTCGGGGCTCGAAGAAGCTGCCAGGCTGCGGCGTGACGGGTGGGAGCTGCCGAAGGTGGTGTCTCCGCTTGGACCCTCTCCGCTGCCTGCTCGGTCCCGTTTGCTGTTGGGTGGTAAACGGGTCCCTGTTGCGTTTCCTAACAGAAGATGAAATGACGCTGACAATTAGCACTTCGGTGACTTACACGTTCTGAACGCCTCAGAGGCGTTTCTGTGGTTCATCCTTTGGTGCAGCGGGTATTTCCCTTCCCTTACAGAAAAGGACACTGAGGCAGAGAGACGCAAGGACAGAGGCTCAGTTACAGGCTTGATGGTTAATCGTGCCATCAGTTCAGCAGACCAAGCTTCGTCAAAACTAACCGTTAAACAAGCCTTTTGGAGGTGAGAGTAAAAATACTGGAGCAAGCCAAGACCAAAAATGCCCTTTGTTGGCAAGGAGTGAAAAGTAGACCGCTGTCAGGTATCAGCGTGTTTTTCAGTCAGCAGTGGAGACGCCTGAAGTTGTTGCGCAGGAGTTATTGTCTTTGGTTAACACTGTTGAACAAACACCACTTACTTTTTCAAGGCCCCTTTTACAGTGAATCCAGTCAAACCGTTTGGACACTGCCTTCATACTGAATTGGCTTATGGATCACGATGCTCCGGAGTTTGTATTAATCAGCACTCCACAGTCAGGGTATCGTTGCTTCATTAACCTGCTTGTTTTGAAGTATCTGTAAATCACAGAGAGGAGAAGTCATGCTGGTAGCTGAGGAAAGCGGCCCTGTTTGTAGCATCTCTCTTCTCTGAGTCACATTTCTGGTTAGCGCTTCGTTTTTCTTACCTGTGAAATGTGCGGTGTAGCCTGGAAGGATGTTTCAGATGTGTATATCCAGAATTGCAAGTGCTGTTGCTTTTAACATCTAAGATCCCTGGGGATATTTGGTTCTGGAATACATCTATTCTCTAAGTGTTATTTCACTGCTCACAATGTCACTTGTAAGGTCTGTTGTTCAATAGGTAGATATTTTATTTGTAAATATGCTGTAGCTTCCTAAAGAGGCAGGGAGCTACAACGTGTATATATATAGATAGATAGATAGATAGATTTTTAAGAGACTCATTACTGGAGTTGTTAAAAGACACTAATAAATGTTACTAGTAAAAAAACATTTACAGGATCTGTAGGAAGAGAGGAAGTTAGTCAGAGGGGTTTGGACTGTACAACGTAACAGTGCTTACGTGTTAATGTTTCTGCGGCTGACAGAGGTTTTCCAGTGGTAGTGCCCTGCGCTCCTGAGGAAGACGAGGGCATAGGAAGGGGGAAGAAAGGGTTATTCTTGCCGTTGGTAATGACATTTATACGGTCGCGATTGGAAATCACCGAACTCCTTTAGGGGTAGAATAGACTTGATGCTCGTCGTCGTCTTTCTTGCTGTATGTCGTTGGTACGCGGTGGCAGCCGGGCGCCTGTTTGGAAGGCTGGCGTCGAGGGGAGGCCGCCGGGCGGGCGCTGGCGTGACTTGCACCGCTCTGCCGTGCGCCCCCCGTTTTGGAGTGGGAAGCAAGTAACTCATAAGCTGTGGTTGTTTTTCCATTATTTCTTGGGATTGCAAGGTCAAGATAACAGGGAGGAGCGGATATTTTTTGTTTCGTAGCCTTTATCGAGTATTCTGTTGGTGTTTGGCTGTTGTCATTGTTAGTGCTGATGAAAACTCTGTTGTTCAAACTCTGGCAACTCAGAGTTAGGCCGTAAAGCACCTACATATAACCAAACCCCAAACGTGACTCATTGATAATTTCCAATTACAGGCACTGAGCGTGCAACATGCTTTCCTTTGAAGCACAGTCTATTATGCAACATAAGCTGACAAGTACATTTTTTGAACGTTGACTATACATAAACATCAGTTCTGAAATTTGGAGAGCTTTGTAATTGACTGTTTTTTTTTTTTTTTTGGAAAATCAATACACATTAACACAATTTAAAAAATATAATAAAGAATAATTGACCTTCAATAGTATCTGATTACATTTCATTTAAGTTTCAAAAATCAATTCTCACAGACTTAAATTGCAATTGCATTTATATAGTTGCACTGTTGTGCCTTGTGCAATGTACCGCATACTTTTTTGGAAGCTCAGTGTTTGACCTCTGAATGAAACGATTCTAACTATACAAAATAAACGTGGATTTTTTTTTTTAAATCAGCAGTGAAATATATTAATAATTCTTGTTGCCGCATACTAGCCTATTCCACCTGTTGAGAAGTGGACTATAATCTGTAAACCTAAGTTCCGGGTTATAAAGTAATCTTCCCCAAACTACTGAAGCATGTATAATTTTCTCTAGGTTAATATTTAGACCAGATTTAATAAATGTGGATGAGTTTTGCAGCACGGGATTTTTAAATTATCAGGCTTTTGCCTAGTGCTGCAAAAAGGTAGAGGGCAGGAACGTTTCTGAGGGAAAGCTCTCTGCAGTGTTTAGTCTTATTTTAGAGAAAAAATTGCCCATTTGTGTGACTAAATGGTCATCTTGCTTCATCGCCGTTCTTAGCCTTTCTGTAAGGTCATATTTAATGGTTTGTATTGTCTTTTTTAATCTGTAGACCTCAAAACATCCATACTTACAACTGACTTTTTTTTTTAACCTGTTTGTACAGACGAGCAAATGGATGCACCCAAAGAGCGTAACTTGCCCTAGCTAAGCAGAAGACGCCGAGTGCTGGATGCGCTAACGTGTTTAGCGGCTTCAGAGGAGCCTGAAGCACTAGAAAAGCCGCCAGAAGACGTAGCTGGGTCCCTGGTGGTCGATGCTGCCGTTGTCAGCATAACGCTGGACGGTTGCTCCTTCCCCGCCAGCGTTACCCAGGGTGGGTTAAACTAGCGCAGAGCCGCTAATGCCTATTGCAAGACGTGGGGAAGGACTGAGGCCCTGCTCGTTTCCTTCTCCGTGTCCCGTTTAGCACGCGCACGTCTTTGGCCAGACCCCATCCCTGCCGGGAAGCCCAGGCACGGGCGCCTTCCACGCCGCCGGGTTGAAGTGAGCAGAGAAAGTTGTTTTGAAAACGCGAGTTGGAGCAATTTCTGCGTCTCCCGGTCTGCTTTGCGTTTGGTTAGGTGAGAACGGGGCAGGGAAGAGGAGGCAGAGCTTGATGGCCGTTTTGTAAAGGGTAAAGCGGCCCCCATGCGGGAATCTGTTCTTGCGGAGCGAGCCCGCGTTTGGCGCAGCCAGCGTGCTGAGGGCCCTCGCTCGAAAGATGCGCTGCCGAACTGCAGAGAAAGCCCCGCAGTCGTTTGGGGGTTTGGGCTCTGGCAAATTGACTGATTCATAAACTGCGCGCTTCCTGCAGAAGAGCTCGCAGCTCGTGCCTCCGAGGGCTCTGCCGGCGTGCGCGTTGCCTTTTGTTGCTGCCGCCTGAAAAATAAAGGAGCCGTGCCCGCCGCACCCCAGACCCGACCGAATTAGGGGAAGGTGCGTTTAGCGCTTCGGCTTTTGAGCGTGGTCCGCTGGCGTGCGGAAGCCAGCGAATCCTCCGTTCGGTAGCAGTCCCTCGGAGGCAGCTCGACACCCCCTGCGCCGCGCACGCGCGCCTGGACGTGCGCGAAGCTGCCAGGCTTTGGGGCTTCTTTTGATACACCTGCTTTCAGAAGGCACATGCGCTGCTTCGTCAAAAAGGTGGCGGCTCATCATTAGCCAGTTTGGTCACATATGTTATGGTGGTGAAGGATGTTTGATCAAGTCAAGCCTAAGGTAAGACATGAAGGAATACATTGTCGAGCATGCTTTGTTAAGACGAAACATAGAGGTGGCTGCCTGGAACCTAATGCAAACATGTAATAGCTCCGATTTTATCCTCATCTCGTGAAATGTGCTAAGCTTAAGTGGAAGCAGCTGCCTCCTGCGCAGAGAAAGAGAGACAGACCCCCCTTCTCCTTACCCTCCCCAAAGCCTGCATTCAATTAGCTGCTGTTTTGCCTCCGAGTGCTGCAGTATGACCACTCCTACTGTCAGGGACATTAGTAAATATGCAGTACAGTAATGAATTTGTAAATAGAGAGCGGGGCTAACGAGTGGCCTCAGCTCAGGAATGCGGTGGGTATCTATTAAGCCAGGTGTATGGGGAAAGGAGGGGGGGGAGAGGGGGGAAAAAAAAAGCATCTCCAGCCTGGATTTTATAATTAGGGCACATGGTGTAACTCTTTTGTTTTGCAGAAGCCAGCTTTATTAATTGATGTAGAAGGTTGCTGTGTGCTATTCATTGTTTGATTAAAATGCCTGTATAAATAATTAGGCCTCTTCTGTTTGTTTTATTTTTGCACCCAATTTACATTTTCATACAGAATAAAAATGAAGTCGTAAATGCATTTATTTTCCAAATTTTTTTTAACCCGTCGCTGTTCTTGGCCGGTCACCAGCCGCTGCAGTAACGGTGTGACCTTTGCGCCGCGCTGTTTCAGAGCTCGGTCACTCGCTGCGCTCTTTGGCGAAGCCTCCTTGTTCCTCCTCCCTCCTTTGTGTGGTTCGGGCTGGGGGGGTTTGGGGCATGTGGTACGATCCTCCTCGGGCAAAAGGAAAACTTACTTCGGGTCACTCCTGGAAACATCAGCTCAGCTCTGTATCTGGTGGCGTTTTGTGCAAGAGGGGAGGCTGCAGCCAGGGGTTTGGCACCTGTCTACTGTAAAGGCTGCAAGAACCAGGGAAGATGCTCCCGTGGTAGGCAGCGGCTGGAGAAACCGTTGCACGCTTGCAGTTACGGTTGTGAAGGTCCCTCTTGAAAGTGCCAGCGACTGTGTTATTTATTATATCGCTATCTGACTTTCAGTGTTGCTACATTAAAAGTCTGCCTGTTTTTAGTAAATTTGGAGCAGTCTGTAAGTCAAAACGAAGTTTCATCTTAGGCTGAAATTACTTTGAGTTGTTCACCAGTGCAGTTAATTTCTTTCTTTATATTTTCTGCCCTTTTTTTTCCTTCCCCAGAGGAAACTGTGGCGAGGCCATGGAGAACTTGCCCCTCTGTCGGGCGCTTGGTGGTTATTTCCCCGTTATTAGGTAGCGCGGTGTGGCCGTCCGTGAGCTGGCTCTGCGCCTCCGACCCTGCGGCTGCAGCTCACCCAGCGGAGTCTCCTGCGGAGCTGGCGGTTCATATTGGTGCCCCCTCGATGCCCTTTGAAGTTTGGATGCGTACGCATAGCGCCTTGTAGCTACGGGCTGCCCTGAAAGGGGCAGGGCCGCCCCGCGTGGGGACGAAGCGAGGAGGCGCGCGGTCAGCCAGCCGTTCGCGCCGCAGCCTGCGTTTACGCCGCATGAAGCGCGTTGCGGTCCTTCGGCTGGAGCGTGGGGGCGTCCCGGGCGCTGCCGCCCCGGGGAGCGTCCTTGGAACTGAGATGGAGATTCGCGCGAATCTCGGGGCCGAATGGCCTAGCAATCAAGGCTGCTCTGTAAACGTGGAAATCCTGGCTCTTCAAGACTTGGGTTGAGGCCTTTCTTTTCCCCTCCTGGTCTGAATAGACCTGTTTTTCTGCATTATGTTAGGTGTGTGTCTTTTAGAACAACTGAAGCATAGCTCTGAAAATGCACTGTGATTTCTGCTATTCTGGACACTCAGTATAATTCGTGTTCCTTTTAATCAAGGCAGTGATTTTTGCCATTTTTTCCCCCTCCTCTTGCAGTTAGGCAGAGAAGCCTGAGTGCTCGCCTCCATGGTGCCTACTTTTCCCTTTATACGAGGATAAGCTCTTCACGAACGCTTAAGGCGCAGTGTGGACTGGTGGCCCAGGCAGCGCTGTGGTCTGAGAAGAGCGGGCTGGTTCCTACTCGGGAGAGTAAGCAATGAGCTGCTTCTGCATCTTCTCCTGTTGACAAAGTGTGCAAAACATTTTGAGGATGGGAATGCTGACATATCAACTGATTCGTTTTGATGACTGCCCCGTTTAAAATGTTCTTCGCAAGCTCAGATCTGAAAATCAGTGGGCTAAATGTGGAGCTCCTGCGTTCTTCTCTTTGTGAAGACAGAAATAAGAAGCAGGAAATTTGTGTAGGCGCTTGGTTCTTAGGAGAGCCTAGCAGCATCTTGCGTGGCCTGTGCTTCACACCCAAAATCGGCTTTACACAAAGAGCAGTAGAGTTAGAAAAGTGGCAGAACTTGCTTTTTCGCTCTTTTCCCTTTCCCTCCGTTTTTCCCTGGCCCACAGGTTGCAGGAACTAATTCCTTCATGTATAAAGAGAGTATCAAAAGAGCTTTTCTTTGGCAGGATGTAGAAGATTCTCCCTCCTGAAAGGGTTTGGCCGGGATGCCTGCTTTCTGAAGTTTTTTCAGACGTGGATCGATAAGCGAGTACAGTTTAACAGCAGCTGCAACAACAACAACAGAGAAAGCTCGCTCTGTGCAGTTGGTCCCTGGGGAGAACTGGAGAATTGTCGTCGTAATAAGAGAGACTCAGTTAGGAGTAAGTATTTCTCCCTGGGAAACTATGAAGCAGAGGTTGTCTAGGTAAGGTAGCAGTAGAAAGAAGAGCTGTTCATCTCTCATAACACTCCAACCAAGCTTTGGTGCAGCCTGCGTTGTTACCTTTTCAGTTTGTTGGTAACGGTGGTGGCATCTTGAGGATTGCACCTACTGACAGAATATCCTGATGTAAAGAAGATAGTTTAACTGAGTCAGAGCCTCCTGCCTTACGGTCTGCAGCAGTGGCAACACTCCTACGTCAGTGAGTTGCTTTGAAGTTGTGCCGCTGTGATTTACACCAGCGTTTCGTGACCTTGCTGGGCAGGGCGAGCAGGTTGATTTGTGGCCCGAGCGGTCGCTGGCTTGGTAGGATGCATCCTGGGCTGACGTCTTTTTGTCACCTTTCCTCATCCTTTTCAGTCTCTTTTCTCTTCTGCCTTTACCCTGACCTCTCCTCCGTGTTTTCTCCTCTGTGCGATGGGATACTAACGCACTGCGTGGTCTGCGCTCAGACTGCTGGGCAGCCGCTGCCTGGCTCCCTATCAGGTGCAGAGCTGGTTGTGGACACCTAAAGTGGCAGAAGAGCAGTTTTCCACCTTCCTAGAAAGATAACAAAACTCCTCGCAGTGCATTAGGGAGGTGGAGTATTGTGATTGTATGTGACGCTTTGAAAGCACACGCTGAAGGCCCCGATGCTGGAAGCTGGCTGCGCACAACGCCTCTTGACCCCGCTCGGAGCGACCAGCTCGAGCAACGCAGAGGATTGAGCCCTCGGCCCAGAACACCACGTCAAACGGTAGCAACGCTGCCCTGCTGGCAATGCAAGCTGCGTTAGCCCATGTAAAATGGTTTCATTTCCAGTGAGGCTGGAGCCTGAAAGCCAGACCGCTAGCTCTCGAAATCGTCAAGCTGAGCTGCGCCTTCAGACGCGCTACCTGTGGCACTGGCAGCACAGTGGAGCGGTGCGATCCAAGCAACTTTCGCTCTGCAGCTGGCATCTCTGCTCGTGTGCCGCTGTGCCCGAATGAGGTGATAACTCAATTTCTGCTGCCAGCCCTGGTTGATTTAAACTGCAAAAAGGGCATCTTGTGCTCTAGTTAAGGTTTGCTGTCTGCTTGTGCATGCTGTAGAATGGCAGTACGCGCAAAAAACAGCAGAGCGGGACGGAGAGGGGCTCACGGTGCCTTGGCTGGGCATTGGACGTCTCCCGCTCCGGGCTTCAGGTCTTCTGCCTGCGTGTACGGGGCAGAGCTTGAGCGCAGCGTTTTCTCCCTGCCTCATTGCTCTAAACTTGTGTTTCTTTGCTCGAATTTCCGTGTGGCATACTGAGAGCTCCTTGGAGGAGCTCATTAGTGGCGTGTTACTCAACCCGTGAGCTGCAGACAGCGGAGGTGTCCTGGAAGACTCGGAGGGTAGGTGGTGAAGTGAGTGCTGGCCTCTCGTTGCTGTTCCTCCCTGCTGGCAGCCAGGCCTAGGAGCTGGCTTTAAACTGTCGTCGAAGGCTGGCGAAGGACAACAGTCGTTACTATTTCTTAATTATTGGTATTTTTAATTTGCAGTATTACAACAGTAAAATTCTGATTTGGAAAAAAGATGTGTGAAAATACACGCGCACACACGCACACGCACATGCACATACACACACATATATATGTTTTTCTTTTTTTCCCCACCTTAATGCTGCATCCTCTGTTCATTCCTTTTGCCTCTGCTGCCCAACATGGAGTAGTCAATAGATGGATTTATTTTTTCTTTTTTTCCAAAAAATTTAGACTTTATAATTGTGAAAACAGAAGTTGGGAACGTGGTGTTAAGATGTGTTGCGTAAGAACGTGTGTGTGTGTGTGTGTGTGTGTGTGTCTCTCGGTGGGTAAGTTGTATTGCGTGCAGCCAAATGGTCCTGCCCTCACTGTTTCCTATCAGTTACATAAAAAGAGCTGCACTGATTCAGCCCGGCAGCCTGACTCTAGCAACGGCTAATGGAAGTGCTTTGGGAAAGCGTGTGTAAGATCGTGCCTGTTTACGATCGTTGCAGGGCACGTGTCTAGCTGCTGGGAGCTTGGACATCTGCGTTGCAACTCCTTGCTCCGCTATTCTGCTGTCTTTGGTAAATCGCTTAATTTCCATCTGCAAAACAGAGCGAATAATACCCATCTGATTTGGGGGTTGAAGGTTTAAAGTCATGTTTATAGTGTATTTGGAGATCCTCACCTTCAAAATTTCTGTGAATATGGTATTTGGTACGTAGCAGATGCACGCTCATTGTTATTGTTGTGAATATGCATGCATCATATAAAATTGCACATAATGTATAAAGTCAAGTGTTACAGTTTTATTATGTATGTTGTTATATTCATAAACTTCTCAAATAATTTACTTTGATGCCACAAGCATTCTTTGCTGGATCCTAGCTGAGAGGTTTGAGTAAAATATTGTCATTATAAGCTGAATAGTAGGGAAACACGTTTTTCTGTTTAAAAGAAAAAATACAGCATTTTTGCAGGGTTTTTGAAAAGTCTGAAGTATAAAACTTGCAACTGTTCACATCATTATCCTCACTGAAGAGTACGTTTCAGTTTAGTTTGCGTTTTGATGCTGAGATGAGTTCTCAGCGAAAGCCTGTGCTGCAAACAATTAACAAATTGCAGTAGCACATACAGTGGTGCGGTACTAGGTTTGGGGCTGTGGGATTGCATAGCTGGATTCTCCTTTATTTGGACAGAATTAACGCTTTTCCTGCCTTTATCTTAGTATCGTTTTAAGTTCGGGTTTTGCAGAAAAATGCAATGCTGTAAACCTCCTGTATTGGAGGTAGGGCGTGAGTATTTTTAGTCTCTGTAAGCTGCAATACAGCATAGCTGTGTATAGTTCAGCTTTAAAAAAAAAAAAAAAATTAAACAAACAGCAGCCCTTTTCCTTTAATAAAATTTTAAATGGAAAAGTATACGTATACCTTTCAGAGGAACAAACGACTCCGTCGTCCTCCTCCTGAGGGTAACTTGCCCACGTCGTCCGTGTAAATGAGTAGTTAGGTTTTAATGGATGCCTAATGCTTTCACTCTGTTCATGTTGTGCATGTTTCAAACGTAGCGCTGTTAGGGCTTGGACCCTCCGGATGTTATACGTATTGTCTTAGGGCCTTGCAGAAAATTGAGGGAAAAAGATCTAGGGACTTTAACCATGTGTTGCAACGCTTCTCTACAGCTTTCAGAGCTGCTAGGGCTGCCATCGTACAGGGCCTTCTTTCTCTGCCATCTAATCCAATCCATTCATATTAGAGAGGGCAAACCCCGGAGAAGTTCAAACCCAGAGCTACGCTTTACAGCTTGGAGCCGGCTCTAAATGCATACGGTATGTGCCTAATAGATGGCAGATCTCTGGGCTGGGTGCGTGTGATGCAGCTCAGCAGGAAATTGTAGGGGGAAAGAGTTTGAGTTGGCTGGAAAGATGCTTGTTAATTTTATTCCTTGTCATTTCAGACACGGTTCTGCGCTAGTCTTTATGATCTTTAGCCATGCATTAATCTTGGCTCCGCGGAGTTTCACACCGCTGCTCTCCCACCATTATAGTGCAAGGTTTCTGTGCATTCCAATTGGAAATAAATTTCTTTATTACACATTCTTTGACCTTGGCATGTTTGTAACCCTTGTGATTATTAGAGGGAAAAAGGAGGACTTCTGGGAATAATTGCCTTGTTTGTTCTTTATCTCTGAAGCATTGATACCTGCAGTTCTGTGCTGAGATAATTAAATCTTAGGATCACAATCATGCCGAGAGACTCTCGTCGTTTCTGCAGGCAACGCTTCGCTTTTCTGTAGGTATAAAAGTGCGTTTTCGATTTGCAAACTATCTACGGTGACTTTTGGAGAGCGGGTTATGCCGAATGTCCAGCTGGAAGCCCTTTACTTTGAGATAAGAGCTCTGTGAAATAGATGCTCCGGTCACCTTTAAAAATAATCGTATGAGAACATGTGCACGAGAGAGTAGTCAGGAATCAGGTGGTGCTTCTTGGTATCCATAGTGAAAACAATTTTAGAAACCACTCCTCTCATAAATACTGCATTTTTGGGATAGCTCTTCTTGTACTCTCTATTGCCAAGTGCATTGGCATGAAAGCAGCTTTCCTCAAAAATTAATCCATGCCTGCTGTCTTTTCCCTATGGGGTGACAAGAGCCGTTGTAAGCAGAGCTGGTGAAGCTCCATGGGAAATTTAGACACAAAATTAAGAACTCCAAAAGAAAATGTTCAGATATTTTGAAATTTTTCTTGATCAAACAGAAACTCCTGTTCCTCTTTGTCTTTCTTCCTTGTTTTTGTCCCTTTTCCACTTTTTCTTAGTGTGATCCTCCCTCGCTGTTACTATACCGTTTCATGTTTTCTTTTTCCATTTAGTGGGAAATGATGAAAAATTAGCCAATTTTAATTGTGGATGAGTTTGTAGGCGCGCAGGAAATACTGGCTTTATTTGTAACGAGTCCAGGGGAGTCTAAGGGTGCAGTTCTGTGGTTGCCTGAAGCCAGCAGAAAGGCAGGCTGCTGCAGAAGGGGCTGATGCGGTCCTGTTGCTCCCACCGGCTGTATATTCCCGCTGCACCCCTCGTGCTGGCACTGCGGCTGAGCGACTGTGCCATGAACTGCATCAGGGAACCGATCCAGGTAAAAATCAGCCTGACGAGGGAAGTGGAGGGGGAAAGCAGGGCTGGGCGGAGGTTTTGAAGGGGAGGAGAGAGAAAGGGGCAGGGAAAATTGCCTCTTTCCATGGCAGCTGGCATTTATGTTGGGCTAAAGTGGTTGTGTAACCACAGCCTAAAGCTTCCCTCTCCCGCCACGCACCAGACCGCTCTGTCTTGAGAGCATCTTTACAAAGCTTTTATTCATCTTGGCGCTCGGTTTTTCTTTTGTAGCTTCGTTGGCAATCTCCTCGAGTAGGAGAGCGGAGCCATTAGCTGGAGTTACCTTCCTCCAACTGTAGTGCGCAGAGTTAAAAACAATTTTTGCTCACAATGTAACGGTAGATTTTCATAGGAGCCAGCCCGTCATTTCCCTTTTTCTTCCCTTTCCCTAAGGACGCAGGAAGATGTTCTTTCAGTGTAAGCCAAGTCATTTCAACATCTTGTTTTCTGGTACCCATGATTTGTACTAAGAAACCTGTTTCTGCAGCACAGAATATTAAAAAAAAAAAAAAAAAAAAAAGTGTGGGGGCTGAGGAGTGGGCAAGAGCGCTTGGTTCATCAAGAGGTTTCTGCCTGCCTTTCGGGTACCTGCCTTCAGGTGCAGGTAGGATCGCGGGCTGGTCGCAGAAACCCACAGTAAAAGGCAGAAGCGAATTCCTCCCTTACAAAGGTAGAGGTTCTTGCAGCATCCTGAAATAATGCTGGAGAGGGGCGTAACTGGACTTACCTGGTGATGCTATGATGGTGGAATGCCGTTTTTAGCTCATTGACATCTCGGTTATAATCGTTGTCATTACATATTGTTTTATTGAGGTGAAGAACGCTGGCGGGGAGGCTCACCAAGAAGGCCATGGGAATTGCTCTTGGATTAAGGAGATTGCACTTCCACATCGGGGGGGAAACTGTACTGTGGCGTCGAGAGCACGCATGGTCCCGGCGCGCGCTGGGGGCTCAGTTGATGAGCTATGCCTTGTATGTGCGTGGGCAAACGGAGGAATACGTCGGCCTTCGCTTCACCCTTGAGCTTAATTCTCAGTGCAGCGTGTGAGGAAATGAGGGCCTTTATAAAAGAGGCTAATTTGACGCACAGTCTGTAGCAGAAAGTACCGTGAGGCAGCAGACTTTGTAGAAAGAGAGTGAGCGAGGTGCTTTATCTGGTTGCTCTCGTGATGACTGCTAAAACCCCGTACGGAGAAGGTATTGCATTACGAATCTAGAGTTTGCGCTTCACCGGCGTTGCGCTGAAGGCTGCTCCAAATTGGCCCCACGGTAAGCGGCTACCTGGACTTTGGGGCTCGAGTTGAAGTCAAGGAGCTGTGATGCTATTTGTGGCGCTTAGCGAGGCAGCGGCGGCCGCAGCGGTTGATGCTGTCGAAGCAGGCTAGGCTAACCTGAGAAACACCCGCCGCTCAGGACAGCGGCCTTCTAACTGCGATCACCTCACACAGCGTTACCTTCCCAGCAAAGGTCAGATCTATTCTCACCTCTGCCTTAAGTTAACATTAGCTGAAGGGTTGGTGAAGGAATATGCCCTTGTAAGGGTCTCTGGGTTTTCCTCTCGACTCCAACACTTGTTTCTTGCTAGCCCTGTCTTTATATTGGGTGATAATTTCTTAGAGTTTCACTGTTTTTTAGCTGCAAGTGAGAACCAAGTATCATGTGTGAATATAACTCCTGAATCCTGTTCTTTTTCCTAAGGCCTTGCTTGTTTGTTGTCTCGTTCTGCCGCACGTGTATGCTGAGTTTCCAGCGGTATTCTGCACGGACTGGGGAATATGGAGCGGTCCTCCCGAAGCGGCGTGCTGTAGAGCGAAGCGGAGTGGGATTTTCAGTTGACCGTTCTATATCGGGGACTAAATACTTTCTCTGGGAAGCTTTCACAGCTTTGCATCAGCAGTGATTGACGTATCTGTGTCTGCTTTATTGCAACTTCTGGGCCACGTTTTCCAGAGGAAAACACTGTTCCCCTTAAATTTGAAGGTGTGAAACAAGCTGCTTGGCTCACGCTCGCTGTAAATCTGGCCTCGGCAAGCAACAAACAGTGATGTTTTCACACTGTAAAAGTTTTCCATCCGTCCTGGTAGCGTTTTGGGGAGGGGAATTGCTTAAAAAGTTGACATCCTAATTGTGCTCTACCAAGGGACTGCTATGACCAAGCTACCGAGGATGGACGCCGCTATTGCAGCGGTGTGAGGCTGGGAGGAATCACATAGATTGGGGGGGGAAAAAAAAAAAAGGAGTTTCGTGGAAAACTGCATAAGAACCTCCAATGTATTTCATCATATTCCTCTGAGTAAACAGGATATCGGGCGCTTGAGAGACTTATTGCCAGATTTTCAGTCGGATGCTAGAAGGGAGCCATCATGTTTGCTGAAGGATGTTCAAACCTCCCTTTGTCATGATAATGAGGCAGTGCCTGGGCAGCGCACAAACTGCCAGCTACTGCAGTGTTTTTCTCTTGCTCTGATTCCGCCTGTTTGGAGAAAGGGAGAGAGAAAGGCCGCCGCATGTACGGTTGACCCAGTCTGAAGCACATCAATAAGCTATAAACACTGCTTTGTACAGATAGCCGAGCGAGAGCCGTTTTTTTTATTAGGTGACCCCTCTTGCAGGTGTTTTTTTTTTTTTTTAACACTTTAATCTTTTACTGAAGTTCCTAGGAATGCAAGAAAGGGAAAGAACGTATCGGGTGTGCGGCTGCGTGTGCTCAGGACGCGAGTCCGGGAATCCTCGTTCTCAGGTTTGCGATTTGGATAGCTAAGTTGGGTCTGTTTCTGCCTGGACGTTGCTTCCAAACAAAAGGCCGTTTTAGAAGGACAAATACATCTCATGTTATCACTGCTCTTGACTGCAGAAACACACACCAAGGACAGCTCGGCAGTGCAGTTTGCTGATGGAAAGGTATTGCCTAAATGGCAATTGCTCCTGCAGCACAGCAGGGAGGATTACAGTTGGTTTTTTGGGGTATGGGTCGTCTTAGCAAATTGATTTTCCCCTGCTGCCACTTTGGAGGATTGTTTTTTAAAGAGGAAAATTCTGTGTTTCAGTCCTTCGGATAGCAACCTACAGGATGACACAGCTACCAAGCGTAGGTCTGGCTTTAATGGCATCAGCCATTAAAAGATGGTGTAGGCTTGGGTCTGACTTCATTTAAATTTGTCATCTTCTTTCAATATAAGGTTGACTTAAGTTAGTAGGTTTGCCGAGTGGTAAGCAGAAGGGTTAGCGATGTGTTGGAACGGAGTGTTTCCTGACGTAAAGTCTTAATCTGACCCAGCAGGGTCTCCTCAGGCAGAGTTTGTGGTTGGCGTGAAGACTGTTTCCTTGATGAAGGTTTTTGGCACTTGCTGGAGGCGCCAGTGTAGTTAATGTTGGTTAAAGCAGCAGGATTTAGACATTGTGATGAAGGGCTAAGATGTATATCAACTTTCTTGACCTCTTCATACACGTGGTCTTACATATTTGTTTTTGTATCTTTTTCCCCTGACCTCCTTTATGGCGTTCTTTGCTGTTAGAGACCGGCTGGAGTTTTGGGAGAACAAGTGAGGACAGGATTTAATCCTTTGGTTTTAAGTTGCTTGATGGTAGCCATGTGTATACACCTTTCCTTTTTTAAGTTGCTGGTCCTGATCCTTCCTTCACGAAGTTCAGGTACTCAGTGAAAATCCATGAATGGACTTTGTAACAGTATAAAATAAGAGGAAAAGCAGAGGTCAAAAACGAGAAAGAGAAGTTCTGGAGTTATCTGTCCCAATCCCGGTCATCGTGTGGTTATCCTTGCTGTACGTTTGTTAAGGTTTTGTCCAGTCTAGTTCAGTTTTCTAGCGCTGGCACGTTTATCACATCCCATGAGAATTTACCGTATGTAGAACGAGAAGATTTTTGCCTTAAGTTTTCTTTTTTTTTGTAATTTCATTCCATTTTTTTTCCTACTAATAGCCCCCCATGCTGTTTTTTTTCTGCTTGATGTTTGCACCTTTCAAACACATACGGATTTGTATCTTGTCCTATGATGCAATGCTCTTGCTTAGAGCTGGGCGTAGTCAAATCTTTTGATCTGTGCTTGGAAATTTTTCCCTTCAAACCCTTAAACATTTTGGTTGTTTTCTTTGTACTCTGTTCAATTTGTCAATGTCTTTCTGGTAATGAGGTGTCCAGAAGTGAATATGTTATTCCATTTATGGATTAATCACATCTGTAGAGAGAGGAGACTGTAACGTCCTGCTATGTGATACGCGTTTCTGTGTATTCTGCCTCCGAAGCTAAACTGTCTTTTTAGCTGCCACATCTTTCTGCGGTTTCATCTCAAGCTTCGTGCCCTCGGCCTTTCCAAGGCCTTGCTTGGATTGCTCCGTTCCCGCTATCTCCTTCCCAGACTGTGGCTCTAGTCTGGGAGATATTCTCTTCAAAATTAGGTTTCATTTTCCAAACAGAAAAATCTTGATGTGATTTTTTTTTTTTTTTTTTTCCAACCTGCTTTCAGAGCTGGCAGGTTTGGAAGATGCTCCTGAAGAGGACAGGGAAATTTCTCCTTTGAATGATGCTGATAAAGTGGTCCAAAAAGAAGATCGGCATCTTTCTTAAGATGTCCCAAACAACCACAGCAATACTTTCTTTGTGAATATTTATTTTTCCTCTCAAGTGCTGCAATGAATTTCAGTGCATATTAGGTGAAATTTAATAAACCATGTTCCTTCCTCTTCCAGATTGTTAATAAAGCCATTAGATTAAATCTAACACAGATACATGCGATACCTTGGCAATTTCTTCCAACCCTTTTATTTTGCAGGTCTTTAATCAGCTTTTAGTTATATGAGTACATTGAGATTTGGATAAATACGAATTCATTTCGGGTCTAATTTGTGTCTAATCCGGAAGAGGCCTTGGACAGGGCCTTGTGGCTGCCAGTAGGCTTAGGGTCTGGCCTTTGGGGAAGAAACTGTCGGGAGTTGGCCTCAGTTCTTCAAGGTGCTAAATCTTCTGTCTGAAGGAGGGACAGTTGGGACTGCTCAGATTCTCGCATGACCCTTGCTTCTCATTTCAGGATTGAGTCTCGAAAACGCTACCATGATGCATGTGGCATTTCCTTTCTTCTTTTTATTAAATAAATTATTTGTTCTAACAAATTAAATGTGCTTAACAAGAGATGTTCTCTAAATCTGTACTTCCTATAACTCATCGATCTTCTATCTGCAACAATTACTTTCTCTTAATGTTTTTTCCATTCTTTTACCAGGAATAGAAGTTAATTGCATCCGCACGACTACATAATTTCCAGAATTAGGTATTAGACTTATGTTTTGCAAGAATTTGTTAAATTCTCCTTTTTAAAAAAGAATTCTTCACAAATAACAACACTTGATTTCTTTGGTTAATTGCACAGATTGAGTGATTTGGCACATGTCTGCATTTTCCAAGTACTCCCTTTTTCTCTCCTTCAGCGGTAGCTATTTTTATAAACTCACCATCACTCTCTGATAGTGCAGGCATCTTTTCTTAATTTACTTTTGAAGACAAATTAATAAAGGAATTCCCTTTCTCAGCCATATTTGACTGATTCTCTTTCTCTTTTCTTTTATTAATTCTCCTACTTCTTAACCAGCTTTCCATTTGTATGTTTATAAATAAGTCCTCCTTCATTCCTTAATCCTTTTGCCTAGCATTAACTCGTAATATAGTTTATTGTTAACGTTTAATTGACTCTGTAAGAATTAAATGTCCATGTAGTACCTTGTTTGTTTTTTCTCATCTTTATTCGCAGTGCTACTCTTTTTAGTACTCCAGCTCTCATGAAGTTACAGTGAATGCTTGGATTTTTTGTGTTTTTTCCTGTTTTGTTTTCGTTTTTAGGAAAGTTGTGTTAATTGTGGTATTCTTTAGAATTCACCAGCTGTTTTCAGCACAGGTAGAATTTATTTAATTCATTGCATTCGTATTACCACCCCGGAGATGCCAGATTCTGAAAGATGTTGAGGAAGTCTTGCAGAAATGGAGTTTGTTTCCTTTATGACTTTGCTTTACAAAGGAAGCAAACAGTCTATTTCACACGAATGATGTAGCTTCTGACTACTGGTCCTAAACTTTAGTAAGGGCATGATTTAAAAAAAAAAAGAAAGAAAAAGATCCAATTGAATTCTCTAATCGCTAGAATGCCATATTACATCCTGCATAAATTAGAAATGACTTGGAGCTATCCTTAGTCAGTTAAAACCCTCTGCAGTGGATTAATCTGGGATTTTTAGTTGTTTTCCAGCCCAGGTTTGGTTTTGCAGCAAATGGCTACAGACTCTTTCAGTTGATTTTTTTTTTTTCTTTTTTTTCCCCAGTGCTGATAACCCAATACAATAATTTAGTCAACCTGATCTTCCCTGTTGAATTTCAGCTTATTGGCACTATAATTAATTTTGACGGGTAACACCACCCCTCCAACTTTCACTCCCCAATCTATTAATGTCTAATGATGAAAAGTATGCTCCACGCATAATATTGTTTTAGAGTTCCAGATCTACGTCTTTGTTGTCTGAGAGAAAAAGAACATAAATGCATTAAGTCCTATTAGCTATAGCTCATTGAAGACTGAAAATGATCTCCAGTTTCTTAGTTTGTGATGACAGCCTATCCTAGTTTAAAACATGATGTGAGCTATGTGTTTTATTAAAACTTGAGCTCAAGTGTTTCAGTTCGGTGTCTCTTCACTGTACCTTCTAATGCGCTAATTATAAAATACTGGCCTGAGTTGCATCATGTCAGCTTCGCTGCTTCCTGGTATTTGCAGCTGCTTTTCCTTGGTTTCATCAACTTGGAAAATTTGATTAAGGCAATCAGTGGCAAAAAACAAAAAAACTTGCTAGCATTTGTTACAAAGGCCATTAGCAATTACCTCACTGGCATGTAGTTAGATTTCATTTTCCTTCTGTACTTAGTAAAACTCCAGAAAGAATGCCCACGAGGAATTAAGCTATAAAGACTCTGGCGGAGGAAGTACGTTAAAAGCAATTAGCAGAAATTTAACAAAGTAGATGAAAATCAAATCTGCGCTCTCTTAGAAATTTTGACTCTCTGCGCCGTAATCTGGGTTGTTACGTGTGCAGGAGGAAAGGCGTTGGGTGGAGGGGGCAGTCGCGCTGCAAACTGAGGGCTCGGTTCCCAAAAATGCATGGCTTTTTTCCTGGCTCCGCTACGTGGAGAGCAGGCAAGTCCGGCAGCCCAGAGGAGCCCTCGGAAATTCCAGGGAACGGACGTTTTCTCAGCCAAGAGCCTTTTTGTTGGTTTTGGGTTTTCTGTTACCGCCATGACGGTGTGTTTGATGGAGATGCCAATTTCTGGCTGTCTTTGGTTTTTTTGTTTCCCTCCCCCTCTCCTTTTTTCTTATTAAAGGCAAAGGGAAGTGGGCAGATTGTCCTGCCTGGGGAGCCAAGCTGAACAGCTGCTGTGGTTTGAGATCAGGAGGGGAGAGAGCAAGAGGAAACGAGCGCTCGGAGAGAGCGAGTAAACACGTCGGGGAAAACCCGGTTCACTTAATTCTGCGAACGAAACGGAGCGTTAGCGAAAGCGGAGCGCCTGATCCGCTGAGAACGGGGGTGATGGGCTTAAAGTTTTTCAAGATCACAATTTACAGTGAGCCCTCTTCCTGGTGTGCCTGTGAAGTGTAGCTCCAGCATCTGCAGTCTGTGAAAGACTGTGCGGTGAAGGAGATGCCTGTTATTTCTGTAATAGCAGTCTAATAAAAGCCTGCTATTGTTATCACCAGCTACAGAACCAGAACACCCTTGGAAAGAGAACTAAGAACAAAAAGGACAAGATCCAGTAAAATGCTTTGGCTCTTCTAAGTTAGGCGTGCTAGTGCCTTGCTTGATCCTAGGAGGAGGATCCAAAGTTGTAGGCAGGTACGATGCTTCCTCCACAAACTTTAAGGAGAGCTAGATAAGCAACAGTTGAGGAAAAAACCTACAGACTGAGCGGGGAACTGCCTAGAACTGCTTTCCTAATCCTTTAGGACCTCTCGTTTAGTCATTGCTGAGGAACCACAGGCTTTTCTTCAAAAGAAGTGAGAAGGAGATGTGGCCACTGGGGGAGGAGGAGTGGTATTTCATCTGATAGTTCAGAGCTAGGGTGCTTGCTCGAGGGGTGGGATGCTCAGGGTTTGAACTGCTCTGGGTTTGAAGAAGTCCAAATCCAGATCGTCATCTCCAAAGGGAGACTCTGGGTTGCGCAATCGCCCACCGTCGGTCATGGAGGGACTGGAGTACGAGAGGCGTGAGGCCCAGGTGACTGCACGCCAAAATGGGCTTTTGGTAGCCTGGTGGTTA
Source organism: Struthio camelus (assembly GCF_040807025.1). Taxonomy (NCBI): domain Eukaryota; kingdom Metazoa; phylum Chordata; class Aves; order Struthioniformes; family Struthionidae; genus Struthio; species Struthio camelus. The sequence goes on along the minus strand of NC_090952.1, from coordinate 7,380,847 downwards.
GGGTGCTCTGCTGAGCTGCGGAGACTGGAGTGGTGGTCTCTGTTGGTGGGATTATTTCTGGTTTCTTAACCTGTCAGCCATTCTGAGCTAGGGTTAGGTCCTCCCTCAAGTGAGTGCACTCACCATTAGTGACGGGCCCAGGCCCATCGATCTGTGAGAGCTTTGAGAAAGACTGAGACCCCTTGGATGATTTTAGAGCTCCTCTTCCTCCCCAAATACCAGCGGGTGAGCCAGGCACCAGGCTGCTCTGGACATGCACAGCACTATGGCAGCTGTAAGAAACAATTGCTAGGAGGAGGAGGAAGGCGTGGGAGGAGGTTAGGGCATGCCTTTAGACAGCCCTGAAGCTTGCACCATCGTGGTTCGTGGCCCTCCTGCTTGGCTGTGACAGCCCGAGCAGGGGTGCCGCCGCGTGGCAGGCTGCCTCGGGCACCTGGTCTAGCTGCAAGGCCCCCGGGACGGGGGCAGCAGGAACTGTAAGCTGCCGCTTGGGCCAAAAAGTTGGGTGAGCTGCGCAAGCAGGGAGGGGCTTCCGCGTGGGATGAGGGAAGAGGCCAAGCTGTTTTTTTTCTTAAGTGCTGAAACAAACGCAAAAGTTGAGAAACACGTTAGTGTTTGAACCACATCAGCCATTTTACACTGGCCTTTGGCAGGTGTTCAGAAGAGCGAGGTTTAGTAGTGCAGCGTTTTTCACAAAGCAACGCTATGTTTCCTCCCAGCCGCAGTGATTCAGATCAGCTAAGGCCTGGAAGCATCTCCAGTTACCAGACTCTCCATTATTTAAAACAATCTGCTGATTGCGTCCTCTGGCAGGGTGGTGGAGGCAGAGGGACTGCCGTACCTCCCGCACAGCCGCAGTGTAAGATTTAAAAATTAATATGGATGCAACTGTTTAGCATCCGAATTTCTGCCACAAACTCTGAAAACTCTCTACCTTGCTGCTCTCGTTTTGCTGGGTTGTCAGCGTGGGCTAGCGCAGGGAAGAGAGTTCTTCGCTTTATCCGTAGCTGGGGTCAGCATTTTGATGTCGTATATAATGAAGTTGTCAAACGTGTGATCGGGCAACAGACTATTTCCTCTTTCGTGTTCTGCTAACCTGCAAGCATGGGTCACTTCAAATGGCTCGTTATCCTACTATTAATTACTTTTAAAGCTTGATTCCTTACATTGATAGATACTGAAGAGCTTGCCAGTGTTAAATAACAAACTTCTCCATCTTCCCTCTCACATCCAGCCTGGCTATTGGGGGAGAGAAGCGTTTTATTCCTGTTTCATTTGGGAGCGCAAGGGCACAAAGGAAAGGTAACTGGTGCCCGGGGTCTCGATTTCCAGGGACGGAGTTGCAAAGAAACTCCGAGGATCACCGAGTCCTAAGCACTTGCTGGCGCTCCTCGCTATTGTTATAAACTTTGGGTTTGCAGTTGAGAAATCATCTTCAAAAATGTACCTCCTGGCAGACATCATCTTTCTCAACCTTGCTTCAGAGCTATTACTCTTTAGCAGCCATTCTCTCAAAAACTCGTGTATTACATGTATTGTGAGTTTAATGTAAAGGTGTCAGGTATCTCTGAAGAGAAATTAAGAGAATGTCAAAGGTAAAACTAAACAAAAGGGCAGACACAAAAAGGCTGTAAATGAGGTGGAAATTGCAGGCAAATAGACAATAGAAGAAAGTTTAAGTAGCAATTTGTTCTCCTTTGCACAAGGAAATGCACTTCATTTAATAATAATAATAATAAAAAAATCTTTGAGGAAGCTGTACTTCTAAATACAGAACTAAATATACCCTGAAAAAGAACCAAACTGATTATTGTGCAACCCCTCCAAATGTGCACACAAGAAAACAAAAGTGAGTTGTTGATTGACAGAGGTAATCTGTTCTTAATAGATGTTTTATTTAAATATTCATTTTTCTTATTTGCATAAGTTTTTTTGCTTCAGACTGTTTCTCACCGCATTACCTTTTTCCTGGGTCCTCATCTGTCGGCAGCGTCGGGTCTGAATCGCAGAGGTGCTCTCGGTTGCCTGCAACAGCCATGGTGACTTACTGAAGGGATCCTTGCAGCGGACGTGATGCTTGGAGAGCCATTAAATTCTTCGTGGAAGATAGTGTTCTCCTTAAAATAGTAGTACGTGTCTTTTCTTACGACTTCATTTGAGATGTAAGCAACAGGACTGCAAACTCATGAGGTGGCAGAGCTGCTTCTATAAGCTAAAGATGCTTGATGATAATGATAAAAAAAGAGAAAGTGAGAGTGATGTACATTGAGACTAAATTTCTCAAGTATTTCTCACAGTTCTTTGTGGAAAGAAAGGGAGAGGGGAGACGCTTTTGCTGCTCACTGTGCAAGTGTGATTAAATGCAAGTTCTCTTCCCGTTAAAAAATTCTGGAATTGGACTGGAGACTCTAAAGAGACCAAATCCGAGGCAGATCATCTCTGCTCCCTGCCTGGGCAGGGGCAGCCTGGTAGCATCTCTGACACGTCAGCCTGACTGGCAGGTCAAAGCATCATGAGCGCTCTGTGCGCTAACTGAACTCCACCTGAATCAGTAATCGTCCAAATGGGGCCACGGTGGTTACTTTTCGTGCAAATAATTACTGGATTAAATAGAAGGTCCATCAAAACTGCAGCTGTAGGGAATATGGAGGTTGTTACTGAGCAAGGGATACTTGAATTTAGTTCACATCTCAGTGGGAGAAGAAATGGTTTTTCCCTCCTTTTTTCCCTCCTTAATCCTTACTTGAACCATAGCTTCACATCAGACCATTTCACGTCCTCCTGGAGACACTCTAGATCACGCATGCTTGCTTAAAGACCGGGATGGCGGCGTTTTTCTGTTGTATCCGCTGGGTGGCTGCGGAACAGGACCGAGTCGCTTCCCAAGGCGCTGGAGAAAACCGAGCGTTAATGGCGCTGAGACATGCTTGTTTTGCCTGCCAAGCAGAAAGGAGCTTTTGGATTTTCAGGTGGGTTAGAAGAAAGTAAGCAGGAGGCAGGCTGTGCCCGTTTCTGTGGCACACTGGTTGAGGTTTTAAGCACACACGAAATAGATATGTGCGTCTTGATAGGTGAAGAAATTCACCCACCTTGTTTCCAGCATCTTGGAATTGTTCCCTCTGATCTGACCCTGGCCAGGACCTTTCAAATTTTGCACTAGCTGACTGTCTGGAGGGCACGGAGTTGATCTGATCTTACCTCCCCACCAATGCCCAAATGCATCGTTCTGTATATGAGTATCTTTAATCTCACTATTCTCGATGGGAAATTTCTGACTACTTACTCTTCACAGCTCTAGAAATCCGTTCACATAATGTCTGTGACATGATGACTTTCTTTTCCCCCACCTCCCATTTCCATGCCTTCCAGACCTCCCTAAATTTGTCCTTGGGACAAGTTCTTCTCTTTGTAGAATAGATTTGGCAGAACTGTTTGATGCTGGTAGGCACAAAAACATTGCGGTATAGCAGCACAGAGGTCTTTGTGTTGTTAGGTAGAAATAGGTATCATAAATAACGCTAACTTGCATTAAAAAGAAGGCCAGGAAGAAGGCCAATATCCCCCTCTCGAAAAGAAAATGAGGGGAAAAAACCCCCAACCCTCCACTCAGTCTGATGTACATGTATGAGCTTGAATAGCCACAATTTGTTACATTTCTCTGCAAAGCTTCAGGAGCTCTTTAAAGCTCAGATTGCTTTTTCATGTGCGAACTACTGATATGATTTCTGTAAGAAATGATGCAAAATTTGTTTAAAGGATCTAATGAGTCCTGGGTTGTCTGCATCACATAACATCTCCATGCTGTGTGGTACATATCAGACCCTGTTAAGTATGTCTGCATTTTTCTTCAAAAGATGCCATAACCATCAAAGATGCTTACTTTAATTGATTCCAAATGTGTGGATTTTTTCTTTTCAGCCAAATCTGCATGTCCAGTGTATTAAAGGAAATGTATTTTTCTTGAAGATGTTTGCGTGGTGGAGTTTTTTCTTACAACATCTGCAGAACCTCTTTTTTTTTTTTTTATCTTTATCTTATTTTACCTGTTAGTTTTTTGTTTTGTTTTTATATGAAGTTTAGTGCCAGGAACCGATTTATGGAACTGGAATAACGCAAAGCTTAATCCTCAGTGATGATAAATACTGTGAGGAGGTAGGATCTCATGTTGATTTTGCCGTAAATAGCCCTTCCGCATGGAGAAAGTCAGCTGCAACGCACTGCTTGAGAAGCAGTGGCTAACCCAGATACCGCCTTTTCTTTTTCTAAAGACTCTTCTGCACCTCGGATAAAAATCGCATCTTGTTATTGATGTGAGGATAAAGAACAGATGCGTACAGTAAAATACAGCTTATTAGCTACAATTTTGATTGGTTAATTACTTTCTCTGCATTAATAGAGGCTCAGGAGTGCGACTGTCGTTTTTGGAATTCAGCAGGTTCCTTTTTGCTTCTGTAGAAGTGAGTCAGTGCAGTTCCTGCTTTGATTTACCAAATTGGATTTTAATCTCTTTGAAACCATTATGCTAAATCAATTTTTAACATAGCAGAGCATGGAGGTACAAAGCCCCTCTTGTTCTCTAGTTGCTAACTCTTTGGATGAGCGAGCACCGTATAAACAAGACTGAGACGACGTCTATGTGGCAGAGCTTTGCTGGTACTGGAATGCAGTGTTGCTCTATTATAGCAGCTGGCTACTCTGGTGTGGACAAAGAAAACATGGGGCAAAGCTGCATTTGTTTCTCGCCTTTTGGAAACGCCACAAGCGCGCGAGACAAATGCGGTGCGGAGCCCCTGACTGTGTGCAGCTACGTTAGTGGCTGCTGCTGGTTCAGCCTGGTCGACACCAAGGTCCAGGGCTGGGCAGAAAGGCCATGCCGGGGTGGCAGTTAGGCAGGGCATGAGCAGACTCAATCATGGGGAGAGGGGGTTGGTTTTGGGTTTTTTTTGGATTTTTTTTGGTCTTTTCCCCCTTAGCCTAGCTCCAGAGCTGTCAAGGCATGAGATGAATCACCCCTCTGATGTTTTGGATTTCTGGCAATGGTAGCAACTGGGCAATAGCCCAAGTCCAGGAAGAGTACTGATAGTAATGAATGGGAAACTCATATGATTTCATGAGAATAGTTTTCAGAAGACTCTGTGTGCACACATGTGCACATACTTCCCCTTTATCCTCCTCTTTCTTTCCGAAATTCATGAGATCTCTCTACTTAGCTTATAAATCAGACTGACTGCAGGGTAGGAGGGGACACAAACCTGTATGAAATACTAGAAACAGGTCCAAGCTGCAATGTTTTGTACTACTCAAAATCTCGGAAGTTCGGTTTATTTAGACCCACTCTTCTTAGCCGTTTTTGAGGTACGACTCTTACATCCTGTTTGTAATCCTCTCCCAGTGGCTACCCCTCTGCCCCTAATACTCCAGGGAAGCAAATCTGGAAGAGATCCTTCTAGTCTTTTTTGGGATGCCTTCTGATTAAAAATTGGAGCCTGAAACCTTTCAGAAAATTCCCCTGGTACTTTGCAACCTCCATTGAAGGATGAAGTCATCTTGGAGACTGCTGAGCCTGACTCCCTCATTGTTTTTCCTGTTTTTGGAAATAGCCTGGACGAGTCTGGGATTTTTTGTTCCGTTCTCAAGTGAAAAATGGTGTATGGCATATTATCCTTGGCCAAGTTCTCTTTTGTAACGCCTACTGGTAACCAAAAAAGTTAATTGCACAATAAATAGAATTATGCATGAATATGAAGAGAGGTTAAATTTCTTACTCCCTTTAAATCTCCTTTAGACAAAAAGAAAAAAAAGGTGTCTGTGTTGCAAGATTTGGGCAATTTGCTACGTAATAACTCTCATTGTCTGAAAGCTGAGGATATTAGTGGAACAATGATCCAGAAATGAAGTAGTTGTTTCATCTGTATATGATGGGTTAAATCCTTGGAATGCCAACATTAGCTTTCAGTTTTTGCACTGTCAGTGCACGGTGCCTCTTGAGTTACCGCATGACAATCTCTATTGGCTAAAAGCAGAGGGAATGAACAAATACAGCATCCCTCTGCTCCTTCTTTTCTCTGCTTTGCCACTGCAATTAAAAGGGACATTACATTAATTTTTCTCCTTGTTAACCCAGGTGGTGCCATCGTCTTGGGGATGCATGAGGTGCATTCAGGGTGGATGAGGAGAAACAGCATGGTTAGAGGGGTTGGGGAAAGGACAGAGCAGGCTAATATCAGCTGTCAGCATTCAAAACAATAGAGGAGACTCATTTTTTTCTGGCAGAAATGCTGTCAGCCGAAGCGTACAGTGGAGGGGTGAGTATAAAAATGAGAATATAATTTGGACTTGTAGGAATATATTGGTTTTATTTCTTTAAGTGTGAGCTTAAAGTATCTGTAGTTCTTGCTGAAAGTGATCTCTTCTATAATGCTGAGCCTCCTCTGTCACGGATTTAGACGAGTTGGCTGAGTCTGTGCTGCCTTCTGGTTTCAATGGGACAAGCCCCAAGGGGTCAGAATTGCTGTCTCAGGGAGAGCATCCTGGCTGGCTGCAGAAGAGCTGACTTTGATAGTATGTGCATTATTCAGTGCTTGTGGTGGTTTCCAAAACAAATGGTTCGTCTCCTGAAGCCTGGTTGCAATGTATAGCAGCGGGCTAGATCCTGCCAACTCCCCTCGATTTGGTTAGAGAAGTATCAGTGTATCTGTGCATGGCAATGACAAGGATGCAGATTTGCCCGTGCATGCAGCTTCCAGCATTCAAGGTTCTTGGCATAAGACTGTGCTCAAGCCTGAGGAAGGGCTACCGAAAAGATGGGGAACGTGATGCAAAGATCAGAGCTCCCCATACACAGAGCCAGAATTGAGAAGGGTAGGTCCCAACTGAGCTTGAGCGAGACTGTCCCGGTTACACTTCTGCTTTGTGGTGTTATATTTGTTAAAGTTCAAACGAAGCAGCCCTTTTAGTCAAGGAATTAAACCCAGATCCCATAAGGTATTTTTGTGCTGGCCTTCCAGCTGCAGTGTTGCATCCAAGAGGGAGATGCTAAGGCTTGTGGGGCTGAAGGTACCAAGCAGCACAAAGATGTTGTCCTAGGAGAGACGCTTACAGCAGGGTGGGCTCCAGGCTCGCGGCTGCTGCTGATCCAGCAACTGCAGCAGCCAGAGACACTTGGAAGAAAACAGTGGCGAGGTAAATTGAAAAGCGAGGGTCGTCAGAAGAACGGCCGGGATTGGGGCAGACAGTCTGGAAAGGGATCTTGCCTTAACAAATGAAGCTTGGGTACAGCTGCTCAGCATAGCGGTTCTGTGGACCGTGGTGACGCTGGTGGGAAGAGGAGAGCACACGTGGGCAGCTCTGTTCGTTTGTCCCGTCTGCAGCATCGTAACAGGGTATTTCTACTCTAAGCTAGATTTCTTGGTTTTCGGACAGTTCCTCGCTCTCGCTCTGCATAAGAACGTGTTCACTGCCGTTTGAATAACAGCATAATTGAGCTCCTATAAGCATTTTCTGCGTGTTAGAAAACTCAGTTCTGGTCCGCAGGACCAGAATGACAACTTCTGTCCCATTTTAAACTGTATCAGTTTGGGAGTGAACACATACGTTTTCTCATAATCTCTGATTATTCTGTCCTAATATTGCAGCTGTAGAGGACGGATGCCATTGACATTCAGCAGATGAGCTATTAATTATTTTCTCTTATATTGTCCGCCCTTCAGGCCAGATTTGTCAACAGCTTTTAGTCTACTTTGTTAGCATGCTGTTTGACACTGATTAGTTCTTTATGTTCCGCTTTCCTTACAGAGGTAATATTGTGAAGGATTGGGGGGGGGGGGGGTCAGTTTCGTTGACTTAGATAACAATTTTACCAGATAACCAGCCGCTACCTCCTACTTCCGGTCATTTTGCAGGCTCTGGGATGTGCAGTGCCCTTGTGGATAGGCAGGTAGGCAGCCTACCTCTGACTCTGGAGCAGCCCAAAGTAAATCGTAGGGTAAGGCAAAGTATAAGACTAGCACAAAAGCTTACGTGACAGGTAAACAGACTAGAATCACTATAACCTTGCAGTATTGCTGGTACTGGAATATTAAAAAAAAAAAATTTCAAAAAGCTGCTCTGAACTACTTTGTTTTGAACCAGGATCCCAAAATAACCACCTTTCAGCTGGTAAAATAAATTATGAGAGTCTGTCAGATCCAAAGTGTAATGGTTGGGCAAATTAATCCATTGTTGTATTGTTATAGTGCTCTAATCATATTTTTATATATCCCAGGAGCTGGAACCAAGAAGCATTTTGCTGTCATTGCAAACACAGTAATAAGAATAGTCTTAACAAAGTGACATGCACTAAGTTGACTTTCCGCAATACATTTCAGCGGAAATTACAGATGCTTTTTACATTTCATTATCATTAAGGTACAAATAAGTTTCTTTTATTGAAAACCAGGCCTACTTTATCTGGTTTAATAATTATAGTGAGGCTCATTATGGACACCTTGTTTGTAATTCTCGCCTTTCTTATTGAATACTAGATGTATTATTACAAGAGTATGTACTTTAACAGATGGAGTATGTTATGGCAATGTTTAGTTCAAGTTGATCTTTTCCAAAGAACGTGCTGAATGATCTTGGGCTAAATAGAACCAAGTCAACATCTAGCTTGATTTTTACTACTGGCATTATTTAAGCAGAAAACTAGAACTGCTTTTGAGTTAAATGCAGCAGGTGAAAGGAGCCGTAAGGTGGAATTATGAAGACCTTACGACTAGGAAGAGGTGCAGAACCTGCATCGCAGGCAGCAGAAACTTTTCCAAGAAAATATCGTAGTTGATGTCAAGGTTGTCTCATTTGCCAGTGGGATATTGCTTTAATGGTGTTCTTTTTTTCCTCTCCAGTTTACATAATGAGATCAAGCTAATTAAACCGTGTCTAGCTCTGGGAAAAGATCAAAATGTGAGCTCTTTTTATTTCTTTTTATTAAAACCTTCACCCTGTAATAGAAGATTACAGGACATACTTTGCTACCAGTGCATCTTGCTCATCCCTGAAAAAAAATACACATCTTTCTCTTTACTGGTGCGTGTTTGCTTTTAATTGTTTTTCCTTCTAGTTTATCATGTTTCAGGAACTTGCAGAAAGGTGCGGGCTTGCCGTGGTTAGGTAGACTAGGTAGAGAAGTAATAACAAGTAGATGTGGTGAGGCGTGTTATTCAAAAGCCTGCTATAATAAAACCTGCTGAGAAGTGCTGTGTGCCATACTCCACAAAGTTTTTGAATAGACACTTAGACTGGTTTGTATAACCCACTTCTTGTTACGTATAGCTGACCATAGATTGCCAAGCAGTAGACTCGAGGGTTCCCTGCTTCCTGGGAATTGAGATGGTTGAAAAAACAGTTTTTACAACCTCCCCGAAGTTGTACGATTTTTTGCTGTCATATTTTGCTTTCCCTAAAATATTTTTTTTCTTTTGAGGTAAAAGTGTAGTGATTTTCTTACTGCTGGTCCAATGCTCGTAGGTACTCATTATGCGTAGAGACCTGTATCTTCCGTTGCAGATGGTGTAATTCATTGTCCCGGGTTCCGTTCCGGGGCGTTCGGTGGCCGTCCCAAATCTGCAGAGGGCCCTTAGGAGCGGGGTGGTGGTTCAGAATCGGCAGTCCAGCAGTCGCAGCTGTTCCCCGCTTTCAGGTCCTGGCTCCGAGCCCTTCGCTGTAGACACAAGCTTCCCCCGGTAGGACTAGCTGCGAGCGTACGGCGGAGTGCTGCGCGGCTAACGCGGCGCGGCGTCCGGGTGGGAACGCGGAAGCTCCTCTCCAGCGCTCGCGGCCTGAAGCCCTTTGCTGCAGCGCTCGCGAGGCTGGGCTGCGAGAGGCTTCACAGAGCCAGGACTAAGGCAAGGAGTTATTGCCGGTATTAATATATTACTGTATTAGATCATGCTAATTACATTTTAAGCTAAAATGCTTTCAGAAAGATTGAGAGGAAATGAGGGCTCTCCCATGCCTTCTCCCTCTTTAGGAGGAAGCAAGGTTCAAGTAGTATTTTCAGTTCCAGAGGGGAGGAACAGCTGTGTCGGAGCTCTGAAGTAAGTTTATAATGATTGAGTTGAATTGCAGAGTGCATTTTGGGTTGCATTCAAATCATGGCAATTTCCCTTCCCTCTGTGACAGAGCAAGAAGCTCTCCACTTTGATCGTTGCTGTAGACTTGGAGAAGAGGGGGGGGGAAAAAAAAGAAGGGAAGCTTTTGTTTCCGGCATGTCGTGTTTTTTCACACATGACAGTGTGTCAGGGGTAGCTGTGCTCTGCCAGTTTTACATGCACTGTGCAAAGCCCCCCACGGAGCAAGAGGAGGAGAGCGGTTAAGGAGGGACGTTGGGGCTCGCGTGGAGACTGAGCTGTGTCTCTTGCACCGTCTTTCCGACGCCAGATGCTTTTTCGGTAATTGTACTATCTTCTGATGAATAAATTGGCTCTGGATGGAAGCAGAGCTTGATCCAAAGCTAGCAGGATTGAACAAGAGCCTCTGTTAACCTTGATGAGCTTTAGATTAGGCCTTTTGTGCAAACCTGCTTGGTGGTGGCGAACATAGACCTGCATCGGTGATGCTCGGTGATGAAGCGAGCTGAGCTCCTGTCCTGCTCCGCTCTAAGCTCAGCGCCGAGCCTTGCCTCTGTAAGCCAGCCTTTTGGTGTGCTGAGGCTACGTCTGCTCCACCTTAAGGTTCGCCTCCTGCTCTCACCCTATTTTAATAAATTTGATCCATTTCTCAGAGACAGCATCTGAGCTCCTAAAGTAAAAAAAAAAAAAAAAAAAGCCTTTTTGGCTGTTCATACGATTTTGCTACAGCAGCCTCAATGTTGCAGGCTGTCATCATCCTACGGAGTTATCCTACCTGCCTTAAATCCCTAAAGGAAAACAGGATCCGAACCTGTCACACGGAGCCAGTTAGAGTCAATCATCGTCTCCTTGCTGGATTCCAGTATCCTCTTATGGGGTGTATGTAAAAGGAGCCTTTCATGCTCGCTATGGAGCGGATAAATAAATAAATCAATTCTTGTCATAATTAAACATATATATGTGCTTTCTTTTTCCATACAACTTCAACAGCTAACCGAATGCACTTAATAATGTTTTTCACTGTATTTCAGTGGTATGAATGTACATGAAAATTACAGCAAAGGCATCATTTTTTTAACAGCTGTGTTTAGTTGAATAACAGATTTAGAAAGTGCAGACTTTAATTAATCTGTGTTTTCTGCTGGGATTTCAGCACCATCTGATTTACTTTTCATGGCTGAAAAGTGTAATTGTAGTTTTTCTCTTTAGCTGCAAGTTTATCCTCCCAAGAAATTGATTTGGTTCTTCTTTTTCTTAAAGAAAACTCACTGTCAAACTGATGGTACCTGGTAGGTAATACAGCTCATGCACTCACTCTGCCTGCTGAGGGTGGTGGTTGGGAGCAGGACTATGTCAAACGGCGTGGTTTTTCGGAAGCGCCGCATCTCTCCTCCGTCTCGCTGTAGGTTGCAGCAAGCCACGCCACGTTAGCTGGTCGCAATCCAAAGGCTGGATGTTACGGGAGAGCTGCATTTGCCGCGAGTGGCCGAATCCTGTTTCGTACGTTAGGGCTGGGGAGCGGTCAGTGGAATAGAAAGCAAGGACGAGTGTTAGTGGAGAAACCTCAGAGCGGGCAGGGTTTCCCCTGTGTTCAATACAATGAAAATCGAGAAGTAATGCAGATATTATTTGGATTTTTTTAAAAATGGGGATGAAAGTAAGACGACTCTTCTTTTTTGTGCTGCTCATTGTAGAACGAAGCTGTGCAAGACTGTTGCCGTAACTCTTCAGGTGCTGTTCATAAAGACTCTTTGCAGAAGGTGTTGGTGTGTGTCAGTGTTTTCTGTACGGCAGCGGCGAAGGCTAGGTAATGAATTGCAGAGCCGTGGTGATAAATTGCATTTATCATGCACTGTTGTTCACTCATTACTCCATCTCTGCCGCGATTAACGTGAGCGTTACAAACACGCAAGGAGCTTCAGTGGGGGATTAGTTTGCCTGAAAAATCAACCCGCCACCGAAACGTTTTCCTTTTCCCACCCCCACCCTTGCACTGGGACGTGGCTCCCTAAGCTGAGGGTATCGATTTTTGCCTAGAGCGTGGCACAGGATGATCTGAATTGTGCCAGCTCCTTTCAGTGTTTGCTCGAGATAGTTTATGGTGCAGTGACCTTCTCTTGCACACCCTCGTGTGAACGCATCCCTTGGTTGTTGGCGTCCCGGTGTACAGCAGGGGAGCTGCTTCGGCCCTACGTGCCTAGCGCGTTGCTTCCAGGCGTGCTTGCTCTGCGTTCGGTCAGAGGAAAGGAAGTTGGGGTAAAGTAAGGGTATTACTTGTGTTTTCAGAGGAAGCTGATGTAATTTTCGTTACTGTTGAAGGTGTTTTTTCCCCCCATTTTTATTTTATTAGGTTGGCATGGGTTTTGATGTCTTAAGGGCTTTATGTGCAAAGCCCGCAATGTCTGAAGAGAAGCCGTGCATTTAGATTCCGAGCGTAATCTTAGGATGGCTGCTAATCTGAATAAGATAAAAAATCTTGATGGGTTTTAAAACTTATTTTAATTAAGGTCTTTCCTTTCATCTTGCCAAAGCCCTGAATTAGCTCCTTCATTCTCCCACAAATACGAATAGGCGCCGTTGCCTATAGGCCCTGTCGCGCGCATGGAGCTTCAGCAGACGGGCCAAAGCTGGATGCGGAAGCACGGGCGCTTGAAACGCCGAGGGAATTAAGGCAGGGGTTGGGAAAAGTCAAAAAGACAAGCTCCTCGGCCGCCGGCTGGGTAAGCTGGAGGCTGCTGGGAGGCCCTAGCGGGGCTCTGTGCGCTCCGGCTCTCTGCAGCTCCGGGCACGGGGCGGAGTCGCCTCCTTCCCCAGGTCTCTGGAAGGTGCCCTCAGCGTTGGGGTGCGCGAGCGAGTCCGAGTCCGGCTGATCTGCGGCAGCAAAACTTTGTACCTCCTGTCAAAAACAAGCTAATTCAAGGTTTTGCAGCCCGAGGGAAGAGCTCTGCTGCGTTACCCGCCCCTTCCCTGTTTGTGGTGGCTTTCGAGTTTCAGCCAAGCAAGGTTATCAGCAGAGAGGCAGCAGCTGGCAGCCGCGTTGCGGCGTGCCGACACGCTCGTGCCTTCGCTCCAGGCCGGGCATCCGCGCGCGCGTGTCGCCCCCGGGGCACGACGGGGCCCCAGGCCCCGGGTCTCCCTGCTTGGGAGCTACTCGGGGCCTCTCGGATTGACAAAACCTTCCCGGTGAGATTTCTAATAAAACCAGCATATTCCTGCCAAACGTTTTGGCCTTGATGAATCAGTATTTTCTTTTGACAAGTTGTAGACTTGTAAGAGCTGTGGACCGGAGCCGTCCCGCGTTCGCCTTGCTGCGCGAGGCCTTGCTCGGGCATCGTTTGATTCATGCTAACGCGACCCTCCGGCTGGAAAGGCGACTGGGATTGCGGTCCCATCCGGCGCGGAGCGCTGTGGGCACAGCGCCGCTCTCAGGCCTTGGCTCTCTGTTCCCTTTCAGAGGGGACGCGAGCTCCAAGGTGCTGTTTGGAGAGCCTCTTCGGCGGGGTGACCCGCTCAATGCAAAGTTTAGCCTCGGCCCGGTGCCAGCGCGAAACAAGCCTGACAAATAATCAGGAATCAAAGGAGCCACCTGCACGCGGCGGGGAGTTGCTCACCGGGTGGTAAGCGAGCTTTGGCAGCGCTCGGCGCCGAGCCTCGCGCTTCAGCCCCGCTTCCTCGCGCGCCGCGGGGAGCCGGCTCCCTCCCCGCGCCCCTCTGCCCGGCCTCGGCCCAGATCGCGGAGGGAAGCGAGACGAAACCCCGCGCCGGGGCCGGCTCGCTCGGACGGGCGGCTCTTTGGCGCCCACCCCTTCCTCCTCCTCCCGCTGCGCGTTTTGGGGCGGGGGGAGGCGTTGCGCGCGGCGGGGCAGCTTGGGCGATGCCGGCGGCAGGGCGGAGGGCAGGACGGCCAGCCTCGCGACGGCCGCGTTGCCACGCCGCGCGCCGCGGCCAGATCCCCCCCTCCGAAGAGGGACGGCTCTGCGCGTTCGCCCAGCCGTCGCTGACAAACAGCCGCGGAGGAAAATTAGGTCTTTTTAAGAGCGTTTTTATCCTCTGCTGGTTCGTAAGAACGGACGCAGCGCGGGAGAGGAAGGCGGAGGGGTGGCGTGATATGCAGATGCCGGTGTCGCAGGCACGTGCATTGGCTGCCTCGGGAGCGCTCAGAGCCCGGCTGCTCGCGCTCGCTACTTTAGAGGGCAGATAGTATTTATTTTGGGGGGAGAGAGCGAACGCGAAGCGCGCGCGTGTGTGTGTGCGTGCGTGCATGCGCGTAGTCGCTTGTTTTTTATGTCTGGGAAGACATGTTCGCTCAGAGCGTCCTCCTCGCGTCGCAGCCCGTAGTAAAGCCACGTGCGTGACCCAGAGAAGACTCGAGCCCAGCGCGTCCGGTTTTAGTCCCGTCAGCCCTGATAGGATCTCTTTTAAACGGCTGGCGGGGGAAGCGAAGTTGCCTGCCCTTCTTTGCCGTGTAAGAGCGGATTCGGGGGGCTCCCTCCCCCCTCCCCTCCCCTCCCCTCCCCTTCCCCGGGCGCGCGGGCTGGACAAGGGGGAAGGCAGTCTTCAAAGTGCAAGCAGAGAGGCTGTGAAAAGGAAAGCAGCGCTTGCAACGGCGGGTTACAAACAAATGGAGGCTTTTTTTATAGCGCGCAAATGTTACCTATGGCTATTTATACCCTGCCTCAAAGGCCGTTTGTACCCTCCTCCCCCTTTTTTTGCGCTGGTGGCTGGAGAACGGTTTGGTATTCCGTGTTTTCAGCAGCTCAGGGACGTTCCCTCGCCCTTGTCCAAGTGCGGGACCGTACGTTTCCGATGCCGTTCCTGAAAGGAGAGGATGATTTGTGGACTGCGGCCTCGGTGTTGCTTTTCATTCATCGCAGTGTAAAATGAGAAACTGCCGTTGCCACGCGTTGTTCCTCGCGCTCGCAGAACGAGCGGAAACCGCGGCCGACAACGCAGGAGCTAGGCTGTAAGGCTGCAACGCTGAAGCGCTCCTTAATTGGAATATTTGATACAGTTTGTCACTTCAGTGGCTGATGGGAAGCGCAATGATACCTTTGCCTCTTGTTAGAGGAGATGACAGTGTTTGCCGGATGGGTTTCGTCTGTTGCTATTACGGGAACGAGGTTGCGTTTAGCTACGGCTGTTATTAAGCCGAGGTAACGTCCCTGTCCGTTACGTTTATTACCTCGCTGCCACCCGCCGACGTGACGGGGCTGCGGAGGAAGTCCCGGCGGCGTATCCTCAGCTTTTTGGGAGCTCCCGCAGGTCTTTGCAGCAGGCGTTTCCTGGGCCGTAGCTCCTCACTTGGACGTTGCTGCCTCGGCTGCCGGGCCGCTCCGTCCTGCTGACGCGACGGCGAGGGCGCTCCTTCCTCCTCCTCCTCGCGCCTTCGCTTCAGGTGATGCTGTTTCGTTTCCGTTTATCTCGCTTCCCCGATGAATGATTTTGTGCCCAGTAGCAGTAATAACGCTAACACGGGCGCGCAGTTCACGTAGCTGAAAGTAGCAGCTCGTTGCTCCAAAAGGCAGGGCTTTCGGGAGCGTTGCGCCCAGCCAGCCTGCGGCAGGTAGCGCCGCTTGGCCTCCTGCGTCGCTGAGCCAGGCTCTTGGAGCCAATTCGTTACTCTTCTTGAACGCGGAGCTGCGCTTGCAGACAAAGCCGAAAGCTTTTACCGTTTCGGTGGCTGAAAGCGGCAAAGCCAGCGGCTTTTGTCGTCCGGGAGGTTGCCTGCGCTAGTCGTTTGGGGAGTAGCGTGCCTAGCCGAGGGAGCGTGCTGCTCGACAAAGAGGTTCGGAGAGCGATTTGAAACGGGGACCGGTTGCGCTTTCCGGTGCGCTGAGGAAGCGCGGCGGGCTCCGCTGCAGTCCCGTCCGGCCTGGGAGCCGAAGGTGCGTTGCCCTGACCTGCGCCGTAAAGTTTCCCAGTCGGCCCATACGCGTCGACTTTGTCAGCCGCCCCTTTTGCTGCGTTTTTGCAAGCGTTGATGTTGCTTATTACGGCTAAAAATAACCACTTTGTCTTTCTGAGACTGTCCTGTGCCATTAAAATAGACGCGCCGAGTACGAAGATTGGTTTGGGTTTTAAAAGTGCTGCAGTAACGGGTTTTTGCGCGAGGCTTTTCCCTGGAGAAGCCTGCAGGAACGCGGAGCCCGCTTTAACGCTGTTGGGAGCCAGTGCTTCGCCTCCTGCCTGTGGGTTTCCTTTCTTTTGTTGGCGCTCGTGTCTTTGGGGAATTCTGGTCTCTTCTTCCTTTCACTGCCGGTTATTCGAAAGGGGTTTCGGCGATTCGGCGCCGAGCGTGCCGGGTCGTTGCTGCGGCTCGCGCTGCCCTTCCGCAGCGGCGCGGCGTTGGGGCGGCCGCTCCGCCTGCTGAGCGGCGGCGTGGGGACGGGGACGGCTTTCGCGCCGCGGAGCGTGGCTTCGGCCACCAGCGCTCGTCCCGAGCGAGCGCTCGCCGGTGGCCGCCTCCTGCGGTTGGAGCGCCGAAAACGGACGCAGCAGCGCTGCTGCGAACTGACGTGACTGCAGGCTCTCCTGGTTTTAGCTAGGCTCTTCCTAAGTGCCCCGGGAAGTTGGCTCCGTCTCGGCCGGCGCGTTCGGGGCGGGGGGCGGTAGCAACGCGCGCGGCGGCAGTCGGGAGAGAGGCTCTGTTGCGTGCGCCGTGTTTGCCGATTCTCAGCTTCCCTGTTTTCCTTCTGATTGCGTTTGTCCCTTTTGCAACGTCGGCGTCGAGACGACTCTTTTATTATTGTTACTCTTTACAGAAGCAGCCGTCCGGCTCCTCCTGAACCTGCGAATGGATTTCTCAACCTGCAGCCATCCTAGGTGTAAATTGGATGGGAGAGGGGGCTTTGCACGGATCCTTTTCCCTGGCAGCCAGAGTAGCTGTCTTTCTGCAGACAGCCCAGTGGCTCTTTAGCTTTGCATTTTTCTTCCATAGCGGGCACATATATACATATATATTTTTTTTTTTGAACGTCCACCAAATCTGTTACTAATTATTGGCGCTGCCGAGCCGGTGCCGTTGTTCGCTTTCGGCAGCGCAGCCGTTCTGCCGCATGAGGGGCGAAGACCCCCAAATTCAGCGCGCTCCTGATTTACTGTGCAGCTTGGGCAAAGTGCATTTGTTGCCTTGGAAACAAATAGCAGCAGTGAACAACTAAATGAAATTTATGGAATCAACTTCAATAAATCTTGATGATAAATGTGCAAAAACATACACAATTTGATGAAGATCTACAGTATGCAGATGTGAGAGATGATAGTAAGTTATATAACTGCTCCGGATACGCTTCGGGACTGCCCACAAACAGGTTCCTATAATGCGTTTTGTTTTGCTGTTTCTGAGGAAGCTGTCTGCTTCTTTTCATAGATATGGCATTTAATTTTAATTTCCAGGGTATCTTTTAGCTTAATTGGCACACTGGATGATTACAGTGCGTTGTTTTGTCTTTTGCAAATCCTGATTCATATCTAACTCAGGATAAAAATAAAATTGAGAACTGTGGCAATATAAGAGAGCAAAATGCAGCGCGTGCCATGTCACCCGCCTCCGAGTAGCGCGCGGAATATCACAGATTAATTAAAACATTTGTATAGAACATTTCCCTCATTCCTTGTACGAATCTTTGTGTTTTGTGTGGCAGGGAGAAGCCAGAGATTTTACAGCGCTGCTGCAGACTTTGTGCCTTGTGGAAAGGTCTCTATGTTTACCCCTGCGTAGGGACTCACTCTTTTTTTTTTTTTTTTTTTTTTGCACACAAAAGAAATCACAACAACTGATATTTTCCAAAATTGATATTTTTGTTTCTGGTTTGACCCGTGGATCGATAAAGGTTTCAGAGTATCATTGGACTTGTCTCGAGACTATGTTGTAAACCTTTAACACAGCCCTTAATGGAATTTGATGTTTTTCCATTAGTTCCCTTACCTCTTCTCGTTCCAGTGTCTTACTTCTCGCGTTCCTCCACCGGGTCAGAAAGTGTGGAGAATCTTTGTTTCCTCCTCTCCTATGACACGGGGCCACAACGTTATGCTTCAGCTGCGATCAAGGAGGTGGCGGCTGACGAGCGGGTCGGACGCGGCGGTGGTGATTTTTATGACGCGCCTAACATAACATGGGCGCTTTATTTTTGATGAGCGTTAGCTGACGCTGCACCTGATGGGCCGGTCCCGCCTTAACTTCGGCCCCCTCCTTTTCTTTTCTTCTAAATCTTTCATCTCCTTGGCGCGCGCCTGGAATGAGAGATGGTTTCTGAAAACGAAGAGCCTGTGTCAGCCCCAGCTTTGGATTATCAGCAGGTACAACAGCAAGTTGTAACTGAGGGTCGTGTTCGTGCCCTAGAGCCTGGTGTGCTGCAGTTACTCCAGGTGTATGGGGGTTTGGGTTTTTTTTTTTTTTCGGTTGGTTTGTTTTCTCTCACGTTACTTGAATGTAGTCGAGGCAGAGGCCATCTTCTCCTCTTCCAGTCCTCAAAGTCAGTGCTTCACCATGGCAGCTGTAATATTTTGTATGGATTTAGAAAATCCCTACACACGCTTAGTGTCCCGCCCGTAAATCATCCCAGTTCTGCACTGGTGTCAGAATTTGCCAAGAGGTTAACGAAACTCATGCCTGGGTGACGGAGACCGCACAGCCGAGCACTTGTGCGGAGATGATTACAATGCCTTTTAATATATTTTTACCAGGTGTATTTATAATCTTGGCTAGGATCAGAATTCAGGTTTCACTTAGATCAAGATGTAGAAAGCTGTAAACCTGAAAGGCTTCTTTCCAAAAATTCCTTGCACATATAATGATTCCTAAGCTGCGCTCTGATGTTTACAGAGCACTGTAGCTTTTCACATTAACATACAACTGTATAAGACAGATTGAACTCCATTAGGAGCTAAATTTAGTGACTCGCTAACTTCTTTTTGATATGTTTTTATAATTTCATTGTATTATGACACTTGGTTTTAAATTTGCATGAGTAAATGAGCCTCTCACTAAGTCAGGTAAAAAGATTTTTCACTTATCTACCATGAAATAAGGCATTAAAAAAAAAATAGTAGGAATAGCAAGCAATGTGTCCTTGACATATTTAGTGTATATTTTTTTCAGCTGTGCTGACTGAACGTTTCTAACTATTAATGATACAGTAAGGCTATTTGTACTGTGTTTAACAGGCTACATAATTTCACGTTATGCAGAATTTTTGTAATTAGCCTAGCATTTTGTGTGGGAACAGCATTTTTGAGAAATACAACTTTACATTCAATTACATGCAAAATCTGAATTCTGTGATCCAGTGAATGAAACCTAGCCTGTTACAGTTGATCTCAACGTCGGAAGGCACGCCAGGGGCCCGTGTGACGTTGAAGAACAACTTCAGCTTCTTCTCGCTATCGGCAGGTCCGAGACCATCTGTTCGGTCCGGGTAGGCAATGAACGTTCGTTAGGTGGCAACAAGGCTCATTCGTACCTGACCTGGGCTCTGGGTAGGTGGTTGATGAGCTAACACAGAGGTGAAAGTCCCCGTGTCTGGTTACCCAGCTCTTTGGCTCTCTCTTTGGTCTCTGTTGACGTCACCGTTTTTAATCTGTTTGTGTTATTGATTTCTTTCTTTTTTTTTAATTTTTGTGTATTTCATTAATAGTGACAGCTGCTTTTAATTAAAAGAAAAAAAAACCCAGCAAAACAAAATCCAGCCTAAAACAAAAGGAGAATATTCTAATTTGGCATGACATTATGAAGCAGAATGGCTTCTGGCATGCAAGGTACATAAAAGGTCATCTTCCATTGCTACAGCCCTTTGCAATGGTGGAATTAAGTTCAAACTCGGGCTGGTTTTGAAGTCTTAAGTCTCTCTGGGGATTCCTTTCATAACATCTTCGAACTGGATAACACTACAGTAAATGAAATACACTGCACTGGATTAAAGGGTTATTTCCCCTGTGTGTCAAGCTGACATAGAATACTAAACCTCAGGTTGCCTCCGAGTTGTCTCTATCTGCTGATGCCCTCTCTTCTTCCCATGGCAGCTCTCAGAGTTCTTGCATGGAAGTTTGTGATTATTTAGTCAGCTTCGTTGCTTTGTGAACGGGGAACAATTTTATGCAGCAAGGAACCAAAATAAAGCAACTAAATGGCAAGAAATTTAATGGGCTTAAAAAATGTGAGAGAACTGATGCAGGGAAGAGCAGAGCTGCCTCTTCAGTTCTATTATGCTGCTCTGTAATTTATACGGAAACACAAAATATAGAGATCTCTGCATTGCCACTCATATGTTTAGCAGCACAGAGCTTGCAGTAACAACAGGGTATGATATATGCTACCGCGCTCTTATCTGACTGCACCGACAGTTAAAATTTGTTAAGGATCATTTGCAGTGTGTTTTGTTGTAGAACAAATGTTCATTTTGACTTTGAACTTGGTGTGCGCTTACTTGTGCAGACTGCGTTTAGCACTGGGTAACCAAATCGCTGCCATCTGCCCGGTGCCAGAGACCACCGTGGCTGAGCTCCAGAGCAAGCCCCTCCGTCTCCAAGGTGGGGGAAAGACGTGTGACTGGAAATTTTGGCCGAGAAACCGGCGTCAGCTCCTCCTGCTCCATCCGTGATGGGCTGTAGCCCGTTACCCTGTCACGTGGGGCCAAGCGCCGGGGTAGCAGGTCGGGCCTGGCGAAGGCGCAGTCTCTGCGTTCGTAGGTGGCACACTCCGCCTGACTCTCTTTGGACCTTCTCTGAAACTGCAGAGATTTATCTTGTTCTTCCTTTCCCCCACCAAAACCGCTGATGAAAGACCAAGCTGAAAGATTTAATGGGGAGCCCACAACATGCTAGCTGTAAGCAAACCTTCTATATAATCCAAAAAAAAAAAAAAAAAAAGCTTGTCCCTCCACGCTTCCTGCTGTACAGTTTTGTCTGAGGAAGCCCAAGGCATCCTGAGATCGTACTGAAAGCTGTAGTTGTCTTGCAAAGAAGTGGTGTATATATAAGATAAAATGCATTTTCCATATGCTTGGTATACATGGGTTTGGTAAAAATATGGTACTGCATGGAGAAGTGCATTCTCTCTATGGCAGGGTCTACCGTTGATTCTCTTCTCTGTATTGAATCTGTTGTCTGTGTCTGTGGCTTAGCTTCCTTCTTCCTGCTGTCTTTCTCTTCGGATATACTTACAGATACACGGTTACAGGACTTAAAAATAAAATAAAATAAAATAAAATAAAATAAAATAAAATCATCCTGCTTTTTAATTCATTGCTGGTACCTAACATGGGGGTTGCTGGCTTACAACTCCTGAGACCCTCTCTTAGCCCTGACCTTCCAAAAATGCTGCAGAGAGCTGAAGATGAGATGTGGATCTGACCCCAGGGAAACGCTGCCAGACTGGCGGGCTTGTGCAGGGTGATAGCAGAGTCCCAGGAGCAGACGTCAAAGCCAGGCAGGCTTGTTTTAGCTGGCTCCTTTTTGAGGGAGCTGGAGTTAGGTATGGCCAAACCTGTGCAGCTGTCTCTGCCTTCAGGCATCTTAACCTCTGAAAAGACCGATGACGTTGGCTGCTCCGTGCCAACAGCTGCCAAACACTCTCCCAGTTTACCCTACAGGACTTGCAAGGGTTGTGTTTGCTCTTGGCAGTGGCACTGTGCTACTATATGGGCCCTAGATGTTGGGTTGCAGCTAATGCTGTAGAAGGATTGTCTAAAATACCGATTTGTGACAGATGTTTTCCTGCTCATAGCTGAGGCACAAAAGTAAGTGGGGTTCTCTTTGAAGTCCTGTTTTGCTGCATGGTTAAAATTATAAATTTGAGTCCTGCAGGTTGTGACTTTGCAGTCTGAGCCATCTAGGAAGGAGCTGCAAAAACCTTCTGCAACTTGGTGGAGGAATGAGACCGCTTAACACCACAAGCTCCTCTGAAAAATGTTGGCCTAAACAATTTGAAAACTAATTTTTGCTGCTGAGAGGCACTGATTTGTCAGACCGAGTGCCTTACTCCGCTGCAAGCAGAGCCTGGCGCATCTTGCCTTTGTAAGCAGGAGGAGCAGCGCTGTTCCACTGGCCCGCTCAGGACCTCCTGCAAGGGGCTTTATTCTTCAGATGTTTGTTGTTTGGAGTGGGACAGAGACCACCGCCTCTTTTTATGTACAGTAATGGACAGTCACCAGCTCACAGACTAAGGAATGAGTGTGTGTCTTCCTAGTGCTGCCCAGGATGTCCAGGAAGCGGGAGCTGGGGATCAGCAGCACCTTGAGGATGGGCTGCTGAGGAGGAGAAGGCCCTGGGAACGTTATAGCTGAGTGTTTGGGTTCAAGTTCTTGTCTTTTGGCTTCTAAGGTTCTTTCTATCAGTGCCACTTCTGCTTGGGGTCCGCTTTCTCCTTTTTTTGCCATGAATTTCAATCAGCTGAGGCTTCTCTCCTACAAACTGATCATCCTGTGGGACTCCAGGTTTTGACCTATCGTATCGAAACAGCAGATATTAAAAAATAGACATATCTGTATTTAAATATACATTTCGTCTTTGTGCAAAACCTTCCTAATCAATCCAGCTGATGCATTTGTCCTGTTGCCCCGTTGGGTTAATTTAAAGGCACAAACCTGGCTCGTCGCAGGTAGCCGTTGGGCCGAGATGCAGCCTGGCCAGGAGCTGCGCGCCGACCTCGGGCTCCCTGGACCTGGTCTGAGCCGGAGTAGCGTGTGCGGTTTTTTGTTGGAACAGTTTTGGAGGAGATATCTCTTCAGGCATCGGGTTCGACTGTTTCCAAGTGTTATTCACATATAAACACCCACACGCATTAAAAACCTGTGGGAAATGATAGTTTTGGGTTTCTGCTGTCCATGAGTAATTCAAGTTGACTGCATTTTTAGATTTCCCTCTTTCTGAGCAATTTGGAAGGAGGAGCAAGGGCAGGCAATGTGAATATGCTGCTTTTCTAGGTTGTTTGGGGGTATTTGTACACCCTCACCCTCATTGCTGCCACTAAGACGTTTTGCCTCCTTCCAGGAGATCCAAAATCTCACTGGAAAAGCTGGAACATATTGAAAACACGCTCAGAGCTTTAGCACCTCCTCCAGATTATTTCTTCAAGTACTTTAAAAATATATATTTTTAAATAAAAATAAATATTAATGAGTCTACACTGCTTACCGCTGACAACAGTATTTCTCTTCCTGTTCCAACGCAGCAGTATAGCAGCGTGCTCAGCTGTGCGGGAGCTGTGTTAGGGCCCCGGGTTTTTCTTTCAGACTTGGTCCTTGCCGTCATGAGCAGCGTTGCTCACCTGTGCTTTACTTTCCCCATCCTGCTAAACAGAAATGGAAATCTTCCTCCCTTTCCTGGGACGCTTAAGACTTCCCGTAGGCCCCCCCGGAAGCGTTCAATGCTGGACTGCTTGCAGAAAGTGTTGCTTATATTATGTTTATGCTTCCTCGGTGTTTGCATGTATTTTTATATACTACTCGCAGTGACCTTTTCAAGGCAAATACTGACAGTCCCTGACTCAGGCTCTTTACTAGCAGGCATAGCATCTTCTAGGCGATTTTGTAAATACTCTTGTTGGGGTTCTTTCAGTAGTAAGGCTGGGGCTAATTGTGCTGGCGCGATGCTTTTGTATGCAGGAGGTTGGAGAGCGGTCTTGAAAAAACCAGTAACGTGAAAGTCAGCTCCTTTTATCTGCGTTCTTTTTTCAGTTACCTAAAATGAAATCATATGTTAAGGATCTCAATCTGTGCTGTTAAACGGACAATGATTTTTGGAGGCGAGTGCAAAGGAAGTAGCCCAAGGCGCTTCACCTGATCAGTGGAGAGCCTTGAGGAGCGTACGCGGGAGCCACGCACGGCGTTGGTGGGAGAGGAGGCGTGAAAGGAAGCGGGATGGCAGAAACGAAACCTTGGGATGGTGCCGAGGGCAGCAGGCCCTTTCCCGAGCAGCTGCGTGCCCCGTGCCTGCGCGACGCCGAGCGGCTGGTTTGTGCGTTTGCCCGGATGTGTGGGTCTGTCTGTGCCTGTCGGGGGGGAAACCTCCCAACAGCAATTCTGCAAGTAAAGCAGACGGTAGGAGATGAGTCTGGTTTTTGGGGAGGTGCTTGCTGGTGCAATGACCAAATTGTGGTAATTGTTAATTCCTCCTTAATGAGACGAATCCTTTCACTGTTGCAGGAGACGGGTGAATTTTTGCATGAGATTTGCGGATCTCGGAGTGAGCTGTGTCTGGGTCTCTTCTGTTTGGCGAGAACAGTGTGTACGCGTGTAAATGAAGGAAAAGCCTACAGAGAGTTTGCGTTTGGGGGTGACGGGTTGGGATCTTGCCCCAAGCTGAAGGTCCGGTAGAGCGTGCGTGTGTGTGTGCGCGCGCTTCCTGAAGCTCTTGGCTCCTTCCCTGCTTTCTGGGCTGGTTGGCGCTCTGCAGATACGTGGTGGAAGCCTCTTTGCTGCTATTGCTGCTAGCAGCTCCAGTGCTGCTGCTTTTGCTTGGGTTTTTTTTTTTTTCCTCCTTTTTAGAAATTGCTCTTCACTCCCCCCCCCCCCCATCACTGACAGCTGCATCCTCCTTGACAGTTGTGATATTTGTATGTGTGCATAAAAACAGTAGGAAGCGTTTATGTAGGTGTCACTAATTTAATTTAATCTGATATGTATGTATATAGAGGACTATTCTGCGCTAAAGTGCTTCTCTTTATTTTACAGTCTCCATCGTCATCAAATACAACTCCTTTCATTCTCCTCTTCCATTCACCTACCCAAAGACCAAATCTGGAAATAGTAACCAAAAGAGAAGCCCACGTCGTACACAAAGCAGAGAAAGGTTGAAAGAATTTCAGGGTAAGTAATTTTTCCTCCTTATTCTAACCTGAAGCTTTGTGTGCAGGCTAAAGCTACAGCAGTCAGTGCAAGGCCACGTAAAGAAGAAGCTGTTTAGCCTATACGCAGCTGCTGTATATGAGAAGGGAATAAATTGACTGATGTGCTAAAGTGGTACTGAAAGAAAGGTGTACGAGCATCTTCTGCAGGTGAGAAAGCGGCCCCGATAGCAGCAGCAGCAGCCTGGGACTTGTGGATGCTTGCACTGTTCCTTCTGGTCCTGCCTCAGCCGGTGCTCACAGCTGAGTGACAGCAATTGCTCTGCCCAGAAGCATGGCCATGGGCTTGAGGTTCCTTTGGCTGATGTGAAGGAGCTTGCTGGTTAAGAGTGAGCTTGGAGTTTGGGATCTCCTGTTGCTGAAGCTCTGCTCTGTCGTTTCCTTGTCTTTTTTCCACTTAAGATGTTAGTTAGATACGGTAGTGGGGGCATAACTGCTTGTTACGGTTGATCTGTTTGCGTTGTGCAGAACGTTTTGGCTTGCTGTTGCATCCTGAAATCCTCTTGGTTTCATAGGTTTTGCTAAATTTTCCTAGAGTGCAACCTGAAGGTGTCTGTGCCAAGATTTTCAGTGGGCAAGCCTGGCTGGGGGATGGAGGAGCAACAAACCTGTAGAGCAGCGTGAGGAGGGCCTCTCAATGGAAGTGTTTCTCTTAAATGACTTAAGTTTTTTTTTGTTTTTGTTTTTGTTTTTTTTTGCTATGAGAGTGGTGAATAAGATAGACTAAGATATGAAACCAGCAGCTGTTGAATTCGGAGCCCTGACTGAACTGCAGTTGTTGGGAAGCATTAATAATCTCAAATGTTAGGGAAGGCAGTTTCTCACCCTGGAACCGTATCTCTGCCTGCATATATTGTATTTCCGCACATGTTCTTTCATCGATGGACAGGATATGCATTTGCTTACATTTGAAAACTTAGCTTTAAACATCTGGGTGTTCTGTTTTATTGCTACTTTTTTTCCTGCAGTGTTTGTTCATGCAAAATTCATATCTGGGAAGGGCATCTTAAATCCCTGCTTCTGAGTCAAAAAGGGAAAGTATGGAAGTGAAAAGAGAGATCGTATCATTTAAGAAATATGATTCATGAATTAATCCTCGTCTGCTACACCATCTGTGGCGTGTGTTTCAATACAAGAATCCTGTTTTTATATCTTTTTAAAAAGCTTTCTTCTCGCTGGCTGCCTGAGTCTTCTATAATGCTAACAGGGAATTAGCTTCTTTTTTGGGAGCAGAGTGGGCCCGGGGAGAGAGCGATCATTTTTATTTGTACACTGGGCAAGCAAGCGCCGCAGCGACATGTGTCAGAGCCGTAGGTAGTTTGGGAGACGGTAGAGCCCCCTTTGGGGATGTGATTGACAGCTGTCTGCACAGCACTGTGGGACTGACTTCCAGACAAGGCCAGTAAGTAGTTGCGTTGTGAGGTACGTTTGGATGTGCTGCAGAGGTACTGATGGGACAAGGGACTGGCGAAGGGTGACTCGTGCGAGTAGCTATTGAATAGATGTCTAAATCATTTTGGGCGGGAGTGAAAAATAAGTAGGTGTTTAAAAAAAGTGGGCTGTTAGCCCATTTTGTGCTTAGTGCTTCAGAAAGTGAAAGGACTGAGGTATTCCCCATCCTCTGTTTCCTGGTAGATTTTTTTTTATAATCTCTTTGTAGATACAGGTTTGCCTGCCATTACCCTGAAGAAGAGCTGTAGCACTTTGTGTGTGTGTGTGTGTGTGTGTGTGTGTGTGTGTGTGTGTGTGTGTGTGTGTGAAAGAGAGAGAAAGAAATGGTGAATGAAGGGGCACTAATATTTGTTGGGGGATGACTGGAAAAGCCTCTGCCTCTTCTAATTCAGTCCTTTGATTTGTGCTCCAGCTTTTTACAGGGAACTACGTTCCCTTTTAAATGTGTTTCTCAGGTTTCTATGCCTTGAACTTACGTATTACATTTTATTTATTTCCGACGTCAGACCCGAGATCTCTGCGTGCCTCTTTTTCCCCGCTGCCACGTGCTTCGCAAACAGGGTCCCCAGTCAGGGCAGCGTTTTAGCACGTGCACAAGTGCCCTTCCTAAATCGAGACGCTTTCCTGTACTTCTTGCTGCCTGGGATTGCCCCATCAATTTTCTCCTCTGCTTCTTGCGAGAAGCCCATAAAAGCCTGAGCGTTTTACCGCTTTGCTCTCCAGGAAGATCTGAACCCTGGGGTGCTGGAGAAATCGCGAGCAGCTTGGAGGTCTGCTCCCCTGCCTGCGCCCGAGGCGGGTTTCACCACCGTGGCGTGGCCGCCCCTCCGCTTGGATGCCCGTCCGCATGGCCGCCCAGCCACGTGGCCCTTGCCACCTCTTTGCCGGTGTCACTAATGTACTGTAGCTACAGCTCCGGTGAGATACCGGACTCTGATAACGCTGATAGATGGAGGTTATCCAGGAACTCAGTACCGATGTGAAATATTGCGGGTTTATTGCCTTTCCATTCATTTTGTTTTCACGCCTTTCTGCCTCCCTGACTCATTGCCATTCGGCCTCAGCTTGCAATTTCTATTTGCTGCAGTAACACCCACTGGACAAGACAAGAGCACTTGCAAAGCACTGATGCTTGCAGCTGCTTTTGCAGGGTGCGGGGGGGCGGTTATTATTATTATTATTATTTTTTTAATTGAGCATCTGAAGTCAGGGTAGCGACAGAAAGGAAAACCTTCGCGATGCCTTTTGCCAACGTAGGACATATGAATAAAGTATTAAAAGGCACCAGAAGCAGCAGAAACGCATGTGGCCTGAAGGCTGTCAGGCTCGGGGCGACGCGAGTTCTTCTGCCGAAAAACCCTGCTGTGATCCTGATGGCCAAACAGCCTCTGTCAGCAGAAGTCTCCCCGCTGACGTTAGCCACGGTGACAGGGTCGACGCTGGGAGAGGGGCTTTCGCATAACTAGGTGCCGGGCCGTTTTAGGTTCTTGCATTGTCGCTAAGAAATATTTTTCCTTTCCCCTCTGGTTTCCCAGACCGTGTTTTGCCTGCCCGTCGGGGAACCCTTGGACCTGTAGGCGCTTTTCTCATGGGAAGAGCGGAATAAACCACAACCACTGTCCCGATGCTTCCGTAAATGGTGCAGCGTTAAGAGAAAACAACGTTAGCAATGGTTAAGCAAGTGCTTAAGCCAATTAAAGACAGATTTACCTATTTCCGAAGGGAAGAGACGCCCAGCCCCTGCTCGGTGCGTGCCCTCTCCCTCCGTGTGAGCGCGTTTCCCCTTGTGGCATTAACGCCAGCCATTTCACGCGTGATCGCATTGCGAGGTTTCCCGTAAAATGAGGACTGCAGACTTTTTTACCTCGACAAGGTCCTGCGTTTACTGTGTATTATTAGTGTTTTGCTGAAAAACTTTCAAGTCTCGCAGAAGGTCTGCCGGTGGAAAAACTAACAAGCGGTAAAACTCACAAATCCTAACAGCGATGGAAAAATCAAACATTTTGATAAACGTATTTCATTAGCTTTTTTTTTTTCTGATTCCAAATTCCGATTAAAAATCAACAGCTTTTATTAATAAAAAAAGGAAACGAAATGTTTATGCACCGAAAGGCTCGGTTTAGGGCCTCATTTTCCCAGCAGCGGATGCTGATAAATGAGGGGGCCCCGGTGCAGTACCCCCCCCCGGCTTCTGCTCTGCTGCCTTTGGAGTCTGCCCGGCTTAGCAAGGGCCTTCGATCGTTAGGTTGCAAGTGGCTCCTTCCTCCCGAACAGTCTGGTGCAGCCGGGAGGGGTGACAAGTCGCGCTTGCAGTGTCAGCGCACAGAGGCAGGGGACACGTGACGGCAGCTGGTTCTTGCAGGAGGATAATGAAGAGACGGGAAGCATCGATTCATGATCTATTTGTTAGGACCCCAGCGAAACAGCTGTTTGTTTCTCATAAACAATTATGCCAAGACGGAAATTGGCTTGTGTCTGTACATACTTTTTTGGATGGGGAAAATTAAGCAGTAATAGCTGGAAAAATAATATGGGCTATGAGATAATAGATGCCTAAGGGATAAAATTAAACAGTACTTTACAATGAAGGAAGAGGTTTTGGCAATAAATAGTTTGCGTTTGACTTCTTTTTGTGTGCCAGAGGACTGGTATTGTTTTGAAGAGGTTATCCTGTGCTGCGTTTTCCAAATAGACGTAGGGATATTATGAAGGTCTGTTTTCCTCCAGAGGAGGATGGTGCCAAGGATGGGGTGCAACTCAAACCGTCTGCGTTCGTTCTGTGAAAACCCAGCGCTTGACGTGGCTGCCGCGCTTTCCGATGGCTGCTGACACCACCGCCCCGGCCCCTGGGAGCCGTAACCTCGGGGTCCTGCTCGCCAGTCTGCCTGCGAGGGAGCCAAGTCCTCCCGACTCTCCTCCGTCGCGGTACCGGCAAACGCTCACCCGCGGCGCCGTTTGGGACCTTCTGCCTTTCCGGGCGGCCTGTAACGCTCCGTGTTAGTCCTCTGCCCAGCTGCGTCCTTCGCTGGCGCGGTGCTGGGCCCGCGCGCCGTCCTGGCCGGCGGCCGTGGGCTGCCAGTGGGATGCGGTGAGCGCGTGATCCAGCGCGCCTGCGCTGCTGCAAAGCCACGGGGGACTTGACTGAAGCCGTGGTCCAGCGCAGGACACGGACCCGGTGGCTTTGTCTGGCAAATATCGTTAGTCATCCTTCGTGCAGGGGCAGGCTTAAAAGAAGACAGGAGGCAATACAAAGTAAAACGGTAAGAAGTGTTGTTGCAAATACCATAGGGTGCCCAAGAAGGCACCAGACCAGGGGTGAGAGACGGTACGTTGGGCACCCCGATGTGGTCCGAGAAGAGTTTATTCACAATCTGCGCGTGCGCTGGAGTTTGCTGCTTGACTGGCTTTGGTCTATTCTCAGAAGGCCCTAACCATTAATTAAATGCCAATCAGATTCGTATTTGTGCTGCCCTTCCTCCACTAAGTGCTTTTCCTTAAGTACCCTCTGAATACCTGGTTTAGGATACTGTGTAGTAGCTTGAAAACGCTGTTTTCTCCATTTCCGATGGCTTGCGCCGCCATCTTCTTTGGCTTGTGCACGCAGGATGTGCAAACTGAGGCCGGATGAACCGGCGTTGCCTCCTGACGCCAACCTTTCCTATTTACGGCTGCAAACAGCGAACGTCCTTGAGAGCGCGGGGCTTGGTCCTGATGCTCTCGGCCGAGCCACTGGGATTGCCTGGATGTGATTGCCGGCAGAGCTTGGCACAGCCTCCTCTCTGCTGCGTGTGGAGTGAGGGAAAGATTTGAAAGGACCCCCGAGCCGTAATTCCACATTTCTGAAGACGAATTTGAACCGGAATCCTGGGTTCGGTTGTCCCGGGACTGAGGGACAGTTACATGCAGTTGTAGATCTGACGTCTCTGGCTCAGGCTCATCTCTGCTATCAGCTTTTATTTCCACAAATCTCAGGGAAGTCTTCCCTCCCGCCTCCTCCCCACCAGGTGAGAGCATTTTCCTAAGTACATAAGGGGCTTGCGAGAGAGTCTTGAGGTGCAAAGTGCCTGCAGTTCCCATTAAGTTAAGTGGGACTCAGGGGTGCTCAGCACCTTTGCAAATGAGGCCAAACTGTCTAGTGTATTGAAAATGAAATCATTAAGTAGCTGTTGCATTAAGACTCTGTTTTTATTCATGGAGTGTAATGTGATTCATTTGCCCTTTTGCTCTCATGTTGAGAAGGCAGTCATCTCGTATGCATCGCTGACTGCTGGCTGCAGGGAGAAGGTTTTTTGGTTGGCTTTTTTTTTTTTTTTTTTTTTTGCGGGGGAGCAGACATTTTCATCAAGTGCGCAGTAGCCATACAGTTGTGAGACCTGTCCGTTCTCTCCAGGTGATGTCCAAGGAGAGCAACAGGCCATCGCCTGTTACGCTCCTGCAGCCCTGTTCGCAGAAGTGTTTAGATCAGGTCAGATGTCTTTCTCTGAGCCTCAGGACACGGACGCTGGCTCTTGCTCTGGCACCTCGAAGCCCAGCGGCAGGGCTGGAGCGTTGCAGAGGAGATGCGAGAGCCCCGGATCTGTGGGGCTGCCTCTGCGCGCGGCCGAGGGCCCGAGCCGGAGGCGCGAGGGTCACGCGGGGGCTGGTGGTGCTCTGGATCCTTTGTTGACCCAAGGACACCAGGTCCTCTCCTGACCCTTGCAGAGGTTAAGCTATTCATCCTTCCATGGTATTAAAAGCACACCAATAGGGGGAAGAGTCTAGAATGCAAAAGAACAGAAAAATGCAGTTTTTAAAATGTTAGGATGGGGAGCATTAACTAAGTCACTAATTCCAAAAGGATGATCGTGCGTAAGCTGGTTTGTCACTACTTTTCTTTCTGGACAGGATCGGAGTTGTTCAGCTCTGTATGCTGCATTTTAGCTTGAAAAACAAGAAGCAGAAAATTCTTCTTCAGCCCCAACAATAACGGTCCATGCTTTTTAAGCAGAAAGAGCTGAATTCTGTCTCAGTGCTGCTGTCAAACTCCAAATGGCCATGATGCACCGCAGAGTGACAGTCTTGAAGTCCTTAGGTAACCCTGGATTTCTAACACTACTTTTTCCCTTAGGGTCATAATATGCATTGAAATCAATAAAGCGTATTTTAGGAGTAAAAGGTAGGAGGGGAGTTACTGCAATGTGTTTCTTTTCTGTCTTTTTTTTTTTTTTTGTCCAAAATACAAGCTCTATAGACAAAATGCACGCTAGGAAGAACCGGCTAACCAGAGCACAGCTCATTGACAGTAAACAAGATCTGAGGTGCAGACAAGGGAGAAGGCTGTTCTGCAGGAGGGCATGAGCTGGGCGCTTAATTTGGCGATTTCCCTACGCTTTGTCGATGGGGAGACATAAGACGACTGGATCAGTGAATAAAGATAAGGAAAAAAGGTTTTCAGAAGAGCTTGAGGCTGAGAGCTGTTTGGGGAGGGGATTTTTTTTTTGCCTCCAACGGTTTGGGCAGACAAAAGAGGAAAGGCTACTTGGAAATGGGGAGGTAATAATGCAGACCTTCTCTGCTCTTTGTTTTCGACCAAGAAATGCACAAATCACTGCTGATATTGCTGAGTGGTTTCCTGCTGTTTTGTGACTTGATTTGGATCTGCAGTCGTTCCTAGCCTGGTTCCTGACTTTGCGTTGCAGTAGCACAAAAAAGCAAGCAAATCTTGTCTTGTGGAATTGTAATTGTTTCGTGAGCCTGCCCGAAAGGGGGACGGTTTCATGAACACCTTCACCTTGCCTCGCGCTTTAGATCCTAAACGGATTTTGAATAGATTAATGAATTTCAGAGTGTTGTAGAAAGGTCAAAAACAGAAAAAGGGATCTAATAGCAGTATAGCAGCCAGCTGGTTGTACTGGGTTTCATTTTACTGCCAGAGTAATGTTATGAGCCATAGTGTTAATACCGTGCCCACTGAATGCCATTTTCCCCCCTTTTTGTCAAAAGGCGAGTCCATAAGAAGACATTTTCTCGAGAATTTCTCCGAGGCAGTAATAGGCTTTTTGGAGGGGCCGGTCCTTGTGCCCAAAGATGTAAGGTGTATAATTTACAAGGCAATGTGCAAATGCCAAATTGTTAGGCAGAACTGCTGCTGATTTAGAAGGCAGTTAATGCTATAAATGTGCCAAGTGCCAGTAGAGTGTTTCTACAGATGGAATAACTGGAAATATTGGAGAGATTCCAAAGGTTTAATCAAATTCAACCACTTTTTAAAAAAAAAAAAAAACCTGCAGAATTCTCTAAGGGATGAGAGTTGAAATAGTAGATTATTCCATTGCTTTTAGTACCACGGGGGAGATTTTCATAGAGGAGCATAAACCACGTACTTTCAAACAAACCCAAAGGTGGGCACGCAGATGAGGGCAACTGCAACACCGCGATGGAAACCTGTGTTGGTTGGGAGTGTCGTCTTTAGCTATCAGGGCAGCAGGGACACGGACAGCTGACAGGGATTTTTGGTTGTGCAGGACAAAGGGAGCAGGGGAAGGGTTTGTTCAAGTGGCAAACAGCAGTGTAACGGGTCCCGTGTTGTAATTCCGCTGTACCTGGGCAGGTTTTGGTGGGATTCTGGGCGTGACCGTCATTTTTATGGCTCACTGTGCAAGGCTGGGGCATATGTTTCTGCACAGATGCACACCTTCCTCTAGTCTTGTTGACAGCCTTTTCTAGGGCTTCTTATTTAGCTAGACCATATGTGCCTGGGCACGGAGATGGTGCGATGCAGAAAGAGCATCGCTTCATCCTTGCGCTGGAAGCAGCAGCAGGAGCAATTTCAGAACGAATTTTGTCTGCAAGGAGATCCGGAGCTCTTGAACTTAGATTATGTTCATGATGATCACGTGTGGTTCTTTTTTTTTTTTTTTCACATGTGGTTCTTTTTTTTTTTTTTTTTTTTGCTTGTTTGTCAAACCGAGGTAAGCCATTTCTCTTTGTTTTATCGCAAAATTAGCTCTTCCTGTAGGTGCCTTACAGCCTTACAGCAAAGCATGGACAAGGCCATGAGGGAGAGGGGAGACGTTGCAACATGTCCCCCAGGTGATGCTTTGCTGATGAAGAGGAGATACAGGGCCAAGCTGTGGCAGGGATTGGAGATTATTACATGGCGTTTCCCATGTAATTTCTACGTAATTTGTCCTTTTTGGCATCCAGTTGGTCCAAGGATTGCATGTAGGAGTAGGTGGCAGAGCTACAAAGGGCTCTGCTTAACTTGCGCCCCAAAGCGATTCTGTGGCAGCACTGAAGCCTTTATCTCACTGGGATTTTTTCATGTAACGTTTCTTCAGTGACAGGATTTTTTTGCAGGTGGCCTGATTGGCTCCATTAATTGTCATTTATTTAGTTTTGTAGGGGGAGAGGAGTTTCCTGCTTTTCCTGGAGTGTTTGGTATTGATTCTCTCTGTTCTCCACCACTCTGGAATCGGGGACTGTCTCCCTCCTAGGCACTGCCGTACTCTCTGCCTACTTTTTGCACAGACCCCCATGTCGCTCTATGCAGTATTTCTCGCTGAATAAATTGCTACAAAGCTATTAGCCTCAATGTCACAGTCTGCTGCTCCTGCTTTTCTGCACCCACCTCCACCCTGCGATTGATCCAGCCCTGCTGTCTATTTTCTGCAGTCAAGAATGCCTAGTGCCACTGCACACAAATTGCTTTAAAATTGAATTGTTTAAAAACATTTTATAAACATTCCCTCCCCTTTGTGATGCTGTCCATCGTGCCGGCCAGAGCTGGGAGCTTTGAGATAATTTTACCTGGCCGGAGGAACGAGGAAGATTTTCAATTTCTGATTTTAATTAAAGTCAATGTGGAAATGAAAAACTAAGCGATTAGGTGGTCTCTGCTAAATCTGCCGTCTGTGGTTCTGCGTCCTAGATTGCATATCATACTCAAATGATGAACTCCTGGGCCTCAGCTTCTCACAGACTCTTGGCTTTTATGGGATTTGGGTTTCCTCTTTGCTCTCTGCGCAGCTGAGCGCGTGCTGCCAGCTCCTCGCAGATGCGAGGCTCAGATGCTCTGCTGACGCGCCTGTGCAGCGCTCGCTGACGGTTTCGTGTTCCCAGCAGTTTTGTCTCAAGAGGCATTAGGATGATTGTTTTTCTATTGATGTGGCTGTGGTTTAAGTAGAGCATTTCAGAAATGGAGCCCGTTTCGGTCTTTTGGGGAGATATGGGGCAAGAGCCGGGTGTTTAACTGTTAAAATATCCCACTGCATACTGGCAGGTCAGCAAGGGTGCGAGGTCCCCGACATCCAGGATTTCAGAGCGCGTCCATACGTACATCCATATGTACGTACACATCTGCAGTTCGTTTTCTGCGTGAATGTGAAAAAGACTCTTTGTATGTGGGCTTCTTCCCCTTCCGAAGGAGAGAAGAAAAGGGAAAATGATTGGAGAAAAGCAAATACTTTTGCAGGGAGTTTTAAGTGTCACCCTGAGAGAGGTTTGATTGTACAAAAGGTGGTACAGCGTTGCCAGCAGCTGGTGATGTTCCTTTGTTTCTCTTTCTTTTTTTCCCCTAAACTCCTCTTCACACCAAATACTAATATAAGAGCCCTTCGGAAGCAACATTTATCTTGAGTGCTGCTATATCAGGATTCATCGATCTTGTCATAATATCATCCACACCTAATTGAAACGCTAAGGGTTGAAGAGTGGCCCGTACACTCTGTTCCTGCAGGCCTATTCTTTGATATTGCTGAGAGACTGGCTCTGCGATAACAGTCGCTTTGATCTTACTTTGCAAGATGCCCCGTCTGCGAACCTCCACGCCAAGGTGTGGCACAGTTCGACATGATGATTTGTCTCTTGGGGATGCTAAGGGCCCAGCTAAGCAAATAGGTGGGGTTTGTCCTCCATTCCCTGACATCCTTTTAGCCGCTTTGCAAATCCATGTGGAAATCTGTCTGATTTCAGTTTTCTTTTAGGGTTTTCATTTTTAAATGTGTTTTATTTTTCCACTTCTGCAACACACTGCAGTTGTAATACTGAATTGCTCGCTGCAGTGCGCTGTGAACTCTTCCTTCCCGTCCTTGCCTCGTGTTCCCTGCGTCCTGCAGTACCTGCCTTTGTACCCGTTTTTCGTTTTCCATCATGGAGTAGAGCATTTCCTGGTGAATACCCAGATGGAGTCTTTCCGACGTTTGCATGCACGTCCCAGGGTTATGCTCAAAATGGTTTGAACAGGTTCCTGCAGGGATATCTTCCATGCCTTCAGATCCTTCTTAAACTCTTCTTGTCTGCAAGAGATGAAGGTATAAAAAGGCAATAAACACACTTGCAGAGCTGTGTTGAAGTCTCACTGAGTAAGTCTGTGACTTCCCCCGTAGACCGTTTCTGTGCAGTCGGGCCTCCTGCCCCAGTGTCTGTTGATGGCAAACGCAATGACACTGCATCAAATGGAATTTAGATTATATCTTCCTGGCACGTTTTCCTTAGTAATATTTTTATGCATGTGACAAAGTAAGAATAATAATATGAATTTACTGTGGTTAATGGGTCCTGTAGTGACAACCCTGAAGTCCACCCAAAGAACCCACCCAAATGGTGCAAGTTTACTTACAAATTTTTGTTCAGGCAGGACCACCTTCAAGAGAAGAGGACAATTTCAGTCTCTACTTAGGTGCTGTCATTTTTGTTGGTTATGAACCAAAGCCTCCTCATTTTGGGGAAGTGTCCTTGGAGAACAGGGCTTTTTGAGAGGATCTCAGTCAGGTGTTCCTGTTAGAACTTGTTCACTTTTCACTGAATGCTTCGCTAATCTTTGGTCCAGAAAGAAACAGTGAATTTCTAGACGACTGAAGGACGTTCTCCTGGAAGGAGGGATACTTGATGTTTCCCTCTGTTTTTGCTTTTGCCAAGTGCAGCAACTCCACCATACCCTATTCTTTTGGTGCTTATGGCATTGTTGTAAAAGAAGGAAACATGGGTTGAAATCCCTTGGTCCAGAAGATGGTGGTCAGCCTCATGTCCCTTGTGCTGCTGCAAGAGCTCTGTGCGCTGAACGGTTAGTTAAAGGGGTCCATGACCATCACCATGACACTGCAGGAACCGTGTTGCAAGTCTGGTCCTCCGCTTGTCTAACGAGGGCCTGCAAATGAAGTATTTTCTTCAGACTGAACAGAGTATTTCTTTCAAAAGAAATAGAGGGTTGTGGGGGGTGTTTCGGTGAGAAAATGAGGGAGAAGAAAAGTCTCTTACAGCCTCTACTGATTTTATTTTTTTGAATTCAATAGCTAAACTGTTGCCATAGTTATTTGCCGTGCCTTGTGCCCCCCACAGAGGCCTGGGATGCCACTGGGATCAAGCACCCCACCTGTGAGCTGCTTTCCCTCTTCCCTCTTCTCCTTCTCTTTGCGCATGGTGTGGTGCTGGTCCTGTGGCTCTTGGCCAGAGGAAGATTTTAGTATTCAGGAAATCGGGAAGCTTGGCTGTCCTTGGTCTAATTATTCGTTAAGCACAGGGGAGCTCAGATCACAGTTCAAATTACTGTAATTTGAGGAGCTTGAGACAATGCGAGAGGATTAAGTAGTAAAATTGTGTCTATTACTTTGACCAAAAAAAATAACTTTCAGTTTGACTTGAATATTTAATTTTCAGAACTTAAGGGTTAGATATTAATACGGGTTTGGAAGAGGGTTCACCACTTGTTCGAATGCGCTTAGAGTTCTTTCATGTGCTGCGATGAATGACTTGAGCTGAAGCATCGCTCTTGGAAATTCTGCTCTGAGCAAATAATTGATCTCAATGAAGAAGTGACTGAGTAAAATTTAATTGCTTACTATTGTAGGAGGTCCTCTTAAATGATCTAGCGGACCCTTCTGGTCTTAAATCCTGTGGATAGCTATATTTTGAAGATGACTTTCTTAAAGAGGGAACAAATTGCTGCATCTCAAGTATTTGGCTTCTATTACCCGGCCTCATACCTTCGTACTTGCTAAGGGAGAGCAATCTCCACGGGCAATTTTCTGCTGGGGAGCGGGGAGGCATGGGGAGAGCCCCCCCAGTGAGCACGTTAGAAATGCAAAGAACCGACACCCAGGGGATTCAAAATAATGAAATTTGAAGCGAAAGCGTTCGCTCCCCTCCCTCTCAGTGCCAGATGTGGCAAACCAGCTAGTCTAGAGAATAGCCTGGAATGACTGCAGTCTTTTACACGCGCTCTGCTCGGGTCGGCCCTTGCGAGAAAGCCCTGACTGACGTTTACCTGCTTTTAGCGGTGTTGCGTAGGGGAGGGCCGAGGAAAAAAAGTCTCCTTTACCAGCTTAAGATATGTAAGTGGAGTATGTTTGGGTGTTTTCTTTTTAACGTTGTGTATCTGCATCCACTCCAATAAGGAAAAACAACCCGAACTGGAACATTTTAAGGGTTTTTGTAGTAAACGAGAACAAGCATTACTGGGCTGAAAAATTTAAAGGGAACGTGGTCAAAATAATGGTGACAGTTTTAGTCAAAATATGAGAGTTTAGGGACTGCCAGGAGTGGTTTTAGTTAGCTTAAATTTGTGGAGTTTGGTAATAATAAAAGAGAGTTTGTGGCCGATTTCTGAATTAGCTGAAATTGCAAGGCAACAGGAGGAGCATGTGACACCGCCTGTTTAAAAGCAGGGCTGCCTTGCTAGTTCTTTTTATTTTTCCAGCAGAAGAAGTTGCGTTTGAGCGTAGCATAGTTAATTGAGCTAAAGGACACAATTTTGAGAGCTTTCTAATAAAACGAACCTCAAGCGTGCAGTATTTCGACCTACAGAGCGGGGAGGTCTCCGTGGGTCAGCGGAGCGCGGCTGTCGGCGGGGCTAACGTTAGGTGGGCGCCGGAGTTTGTTTCCTCCTCGCAGCTGTCTCTCGTCAGCCCGATGGCAAGCGCGTCGTTACGAGAATGAAACACCTCCTGCCGCTAAATGCGGCTGGGGTATCGATCCATCGCGTGCGTGTTTGCTGTTGCACCGAGATCCACAGACTCGATGGACGTAGCGAGGCGTTACCTTGCAGGTCCTCGCTGGAACCGGGTCCTTCGCCTGCGAGCCAGCTCGTGGGTTGCAAGAAGCGCTGAGTCAAGTTCTTTCTGCCCTAAGTGGTCGTATTGCACCGAGGTACGTGCCTGGGTACCACTGGAGGTGATAGCCTTTTCTTGATGGATGAAGGGGTTCCTATACGGACATTTTCAGTTTTTGGAAACCCTTTGGTTGAGAACATAGTGTAAAAAGGGAAGGGACACAAAAGCACGAAAACACTGACTCAAAACTTCTTTGAAGATCTGGTAGAGGTCACGTTCACTGTTTTTTCGTTCTGGCCCGTTTCTTCGGGTCTGCCCTGTGTCCTCACCAGCCCAGGAACTGAAAGCCCGTGCTTCCTCGCTCGTTGTCTTCTGTCGCGGCGCAGAACCAGCAGAAGACGTGTCGGCTTCCTGGCGTTTCCTTCCTTTCTTCTATATTTGCTTCTTTGCATGGAGGCCTGCTGTAGACAAGGGGTTAAAAGCATCCTCGTGGCTCTTCCAGTTACCCCATCAGGACTGTTTAAAAATTAGCTTCTCCCCACTTAGAGCACTATAATTAGGATACAGGAGTTGTGGGGAATGATTTCACAAAGTGACTTGGTGTACTCGCCCATGCACCCCAGGGAGCCAGGCAATTATGCATACATAATTCTACTCTTTGAATATTTTCTCTTTCTCTGCATAATTTCTCTCTATTCATCTTTCCAGTGTCCTTCTGAGATAAACTTAGAAGTCTCAGCTTTCCGCATTTAAAAAAAGATCCTCTGACTGCCTGTTCACTATTTGCATTTAAACCAGCAGCCATTCTCGGGGATGGAGCCGAGGGGCGAGGGAAGGGGAGGGCGAAGGGACGTACAATAGGGAGCTGGAAAAGCCCTTAAATAACATAGCGCTGCCTTTGTGACCGGCCAGTGTTCGGGAAGAGAAGAGCGTTTCATTCTTGAGCTCCAAACTCATTTGTCGTTTGATCTTCACTAGGGCGAAGCTGCCGTTTAGCTGGGGCAGGTGCTTTGCCAAGGTTTCTCCGATCCCCATGGACGTGGTCTTCAATTCTGCACTTTCAGGCCCAAAACTCTAGCTCTCGCTCTGCAGAAAGGGCCCGTTAGCTGTCAGCAGTTGGTTTCCTGCCACTTTCCTTGGGCCAAAAACATGATGTGACACTCGCTCACCCATACGCAGTCAATATTTTAGCAATAAACTAATAGAGTTATCGCCCTTTGCCTTGGGAGGCATCAATCTTTATTGCGCAGACAGATGTCCGCGGCTTTCCTAACAGTTGGCGTAACGAGCTCCGTTTTAAGCAAGAGCCTAAATTTGAGTTCCTCGGGGCGAAGCGCGGGTTCGCCCTTGGGGCGTTGCTGAACGGGGGCGAGCCGAGCCGAGCCGTGTTCATCGGGCAGGTTTTGTGCGGCGCAGGCGGGTGCTCCCCCCACGCGCGGCCACCCTTCGCCCGGGCGGGCGCTTGACGCCTCCGCGTTACCCAGCTGCCCTTCAAGCGCAAGTGTGCTTTTGTTTCTAATATCCTGTTTATGCCGTTCGCGGG
This sequence comes from Struthio camelus, assembly GCF_040807025.1. Lineage (NCBI taxonomy): Eukaryota > Metazoa > Chordata > Aves > Struthioniformes > Struthionidae > Struthio > Struthio camelus. Next base: position 7,340,875 of record NC_090952.1, on the reverse strand, counting down.
GAATTTATTGCAGCGCGATAAGCGAAACGCAAAGTAACTGCCAGCATATTTCCACTGTCTTGGGAGTCAGTTTATCTTTATAAACTTGCTGTTGACGTGATGCAATTTCTCCCCGTTGCGGTATAGCTGTATAGCAGCAAAGTTGTGATAGAAGACAACTTGTTGAAAGGAGTCTTTGTCATACTCCTGAATCATCTACGATTTCTTTCTTTCCCCAGTGCCAGAAGTGTGCTGGCACTTTGCAATTAGACCTACACTTGATTTCTTTTTATTTTTTTTTTCTTCCCTCAGCAATTCATGTTTCCTATTGTACCCTCATTCATTCTCTCTCTCTTTTGGTTTCTTCTTCTTCTTCTTTTCAATGCACCTTCTCCAGGCACTGAAGCTGTAACTGCTTCACTGTGGTCTTAGGAAAAGCTACTGTTCTGCTCCCGACAGAAGCACATTGTGTGGTGTCATGAAAAAAGGCTTAAACAACGCAAGGGAATAAAGGCACCACGACTCTGAAAGTTTTTCTTTTCTTTTCCTTTTTCCTCTTTCTTTTTTTTTTTTTTTTAAAAGGTATACTACATAAGCTGCTAGGAAAGGGCAGAAATGTCTCCTGCTTCTCTCTAGTCATGTCTGGGAGGCTGTGAAATTCTAAGGAAATCTGCTTTTTACGTAGGGGATTGAAAGCTAGACCACCCCACCTCCAAACCTTTGCTGTTCCCTGTATTAGCCCCGGAAGTCTAACGCTAAATCCCAAGATTGTTCCCGAACCGCACGGAATCAAAGCTTACAAGGCACTAGCATAATTGCTTGAGATATATATACATAAATATATACATACATACATACATACACACACACACACACACACAGACACATATATATACACACATATATATATATTTTTTTTTTGGTACCAGTTTATAGCAATCCTATGTCAGAAACTCAAACACTTTCAAAAAGGTCTTTTTAACGGAGAAAGCTCAGTTATTCCGCTATCAGTTTACACCAGTATAAATGAATGATGAATTTGGCTCATGATTTGCTGTTGTGTTTTTGCAACTGATCTCTTTATAGGTTGGACAGCTGCAACGCGGACGGGAAATGCATTCATGACCAATACTGAATCCTGAATCTTTTGTGAGACCGGCTGCAAAACAGCATCGCCATAGCCCTCGATACATGGATCCCGTGAAGCCCTTTGCACAAGCGGCCAGCGGGACGTGGGCAGCCTGGGGCTCTTGGCCAGCCCGCTGGGTGCTGCACCCCAGCACGGAGGGAACGGTACGGGGCGCCGCTGCGGCGTGCCGGCTGCCTTCGCCTCCCCTGCCCGTGCTGGGCGCTGCGGCCGGGCGCAGTCCCCACCGGGGACCCTGCTCCTCAGCGCGCGCCCGCCCGCGCGTCCCCAGCGCGTCCCGTCACTGGAGGGTCCGACCTAATGAACCCAAATGGAGATAGTCACCAGGTGGGACCGGTAGGGCGTAAGGTTGATATCTGTGCTTGCGCCGTTCGTGCGTTGCGTGCCAGACTTCTGCGGCGGTGATGTATCAGCCGTCGCTACCGAACCGCTCCCCGGCACGTAATGCTGAGCATCTGCTGTGTCAGACAGTGTGGGAGGCTACAGCCTTCTTGCTCTCCAGGTAAATCGGTTCCTGGTGGAAAAGGCTTGGAGACAGCATTTTATTTTACTTTATTTTATTTTTTTAATTTTAACTCTTATTTTTCTCCCGTTGGGAGCAGCTCATTGCTCATTTTTCTCCCGTTTCATGCAGCTCATTGCCGCTACCTGGAGTGCTAAGTAGCAATCCCCGTGCGTCCAGGGGCCTGCGAATAAACCGCAGAGCTATAGCTGAGCGTGACGGGTGACAGTTGTGCACCACCAGGCTTTAGCCTGTGCCGCACATCTTTATCCAAAGCGATGCCCCCTCGCGGGAGCGTGGGAGCCCGAGTCCTGTCGTTGCGCTTTAGAGGTCTGGCAGAGGTCTTGACATCGCTCTCTGGCTCTTGCAGATTCGCGTCGTGCTGCAGATTTGCTTTGACTTCAGTGCAGAGGAGGGAAGTGCCTTTTAATTGAAGCTAATAAAAAAAGAAACATTTATCTGGATCGTAGCTGTGTAAAACAGCGGCTTTATTAAGCCTGAGTTTGGACCCGTGTATCCCTTTAAACATTATTCTTATTTATATTTGTGTTTTGCTTCCCCAATAAATATGCATGGTGCAACAGGAAGACTGTTTCCATCTAGCAAAGACGCTTCCCTCAGAGTACAATTAAAATGTTATTGTTCTGTTTCAAATAATATTGCAATCAGTGCATTTAGAGTTGTTTTAGCAATAAGGCACTGAAGAAACGTTACCTTGTATATTGGTATCCTAGTATCCACGGTAAACATGATGAGAGAAGAGTCAGCTCTAAACGAAACAGCAGTCCAGTTTGCAAATTAGGAAACTGCCTCAGAGTTGTGGCGTGCGAGCGCCGCAGAGGAAAGCTGGAGCAGCGGTGCAGGTCTGGCTGTACGCGCCCGCCACCTCTGCGAACAGCCCGTAAAATACCTTTCTTCCTGTCTTTTCTCAGGGGCTGCAGCACTGTTGGGATAGTCTAAACCACAGTCCTTAACCGACGCTTAGAGACATCACGAAGGGAGCTCGCTTTCTGTAATCTCTCCTGTTCTCCCTACGAGAAGCTGCCACGAGCCGCGAGAAACGCCGCCGCCGCCGCCGGCGGGAAAAGGGGCTTTTCCGGCAGGCTTCTGCGCGCCGGTGCGGCTCGCTGGCTACCTCGGCAAGCCCCAGCCCGGCTTCGGAGAGCGCGGCGCGCGGGCCGGCCCCGGCCCCGGCAGCCCTGCTGCGGTTGAGCCCAAGGCCCTAACTGCGGGCTCGTTAGGGAAGCGCCGAGCGCGGCCCTGCCGCGGCGGCCGGGCGACGCTCGAAGACGGGCTCTCCCACGCTGGATCTTGGCAGGCGAGGGCTGGTGGCAGATGCTTGCTCTTTGTTTTTCACTCTTCCCCAGTATAAATAAATTCGGGCTTTTAAAGGTGGTTATTAATAGCATCGTCATTCAAGGCTTTTCAGGACAAAGCGTCCCGTGCCCGGGAGCGACCGCGGCCCTCCCGTTGTCTCGCTGGCTCCTCGGTTGACTCGGACCCGGGCTCTTGGCGCGCCTGCTTGCTAGCCGCCTTCGATGTGGTTGTCTTTCTGGTGTCCCCTGTTGGTTTAAGTTCCCCAGGAGGTAGCGACCCAGGTCTTGATAGAGGCAGATGCGTCCAAGGCGCTTTGCGGGTGCGCCTCTTCAGCGTCGCGCTGCTAGGGCGTGCGCGACGCGCGCAGGATGCCGTTGTTCCGGTTGCGGACAGCCCTATTTCGGTGCAGTCGGCGTGACGGGCCGAACGCCTCTTAGCGCGCTTACGATCGCGCGCGCAGCCTGCCCGCTGCAGCTGCGTGTATCTAGCCCGCTAGACAGCCCCGTGCGGCGGTACGTCGCGTAAACAGCGCTGCGTTGTACGCTTTCCTTAGCTGAACCCGCGTGACCCCTTTCTGCCGTGGCGCCCATCAGGCGGCGGGAGGTAGAGACGCGCTGGTGCTTGTTTCATCTGCTCGGTTGCTTAACTTTTAACCGGCCGAGCGTTCAAATAGAGCAGCTCGCCGTACGTGGCTTGTCGGTCTTCGCGCTGGTCCCTGTTGGCGTGACTCTCCTCCTCCTCCTCCTCCTCCTCCTCGCTTGGTACCTTGCGTTTGGTCCGATTTCCTTGCCTTCCCCTTGGCGCCGCCTCCAGTGTGAGATGCTCCGGCTGCGTCGGCTGTAGCTCTGCGACCCGTCGGCCGCCGGCCGGTTTTGCGAACTGCAAGGTCCGTGCGCGTGGACGGGCGTCTAACACCCGGCTCAGCGCCATGCGGGCCTTCTTCCTGACAGCAGGGAGCCGTTCTGGTTCAGGAACGGCACTAAACGAAGGAGCAAAACGCAGCATTTCCCCCTTGTTTTCCGGCTGACCAGCGCGTACGAAGGGAGAACGGGGAAATGCTGCTTTCAGAAGAAAGGAGCACAAAAAAACTCCTCGAAGCACGGCCTTTGGAAAGGAGCGTTGAAACGATCGTTGGCCTTCCCGTTCATTCGCTTTCCTGGCTGTCGTGAGCGTTGCCGAAGGTTTCGAGGATACTGGAGCTGCTGCGCACGCAGGGTTTTGCTCGAGAAGGAATCGCGCCGGGATCCGCCACCGAGATCCCGCGAGGGAGCCTCGCGGCGCTGCCTGACTGCGTAACGTCAAATCTGGACGCTGCGATAGCCAGGATACGCCGAAGGCCGTCCATCCGGAGTCCTTTTTTATCCTGGTACGCTTGGATTAAGATCATTATAGCAACTGGTAGCAACACTAGTGTTACGACTGAGTCGGTATTTCTGTCCCATTGGGCTGCAACTCGGTGCTCAAGCTGTCAGCCCAGACGCGACTTAAAAGAAAATTCATACCAAAAAAATGGTTTCAAGCCGTTGAGGCATTTTAGAGATGTGTTTTTAAAGGATAGGTTTTACCTCGTTCTGGAGTGTTTTTCTGGATGGTAAGCCCCTACGCGTGACAGGGTTTTGAAGAGTATATGCCTTTAAAAAACTGTAGTGCTCCTTTAGCTTTTCTTTAGCTGTAGGGCGAGAAAATGCACCAGCACCTAAAAAGGACCTTTGCACGATGAATTGGTACAAAATGTAACTGTTATTTGCGTGTTATTTTAAATCAAATTTGAATTGTCACGGCAAGGGTGGTGGTTGTTGTTGTTGTTTAGTTTCAAACCCTGCAGGAAGGGGAAGTGGTACAGTGTCGTGCACCTTTGCCTTCCCGAGCAAATCGACATCGTTTCAGGCAGTGGTGGCATCACGTAGGCAAACCAGAACGGCAGGCTTAGCCTGAGGATGAGCTCGGCCTAAAATATGAACAAACCAGATAAACGATAAGAGATAAGTAGCAACACGGCTAATCCTCACATATGCAAAAGTCGTAGGACTGGCTTAAATCATATGCCTTTTAAAAAATCAGGTTAAAAAAATTATATTCCTTTTATATGTTTTTTGTTCTTTGAGCCTTTAGGTCGTGCTTGGGTGATGTTAATTTTGAGTTTGAAGTCTAGTAGACTGGCCACCTGCTTTTGTTTCAGGAGAGATTATCATGTCATCACTTGACTCCAGGAGCTCAAGCATTAGGAAAAACACCAAGCGCTTGAAGATGATCATACTGGGGGAGCTAGAAGCACTAAAATTAGATCGTTTAAAATCCTTCACTTCTACAGTGCTGTTAGATTGTTAACTGAGGTGAAAAAAAATTGAAGTACTTTGTGAGTTTCAAATTGATAGCATCCTTTTAAATCTTAGCATAAATTCAGCGGCACTTCACCTCCCTCACACAATCATATCTAAAGAGCGAGCGTAACGGTGTCGTTTTTTTCCCCGAGCTATACAAAGAACACGTTATCAGGGATATATTAATGAAATATTAGCAAATCAATGCTAAGAAAAGCAACAGCAAGCTAGCAAAGAAATCTGTGCTGGTAGGCAGGCGAGTTAGAGCAGTGACCTGACACGACGGAGCCGATTCCACCCAGAGATCTGGTTGCTATTGCGAGAAAATATTACTAGCTTCAAGCAAGCGGGAAGAAAGCCCTTCGATACGGTGGAGTCGCACCCTCTGCGTCGCCTGCTTTCGGTAACGGCCGCGGCGTGTAACAGGCAAAGAGATTGTGCAGCCAAACGTCTGCCGCTCACCTTGGAAGGAAGGGCGAGGTGTAATTTCTGCAAGGCCCTCGGCGCGTCTCGAAGCCCCGTGGGAGCTGGGAGCGTCTCTCACCGGGCGGACCGAGCCGCACAACTGGCCTCCTCCTCGTAGACCTTACAGGGGCTCGGGCGTCTTGGACGGCTTTTTCTGAGCGCCCTCCGGAGCACCAGGTTCCTTGCTCTTTTCCCTAGGAGGGGGTTCGCCTCCCGGTGGCGCTTTGCAGCCCAGGCGTTAGGATAACCTCGCTCGGGCCCTGGCCTGTGTTGGGCTGCAAAATTGGGCCAATCTCGGGCTGAGCCCGAGAGCTTCTGTTTTCGTTTTGCCGGCGACAGCTTCCACCTCGCTGTGCCCAAGGTAAATTGGCTCTTTTTGAAACAACTCGCCTTGCTTTGGGTTCGGTTTGCGATCTGCAGCCTTAAGCTTGCTGCAGTCTGTTCATCAGTTCCTGCTCAGAGGTTTTTAGCATGCACCAGGATAGCGTGTCGGTTTAACAAACAGGCTGAGAGACACGCCATCCGATACCTTCTCCATTAACCTCTCAAATGTGGCAAGCCAAAAGCCATCACTTTAAATTGCTGCAGGCCTTGTCCTGCTGTGAAAGCAGGCTTTCCCCTGTTCTTTAGGTATACTTCTACATGCCAATCCCCATTTTTAAGATCCAGTGTGAAAAAGCAGGCTCTGCCTGCTGCATCGTTCAAGTTGTCATCTCTCCATGGTAATGGACAGGAATCCTCTAAGTGGCTTTAAGCTGTTGTGCTAACGTCTTTTTTCTTAACAAGAGCTATGAGGACTAGTTTAAGACTTAATTTATGCGTTGCTGTTAAGTTTCTTCAGTGGGCTGTCACTTTTCTTCCCTACCGCTGAAATGTAGGCTGGCTTTTTTATCGTGCTGGCTTCTGCCAGGAGCTCCTTCCTGCTAGACCATGCGGGAGAACCTCTCCCGCCGCTGAATTAGCAAAACGTCTTGAATTCATAAGCAGAAATTCGCTGGGTTTTGTGTTTGAATTTACGGTGCTGTGGCGGTACAAGGCCAAATTCTCAGCGTTTCCGAATGTTCACCTTCGCTCCTGGTCCCCCTTGCAGTTTTCCTCTGGGCTAGAATTTACTGCGCTCGTGTTTTGCGACTGTGTTTTGCCGTCCAGTTCAGCAAGGACGAGATCTCAATCAATTCCTGCTTTAGACGCGTTTAGACGCGCTTTAGCGGACGAGGTTCCCCTGAGCTCCTGGGCCACAGCAAAGATTTCAGCCGCTTCCCGCCCTTGCTCTGCCCGCGGCTCAACCCTTCCCTCCCGCTTTCGTAGCGTCCTCCTTCCCCACCAGCTCCTACCGTTTCTGCTCCCAGAGGCAGAATTGCTTATTTGCTGCAAACCAAATGCCTCCCCATCGTTTGCTTTACGTGAAATATCTTTGAAAGAATTTCTGCAGACTGAATTTGTAATGCACGTTTGGGAGCATTTTTTTTTCCCCCCCGCAGTTATTAGCCGTAATGAAATCCCAGGTCATTTGTAGCTCACCTGATATCTTTGTGATCTGGCGTTCTTCCCTAGTTTCCAGGAGTCTAAATCTTCAAAGCTGACTTTCGTAATTTTGGGGTGGATACAGCATTTCCCAGTTATGCATACACAAGAGTTTATTTTCTCTGACACACAGGAAAAATCAAGGAACTAAAAATAGTTTCTTCTCTCAGATTTCCCAGCCAGCAGTTAACCAAAACATTTTTTTTTAACCTATGTCTTTGTTTTTAAAAGCATCCTGCCTGTTTTGAAGGCATCCTTGGCTTTCAGCTCCATTTCCATGTTGTCTTTATGGTAGTGGGTTTTTTGTTGTTATTTCTTTTCTTTATGCACACATACCCACCCACAGCTCTACTAAAAACAGCGACTAGCAAATCTCTTGCATGTTCTTGAGTTTTGGGTGGAGATTACTGTGGTCTCAGGTTTCTGCTTCTGTGCAAGAGCTTAGCGGCTTCTTAAAGATCTCCGAAACAGACGGTGGTGGTTTACGCTGCATCCCTAACTGCTTATTTCTCGTGTGAGGACCAAAAAAACAGCGCAGGATTCAAGCTGCACTATGTAGCTGCGCAGTTCCTCTTTATTATAGTTCAGTCATAAAGGGAAAAGGGTAGCATAAGGGAACGAGTCCGTATGCATAGTCCCTAACCAAAAGGATACGTTTCGGTGCATATACGTATAGGACTTTGTTTTGTCCCTGGGCTCCGTTCCTCTTCATTAATTTCATTTAAATGAGGTTAAATAAAACCCGCACAATAGGGTTTACTGGACTTCCATCAAATTGCTCGACAATAGCACCACTTCTAGTTCATGCACATACGTCTTTCCACTCTCTCAGAGTGAAAGTAATTCATCAACAAGTGGTCCTTGTCCCTGTAGCATGCAAAGTCTTTGTGAAATACACTTTTTGCAGCAGGCTATGATTTGTACAACATGTTTCTCCCGCTACAAACGCTTCTTTTTTAAACGTTAAGATGTAGAAGAATGAGAACGAAGCATGCACAGTTTTGAATAATTTTTTTAAGGGAAAAGCTATGCATTGTACAGGCGCTCCTTCAGATGAATAGATCTTCATTAAACGTGTTCTTGAACTTGGCTACGGACTTAGATTTAATCCATTGTAAGGATGTTTCTCTGGTGTAAGCAAAATGCATGGAAGGGAGAACTGGGTGCTTTATTCTCCTCTGTCAACTTTTGTGTTTGTCACCTGCTGGTGATGGTATTGTTCCCCTTCGTCTTTCATCTGTTGTTTAGGACAGTCCTTAATGGGGACACTCGGGAGGACATGGGAGGCAGGTTCTTCTCCTTGAAGGATTGTAATCGACATACCAACCAGTTCCCAGCAGCTTTTGCTGAGATTTATTCTGTTTCGCCTGCCCGAGCCGGGGCTGGGAGCCAGCAGTTCCCGTCCGCGGCAGCATCCCACACCGGGCTCCAGCGTCGCTCCCCTTTCCTCCAGCCCCAGCGAGCCCAAAGAAGAGGCAATGACTGTTTCAGAATAACTCGCACATGACAGTGGCCAGGACCAACCCGCGTCTGTGTTTCTGCTTCAAGGCTGGAAGACGGTGGGGTGTAATTTGGACCCTCTGCCTTGCCTGTGTTTAACCACTAGTGCGCTGGGTAAAATGAGCAGCGTGGGGCAGCCGTGCTCTGATTCAAGTCTTTGGTTGTCTTTGCATTCCTCGAGACCAAATGCATTGCTTCTTATCGAACAATATGTTTTACTTTCTCTAACCATGGTGTTTGGTTTATCCACCTCAAAACTTTTTTTTTTAAATTATCTTAACTGATCAGCTGGAAAATAGCTCGGGCAGAACTTTGCAAACTTCTGCTTTGCAAAGCACGCTACGGGCAGCACGCGTCCCAGTGTCCGTGTGTCGGCATTTACTTGGCGGTGGGAGTGAAGCAGTTAGCACTTCACGTTCTCTAGATCTTCGTGAGAGATGCTCTCATCTCGCTCGGGCCATGGCGAAGGGAGGGAACCAGCTGCTTCCATCAGAGGTGAGAGAGCGGGAGGGAAGTGCAGTCTTTCCTAGCAGGCTGTCAGGAAACCGAGGAAAAGCCGATGCTCCCTATGGCTCCTTCAGTTTAGAGCTGGAATGACTTTCTTCAAGGCGGTAACAGAGGAAGCCAGAGCTGCATGCTACATAAGGGCCTGAGAGTAGATCCAGGTATCCCTGTGCTTCTAGCAGTTGCCGGCTTCCCTGTCTTGTCGGTAAGCCCTGGCTCTCCCTAACTCCAGTACAAGGATTTAGAGGAAACTTGGCGTAAGAGGAATTTTAAATCTTCTCCTTATTCTGCATCTATCAGTGTTTCCTTAGAGGGATACATTATTTTTCAGCTGCCTGAAGGGCCTTTTCCAGGTACAGCTGACACTCGCGTTGTAAAAAAACAAAAAACAACAACAAAAAAAAAACAGGGCTGCATATCCGTACCGTTAAGTGATGTGTGCCGGCGGGCAGGTAGCATCAGGCAGATGCCTATGGTCTGGAAAAGTCAATACCCACTGCTCGAGCGGGGCTGCCGTGAAACTAGTCGGTTTTCTGCAAACGTACCCCAGCGCTTAGGAAACATAAAGCGTCGCTGAAAAACCGAGCGTTATTATTGTTGAATTGGTGAGCAGCCATCTGGAAACTCAAAAAAGATCACGGTGCAAAAATAATCTGGAGGCTGCAGGACCCGGATACAAGTGGGCAAGTTGCAGATTCCAGGGCAGGAAACCTTAACTCAGCATTTCCTTGCTTTTCTCACTTTCTATGTCAGCACTGATGTTGTTTTAATATAGTTACATGGCTCGAGTTGCTGTGATTAGTGGAGCAATTTGCAGTGCATTCTTCAAAATTGCCAATCAATTTCAGCTCAAAATAGATGAAAGCCCCACGTAAGTGACGGCTGCTGTCCAAAAGAGCTAAACAGTTCTGCAAATCCGAAACGAGCTTCGAGTTGTTTGTACAGGGCCTGTCCAAAGTGCAGCAGCTCTCCTGGTATCTCCCAGACCCCTGCCTCGGGGGCCTTTCAGTTGCGGAGAGGAGGGCGAGGCTGTAAGCCTAAAAGGGAATGTGCAAAGATCAAGGTGTTGCCTGGATTTTGCTAAATCCCTTGCATTACTTCAATTCTGGATGAATTTCAGCTGAAAGAGCTTGCAAAAACTCACCTGGTGGGAAAGCTTAATTAAAATGCAGCTTTCTGAGCTCTCCTGCTCGGGGCCTTCAGAGCCTTGTCGCCAGCAGGCGTCTCGGCCGCTGCTGCTGGGCTTCCAGGGAGCTCCTGTCCTACCCCTCCTCTTTCCGCCACCGCAGAGTTGGCTACAGGTATTTGAGGGGAGCTACTTGCTCCTCCTTTAGCTATTAAATGTGCGCGTAGGCCATAAAATCACAGTTACTTTGAGGTTTAGAGGTTGGGTTGTGCCCAGTTGCTTTGGCAGCGCTTCCTCTAGCGCTATAGCCCCGCAGGGGCCTGATGGCCCCATGCAGCCACTGTGGTGACACCGGGCCTCCCAGACGACGTTGCTGCTGCCAAGCCAGAGGTCGTAGGCTCGATTTGCCTCTGTATTTCCCCTTCTGTTGCTGTTTACAGTGGGGGTGAAATGAGTGTGGGGCATCGTTGTGTTCCTGGATGAGTGGAGACTTTGGTTTGGCAGCGCTGGTACTCGCAAGTGCGAATGGCGGTGTTGTGGTGAAGGCCTGGAGAACTTTGAGCCGTCCATCACCTGTGTCCTTCTCTTGGAAGCTGAGATGTGCTGCCCCTCTGGCAATGTTTTAGCCCTCTCCCTCCCTTAAATTGCGGTATGCGTGTGAGGTCTCGATCGGCACTGGCAAACAGTGGCGGGGTGGGTGAAGGAGGGCCTGTAGCAAAGAACGTGGAAGAGGAAAACCTCTAGGTAGCAGTATGCATGGGTTTTTTTTTTTTTTTTTTGCAAAATACCTGTTTTGTAGCAGTTCTCTGCATCGCCACAGCGATAGCAGATAACCCCCATGTTCAGCGCTTTCCTTTAAGAGTCAGATTCTCCCCTCTGCGTCGGCTTTATTCGGGGTACGCCAGGCGATGGGGCTGGCGGTGGCCCCGGCGTGCTCTCAGTTGGACATTCGCTGGGCTCAGTCGCCGGGCAGAGTTTGCCTTATTGGATTGCGTGTCGTGATTGCTCGTCTTTGAAGAGCAGGCCCTTTTTCTAGCAAATATTCAGCCTGCCGTGTCAGAAACTGCAGGGCATGCCAGCAGATTCAGTTTGATTGCAAACGATGAGTTAAGCGTGATCTGGTCTTGGTTTTCCGGGGGAGTCCGGATGCAGCCTTGAATTCTGCCTTCTGTTTTGCTCGTCATACTGTAAAACACTCCTTACTGCTCTCCGGTTGTTTCTGACTTTGTCTCATCCTTTGTGGTGTGAGGCTCAGGAGAGATCCAGAAGTAAGAAGGGATTTTGCCTGTTTTAAAATGTGCATTTTTAGCTTTTCCAAAAGAAGGCCTTTTAATTTTTAGCAATTCCTGTGGATCCCATCATTACCGCCGATCTGCCTGGGGTGCTTTCCTAACCACCGAGTGTCCTTGAGAGGCTGAGCGTACACCTCTGTTGATTTCTGGTAAAGTTTAGAAGAGGCAAATTACTTAGTTTTGAGACAACATGAAAAAATCCTGAATTGTGGAAAACAAAGTCCTCAGAAGGGTTTTGCATCAAGCAGTGGCAGACCAGCAGCCTTCAAACGTACTGCGTAGACTTGTGGGGTTGTTCTTCTGGGTTGCATCATTTCGTGCCTCGCTACTCTTGTGAGGGCATATTTGGATACAATTTTTTTAATTTTTACCGAGGAATTGATTTCGTGGCTGCCTTAAGTGAATAAAGCGGTGATATATTAACTAATGTCAGGCGGAGCGTGTTTACCTATTTATCTTTGCTGCGGTATTGCCCGTAGTATTTCTTTTTTTTTTTTTTCCCTCCGCTCCGTTCTCTAAGACTTGTTAATGTTGCCAGCCGACCCAAAGTCCTCCTGAATGAACCAGTTTCAGCGGCGCCGCTCCGGAGGCAAGGACTGATACCTCCAGCAAAAGCTGACCAATGCCTTTCTTTGCGGGGTTTCTCCCCGCTACCGTCTCCTGCAGCGCGAGCGAGGGAACATACTGACTTCCTCTGAGTTTCAAAAAGTTGGACCACAGGGAAAATAGTTGATGCTGGAGGCTCGCGGGGGAGAAGACGGTGGCGGGACCTGCGGAGCGTGCCCGAGAACTAGCTGGACGTAACCGTACGTGCCCGGGGGGCTACGCCGCGGCTAGCGGCCGCAGCGCTGAGAGGCCTCCTGCTCTCCGGCAGCGCGAAGGCGAAGGCGCCGTGCTAGGGAGACGCGCTCGGCGGCCCGCGGTCCTCTGCCGGGCGCCGCGGCTTCGCCGGCGAGCAGCGCTCCCTGTCCCCGGCGCTCCCGAGGGATGAGTTGAAAACCTCCGACGTCGGGTCTTTACCTCGATGGAAGGAATTGAGATGGCCGAAAAGGGGCGTTGTCCCCGGAAAAGGTAGCGCCGCGGTCCCCGAGCCGCGTGGCAGCGGAGAGCTGCCTTGCTCCACCGCGTAGGGCTGTCCGAAGGCAGGCGCTGGTACGTGTCCTCTGCTGCGCCCCGACTTTCCGGAAACCAGTGCGGCAGGCGGGTGAAAACGAGAGAGGTTGCGCTAGGGGACCTCTCCTGCCGGAGAGCTCTGGCTCCGCGTCCTCGGGCGAACGACCGCGGCGCTTTGTTCCTCTCGGCACCTCGGTCTCCCTGCGGAAAGTCGCGTCGGGAGCGTTTCCGTTCGCCGGGGCGGCGGTCGTGAGTGCAGGGGGGAGCGATTCGAGAGTCGCAGGCTCGGTGGTTGTTGTAGCGGCGTTTCAATTCTGCACTGAATATGACTAATAATCCGTGACCTCACTCTGATTATAGATGAAAGAAAGCTGATGAAGGGACCCTGCCGCTACCCAGAAAGGAATTAGACATTGTCTAAAGCCAGGGCAGCACCGGAGCATTTGGATTTCACATCTGAGATTCACGGGTGAATAATTCAACACTTGAAAAAATGCTTCAGCCACAGTGTGACATCGCCACATCTTCTTTCAGTGATATCCAAGACTTTAACTAAACATTGCTTCCTAGGGAGTTGGGGCAGCTGTCCAGATATTTTTCCTCTTAAATATGAGCATTCCAGATTGTTACCTGGATACAGACGGAGGTTTGGACCGATGTCTTGCAGGCTGCAGTCTCTCTTAGTGCAGGATTTTGCCTTCGGAAATGGCCTTTAGCGTTTGGCTGAGCCCAAAACATCACAAAGTGAAAATTAAAGAGACGCAGCTTTATATTTAATCGACACTTTCCTCTAATTGGGTGAATTGCTAGGGCACGCAGCGTTGTGGGGAGGGTTGTTTGGGGGTTGTAAATAAATGAACCAAATCTCAAAGGCAAATGTTGGCAGATGTATTAAACATCAATAGAATAATGTAAGAAAAGTAGAACGCGCATAAAACGGCCCTGTAAAATTACTTGCTTGATAGGAGCCCTGTAAAGTAAACCCACCGATCTGTGTTTCAAAGCCAAATGCAATGCCATTGAATCTCCCCATTCGAATGGTTAAACTTGCAACAGTCAAGAAATGCAAGTGTTAAAGCGTTCACACAGCCATAACTCTGCTTTCTTGAGCGTGTTCATTATAATAAGTCTTTAAATAAATGATCACATATTATTTTTCAAATAATTCCTCCTTTTTCGGAATTACTAGCTAAAAATGGATAGTATCATATAGTCGTCATCAGTTCAGTCTCCTTATCAGGCCCAATAAATTCTTTTCTCTGTGTGATAAGTGTTTTGATCATTTGCTTTTCCTACCTACCCTTATTCCCTTTTTAGTCGGAAGCATTAGCTCCTTTAGATACGCATCACGGGATGAGACTGCAAAGCTATTTTAAGTGTAAAATGTGGTGGTCCAGCTGTGTCAGCTATATGGAACTACTTTATTAGGAAAACATGCTCGAGTCAGTAGGTGCTGCGTAGGCTGTATGTATAAGTCTCTTTTAGGTTCCCCCTTGTCTCGTATAGCCGATACACCGAGATGGTACCTGGGAAAAATTGTACGATGGTGTTTTAAGCAAGCACTGCTACCTGGCTGGGTAATTAAAGGCTGGATAAAATTATCGGATATAAATACACATATAAACAGCCTTTCTGCTTACTAGGATTATCTTTATGTCCAAGGTGACTTTAATTCAGGGCAGCCAATTGGGCAACTTTGAGAGCAAGATGGCTCTTCGGGGTGACTGTGACTTCCCTTTCTCAGCGCAAGGAACATGCAGGAATTACATGAAGTTGAAAGTTGAAAAAGGAAATCATGCGGAAGAACACATCTGCTATCAGTATAGTCACTTTTATATATGTATATATGTAGAAAGGAAAAATCATTATAGGACTTTAACTTGTTCATGGATATTCAAAGGCTCTGGCTAGCAACCTGGATTTAGTGGCTAAGGAAGTTTTGTCTTGCGCATCAGGAACGTAACCTCTCTTTCGTCTTTGCCTCTTTTCCAGCGATCTAATTTACTTAGTTTCTCTAAATCTGTGGTGGCCCCTCTCTTAGCTCGTCGCGTTTCCCGGTGCGAGGGAACCGCTGCGAGGACGGGCAGCGCGGCTTTCTGCGTCTGAGCCGCTCGTCGTGGCTAGTCGCGGGGCTCGCGCTGCCCAAAGTCAACCTCCTTACGGAGCAGCGTTCAGCAAACGAACCGGCGTAGGCAGAGCTCATCCATGAAAGTGGCTTTTACTGTGAGTGCTTCCAGGCAGAATATCTGGGCCTCTGGGCACGGCCGTTTCCTATGGAGAAAGGAGCTCTATCCGGCACAAAGCCTCGCCGTCAGCGACCGTGTTTGCTGCCAATAGGCATCCTCTGGGCAGGAGTCCTGCGAATAGTTGTTTGTGTAAAATGAAAGAGGAATAACCCTTTCCTCCCATTGCTCCAGCTTAATTTCTTCCTGTATCTAATCCAAGCCTTCAGTTGCTTGATCTTCCTTTCTGTACTCTTAAGCAAATTCCGTGCGTTTTAGAAATTAACACTTTGTATCCTGAGTCCATTTATGTTAATTGCTAATAAGAGACAAATGAGCTTTGCCAAGATTTCTCTTTCGTAATAAAAATTTCTAATTTGAAGATATTGGAAAAGAGTTCACCCCACTAGGGTTACAGCAGATATCCTGATGAGCTTTCAATATCCTCCTCCAATACCAGCGAGCTTAATTGCCCTCTTCAGTCCAAACTTTAATGCATTACAGATTTTACAGAGCAATTCTTGTTTTCTTTCTTCTTTTGTTAAACATGATGGTTAACAGGGATGAGAAGGAAGCATTTCTACACAGGGACTCTTAAGAAAGCATAAACAAAAGAGGTGATCTTAAAGTTTGGGGCTGAGTCTCTTCAACTACCTCTTCAAAATCCGTTTCCTCATGCTACTCTGGCTCTGTGTTAATCCATATCTTTAAAGAAAATTTTACACACCATCTTTCGGCTGAGTTATTTGATAATAACCAGTGTGCAAGGGACTGTGAAGCATCGCCTTTCTTAGAAGGCTTCTACAATATTAATGTACTTGACCCTGGTCTCTCATATTTCCTGATTAGGTTCATAGGAAGAGTTTGCTAAGCTTTTAAGATAGTGTCTTGTAGACCTCAGTGTAAATACTGAAGTAGAAAGAGAATTTTGGTAATAAGTTCATTTAAATGGAGTTATTCTGCCCATCAAGAAATCTCCATCCTGAGCTAGTCTTTAATGGCTTTTGTTATTTTACACCAGACTGATACATAATTAGCTTTGGAGAGGTCTTCATGTTTTTGTGAGGTTAATACCCCCCTATCTTGCTGAATTTTGAACCTTCTCAGATTTTGAGTTTTTAATCATTCCAGCCTAATTTGCTCAGAAATGCAGGCCCTTAACATTTCTGATTTGTCTTAACTTTATACTCGGAGATTGAGTGAAAACTACATGTTTGGAGTACACTTGCTTTTAAGGAGGAAAGACAAGAAGCAACCTTACGCTGCATCTTTGGTCATCTTTTCTTCTTCTACCTGTAGCGGCTGGCGGTCCGGCGGGTAGAGCGTGGAGCTGTGGCAGCAGCGGAGCCCCCGTTTCTAAGGTTGACCCCCCTTGAGGTACTTCCACATGCTAGCACGGCAAGGCCGCCTCCTCTCACCAAGCACAAGTATAGATTCTCAAATTACCACCAAAGAAAAATGTTTCTAATGCAGTATCCGTATTTTCTCATTCAGTAGCGTTTTTGCGCGTCAGGATGGAGTATGCTATCTTGAACGTTATTTTTATAAATATCATGGAGTGCGCTAAGTGCCCTCTTAATTTCATCTGCAGTTTGTCTGCCTACAATAAATCCTGAGTGATCTGGATTCACACACCTAACGCAGACACTGCATGGCTGCCTGCCAGCATGTTGGCAACATGCTTGGCATTAACTGTTATTAATGAAGTGAGTCTATAGGACAGAAAGTTGGTACAATCTGTCACCTATATACTTACTACAGCTATCTTCGGTTCCTTCCAGTGGGAGGGAATATCTCCTCTGTGCAAAATCTCATTAAACAAAGCCGTTAAAACATTTTAGAGCCTTTAAAATTCAGCTGTAAACCCATTTGGTTCTGCTAGCTTATTGATCGTGAGATTTTTGAATGATCGTATCTACCTCCTCCTTTGTAGTGGGGCTGTTCAGGGATTTTCTCTTCTGTTTCTGGCTGGGGCAGGGGTTTACCTCTAAGATAAGCCTGAAATACAGACAGTTGAGATAGGTGATCCTTTCTGAAGTTGTCCAGAGTGTCCATTCGCTCTCTTAAGCTAAGTATCTGCTTTCTTTACTATCCCTTAATGAATAGGATTGATTCCCTTTTTTGCTTCTATTTGGCTCACTTTTTTTTTTTTTTAAGAGTTTAAACTTGTTTTTCTTTACTAATTTTTCCAACAGTCAATTTACCTCTGATTTCCAGTATTGGTTGAAATTTAGGGACTGGTCTGCCTGTTTTTTGATTCCAGGTCTGAAAAGGCTGCAGTCCTGTGTTACTCCCTTTAGGCTCATTTTGCTTTTTCTGTGCTGATGGTAGTGATGGTTTGTGTGCATTAATAAGCTTTGTTAATAAGCTACTTGCCAGCCTTCCATAATAATTTCTTAACAATTTGCTCTTAGACATTTCTGAAAATCTTTGTATAGATCTTCCGCTTAGAGGGCGGCATAGAGTAGATTTGTATTCTTGAATACTGATTATATTTTGATTTCCTGTCTATTAAAATCAGATCTGCTAGGAAATAATGAGACCAGCTGATTTATGACCATCATAGAGCTATGGAACAAATCAATCCTAAAATATGTGCCCATGCCTTTGAAAAGTGAGTTTAGGGCTATTCCTCTTACAGATGCCTTCAGATCTTGCTCTTCTAACAGATTTACCATTTCTTAAAATACCCCCTTCTCAGTTCTTAACACTGAGCTTCGCTTTTTCAGGAAATCACTGCCATCCTCTTTCCTCCTCCCCATCCCACCCCAGACAAAGATAATTTCTGCTTCTCTAAATATATTTGTAATCCTAATAAGCTGAAAAAGAAGAGAAAAAAAGTGCTAACCCTGGTTGGATAGCTGTTCATTTTCTTCTGAGATGGCTTTTGGTCAGAGTGCATCAGAAGTCTTCACCCACCATCCCGACTGTTAAAACAGAAAGGATGCATTTAGCTAATAAAATTACAAACCTGGCCTGGGGAGCAATATGGTAGCTGTACCTGTGACAGTTTGCATCACTGATTTGTTAATAAGCTTGTAGCAACCGTATAATACTAGGTCTGTCTGTCTTCAATTGTAAAACCTTCTCTCTTTGGGTAAGACCGTTCATCTCTTTTAATTATTATAGAAATATTTTAACTTTAGACCATCACACCTACAACAACGCTTATATTCTTTTCCATTTTCAGGATGTGAATCTACCCCTCCGCTTGCCCGTGCTCTTAGAAACTCATCAGTGTCACCAGCTGTGCATTGCTTAATTTCCTTCTCCTCTTATAAAATGAGAGGAAACCTGGCGACCTTTCTTAATAGACCTCTCTCTATACTTTCTCGATGCCCGTGAATCCATTTTGACCCTAAAATTTAGCGTACTTACTGAACCCTAATGAGTCTACAGGTATTTTCCTTATCCTTCCATTCCCTGACCCTTTTTATTTCCGAGGGATAACAGTCCTTATTGCTTGTACTTTGTCCTTGTTTCCCCCGGCCCCAAAGTGTAGATTCACCGCACCTTTGTGGTGAAGACGGACGTTTGCCTCTTTCTCACCTGAATAATGAACTTTTTGACAGATCCTTGGCCGCCTTCGTTGGAGACGTGGCATTGCGGTGTACGCCTCCAAGGCCAGGGTGACTTCGCTTTCCATCTTGTGTCCTAGTTATGGCTCTCCTTTTCCCTTGCCATTTTCTTTTTGACTCGAAATACCCTTTTTGCTCCCCTTTTCTCAGTCTTTCAGTTCTCAGCATTACCACTTTGACTTTTTTTTTTTTCCTGCGAGCTTCCCCCTTTCCCTGTTACCGTTCAGTCTCACACCGGGCATGCTGAACAGCCAGCGTCTAGGGGTTTTTTTCAGCTCACTCTCTTTCTTTGCATTTTGGTACTTTTGGGTTTAGCAGATATCCATTCTCTAATACGGCACAGTATTATGCTGAAATAAGCTGTATTTCAGACATTCCTTCACGCATTTCAGCTTCTCGAGGATTTTAATTGCCGCCCTTTTCCCTTTATGATATACTGCTGTTCTTGATGTGTGAGAACACATTTATAGAGAAAGCTCCTTCTGTATTTTACATGTGCTTTGTCAGGAAGGCTATAATTTTGTTCACTTCCTTCCTTTTTCCTTAAAGTTGTTTGTGACAGGTCTTGAAACACTTGCACCTGATGTCCTCCCAGCATAAGGTCAGAAACTGTCATTTATTTCAGAACCTGCTCTAAAATAGTGTGCTGTTCATGTCGTATCTAGGGGTCTGCTGAAGTTGGGGCTTGGGCTCGGCAATAATTGTTGCATCTGCTTTCAGCTGTGAAAAAAAGTGGAGGGCTTGCTATGAATATTAACAAGCCACCCATCCTTTACACCTTCTGGGAACAGAGTAGATCTTAAATTGTTTCTTCTTTTCATGATTTTTTGTGTTCTCCCTTTTCTCTGCAAGCTCTTTTTTATCATCTTTGGGCTTTGGGTTTTTTTTCCAAATTTATTCCTAATTGGAGGGTTTTATCCATACTTATAACTAGGTTGCTGAACTTAAGTCTCTGTTAGCTTTCATTCTGTCAAACCTTACCTCCATTAAGGGTTTTAGATGTCTGATTGCTGGGATTAGCTCACCAGGGCCGCCTTTGTTTTGTCTTTCTCCTTCTTCACTCGTCTTCTTCTCCCACGTGGCCACCACCTTTGATACCTAAGCACCTAGGAACTGCTAGGAGGTAGGATTTCCTTAAGAGATTTTTCTGGGAAAGTAAGTTTGAAACGGGAACCCTTAAATCTGGCATCCATTTCCCAGACAGGAGAAGCACGTTAGGAAGGGAATGGTTGCCCCGTCCCTTTCCCTTGACAAACATCACCCCTGGAGCCCCATCAGTTCTGGAAATCCCACATACTCCCCACAGAGGCACCTTTGCATATTTCCTTGTCACGGGGCTAGGCAAAATTTGGAGACCCTTGGCCTAAATAAAGATGTAATTTCTTGGAAAAGTAGGCTAACTGGAGACGTGCTTCTAGAGAGCCTCTTTCTAGGCGCTTTGTAATAAAATACATCCCCATCTACTGGCAAGTAAAGATTTTTATCAGTTCACCCACCAGATACCAAGATAATGTAAAAATCAAGGCTCAAATGGAGTCCTTAGAATAAGAAGGATTTGGGGAACTTTCAGCATCTGGTAGGAAAATGGGGTCTTTCAGGTCAATTCTCTGCCTGGCATCGTGGCACCGGCTCTCGGGTGCATGGTGGGATTGGCAGAGTTCAGGCCGGTCGCCCCACCACACCGTCTTTGAGAGAAACTCCCTATCCTATGTTCTGCATGGGTTCTGTCAGGGCTAAACTAAAATAAAATAACATAATAGATATTTATCTCTGCAGTGGCCTTGCTGCCCACTTTGTTAACCGAGAAAGAGGTGTGTAATGTGTTGCCCTTGCTTTAGAAAGATGTGTGGTCAGGAGTGCAGCCCACTTAGACAAGAGAAGCATTTCTGTTTCTTTTGGAGCGCCTTATGTCCGTTTACGGGTGATATGTGGACGATGCCCCTGAACTCTGTTTTTTAATTCTGCAGGAGGGTTAATAAAGTCCAGCGAGGGCAGAGGACTTTGTTGTTCGCACAAGCGCAGCATGTACGGCATTCATTTGTACTGTGGGTAAATCTGAATTCTTTTCTACTATTACTCTACTGAATGTAAATATCTCAGAGACATTTACATGGTATTTCTTTTTAAGCATATAATGTTTTCATTCAAAAGTATCATAATTCTTAAAAGACCTGTCAGAGGCTCTGACATGTAATTAATTTATCTTAAAGCTCTTTTTTTGAAAGATAGAGCTGCATATATGGAACTCATTCTAACACCTGCGCTTATTCACAACTCTGCAGAAAAAAGCCACTTCTTCTGCTCTGCTTTCTTCCCCCACTTCTCCAGAAAAAGATTTTCCTTTGCTTTGGATACTCCCTCTCCCTCTGCCCTCATCAACTCTAACAAATAAAAGCACTTGGTATGTAAAAGGTGGGTGAAAACAGAAGCTGGAGTGTTGGGCTTTGTCTGAGTGCTAGTGGCCTTTTGTTTATTCAGCTTTGAGCTAAAACACTGTTGCAACCTTAATTATGGAACAGCTATCACTAACTCGTAATCTAGTCCATCTAATATAATTTCTGTCTGTGTAGGTGGGTTTTCAGTCAGCCTAGTAGGCTGTTTATTTTACCTGGTGGAATTTTTTTTTCCTGCTTGGGAGCTTCAACAGTATAACGCTGGTGCTCAGGAAATATGAACAAGGAGATGTTCAACTAGCCGTGGATATGTAGTTAAGCAGCCAAGCACTGGATTACGTGGCCATCATGGCTAGTTGCCTTTCTTTATCCCCTGTAAGTGCTTCCAGGACATCACTGAGACCAGCGCCGCTTTTGTTGAAAAATGGAATGAGCCAAATCACTGCCGTCTCCCAAAGAGTCTGCAGAGAGAGTCCTCATGGGGAAGAAATGGCTCCAGAAAGTCCCTCAGCAGAATTTCTTCCTAGACCGGCATTGGAGGGGAGCCCCCTGGCTTCTCTGGAAGCAGCAAGGTGGCTGAACCTTCTCCCTACCCTATCAACATCTGCTCAGGACAGTCACGGTCAATTCTGGAGGAGAAGGATGTTTTCTGGCTCTCCAGCACCACTTGATTTCATTTCCTACAGAGAACGTTGCTTGTGTTAGTGGTGCGTTGCACAGTCTTTAACTTTATAGGAGAAGAGACGAGTCCTTTCCTCCAAGGAACCAGCGGAAAGGCGTTCCACGCAGTGCACTCTGTGTGCAAGGCGGGATCGCTATTAGCAGCGAGGGCTACAGGAACTTAATCTTGGGAATCGTGTTTCAGTCTCTGACCGCATTTGTCCACTGACACAGCTACCTTGACTCCAGCAATACCAAACCTCATAAAACTTGCTGAGTATCACATGGGGTTTTTAAAACAGAGCAAAGAAGTGCTTTGGGTTATGTGGCCATCTGGGCTGAAGGACGTCTGCTCACAAGGAATGGGAGGACCAGTTCCAGGTGCCACGTTTCTGTTATTCCAGGCTTCTGCACAAAAGCTCGTCGCTAACAGCTTTAGTATAAGCCATTAGCATCCGTAGTGGGAAAATTTACAGGGAACATAAGGAATGGAGAATTAGTTGTGATGCTGAGGGGTTTGGGGGGAGTCTTACAATCCTGCGTAGGTTCACCTGACATCAGTCAGAGGGCTGAAAGGGATTTCTCTAGGTCACGGAGTCCCATGTACTGCTATCACAAGCAGCTGCATGCCGTCATTCTGTGTGTTCATTTGTCCAGCTCATGCGTGATAGTGGTTGGGTTATTTTTTGGCCCCACTGCTTTCTTTCTGAGACTTCTTCCCTTCAGTCTCCTTTCTTAGCCAGTATCTTTTTCACTTACGCCAGCTGTGATCTTAGCAGACCGAAGCCCTTAAGTACATGGTGCAATCAAGAGAAGTCTTCCCTATGGCTGAACTTCCTGAAAGTCTTCTTACAGCACCATCTGCCAAGCTATGTTTCTGTCCTCCTCCTGAGACCTGGAGGATTGTCTGGAGTTCACCTGACTCCGCATCTTGGACCATCTTCTTTGGCCTGCCGTCATCTTCCTCAATCCACTCCAACTCCAGTCAAGTCAAGTTCATAAAATTCAAGCTGGTGTCTGAATTTCCTCCTGTCGGTTCTTCATAATAGCTTGACCTCAGTCAGGTATATCTTCAGTGGCTTGACGCTCTGTGAAATTCATATCCTCTCCCTTTTTTTCTTCTGCCTGCAGCTGGTTCTGTGCTCTCATGCTGCCCCTTGGATGTTCACCGTCTATAGCTTTTATACCCCAGGCCCTTGGTTCTTCTCTGCCTTCATTTAGCTTTCCTTTTCAGGGAACCAGCTATTCTTCTCCTCTTTGTTATTCCCGGTCCTCTGTTTCTTCTTGTACTCCATTGCGTTGAGCCCCTTTGTCAGCTTTTCATCCACGCTGGCTGGTGTTTCCTTCCGTTCCCCTTGGGATCTGACCTTTCATGGGTCACGCTGCTCCTAAAAGGTCCTCTTGTTCAGCAGATCTCCACAAACTTTAAATTGCCTGTTTCAGCTCACTTCCTCTCTTTTCAACCACATCCGAAGATCCCCAGCTGATCCCCCATTCTTTCCAGCTCATTTCTAGAGCTCAGATTTTTTCTCTGAGTTATCTCGGTCAATGCTCCTTATGTAAATAGTTATGCACAGGCACATCCCCTTAACTCTCGCATTTCGCCGTCTTTGTCGTATTTTCCAGTCTTTGCACTGCATCCACCAAAACCTGCCTTTCTACACCTCCCTCCCCCTTATACACATGCATCCCTAAAAATAGTAATAAAAGGAGGTGAAAAATCCCACGGACTTCCCACCTATAAGCTCCCTTTTCCTGCCTCCGCTTGCTTGACCGCCTGCTTGCCCGTTGCTTGGCTCCTCAGTCTTTTGCCCAAATCAGCCCTGCTCTCTCACTGAAGTTTGGCAGTTAACTGTCTGTCAGAAGTAATTAAAGGCAGAAAGCCTCCCTCACATACTCACTTGCAAATCCCGCTTACGACGCACGCGGCTCCCAGACAGACTCTGAGAAACACAAACTGCAATCAAACCGCAGACTCTGCAAGCTACAACCAAAACAGCGAGAGGCAAGCAGGCAGAGGCGCAAATCCACGTACTCGCGAGTGAGGAGACCTTGCGCCTTTCTCCTTCAGGAGAGAGCCCAGTGGTAACAGTACGATGCTTTCCTAAAAATGCTCGGGATCTTTCTACGCTTGCTAGTGTTTTATGTCTGCGTTATTATTTTTTCCTCTGGAGATGGTTGGTGCAGTGCAAGTGACAAATTTGCATTATTGGAGAGTTATTGTTTCCACTTTTGTTCTATGTTTTATTCATTGCAAGCCATTATTTTAATACGGCTATGATTATGTTACCGGCTGAAAACAGGCCACCTGTGGCATTTTACACCAAATTGTTATAAACAGGTATATCCCAGCAAAACAGCAGCCCACACTGAGACAGTGCTTGTGCTTCTGAGTGATGCAGGAAGGTGGAAGAGTCAGCCATGGGTCTCAGCTGATTTTGCTGATAAAGCAAAGACTTGACTGTTGCAGAATTAAGCTTTTTGCAGCAACACTGGATTATCTCTTACCCCTAACCTGGTCCCTGTGGGTTAAGCATTGCATGGAAAAAGCTGAGTGAGAAAAAGCTAAGTAGTATCCTGATCTGGCTTATATACTTGGATAACTTGAAATATCGCTATGATTCTTCCTATGAATATAAATATTACTATTAAATATTTATGTGATGGTCCTACTCCGAGTCCTCTCTAGGATTGAGGCTCTATTTGTGCTGGAGCTGTGAAATGAGAAAACGTTGCCCATCCTTTGGGGAAAAGCAGGCTCAAACCAAACAAAAGTAGGTCCTTTCTTACACGGCACATAAACTGCTAGATGCTTTACCGCAAGGTGTTGTGGAGGCCAGCTGTGCAAACAAGGTAGAAAACGGTTAGGCGAATGAATAAAGTATGGATATACTCTGTGAATCCAAAAGTCCCTTAGCTAGAGATCGTTGCAAGTTGAGGTGCTAGAGCAGGGCTTTCGCTTTCCGTCTGCTAGTGACTGTCAGCAAGGGTCGAGCCTGTGGACTAAACGGTGAGCCAGTCTCGTCCAGTTCGGCGTTCTTGTGCGATGGCTGGTTACGTGATTTGAGTCGGGGGGACAACGTGGCAAGAGCTGGAGAGAGACTCGCTTACAGCTGTAGAGCTGATTTCCGCTCCGCATTGCACCCTGCTCCTTCAAGGGAAGGAGGTGGTGCCTCTGCTTGATCCTGCCCAGATAAGCCTCTATTAGAGCATCACCTCTGCACTTCAGAAGGATGGTGGAGGTCAGAATGTACAGCAACGTTGATTATAACCTTCTGTATTTTGAAGATGTCACCTGACAGTCAGATCATCCACAAATGCTTTTTTGAGTGCTTTTTCAAGTGAGCACGTGAGCAGAAAGTTCAAATCTGTAAATGTGCATAGCCAAATGTCCTCTACTCCAACTCTACCTGCCTGCGGTGAATTGAAATGAAAGATCTTGGCACATTTATCTTCCACCTGGAAAACCACGAAGGTGTGCAAAACACATTTATCAGATCACAATATATTTAAGCTCCTTACTTAATTCGGCTTTTCTTCCTCACACAGCAAACAGCCCACTCCCAAGAAGCCATGCTGGCTCATTTAGTACTTTAGCCTCTGATTCTCCTGAACATATGTTTAATAGGCAGGAGATGTTATTAAGGAGGCATGATGTTGCAGACTGTTCCTGGAAAATGCAGAGCAGCTTTCACACTTAAAAGTTAATCTTCTGCAAGTTACATGTAAATACTCAAAACGATACGTGATCTGTGATTTGGAATTTTGCTAGATACGCTTTGAGTCGCTTCTGTTAAAATATGTCAGCGATTCTTCCGCTGAACGCGTTGGCTCCAGAAAGAAAGCTTTTGTCAACCACAGTAGGAGACCGGGGTGTTGAGAAGAGTGTGGATATTGGTGAGAGAGAAGAGTCTGACTTGAACACACTGATTCGCGTTTTGAGAGCTCTGAAACACGGATTTGCATCAAAGTAAAATTCTCAGGGTTAGTTAAATATTCCTCTAAATATGCAAAGAAATTGAGTTACTGATGCTTGTTATTCTTATCTTACTCTTGGTGTCACAACATCTTTAGGTTCAGTGAGGGTTTCACTTACTAAGATGGTTGTAAAAATTTCACATTAATTAAGAGGACTCCACTGAAAATCTGAATATGAATGAAGTTCCTCTTCTGAACCCAGGGCAGTGAATACAGTGGGAAGATCAGACATTGACAAATGCTGATTTAAAAAAAACCACCCTGAAACAAAAACTGTGCTTCAGCCCACTACCTGTTCCATGAGAGACAAAGCTGAGTTCAAGTTGCCAGAAGGAAAAAATAGATTCTACCTTTAATGTGCAGCCAAAGAGGTGAGCTCCTGCTCCTCTCCAGCAATTGTGACGCTCCTGCTGGCTGGGAACTGTATCTCGCGTGGCAGCGTTGGTGCGGGATGGTCTCTGCGGGCCATGCGCAGGGGTGCCGGCACGTCTCTCCGTTGTGCAGTCTCACTCTCCTGGACAGCTGGTTGTTTTCATGCAGGGATTGGATGGATTTCTCCATCTTTAATGGAGAAAGCCAGAAAATGCAGGCCTGGTTCTGATCCCCTTTTTGTTGGGTTGAAGAAACACTAGCAAATTCAGGGGCATCAGTCTAGATCAGCGCTCATACGACTGAGATGATAAAATTTAAGCTAATGGGGAGCAGTGAGCGCAACAGTAGGTGGCATGCGGACGAGGCCAAATTCCAGAGAACAGATGATGAAGAAGTGTTTAAAATGAAAAATGGGGCTATAGATACATTTCTCCTAAAAGTCTCAGGGCAAGTTTTTTTTTCCTCTCTGTATGACCTGGGGCGAGTCCCCTCCCCTGTGTGTGTCTCTACTAACCCATCTGCTAGATGGAAATAATAATGCGCACCTGCTTTTGCAGAGCACTCTAAGATGATGTGAAAGGCATTGTGGAAATGTAGAGCACCGCTCAAAGCTCTGAAGAAGGCCTTTGGGGAAGAAAATGGTGATCTGTGTCATTTTAACCCTGCTGAAATACACTGGACTTAGCTTTTAGAGGGGATAAGTGAAGATATGGTAGCCTTAATAAATAGTATTTGTCCTCTTAAGCAGGGAAGGGGCAGCATGTGATGTTGTGGGGTTTTTTTTATTATTATTATTGTTGTTATTTTTTATTCACGGTTCCTGGAGGTGATTTTGGGAATTGTACTGACTGTGCTTATGTTTCTGGAAACGTGCAGGTTGGCCAGATGCAGTGGGGCATGGAATGAACAGAAAGAGGTTAAATTGATGGATGACCAACAAGAGCAGGATTGTGCCTCAGAAGACCAAGAAACTATCCTGATTAATGGGGTGAAAGAAAATGGTAAGGAACCTAATTACAGTACATGAGAGAGCAGTGACAGCTTGCAAGCCAACTTATTTTCCTAACTCCTTTCATGTATTTAATTTTAGTGTTTTGCAGGTATCTCTAAAATGTGGAGCAGTAGGGTAAATGGGTGTTCTCTGCAAAGATGTCACTCCAGCTATGAATGTACAGCTTTTTAAGTCTAACAAGTACTGCTTTTGCCCATGCATATGCATGGTTGGAGTTGTTTATGTGCACATGCAGTTTGAATTATGGATTTTTGCTTGGTTTCTCAGGGAAACAACTCATATGAGATCACGTTGCCCCTCTGTCTGCTGGGATCCTTTCCCTCTCTTCACAATTCCTTATGAAGCCGTTAGCTAATCTTAGCCAAATTTGACTGAAAGATACTCAGTCCCTACTAATTTAGGGAAAGGCAGAAGTTGGGTAGAAGAAACGGACCTACTTAGCACCCAGAGGAAGGGAACGTCTGACCTGTGAGCCCGATGGTCTCTCTGCTACGTGGCCTGTCCGCTGGCTGGCGAGCCCATGGGATCCCAGCCCACGTGGCCCTTTGCCACCCTTGGCTAGCGTGCAGGCTGCATGGCCACTGAGGGAAGGGGAGGAGACGCCAGCATGTGTGAAACCACAGGGAGAAGCGGTGGCACTGGGATTTGAGGGCTGTAGGAGACAGCTGGGCAAGGAAAGCAGGATTCATTAGTTCTGCTGCTTTCAGGGCCTTTTGGAAGCTGCACGTGCTGTTGTGATCATTTCAGCAGTGCAGACCTTTTCAATTTGCTGGCTGAAGATCCCATTAGGATTCTGGCCACCTCTTTGGTGTATAAACACACGCTGCTAGTTGCAGTCATGATCCTCTGAACTACTAAGTCATTTCAGCTTTCATTGGCATCGGTGGAGAATGATCAGCCTCTTCTTGGAGCCTGCCTGAAGTATCTAACTTTTTCTTTAGTCAATCTAATCTATTCCATACTTGCTTTCAAAAGCAATAACTAATTAGGAATAAAGCGCTCTGCTTGCCTGAAAACCTGACTGAAATAAAAATTCCTCTGAGCATTTTCTGGAGTCGTTTGGCCTTGCCGTTGTGAGCTGCAGTAAGCGCAGTGGTCTTCTGGTGTTGTGGCAAAGCTTGACATTTTCGTTCTTCACAACGTTTTTATGGAGCTGTTTGGTTAATTTCATGGCTTTGTAGACTGTATATTATCCTATAAACCTTGTAATATGTAAAAATATATAAGTAAATATTTATATAAATATATCAGTTTGACCCTGTTTGACATTTAGGACTCAATCCTCTGCTGTCTTTATGTTCAAACCCTTCTGTCTCATCAGAACGAGGTTTGCTCAGATGAGGGCATATAGAGGCAAATTTTGTTCGCATTCATTAGCCAAAAACCTGGAATGACTCCAGACTCACGGGTGCCCGGCAGCCCCCAGAACTTGTGCTAGTGGCGGGTGAAACATTCGCTCGCGCTCTCCTGTCTGATGGGATTTGGAATGCGTCTGTCTGTGTCAGCCCGGCTTCTGCTTGGATGTATCTAGGCAGGAATAAGGTAAAGCAACAGCTGATAGTTGCTAGAGCTACAGGATTTTCTGGCCGTGGTCGCCTTGTCTAATCTGCTGATACCCGGTAAAATCTGTAGCTTCCTCGTCAATAAAGACAGATTTGATTTCTAGAACCTGATACTGCTTCCCCGAAATTCAATTAAGCAGGGCTTAAAAAACGTTGTAATTAAACATTGCTGTGCAGGAGTTACCTCGCTCATGGCTTCGGATTCGGCGTCAAGAGCTGCCGTTCTCGCTTCCGGAGGCAGCGGTGGCCGGCGGGCGGCGGGAGCGGGCCCGTCGTGCGCGGTGCCGTGCAGGAACTGAGCAGCTCTTGGGCCGCTGTCTCCCTGATGCTGACATTAGGGATGCGCCTGATGCTTTTTGCGTCCTCGCACCCTAACTGCAAACTGAAGTTTGTTGCACTAGCAGCGGTTAATTTAGAGCAGCCTTTGGGTTTAGCCTTTAGGCTTTAGGTTTAGCCTTGCACGGTTAGGAATTTGCCTAGTTACAGAGCTGATTCCGAGCAGAATGGGTCAATATTTTTCCTCTAAGACTATCGATATGCTCTTGGGCTGTAGTCGAGTTACAACTAAAAAGGCCTTTTTGGTTCTCTGTTGTTGATTTAATTTTTAACTGAAGTCATTTTGAAATATCATTTGCTTTAGAGCTTTAATGGAACCAGCTCTTGATTTTAGGACAGTACAGGCCCTGGAAAGTCAAGTTTTGGCATTTGTACTTCACAGGAGATAATTTCATTCATACAGGTACAAACCTTAAAAAATAGAGACAGTTTAATTAATACAGTAGTATCCTCTGTGTATTGAGTGCAGTAGTTGAGATGGTATTTCAGCTTTCTGATCAGTTTTGAATAGAAGCACTTGTCACAGGAGATCCCAGTAACGGCGGAGGTGCCACATCTTTTTGTATGCCCTACTCTGGTGATGCTGGTGCTTCGGCTGGATTTTGAAGGGGTCGACCCTTCTCCGAAAACGCGTTCTATTTCCAGTGGATTCGCAGAATCCTCGTGGCATTGCTGGTAGCTGCCCTTTTCTGTATTTGCTACGTCCACATCAGTCGTTTCCACCCCTCTGTTAGCAATGAGGAGAACCTTATCGCTCCGCTTACCCTGCTGATTTCAATGAAATTATCAAAAAGGTTAGATGTGTGCCAGTATAAAAGCAGGAGGCTTCAGCTCTTAAGTCGGCAGAGGTCTTTGGATATGATAAATGCACACATTTGTATATTTTTTTTATACGGAGGTATCAGAGCATGTTCATGGAGACATTGTGTTTAAATTTCAAGGGTCATATCATCCGTTGAGCTGGAAGTCAGATAAAAGTGTATTCATAATTTTGTTCTGCCCTAAAATAGTGCTATGAGGCTAAAAAAAAGAAAAGAAAAAAAAATCCTTAGATAAAAAGAATCCTTATGTTATTAAAAAGGCATTCTGCAGGTTAGGAAGAATTGAAGGAACTGCAGAATAATAACAATTGTAAGAATTGTTTCAAAGTCTTTGTGTTACCTTCTGTGTTTCTCTCAGCTTGGACAGTGATGAAGCAGCTACTTGTATTAAAAACAAATACAACTTTCTGACGAACAAGCAGTAATGCAGTTCAGGTATGTTTAGGCTGCAGACGCTGCAGGGGGTTTCTTTAAGAATCTTATGTTTCTATTAATTTTTTCAACGTTAATGGGAACATTTTTATTAGGCTTGTTTTGTTTTTTAATAACCTTGTCAGATTTGAAAGGCAGTATCCAGGTAACGGTATGTATATTAGAAAGAAAGAGCGGATGGTTTTGGTTTTTTAAACATAATCTTGTACCTCTTCCAGCTGGCTACAGGGGGTAGAGTGTTTACCTCTGTGTTTTTTGTACATCACGAGATTAATTAGACACGCAAATGAAAGATTGCAATCTTGCGGGGAAGAGCCTGCTGCCTTCCCAAGAAGTGGTTAGGAAAAGTCACCTCCCAAGGCACAGGGAAGGGCAGAGGGGGAAAGAGCCGGCGCGGAACTGCGAGGTGTGTAAACTCTCTGTCTTCTTCTCTTTTCCTTCCTCCCTTTTCTTTAAATTCCTCCAGAATCACATGACCTGGCCAGCGATGAGAGGCCTTGCACTGCTGCAGATGCTGCGGTTACGTTTCCAGCCTTGACAATAGCTCAGAAGGAAAATCAAGCGTGCCACCGAGCGCTGCCTCCTCTGACTTCAAAGAAGCCCTGTCTGCTGAGCCCACCTTCTCCTCTGAGGCTCACCGATGTACCTGAGCACACTTCAGATGACTCCTCCGCGCACGCCATTTCTCTTACATCGTGCGTTACAAAGGGCATGAGCTCTTGGTCTCTGCCAGGCGACTGTGAGAAGGCTCCATTCACAATTATGGAGCCCGGAGGCATGTCAGCTCTCACTGGTGACTGCTTGATGCAGCCGAGCCGGACCTGTCTGGGCTGCTTTATTGAATCAAAGGACGGCATTGATGCAGAGCCGGGAATAAGCCTGAAAGTGGGTGATATAAATAGGGATTATGACACCTGTTCGGTCTCTGATATAGGGATTCACTGCATGAGCACAGGAGAAACCATGAGATACGGGGATCAACTGCTTTCAGACCAGCTTTTAAGCTTCCCTATGCATAAATCGAGGGCAGCAGACAAAAGGGATGCAGAAAAATCTGACAGTGATTCAGAGGACCCCACTCAGAAAAATTATTACGAGGGATTACTACTAGACAAATGCAATGGTGAGGAACCTTTACTAACAAATCCCAACCAGGAATGGGGCTATTTTGAATCTTTCATTAGCGAAAGTAAAATTGAGCTGCTTGACCTTTGCTCCAAAAATGAGCTTTCTGTAAATCTGTTTTCGGAGGAAGATGTGGATAATTACATGTTTGATGATGATGATTCAACCTTGGGAAGCGATGTCTGCTCCTTAAAGATTAGATACGAATCTTTTCAGGACAACGTGCGGGAGAAGACCACCGCCCTACAAGAGGATGCCCAGTTCAACTTCTTCCCCAGTGTGTTTGGCAACTGCACTAAAAGGGACAGCAGGAGCACCCTGAAAAGGGGGCCGGGTGGTGCCACCGACCCTTCTCAATTCAAATCTGAAGAAGGCATCATCTGGGGGGAGGAGGAGGAGGATGGCGAGGAAGAGGATGGCGAGGAGGAGGAGAAAGCTGCCTTAAATAAATCGTGCAACAGTGCGGAGATGGTGCAGTACGTGGGCTCCAAAAGGAGCCACTTCTTGGACTCCGTGAACTCCACGGAGGACTCCGGGGAGTTCAGTGATGACAGCACTTGCACCGAGTCCTCCTACGACGTACTGCGGGATATCAAGGACTGTAGCCGCTACCTGTCCAGGGAACACTCCAATTCCTTCATCCAGCAGAACTACGGCTTGCGGGCAAAGAGGAAAGTGCGATACAGTGATGATTACCTGTACGACGTGGACTCCATCGAGAACGAGAAGATCCTGGATAAGAAGGAGTGGCTCCCGGACGGGCCCAAGGAAGAAGATGACGACGAGTGGTGCCCAAAGAAAAGGCGAAAAGTCTCTCGCAAGGAGCCCCCCGTTATCATCAAGTACATCATCATTAACAGGTTTAAGGGAGAGAAGCATATGCTGGTGAAGCTGAGCAAAGTGGATGCCAGTGAGACAACTGTCACCCTAAACGAGGAGCTGCTCAGCAAATACGAAAAGCTGGCCCCATTGAAGGGCTTCTGGCAAGAGCGGCAGCAGAGCCGGATGGATTTGCTCCGATCGTCTCTCTACCACAAGCAGAATTTCTATCTTAACGGCTCAGATGCTTCGTTCCTCCCTCACCCACGGAAGCGAAAATGCAAGCTAGCAAACAGGCACAGGATTCAAAGAATTAAAGCCATTGAGCAATCGGTGAACAAGCTGGGCTCTTGCTCCTCGGATCACAAGCAGCCTTGCAGCAGCAAGGAGGACGCGGGCCTGAAAGGGCTGCAGGCGTTAGCCATCGCCACCCCCAGCTGTGCAAACGGATTACATGTAAATGACATCACTGGCATCGCCTCAGTGAAATGCAAATCGCAGGAGCGGGAATATAAGGGGACGGAGAGGAAAGTGCTCCGCCGAATCAAATTCAAAAGCGAAGCCAGGTTGAAATGCAAGAAAATCAAAGCTGCTGCCAACACGGCGGAGGGCTCCCCGGCTCTGGGAAACCAGGACTCTGCAGCTCGTTTGAAGGACGAAAATGTTCCTTGTGCTTCAGACAGCTCCCATCTTTCGGAGTGCCATGAGGATAAGATTGCTAAAAATGCTGCTTTCCTACCATCCACCTCCTCTTCAGACAAGCCTCTACCATCTGCTAATATCACCACCAATGTACCCCTGATCCCTGGAGGGTATCTGCAGACATTGTTAGATGCTTCTGATTTGTCAAGCAACACTGGTATCTCATACTTCACCCAGCATCCCTCCGAGCAGCAGCATTCGCTCCCCAGCGTCGTGCAGGCAGAGAAGCCGTTCTCGGCTCTGCAGCCTTCCCAGAGCTGCGTGCTCTCACCGCCTTCGGAGTCGGAGCTGCAGCAGTCACCTGGCCACCTAGAAATGGAGCAGAACAACTTCAGTAGCATGTGGCCGGCGAACAAGGCTGCCAGCAGCAACCAGCAGGAATTTCCGAGTGACATGAGGGAGGCTTCCGTGCTGTCAAACGAGTTTGGTGGCGCAGCGGGAGCAGACAACCTCCCAGCCTCTGGATACAGTCAAGTAAATCTGAATAGCAGCAAATTGCTCTACCAAAAAAATTACATGCCGGATAACCAACAAGTGCAGTCTGATGATTCTTATCAGTCATGTCATTTTAATAATGGAGAGGGGCGCTTTCATTTCCAACGAGGTACACTAAGTACAGATGATGGCAGACTCATTAGTTTTGATTCAGTGGGTTCATTGTCAGTTAGTTCTAGCAATTACAGTTCCTTAAGTTTAAAGTCTTGTGAAAAGGACGGCGAAGATGATATTAACGATGATTTCTTGGCCCACTGCAGTCCCAAGCTAGTGATCCAACAAAGCATAGACGAAATAACGCCTCTGAAGGAGTCCACGGACCTTTTAGACATTTCCAACTTCACACCCGATAAGTTCCGTCAGTCCTCCCTGTCGGAGATGTCTCCCCCAGACACTCCCAACCTTTCCCCGCAGATAACCGGCTCCGACGCCAAACCCCTGGGCACCCTGAAAGGCTTTCAGGAGAGCACCCAGGCTGTTCTCGACAGTTCGGAGAAGGTCAAGTGGAACTGTGGGGTCCTTCAGACCGAGGAGCAGGCAGATAATGGGTTTACTTT
The DNA here is from genome assembly GCF_040807025.1 of Struthio camelus. Taxonomy (NCBI): domain Eukaryota; kingdom Metazoa; phylum Chordata; class Aves; order Struthioniformes; family Struthionidae; genus Struthio; species Struthio camelus. The sequence goes on along the minus strand of NC_090952.1, from coordinate 7,307,021 downwards.
AAATAATCATCAGTTTCAGTTCCATATGTTCAACGATGAAGATTCTGTCAGCCTTCTTGAAAAAAGTCCGTGCTTGTCAACATTTAATGAGCCATCTGGTCAAATTAGCACCAATAGCAAAGTGTCAAAATCTAAGAGGAAAAGTTCATCCAGCAAGAATGTGGGTACAAACCAAAGCTCTTCCCAGAAAACCACTAGGAAAAAATCTCCCAAAACCAACAAAGGAACCGAGAAGCCGCAAGGCAAAAATTCCAGGCAGACACCCAAATCAACCCGGAAAGGGAAAAACGCAGCAGGAGTCAATGGCGAAAAGGCTCAAGCGGTTGGCAGCAGGGCAATCAATCAGTTAAGTAACGCAGCCACCCCAACCAAGGGACTCGCCGAGGGCGTTCAGCATTGCAGCGCAACCGCTGTAAAAATAGGGAAGCATAACGGACTCTCTGGCGAGTGGTCACTGGGAAAGGACCCCAGTACAGGCTGGTCGGAAACTAGCATAGGAAACACTAACAGCCTCCTTGATGATGATCAGAGGGAGTTTGAGGAGCCTTCCAATATACTATCCAACATTGCATCGGGAATGGCAGACGTTCAGAGATTTATGATGGCCTCGATCGAACCCCTGTGGGGGCCCGTTGGCCATAACAGCGTGCCAGATATATTCCGGTCACCTGAATCGAACAGCCTGAAACTGAAAACTCTTAAAATTTTGGCAGGGACGTCGCAAGAGTCTAAGAAAAAGGCAAACAGCAGTTCTCCGGGAACGGCAAAGAACCACAAGTCAAACAAGGGCTCAAGCAAAAATGGCAAAGCCACAACCTGTGATCCCAGTCGCCCCAACTGTTCGACTGGGTACAGTACAGACATTCACTCTCCCTTTTTTGATAAAAACTATAGTAACCTGAGCACTTTAGGCAATAACGGACCTACCCATAAAAAACTGTACCGTCATAAATCAAGTTCTAAATCACTGAGGGATGAGAACTGTAAAATAAAGCGAACAGACCGTGAACAGACCCATAAGGACCCATCTGTGACAGCTTCTTTTGAAAAACTGAGGTAATGCTGCACCAAACTGGCTGGAATGCCCCTTTAACTTTCCTACTACCTGCTAAGCCCGCTGTTCCTCATTTTTTCCTTCCTGAAAGCAAAAGTTGCATGAAAAAGACATTCCCCTTTTACAGTTTTTTTTTTTTTTGGTTGTTTTTAAATGCATGAAAATACTTATTACTTGCAAGCTACCTAAAAGAATGACCAATTTTCTGGCTTGGCTGGGGTTAAAAAACTAACAAGGCTACTCTTTTCTGCTGTTTGGCTTCTTCAGTTTTTAATTACTTATTTATTGGGGGAAAAAAAAAAACAAAAAACGATTACATGCTCTTTTTAATGATTTTGCAAAGGAAAGACTTTTTTTTGAACATTTTGTAAAAAATAAAACACAAAAAAGAGGTTATGCATCCAAAAGCCAAGATACCTAAACTAAAGGCTCTTTAGTTTGAAAGTGAAAAACTCATTCCTAATTGAGCTTCTTGTGGCAATTTTGAGTGCTTTCTAGCCCCCTCTGCTGTTTATATCCTAACCTGCATCATAAAGCTTCATCTACTGTATCAGAGTTTAGAGCATATGATCCTGTTGTGGTGACTCCACACAAGCTAACTAAGATGGCATAAAATGTTTGATTTTTCTGCAGGGAATCAGACTACATTCTTCTTAAAGCAGAAACAACATTTTTGGTTTTACCTGTATTTGAAGAAGAGACTCCCTTTTCTAGAAAGACGTTTGATGTTTGTTTCTCTTCTTTTGGTTTGTTTCCCTTTTTTGGTTGGTTTGTTTGTTTGTTTGTTTGTTCCTTTCAAAATATGCCTTGTGGTACGTTGACATGTAAGTGCTGAAATGAAGAGTTTGAAATTGTGGGAATTTATTATTTGAAAGCGAACCTAATTCTGGTATTCTCTGTGAAAGACTGTTTTAAAAGTCATACTGTTGTACAGTAGTTTATGCACTATTACCCACGACAACAACAAAAAATTGTGCCAAACTATGAACAAGTGACTGTATTGTATATATTTTTACTTCTCTATCAACATTGGGTTGTGAGTGTTTTCTGCAGCTATGCCTTTTGATTTTACTATAAACATTCCAGTTATTATGTACTAACCACCCCCTTTGAAAGCACCTGTAACTCACAATGAAAACAATATTGTTCACTTATACAACTTACCCAAAGTTTTATGGACATGACTAAAAGTGTGCCAAATTTACTTACCTCATTTCATGGATTCACCCTGTGGTTTAAAGCTCATAAAGGAAAAAAAGAAAAAAAAAAAAAGGAAAAGGGAAAAAAAAACAAAGGAAAAAAAAAACCCAGAAAAAAAGGAACTTTGAAACCGATGCTGGGAAATCGTAACGTCCTCTCTTTAAAATCATGAGCAGAAACACATAACGGTGAGATTTTGAGTTTCGTTATAGGAGAGAGTTGAAATGTTGGAGGAATTCAGAAAATCACTCAAGGTAAGTTTGACAGGAACTCAAGTGTCTGCATCTGGAGACTACAAAACAGCTGCTTTTGAAGTGTCTGTTTTCTTAAAGCAAAACCTGTAGCTGAAGATCATTTGAAATGCAAAGTTACATTGCTAATTCTTTGTATCTCAGTTTTATATATTTTATAATAACCTGGGATAAATTCTAAAATAGTTATAAAAACGAAACTAATGTTTCATACATTTATTGCTATTTACTTTGATTTTAAGCAGTTTCTTAAATATTTTTGATGCAGAGCCTGTCAAAAGCGCTCTCATATCATAGCTTTGGTGTTTCCTAAATGTCTAACCTTGCAATGCCAATATAGTTTGAAATTTTGAAAGCAAAACCATTAGTTTTAAATACAACTCTGAACCTTTACTTTGATTGAGTGCATAATATAAGGAAAAAAAAAGGAACTATTTGTGATCTCACCAATCAGGGCCGGATCATACACGACTGGACTTTATTCAGACAGCATTAAGTATCGAATGCTAAATGTATTATCAAAAGGCCTTATTTGTACCCCTACTCACCACACCCTCGCCCTCCGAGAAGATAACAGAAACAAAAACAACAAAAAAAAATCATGTTTTTTCCTTGTGCCACTGAGAGCCTGTGCATTTTGCTGCTGATTTATTATGAAACCTTGATATGCAAGAGACCTGCTAAGTGGGAGCTGTGGGGAGCCGAGGGTTGTAAGGCTAGGACACACGTATGCAATAGAACATGGTGAGGAAGAGGCGCCTTAGGAACAGTCTCACCGATCGCTTTCTCACGGTAGACGTGAGCCTCGAGGCGGTGGTTCGCGGAGGACAGAACTCGACTCGGTTTTCCGTACGAGCAGGAACCGTTAGGGCAACATCAGGCGTGGTTAAAACCCGTGTTTTAGGTTAATTTCGCAAAAAAGCAGCCTGTTTCTAATTGAACACTTGGAATTGAAGTGGAGTTGCAAAGTGGTGATTTGGAATCAAAATGTTTTCAGCTTTTGCAGGTACTCAAACCTCGGGGTATAGCTCACGCTCATTTCCGCAATCCAGAACAGCGCAGTAATGACATTTCATTTGATTTAACGGGCGACCTGCTTCGTAGCAGCTCTGCGAACCATCCGAGTCGTTCGTTTGTTTAATGAAAAACAGAAATCGTGCTCGTGCCTGGCGTGAGTTGCTGCGGCGGAGACGCCGCAGCTGAAGCGGGGCGCGGAGTCCCCCAGCCGCTGGCCTCCGCGCAGGGCGATCGGGGCCAGAGCCGGCCGCGGCCCGAGCTGCGCGAGGGCTCCATCCCGGGGGCGTTGGGCCTCCCTGCAGCCGCCTCGCTGCCTCCCGCTTCCCCGGCTGGCCGGCTTTGGTCTTTCTCTAGTAATCCAAGGGTTGGCGCGCTGGAAGCTCCAGCGGTGTTAGCGGCACTGATTTTTTTTTTTTTTCCAGAGTTACTTCCACTTCGCACGCTGAAGGGGGCGAGGAGGCTGCTCACTCTAGTTTCGGATATTTCGGCTGCTGCTCCTATGGAGACAGCTCCGGTCCAGGGCTAGGAAACGGCAGTTTGCTTCTTTGTGACGCAGAACCGCCACCTGACAACAGCACGCTTCTCCTGGCCCGCGCCGCGCTGCTTCTGCTTAACGTGACAATTCTGGGATTCGTAATAAAGTACGTTGTACTGAAACAGATAGCAATATTTATTGCATTTGAGAAATGTGCAATAGGGCATGAATAGAAGACATAAAACGTATCGACTATTTTATTATGTGTTGAAAATCCATGAATACCCACCTACCAGATGTTTCAGGACGGTGTTAATCACAAATACCAGCTGCCTTGATGCTCTCTCCTTCAGTCCTTCTGTTGCTCCCGTTTCTCTGCCGTCTCTGGCTGTCGTCCCACTTCCTCCCCCAAATCCTTGACCGTGATGACTTTCAAGAGCCCAGATCCTTTGTGGCGCACCGCTGGCCCTTCTCTGCGCCTGGAAAAGTTATCCCTCTGCTAATTTCCTCCGAAACCTGGTTTACCAAAACAGTAGTTTCCGAAATTGTCTTGAGCCAAACGTTTGTCCTCGTCCCTTTTAATTTTGATCTTCACTTGTCTATCACTACCTCAAGAACTTCATCGCTTTCCAGCTTTGCCTCATTCTTTGCCATATAAAGGCGGTTTTTTCCCATGTGCTTGGTTGAATTTCAGTCTTTTGCAGCGCTGCCCTCGGTTCAGGGAGGGCCTGGTCGTTAGGCTCCCGTCCTTCCTCAGCCAGGCGCTGCCTTCGGCCTCCCTTCGCAGCCCGCGATGGCCCCGCGCTCGCGTCGCCCTTTCCCGTCTCCAAATTCATCCTCTTCTCCAAGCCCGGTACGCTCCCAGGCTCCTCTCTCGTCTTTTAGTGGGGCTTCCGGCTATTTGGGGAGATTAATTCAAGCCACAAAAAGACGCTTATTCTGCAACGTCCCTTAAAGTCCTTGTTCTGCTTTATCTCATTCAACTCCCGCTCTAGGGGCGTTTCCCCGTTCTCTAGAAAGAACCTGTAGAAATTGCCTAGTATTTCTGCCCTCTTAAAATGTACCGTGCCGGCGCGTTTCCGTTTCGGTGAGTTATAATCACCAGCTAAATCAGAAAGCAGCAGCTCGCCAGTCGAAAAGGCGCCGTTACAACCGCGGCTGAGCTGAGCCCAGCCCGGGCCGGGGCGACGCGGGCGCCACGTTTTCCCTCGCTGCGGTTGCGAGGCCTGGGGCGAGCGCGGTTCCCGCGCCGGGGGCAGCCGAGCAGGGCGAGAGCCGCGGTCGCTGGTCCCCGGGCAGGGTCGCGCGCCTCCGGGGAAAGCATCCGTTTTCTTTGGCGAAAACGCAGCGAGGAGGAGTTCCTTCGAAAAGAAACCCCGCAGCGAGCTGTCTGCCGGGAGCCAGCCCACCCGCAACGCCCGTAGCCTTGCTGGAGGTACTTGCATATAGAGGTTTTGTAAATATGAAAATATCAGTGATGGGGAATCGGAGTACAATGTAAAAACAAGTCTTATCAGGTTTACGTTTTGGCTTTTTTTTTCTTTCAAGCGAGAGAATTTTTGGAAAGACAGGTCAAGAATAATGAATTTAGAGACCTGATTCAGCAAGGTATTTTGCGAGAAGGAAGCCAGCACGGCGGCGTAGGGGCTGTGCCTCGCCGCGTGCTTTAATATCCTGCTGAGCCAAGGTCTGCACAGAGAGAAAAGGCTAAAGCTGGGTTCAGCCCGGTGGTGGCTGCTTTGTGAAACAAGTGCTGCGCGGCTTATTTTTTAAAAAGTCGAGATCGCTGTTATTTTTTGGCATTACCGCTCAAATCAACCAAGAACCAAAATAAGGACGCTTTAAGCATTTTAATCTTATACCTGCTGGACCACCTTCTTCTTTCTCTGAGGTCCCAGTCCAGCAAAGCACTTGAGCAGCGGCTCAGTTGTAAGTGCGCTGCAACGTACCTTGGCCCGTGGGGTTCTTGCCCGCTTAAGTGCTTTCCTGGATCGCGTCGGCCAAGAGAAAAAAAAAGAAAACTCCATTGGAGTCGGTGTAAGGAGAAGAGGATCAGGTGCGTGGACTTCAGCTGGTGCAGGAGCAGGCCCTTGCTCTTACTTTCTCAACTCGGTGTGTTGGACTTTGCCTATGCAGCTCCCAGGAAGCGCCGTGGAAGTTGCATGGTTCAAGCCGCTGACATCTATTTGAGAATGTGCCTCTTTAGCTCTTCAGCGCGTAAAATAATGCAAAAAAACCACTAATAATAATAATAATAATAATAATAATCAAGCAAAGTACAATGTCTGTGGTAGAAGCAAGGCTTTTCAAATCCGTTTCTCAGGTAAACAAGTGACACTAATGACAGTGGAGTAACAGCCATCTAAGGGAATTTGGATCTAAAACGAGGAGGATGCCCTCCATCTCACAGGATGCTTGGGTTGCTAGACACGTTTACTGAGCCTTTGAACACTTGGTGCGAAAGGAAACAAGAAACAAAAGTTGTATTCACTGCTGCCCTTCGATAGATGGGGGGGGGAAGTACGTTTCAAAAGCACAAAGGGAAGACTTCAAAATAAAACGAGAGAAAGAGAAAAACAAAAAAGAGATAACCAGTTAACTCCTTTTGTCTTTACTCCCAGTGGGAAGCAGGGTAGAAATCTAAGGAGATGCTCTGTTTCGCTGCCCGCTGCGCCGGCTGCGGGCGTTTCGACTGCTGCCTACAGAGATTTGAATGTACCGCTCCTTACGTTAACTTCCATAGAACTAGAGGCACCTCGCTAGTAAGTTGCTACTGTTTTATGGTGCTAAAGAAAACTTTTATCCCCCCTCGAGCGTTGAAGAAATACGAAATGGCCCTTTTTATGAATGTAACATATCCATTTCCGTTTAACATTTTACACTGCAATTTTAACATGTTTGGAAATTATTTGCCTTTTTTCTTTTAGAATAAGCTTTATAAATATTCTGTAGAGTCAATTGAAGTATAATTCTTAAGGATCACTCTAAGACGCCTACAAAATCTTGTATATTTTTAAGTGTGCCAATTTGTAAAATATTTTGTAAGTGTATATTTTTCTTAGAAAAGTGCTGTGAAGTGTTTGTATGTGTGAGGTTTCCCTTTTTTTGCACCTTCGGGTGTTAATAAAAGGATGTATACTTAAAAGTTTCTGGTTTTAAAAACCAAAATACAAAGAAAAAAATTGAACTTTTGTTGGGAATTTTGTAATAAAAAGAAATGTTGTGAAAGAGTGTAGTGATATTGTGTAAAGGAAACTGGAAAATTTGTGAGCGCTTTGCTGTTTTATAGATCCTCTTGTAAATTATTCTTGTAATATTTTTGGTTTTGTTGTTCTTGTTGCAAAGGTTTTAAATATTTGTGACTGACTCTGTATGGTGAACACGTCATATTGTTAACTTGCTGAGTTTTGTTATATTGTTTATGGAATAAATAAAAAAAAAATTTAAAAAACCCTCATTTTAAGATCATATATGAAGAAGACATTAAAACTGCCCTTTCTTGAATATTAGAAATTTGTTTCTTTGCTCTCAGAAATAAAGGGAAGAGGTTCCTCCCGCCCCCCTGCGCCCCCGCGGAGCCAGCCGGGCGCGCGGTGCGGGCTGCGCGCGGAGGCGCGGCGCCGGGGAGCGGCCCTCTCGCCCGTGCTTCTCGAGCGGCGCGAAGCGAACCGCCGCCGGCGCTGGGCGCGAGGCTGCCGGCGCCCGGGGCAGGGTCCCCGAGAGCCCGGCGCCGCCTGCTCGAGATCGCGCCCGAGCTGCACGGCCGGGCGCGGGATTCCCGTGCTTTCCCAGCCCCGTCGGTCGGTCGGGAGCCCGGACGGTCCTCGGAGGAGCAAGGCGCCGCTGCGAGGGCCCGCGGTGACCTGGGGCAGCGGCTCGCCAAGGCTGCCGGAAGCTCTGCGTGAAGAAGGACCGAAGCCAACCTGGTGCTGCAAGTACCCGCCGCCCGGTAAGTAAAACGGGAAGTTTGGGCTCTGCTCCGTTTTCAAGAGCTGCGCCACCCCGGCCGCTCAGGCGATCCCCACCGCGGAAACGCCAGGTGACAACCGGCCTTTGGAGACGAGCTGTGCCAGAACGCGTAGCCGCCGCGCGGTCTGCCCGCCGCCGGGCTGCCAGCAGCTCTAGCCCCTTAGCGCAAGGTCTGCATAGAAACCAGGAGGACGTCGTTGCCCAAAACGATGCCCCCGGTGGTGGTGTGACGGTCCGACGCCAAGCGCCGAGCCAACGCGAAAGCTTTGCAAGCTCGAGGAGGAGCTGGGTCAAGGTGGGCCAGACCTTCAGGCTTGCTGTCGTTTACGGCCTCCAGCTCGTAGTTGCCACACGGCACCTCGTGCTGTCCCTGGCCTGCTTCGCCCGCCGCTCGCCGTGCCCGGTGCCTCGCTGCCGGCGCTGCAAGCCCCGATACGCTCCTGGCGGCTTCCTTACGCTGCAGGCAGCAGCGGTGGCAGCAGAGGAGCCAGGCGGCAACTGCGGGGCATCTTCTGGGACCTGCGAAGAGCTTTGGCGTCCCCCTCCCGCGCCCGCGGTTCTCCGCAGGACAGGCGGCGGTGGAGCGGGAGGCCCATGAGACGGACGGGGAGGCTGATGCATCTCTGCGCAAAACCTGCTTTCAAGACTCTTTCGCCGTCTCGTGGGTTTTTGTAGGTAAGCGGACGTAAGCGCGGGGGCCCCCGGCGCCGGGGCGGCGGCCGCAGCCCTTGGTGTGCGCCGCTGCCGCGCCAGCGGCTCAGCCGAGGTGGTACCAAAGCCTGGGGAGGGAGAGCTGCTAGTGTTGATGTTTACGTTTCTCATCCCAGTTCTCTCTGAAATGGGTGTTTGAGGGCTCTCGGCCAAATCCAACCTGCCAGCCCCGACCTAACCTTCCCGTCCCTGTCCCCCTGCCACGTCTTCGCCCCCTCCCCTGAGGAGCGCTCCCCTCGGCGCTGAAGGCCAGAGATGACCAAACCGAGGTGGCTCCTGAAAGCGCGTATGTCCTTCCAGGAGTTCCTTCCTCTACTGCTTTTACGGACTCGCAGAGAAACCTCTTCCGCTTGCCGAAAGGGCTCTGCCTCGAGGACCGTGTATTTTAAGACACAATTCAGCAGCCTCAGGATGGGATTGAGGGGCGAGGGTGAGAGAGCAGCGACAAGAACATGGAGATGAGTTCGGCGTGCGCGATTGCTCCTGCTGCCGCGGGCCGTTTGGAGCGCGCGGGTTTGCCTGGTTGCGTTTCCCCTCTGGGCTGATACGGGCAAACGCGGCGGGTCTGGGGGCCGCGTGGCCGCGTCGGTGGGACCAGCCGGTGATTTCGGGGGGCTCGGGCTGCATGGGGGCGGGCAGCAGGAAGGGGCAGGCCTGGGTGACCCGTTGCAGCTGAAAAGACAGGGCTCCGGCTGAGCCCGCTGGGTCAAGGAGAAACGCCCGTTCATGCCTGGTTTCGCATCCAGCTGTGCTAAAGTGCAGGGGCTTGTGCAGGTCCTTTCCCGATATCTTGCCTCCAAAGCCTTCCCTCTGCCCCGACTCTGAATAAATACGTGGTGTGACTCAAACAGCCTAATAATCCAAACGGAGCCCAGAGGCTTTGTGAGTCTCTTGCCGTGGACGGGCTTAACATTGAGGCTTGCCCCTAAAACCATTCCAACTCATGCCGAGACGCCGAGGGCGGAGGAGGCATCTCGCTTCCCAGCACCGTCGATGATCGATTACCGAGCTTCAGCACCATTTCTGGAGCCACCTCTGGCGTTTCGACTCGGCAAAGCCCAAACTAGTTGGCACAAGTTACCGTTTCCGGCCCAGGATCTGCCGCTTTCAGTTTGGCCGTTGGCCTTTTTCCAGCCAGCGCTCCCATGCCTGGCAGGACTCACATGCCTGCCGCGGGCAGGCGCTGGGAGCCGCTTCCCATCCAGCGCTTTTCTGCCTTGGTTATTTATTACGGTCCTGAGCAAAGCCACAGGTACCCGTACCCGTTGATCAGGAACTTCTGCTCGGCGGCTCGCAGCGCGAAGTGTCCGCGGAAGAGACGCCCTCCCCGTTTGGAGGAGGGCACAGAAGAGGCAGCTCCCCTTCGCGGTGCGTCCGGGCTGGCGAGGCAGAAAACTGTAACTGTAGGTTAGAAGGCGCTGAGCTGAAGTTTAGCAAAACGCGCAAAATAATGCCATCCGAAAAGCGCAATTAGGAGCGTTTTTGATCCGGTTTGCCAAACAAGGCCCGGATCAAAGCGAAGGAATTGCAGTTCTGTATGATAACAATTAATGGCTCCTACCAACGTCCAATGAGCGCTCATCTTCTGCCGTTGTTTGCCTAGGGAGGCTCCATAAAAATTGTGGCTTTGGAAAAGGTGCTGGAGGGCAGTGTTGAAGTAATTCAGGTTCCAGCTGTACCCTTGTGGCACAGATGTTTCACTGATTGGCTTCTGAAACCTAAATCTAAGCCTGATTCGACACGATACTGTCCGGGGTGTACGCGGACAGCAGCTGGAGAACGTTCAGGTGCTTCAGACGTCGCTGAGCCGCTCGGTCGTGCCTGCGGGAAAGGCCCGGGGGACGTGCGCCACCACCGGTGGGGAAGCGCTGGCGGCTCCCGCGCTCGGGCTGCACCCCGCCGCTGTCACCGTGCGTTTCCTCAGGGGCGGAGGAACTAATTTGGGAAATGCCTAATCTGGGAGGCTCAGCAAGAACGGGGATGGAGCTCGGCGCTGAACGGCTCAGCACCAAATCGCCCGAGGCGTTTCTGGAAACACCGTGCCCGCCGGACGAGGCGCGAACCGTGAAGATCGCACTTGGGGATGGAGGCGGGTACAGCCGCGTGCGGCGAGTCAGCACGAGGTGGAAACATTCACATAACGTTAGATGATGCTTAAGGGCTGGCGGGGCTGAGGCCTCTAGGGGGTGTCAGGTGATGATTTTCGATCTGCGGGGTTTTGTTGTTTTTTTTTTTCCTTTTTCTTGCAAAAAAGTGAATATAAAAACCTGGGAAATCACTTTTTGTCTGGTACCCAGAAGTGCTTCTCTTAGATATTTGTCTAACTTAGAAATGCCAGTGTTTCCGGGAACGGTAAATCAGGGGGCCTCTTAGGCTGCCGTGAGCGTGTCTCCGGGCTTCGCAGAGCTCTGTAGTCAGCGACAGGCAATGCAAACACGACCATCTGGGTGCCGACGCCGGAAAGGACGCAGCGCGCCGCTCGCGTTTCGTCTCCGCTCAGCCACAGCCAAAACGCAGACGACGCCTTATGCCGCGGGCCGCGGCTGTTGCACGAGCTGAAGCGGAAATTGTTGTCCGGCAAGTGCTAAACTGCCACGTTACGCGCTTATTCTGCACTGAACGTGCGTGCTAGACTTCCAAGCGCTGCCCACCGGAGCGATCACTTTTCGGGTGGGTTTGGGCTGTTCTAGTGACCCCCCCTCTCCCCAACGCAACAAAATGAGGCTTTTCTGATTTCGCGACGTTTTTGCCGTTCGAGAGCATCGTCCGTTTGCTGCAAATGAAATAAAACCGAAGCTTTGGCCATTGCAAGCTGGGGAGCCGAGATGAGGGGTTGTTTTGAACGAGCAGAGTTAAGCTCCAAATTCGAAAAAATTGCAAATTTCCCCCCCCCCCCCCTTCCTTTGCAGGGGTTGAACCACGAGCAGCGAATCAAGCCCAGGGTCACCCCACTGGGCACGAGGTTAAACGAAAATATCAGAGAGCTGCTCACGACCTGGGCGACGTTTATCCCGTGCGCCAAATGACGCCGGGAGCTGAAGAAGCCGCTCGGCTTTCCATCGCGGAGCCGGAGCCGGAGCCACGCCGCGAGCTGCCGCGGGACCGCCGCCGCTCGGCACGGCTTCCAGCCCCTCAGCATCACGGCCGCAAAGTTTTTTACATGTCGTAAAACTGCAGGTCAGAACGGGCTGCATGTGGCCGACGCTGCTAAACGCAAAAAGGTGCCGTTGCTGGTTTTTTGCGGGATTACCCCCACAGCCGCTTCTGCTTCGCAGTGAAACGCATTTCGTACTGTAGCGAAGGCGCTGGTTCAATAAAGCACTTAAACACGCACTTTATCTTAAGCATGTTAGAGATTATATCCCTCTTTAGCAAAGCATTTAAGTATGTGCTTAATTTAAGGATTTAATTAAGGATTTTAATTGTAGACTTCAGCGTGTGCTTACCTGCTTGGCTGAATGTGGGTGAGATTACGACACGCTGCAGATCTCCACGTAAAGCAAATGACTAATGTTTTCTGAATTAAGATGCCCCATTTTTCCCGCACGTTGCTACTCAAATATAAACAGGAAAAAGGCAAGAGACAGTTAACTTGATTCTTCCAGTTGAAAGCAGTACCCACAACAAATCTGAGTTGATTAAAATCTAATACAATTAGTTTTAACCTTTCAAGTGGCTTTACAGATGAACAGAACAGGGCACCTTAAACATGAGTCTCAAGCTCCTAAGCTTTAATTATGAGAAGGGAACCGTGTAGACGTTTTCTCTCCCTCATTTGGGATAGAGACCTTGAAATGTAAACGGCCAGCTTACGCATCCAGCAAGTGACGGGCTGTGATGCCGTTTCTCTAATCGTTGGTTTTCTAGGCTGATTCCCGAAGGAAACGGGGCTTCTGCAGTCCCGTCGTCAGCCTGCCTTTTGGGCTGGCTCCGCAACTTTTGAGCTCCTTGGTCATCTCACCCGAGCTGGGCGAAAGGATGTCAGGTTCCAGCAATTTTGATGGAGGCGAGTGACTGGTTTGCTCTTTCTCTAACCACGTTCTCTGTCGCTGGAGCGTATGCTCTGTAACGGGGGCAGAGCTGCGACGATGACGGACTTGTGAGTATGGATGCCCGCCTTGTTGGGGACCGAAACTTCAGCTCTGCTTCTCCAAAACTGCTGGTTTCTTCTGACACTCCAAAGCTCACGAGCTAACACATGCTCAGCGCACATATGGGCCTGCAACCTTACCGAAATTATTTGCTATGACATTTGTTTTATTTGCAAGCCTGGAAAGTGTGCATGATTTAAATACAAAATAGTGACACCATTCAGAACTGGAGGAGTCGTTGTGCTTTCCTGCAAAACGGAGCAAAATGCCCATGTCATTTTTTTTTGCCTTTTTGTTTGTTCAGGTTTTTGTCACTTTACTACCCTGAGTTAAAGTTATATAGTAAATGAAGTGTGGGGAGATGTGGTAGCTGTCTACAAGTGTTTGGAAGAGATAAACACTTGCAAATGTGAGAAAAGGAGCTGAGCTCGGAACAACTGGAGGAAATTAAGGAAAAGGAAAGAGCTTAAAAACCCAGCAATGCGAGAAATGTATTTTATCAGCATTTGATGGTGCTCCTCACCAGAGTATTTCCCAAAGCAGTAAGGCTTGCTACTTCTGCAGCTGTTGAGCTCCTGGGTTAAAGGATTAATTGGGATGGCCAGGTCCTTCCTCTTCTCTTTTGGCTTCTTTATCTTTTGAGCTGAAAAATCTTCATTTCTCCCATTTAATTGAATCCCCACCCACAATTTGCACCACTCTTTTACCACCTAAAAAGTTATTTCTCGAACACTCCCCTCCTTCTGCCTGTACTTCTGTCTCTGCAAAGCATCTTGCTGACTTCTTCCAAGAGAAAAGGAACAACATATGTAGTTTCCCTCCTTCCCTTGGCTTGCCTTCCTTTCCCTTCTCCTGCGTGCAGCTCTCTTTTTCCCTGATGTAAATGTGAACCCTTCCTGTCTGCTGTCCTCCGCTAACCTTTCATGAGTTTGTGCATCCTGTGCCACCCCCAAGCTTCCTCCTAACTGCTCTTATTCCCCTCTCGGCCGGCTCCGTAAGTTCGCTTTCTCTTCTCATCCTCTCTCCCTCCCAGTGCTACAGGGATGGAGCCATTTCTCCCGTTCAGAAAACACCATCCACGTCCGGTGCCGCTAGCCCAAGCTTGGTGCGTCTGACTGAGCCTGCTGTTTGCCATCATAGTTTGAGGTGTCTCCTCTTTGGTTTTGCTCTAGACCATCTCCAGTCCAGCTCCCGGCCTGTGCTCCACCGCAGCGGTCTGCTCCCAGCTCCTGGACAACTCTCTCTTCCAAGCCAAAACGTGGATAGCCCACTCTGGCCTGCTGGGTACGTTTAAGACTGCCAGCTGGTCTTTTCCTTTGAAGTCAGCTTCACCCATGGCTTCCATGCCAGGGTCTTTTCTTGGTTTACTCTCCTTCTCTAACCACGTTTTTAGCAGGTCTGCTGGCGGGCCTTTGTCCCTGCTCCTCCACCATCCTGCTGTGCCTGGTGCTTTCTCCCAGAGCAGCTGTCATGCTTGGGAGGAGGTTGCTGGTACTATCTGTCTCATTAGCCTCTAACAAATCTCGCATGAGATCGTGCCTTTGCTCAGATGGCTGCTGAAAGCTCAGTAGTCCAGCGGCAGACACACTGTGCCACTCACTGTGCGGCACGCCAGCCAATGCAGCTTTGGTGTGTCCTTGTGACCTGGTCTGCAACCTTGCCCACATGTAAGGACACGGAGGGTTTTTGTGCTATATGGACTCCTCGTATAGCAACAGCTGTGTCTTTGTGCTGGCAGCAAACAAACAAACATTGAAGACGTACGTTAGCCGTGGTTGCTGCTTGCAGACACATGAAAACATGGTCTTCGCTCTGTGAAGGTAGCTGAGTTGGGGAGCAAAGGCCACCACTGCTCTGAATGCTGCCTCATAGAAATGATCTTAGCGGTCTCTGGCCAACTTTTGCTCCATCTTTGGACAGCAGGGTTTTATGGTCAGCGCAGTGGCCATAGTTACGCTGCGGACACATTCAGCATAGTGGCTCACTGGGAAGGGATTATTGGGCGCTGGCAGCACCATGCCCACTCCACATACGGGCTAGCAGCCTGGTTTGGGGGATGCAAAGGATGGGTAGATATGAATGTGACTCTTGGAAATGGCTCAAGAACGGGAGACTGGACACTAGGTATTAACGAATTTCTGGCAAGAAAGAGGAAGATCCCCCTCCTCTGGGTGGTAACAATATGCTTGAGGGGAATCCCATGTGTTCCCAAGAAAAACTTAAATCCAGGTCTTTCACGGTGCTTTGCCTTCACTGTTAGGCTGCCTGTCCTGAGGTGTGGATGAATGCAGTTCAAAGGCAGAGCCTGTACGCTGGCATCCTGCACACTGACTCATGCGGGCCTTTTAGTAACACATTTAGTGTTTTACTAATAGTGCATGCTGCCTCGGAAAGCCAAAAAGTCTGAGTCACAGAGCTGCAGATGTAGGGCTCCACTAGTGCTTCTAAAAGCTAAACAATGCTAAAATCTAAATCTTTTTCTGGTAGCAGCACAAAGTATCATGGGCCCTGTGAGCTTGACCTGATTTTACTTCTGAAGCTTACAGATTGAGTCATTTTAAATGGCAGAAGAAGAAGCAATTGGCATCTGAAGCGGGAGTCGCTAGCAGGTATACCTAGAGGGTATCCAGTCAGGAGCTTTTCCTTCAGATGGGGAGTCCAGTGAGATCATCCAGGCAGCCAAAACGACATCTCATTCTAATTTTGGTCAGCATGTCTGGGGGATGGAAGAACTGAAACAAGTACAACGGAGTTTCCATTTAATTTTGCATCTTGCATCCTTTTTTCCTGCATGAAACATAGGAGACCTCTCTACTTCTTGTCTATACCTGCACCTTGTTTTTCCGTATCCTCAGCATTCCTTTAGAGAACTTCTAGACTCCTCCCCATGTAAGATTATGCTCCTAGACTTTTTAGGGAAAAAAGAATAGGGGTGGGTGCCTATAAATCCAGCTTTAGACAGCAAATGCACTTGCAAAGGGAAAAGTACTTAATGGATGTGTTTGCCAGAGCACTAGAAATTTTACAGCTAGGTTGTGTGGCAAAAGATGTCCGAGGATGGTGGCTCTAGGCTGGCAAAGTGGGGGGCTCTGGCATCAAGGAAAATAGGCAACACAGAACCAGGCTGCTCAGTATGTCCTGCCATCTGAAAATGCAGCACAAGCTACTGTAGCTGAAAACCACGCGCATTTGAGCAACTTGGTTTTGCTCATCAAAGTATCATCACTTTAGAGGTGATCGCTCGCCGTCACTGAATGTGCTTCCAGATGATGATCCAGAGCAAATCACTTGGGTGATGTTGGACGCACCAGTCTGCCTGTCAGACTCCATGTGTTTCTGATCTTTTTGCACGTTGCACGTCTTGCAGCTTTTTCTTTGAGAGAAGGGGAAAGCGAAACCTATGCCTTTTAGAAAGTGGAAATAGAAAAGATGCCTTCAGAGGCTGTACCAAAGCTGTGCTGACCGGGACCCTTCACGCCTTGCATTGTGCAATGCAGTGTGTTCGCAGAAAACCTTCATAGGGCGTGCAGGGCTGTGACTGATGTGCTCCTGTTTCCCTGCACTGGCAGCACAGATAGATAGAAGAAAATCTCTGCCGATTCTGAGCCGTACAAGGTACATGACCTACAGATGAGTCAATCTAATTTCATCCTGTAGTGAGCACTGGTGCACCTGTGTAATGAATAGCACATTATCGCCTCCTTTGCTTGACTATCTCAATAGCATACACTTAATCTTCATAGCCTTTGGTACATCTTGTTATTTATTCTTTCATCTAATATATTTGGAACAACTTGCTAGCAAGATGCAGCCCTATTTATCCTTCTAAGGACAACAATAGCAGGAATAAATGTTAAACTAAAGGAAGGAATGAAAAAAACTAGCAGCTCTATTTGTGCTATGCTGAGTTGCATTTCTTGGCAGCCCTAGAGATTCAACAGTCTGGTATTTATCACGACGAAACGCAGAAATGTCTGATGATTATATGAAAGAAAATAAAGAGACTGAGCATAAACTGCAGACTTAGAGATAAGGGCACATTTTTCTAGGAGGCAGCTGCTAAAGCGATGGTATGTTGAGCTGGCTGCAAGGGGCAAGGATCAGTGATCTGCAGGCATCGGAGGTCAGGCCCTAAGGTGTGGACGTGCTGTCAGTGATTTTTCCCTCCTGAGGAGAAAATTCAGCCCAAATTGTGGGCTGCAACAGCAGCAGCTGAGGGAAAAGCTACCTACAAGGCAGAGCTCAGGCTCAGGCTCAGGCTCAGGCTCAGGCTCTGCTGGGGACCCCCGAGTGTGACCATACAGCCTTGCCGGCAAGTCTTCCAAGAGGGTGGCAGAGGAATTAGCTGATATTTTACAGCATGCACAGTAGTAATCCCAATGGATATAATCTTAGTACAACCCTGATCAGCTCAGGCCACCTGCCCCTAGGGGACTGGGTTTCTGGAGCAGGGGACCTTCCTTGGAGCTGGGTACAAAGGAATTGGCTTGGTTATAAAATGAACATAGACCAGAGAAAGGTTTAACAGCTGGCTGGCCAGCCGCACTGGCAAGGCTAGCCCAGCAAATCCCCACATTTTGTAAGAAGGCGAAATGTATTTCTGACACATTTAACCTAGAGGAGAAAAAACAGGGAGTGCTACGCCAGTGAGAGACAAAAAGGGATTGCTTTGTTGCTTGGAGGTCTCAGAACAAAAAACACTGGGCTCTGCGGTCATTTCTGGAGGTTGTGGACAGTATCTCCATGGTCTAGCTGCTTTATTGCATATCAGAAGCTAAAGGTGGAGCCCCGTCAGGTGCAAACCGACCTGATCCCAATTTTCTTGAAATTGATGTTCAGGAGAAAGATGTCTTCCAAAAGTATGACCAAGTGCTGGAAGAAGGTGTAATTGGAGAAGTCTGGCTTAAAATATGGCATTGGGGGACTAAAAAAAGGAAGTAAGCTGAGGACAGGACTTGGAGAATATTGGTAGCTGAAACAAGGATGAGATCAATGGGAGCGGCTGGATGCTCCATCCGTCACAGTGGCGTGATGACAGTTAGTTGTCTAACAGGCCACAACGTGTCTATGGCAAGCTCTGTACATTGAGTTTTGGATTGGTATTGGTAGTCCTGGCTGGGACTGAGGTCAAGGAAAGGAAGAAGTAGTGGAACTTGCATGGCCTGTGGGACTGCAGTCAGAGCTGGCCTCTTCATGCTGCTGCTGGCTATTTCTAAGGCAGAGTTAAGCACAAGCCTTGGATTTGGGAGAAGAAGGTTGATACAGCTTTGTTTATGCCAGATCCTCTGTGGGCAGGAAAGGTAGAATGAGAATGGCTAATGGCTTTGGTTAATTTTTAGCTAAGGGGCACCTAAGTCTGTTTTAGAGCAGGTTGAGGACTTGGATTAGAGTGCGGGACGAAGACAAAGGTGTATACGTGGGATGTGCAGGGCTGATAAGAGGGCCTGCATAGACAAGAAGCATCAGTACATGCTGATGTGATCCAGGTTTTGCCCTCTCAGTTGGGGTTACGATGCCAGGATTATTGCAATAAAGAATGGAGGAGTAAGTTTTATTACTGACTCTGAAAGGCCCCGGGAGCTCGGATAGCTCCTGGTCTGAGTGAGGCGGTCGTTGTATGGCTTTGGTCAAGGTTAGTGAAAGTTAGGGTTAGGATTTGAGAACAGAAAGGTGCAAATGTCTGAATTATTGCTAAGTCCTGTCAAGTTTGCTGACCTACAGGGAAACACATTGAGATGAAGGCTCACATTAGTTAGAGCTGATGTGTTTTTGAGCAAGGAGTGACCACCAGCCTGACTTTAGGGCTAGGTTTATGAACCCGGTTAAGATTTCAGTTCAAGAAAGGAAATGTGCCATTGCTTGGATTGCGCTGGATATTGCATGTTCCACAACAGTTTCTGGAAATGGCTTGTTTTTAGTTTTGGAACAGGGCATCAGGAAATGAAGGTTTCTGGGTAGGAAGCTTCCAATGCAATTTTGTAAGATTGCAAAGCCTCAATTTCCTCCGTGTGTGTGTGTGTGTGTGTGTGTGTGTGTGTGTGTGTGCACGCATATAAAATTTGCATGCGGAGCTGCCATGACATTTGGTGCATTGGCAATAGCTATGGACAATGTCCTCAGAGGTCCAAGCCAAGATCATGAAATTCATTATAATGATAGATCGATAATCTACCTTGGAGGTGAGGAGATTGCTGAGTTGCCAGTGAGCCTCCTAGGCTGAAGTGCAGCCCTTGTCACTCCCCAGTGCCAAGGGCATCAGAAGCAATTAAAGAAAAATGAAAATTGATTTGAAGAATGTAATAATCATTCATCTAGCTGGGGAATAAAGGATTTTATCATTGATATATTAGAAGAAAACAACATTTACTCTCTGATAAGCATTATGGCACCAGCAGAACTAAGCTTGAAACCTCAAGGACGTACAGTGTAAATGATTTAATTCCAAAGAACAAGAAAACAATAATGTTTAGAATCAATCCAAGAGCCTAAGAAAGCTAGAAGTGGGAAGGGGAAGAGCTTCTGTCTCCAGTCGTGGCCAAAAGTAAGAAGCTAAGTGTCTCTCCAGACCCCATGCCTGCCTTTTCGTTGGACTTTTGCTTCCCAGCATATCATCCCCCACTTATTTTTGTAGTCATTTCTGCAGCGACTCTTGGAAAGAGATGGCTGTTTGTCCTCGGCAGGTCTCAGGTGTCCTGTCCTGTTGAGGCAGAGGTGCCCATGGCTGATCTTTGTAGCCTCCCTCACCAAACCACCGCTCCAGAGACTTTCACTCTGGTGAAACTGTGACTCGCAAAGTCTCTTTGCAGACAGAGGCTACAAGCTCAGACATCCTAGACCTCTCCTTTCTTCCTGTGTGGAAGTTTCTCAATCCAAAACATTGATCACCTCCTACAAAGAAGTTGACCCCACTCCTTTCCTACCTCCCCCTTGGGTGCCTTGTGGAGGGGTTTAGCCGCTACACACTAGGCAGGGTGAACCGCAGGAGGGCTTGCACAGGGGACAGGCAGCCTTGCTGGCAAGGCAGGGGAGGAAGAGGAGGTGCTCAGGGATGGGCTTCGTGAGCGAAGAGGAGCTGCGGAGGGGCCGAACTGCACTGCTGAATTGCCATCTTAAGTTAAGGTGAGTAAAGCCTCTGTCCATGAGTTGGGTGGGATAAATCTGGTCTCAGTGGGTACAGCAGATAGAATACCACAGACAATTAACAAAACAAGGCGTTTTGGGGGGAGAAACTGAAACCTACGGTTTGCAGCTCTGCTCATGCTTGGGTGGGTGCCCCTGGATGGGCTTTTTCATCACTCTTTGCCTCGGCTTCTCTTGCTCTAACTGGCGACAAGGAGC
Source organism: Struthio camelus (assembly GCF_040807025.1). Classification (NCBI taxonomy): domain Eukaryota; kingdom Metazoa; phylum Chordata; class Aves; order Struthioniformes; family Struthionidae; genus Struthio; species Struthio camelus. Next base: position 7,286,915 of record NC_090952.1, on the reverse strand, counting down.
CCAGATTCACGGACCTCTGTAAAGCATCAGTAAGCACCACGTCTTTCCTACACGGCCTAGCTGTCCCCGCTCTAGAACACGTACTTCAGACCCTGCCCCGAACACAGTCATTAAATGGCTCTGCCGAAAGGATGTCATAAGATGGGACGGCTTACGGCTCATCCAGAAACGTCTTCCCAAGCCCCAGACCCTTTGACGCGATTCTTCAGTGTTTCTCTGAATTCTCTTTCTGCATTTATTTCAGTCAGCCCACGGATTATTTGAAAAATAGCCTTGGGGGACATGTTCAAAGGCACTGCCACTGCAGACGCCTTTGCATTATAAACTGAAGCGTTTCACTCCTATCTGTTTGGACATATGAGCCGCTTAGCACTGCTTCATTAGGCAAGTTATTTTTAAATTCCCAGAAAGAGCAAAACATTGAGCGAGGAATTATCATTTGCCATTGAAACAGCTGCAAAAAAGAATAGGCACAAACCCACTATGGGTCCCCCCTGCTACTCATGTAATTAGCCAGACATCAATCCAAAAAGTCATTTATGCGCTCTCTGGCGACATACGAGATGTTAGAAATGGAGCCCCACTATCAGGATCGGTGAGTGACCACCAAAACTGTGTTTCTGATGATCACAAGAGGGCAACCATCAACACTGAATAGGAAAATGTCTGGGAAAGATGTCTCTTTCCTCCGTTAGTGGCCCCCACCCCATCCTGTGTTTCCCCCTTTTTCTTTCTCCGATTTTTCTCTTAAGAATTTTGAAAAAGCGGTACTTAAAAAACCGCCATTCTAGAATTTCAACACGAAACAACAAACACATAAAACATAAAGCCTCCCCAGGACCCTTGCCTCCCCTCAATAATAACTGAAAACCAGCAGGGACACAATACTGTCAAAATGCCAAGGGAGAGCAATAAAAGCGGCTGTTATTTGGTGTTACTCTTGTCTTATAGCACGCCTAAGTTTTTCCGTGGCTAGTACTGCTCTTACAGCACAGAGTTAAAGCAAGAAGCGTGGCAGCAACTGTCAGAGGGATGTTTGGGGGGTTGTCTTCTGCAGGTGCTGATTGCCCTGTGGCTTGTGTTTTTTAGGGCAGCTGTGGCTCATGCTGGTAATGTTAGGCCTACGAACAGTGACAGTGTTTCTGTACTTACTCAGAAGCTAAGTCTAGAAGGAGCTGCTCTAATAACCTGCTCTGAATTGCCGCCTAACAAAGGCCACCGGATTCCTTTGGATTAACTCTTGCTCAAACTAGAGGGAAAAAAAAAAAAAAACCTCATCAAGTATTCCCAGTGTTTCTTCAGCGATGGAGACTCTGCTGCAGTAGGTGAATTGTGGGTGGACTGTTTCCAACTTTCCTCAAAATATTTGAGTGTATATCCACATAGGTCTGATGCCCAGCTACTGAATATTGCTATCCCTTTGCTCCATCTGCCGTGGAGCTTCTCACAAGACTGAGTTTAGTGTTTTCTTCTGTTTGTGACTCTAAACACCCCGTGCTCCTTGGGTGTTTCGCACCACGGTGGGTTCCCAGCCCTTGGGGAAGTCTCCCTTGACCCGAGCTCGCTGCTGGAGTCCAGCAGTATTTGCCCTCCTGTTCATAGCAGAGGTGGTGAAACCTCCCTCGTCTTCCTCAGTATCTCCCCTTTTCTGCTTCCAAGGAAGCATCAGCTCCTTTTGTCACAGCAGAATATTGGGACTTCACATTTGGCTGATTATTTCTTTTGTGAATCACTGTTTTCTATTCCTTCGTCACCCATCCTGGAGTCCAGCCTCTAGTCTTAGGCCAATGACTTTACAGCTAGCGGCACTGAAAAACATGTTTTTTTTAACCTAAGCTCAGCTCATTAACTGATCCACATTAGATTTTTATATCAGTGACCTGCCCCTAACTTCTGTGCACCTGCAGGTTATCAGTCATGGTTTTATTTTTTCCATCAGGTCACTGGTTGTCCATGAAGTTGTATGGGGCTCAGAACCAGCAAGAAGGGCTCCGTGCCTGGCTCGGCGATGATTCTGCTTACCATTACGTTTTGAGATGTATCAGTAAGTTTTCAATCCAATTAATATTTGTCATAGTGACTTACATTGTTCCTATTTCTTAATCAAAATATTGTGAAAGACAAGATCGAATGTCTTACTGACTGAAGGTTTATTATATCAGCACTACTCCCTTGAACTATGATATTAAGAAAGGTATCTGGTTAACTTGACAAAGCCTAATTTTCATAATGTCACCATATCTTCTTGAAATGATTTATTAGCAAAGCCTCTCATCAACCCAACGTTATTTCGCTTGGAATCGTCGTCAGCATGACGTTTGATCAGCATGATGCACCACGTTTGCTCAAGTAAAGGCCATACATTGCCCCCCAGGTTTTGCCATCCAAACAGGGCTCAGCCTTTACTTGAGTCTTTTGTAGTCCCCTGCGTTATTGCAAAACGCGATGGAGCTACCTGCTCTTTTGCAGACAGGCTTGTGCTTGTTCTGCCCGCTCTCCAAGCTGGCTGGGGATTAATGCGCTCGCTGTGCAGGGACGGCACCTGAGTGAATCCGGCACGGTCTCTTGAGAGTGCGGCGCTGCCTAACAAGGAAGTCTCCGATCTGAACTTGCAAATCTGGCAAATCACTGAAAACTATTAAAAATCCCTCTTTAAGGTGCAAAGATCACCTCCTCCAGCTCTTTAAAATTCTTGGATGCCAGATTGTCTGATTTAAAAGTGACCAACTTGAATATCCTCCGGAGATATTGTTTGAATGGAAAATACTTTGCCATAGTCATAAGACATAAACCTCTGTCCTCCCATCCCAAAAAAAAGAAAAAAAAAAAGTGAACCTCCATCCACTTGTCTGATCCAGGGAAAGGCCTGTTACCGCATGGTAAAGCAACGCGGTCAGTATTGACACAGAGAAAAGAGCAAAGTTATATCCTTAGGCTTCTTCTTCAGCTTGTTCCAGGCTGCCACATTAGAGTAAATTGACTTCATTTACCTGTTTAGTATCTGGCTCTGCTAATACTTCGAGTATACAAGGATTTGAATTTGTCAAGTCTTTTTTTTTTTTTGCTTCAGCTTTAGAAACTCCCCAGAGATTCAAATTTTACTCTGCCTCACTGCATTTGGATTATTCCTTATCTATATTGTGAATATATTATTTTAATACCTTTTTAGACAAAAAAACCCCCCATTTTTCTCATCTATCCCTGCATTCCATATAACCAGTTTTTAACACTCTGGGGGATTTGAAAGCAAATTTGTTTACCCTCATTGAAAGGAAAAGACATTAAACTTACCATGGAAAAGTGTTGTAATTCTCTTTCGCTATACATACATTATCAAATCGAAAACACTTAAAGATGAATTGCGCCATGCTTTTGCTATAGCTTTTGGGTTTTCTCCCTATACTGGAAAGTTCTCTATGCAAAGATGTTTCCTCCTCCTACAAACTCTCTGAAATACACTGCTCCACTGAGCCTCACGTTTTCAACGCTGCCAAGGAGGTACGTGGGCACAAGCCATTAAATGCCGTTCATATCCACGGGACGCTGACATCCAGTGAGTGGCTCTGAAGGACCAGAGCTTATTCCGCACCTGCTCGACCCTGTGACGACACCTGCAAATAAACGTCACCAGTTCTTGCTGAGGTGGGGAGGGAGGCGCTCGTCCCTCCTGGTCGGCCCCAGGCCCTAGCTGGACGTTTTTCGTGCTGCAACTGAGCGCGAGTCAGCCGAAGTCACCCGCCGCCGCTGCGCGTCGCTGGGCCTTCGTCTCCCAGCAAACCGCCAAACGTCTGCCTTAAGCGTCTGAACTCACCCGCAGAAGTAATGAAAAACGCGTTTTATTCTTCTGCTGCTTTTCATTCGATGGGCTGCAAGACTTTCAGGAAAATTAATCAACGAAATGCGTTTTATTGAGGGAAAGAGACAAATGAATAAAATTGCTTGCCAGGTGAGATCATAAAATATGCTGAGGCCGTTCCAGGAGCGCGAACCATCATCTTTGCCCTCAGTTTGAACGCTACGATACGCTCCTTCTCCCCAGGCATTGCTCAGTAATGCCTAATATTTTGCTGCATAGCTTACCGGTGTATCACAAAGCCACTTTTATCCCACCGTGACCTCGTCCGCCATTCAACGAGGCAAGGGAGAAAATACAGGATTCACTTTAATGCCTGAATCGCTTTGTCACAGTTGCGTCACCTATTTCGTTACCGTTCCTGGAGGTCTTTCAGCTGAGTACCCCGACAGGCATCCTCTTGATTCACTAATTGCCAATACTCGCCCTCAGTGGCTGCCTTGTCAATCGGCAGCACAAAGCCTTTCATGATAAAGTGCATCGATTGTGTGCGGATCATCTGGTGCCTGAATTATTGATGTTTTACAGTGGAATTAATTTTTTGGCTGTGTCAAAGATGGCTGACGAAAATTAGAAGTTTACACACACGCTCCCCCAGCCTTTCTCTCTTCACGGGATACAGTTTTTCCAGCCGCTGGCATCTGCCAGTGACAGGGGCACCGTCTACAGAGAAAAATCAGTTTGTTGTATGTCAGGAACAGCTCTATATAAGCAACGCAACTTTTGCCAATAACAAAAACTTCAGCTCATTAAAGCTGCGATTTTTTTGTGGCATTAAATTTACTTTTTCCTTTTTTTTTTTTTTTGAAATTTCACTCACATTGCACAGTACGATCAGATCTGCTAAGTGACGGTTTGACCCTCCACTAAATCCAGCCGTCATGCAGGATCGATATCGCAGCCACGATGCAAAGCACTGATCTGATTTAAACTCACTCTCCCAGCTCCAATTTGATTTTGAGCATGTAACAGGTTAACCTCCTGTCAGCAGGTTTGATGTCGGATTAGGTATCGACTCTCTGTCACGCCGAGTCCACGCCGTATCAGGTATCGTCTACCCTCCTGCAGCTGGCCTAAACTTCCGTGCTTTGTCCTCTGGCCAATGCAAGAAAAACGTAGTCGGATAGCTACATCTGATCCAGAAGAAACCGGGACCGCAGCTCTCCAGTACTGGTAATTTTGGCATCGGGACCTTAGTTTCAGCGTGTTTCTAATCCGTTCCCTTTGCGGGTGCCACGGTGTAGGGAGTAAAACTGGTGAGGAATACGCCCCGTAACAGACCGCTCTGTTCCCCAGCACAAACACTGTTCCTGGGCTTCAGCTCTCAAACCCGAGTGCAAACATTCAAACTGTGAGCACTTAAAAACACCTCATTTACATTAAACGTTGGGCCTGTGTCTTCTTTCCCATTTCAGTTTCAATGAATTTTAAATGCAACCCACCCCTAAACTTGACAGTAATCTCACTACTGTTGTAATAAACAAACGGAGAAAAGCAAAGAACCAGCGTGGTCTTCCTGAAACCACGCAAATCTCCAGAAATCTCTTTCCTCCATGCATTGCATCTTGCCTAAAACTGAAGATGAGTTTCTTGGATATCACCTCTGTTTGATTTTTCCTAGGTCCTTTTTGAGATATTTTTAAGTTAGGCCAGTGGGATCTTTCTGGATTTTGAGGGAATCCCTTCTTTCCTCTATTGGAGACAAGCCTGCAAAGCCTTGCCGTTTCCCTCTCCTTGAACTATGGTCAGCAGGGCACTCCAGCCCCCTCGGGCTCAAAAAAATCGAGACTAGTTTTTTCTCTCCTGGTCTTTGCTGCCCTACTTCTTCTCAGCCACGCTTTTCTTCCCACTGTGTCTTATCGATTCCCGATTTTCCTCCTCTGCTAGGATGTCACAAGGGAGACGCGCTTATCCGGGAAGCAGCCTAGGTGGGATTTATAGTTTCAGTGGGAGGGGAGGCACTGCGGAGAAATTTGTTTTATTGAAGAAAAAAAAGCAAATCAAAACCAAAAACAGGTTCATAGCACATGGCAGGGCCAGCATTTAGGGCTAACAACGTTAAGACAGGCACATCCAGCTTTTGCACGGTGCGACAGTTGTCTCTAATGGATGACAAAGCGCTTGACCAAGGAGCTGGGCAGCCCGTGCCCCGTTCGGCCGTGAGGGCCGGGGCGAGGGGCCGCGGCGGAGGGGCAGCCCACGGCCGGCGACAGCCGCCAACTGCCTCGCCAGCCTCGGCCTCCCGCCCCGCTGCCCGCCATTCCCGGGGCGCCCCCAGGGCCCCGGCCGCCGCGCTCTGAAATGGCCCCCGCTGCGCGCAGGCTTCGCCGGCGGCGGGACGCGGGCGCCGCCGCCGCTCCCGCGCCCTCCGGCCCCGCTCGCCGCCACCGCGGAGCCCCGGGCGCCCCCGTCAGCCCGCGCCCGCGGGCCGTTGCGGGCAAGGGGGCGGCGGCCGCCGCCGCCGACCAGCCCCACTCCCGCTCGCAGCCTTTGCCCCTCTTCAAAATGGCGGCAGGCACTCGTTTCCCCCCCCCGCCACCCCCAGGGCCGCTCTATCCGCGCGGTCCTCCACGCTCCGCTCGTTAGGCCGCGCTTCTCCCCTCCCGCCCCTGGGCGGGAGGCGGCGCATGCGCAGGCGCGCCCTCGCCTTCACTTCCGCTGTCGGCGGCCGCTTCCGGGCCCCCGTTCCTTGGTAACAATGGAGCAGAAAATGGCCGCCTGAGAGGGGAGGGAGGGAGGGAGCCGTTGCGACTGTTTGGGGACGGACGGAGCGGGGCGAGCCGGCACCGAGCCCGCTGAGGACCGGGGAGAGCAGCGGAGCGAGAGCTGGGGAGGCGGCGGCGGCGGGCGGTGAGTATCGAGGCCGGAGGCGGGCGTTCAAAATGGCCTGGAGAAGGGAGAGGCCCAGGCCCAAGGGGGGCGGCGGCGGCCTCCTCCTCCCGGTGCCCGGGGCGGCCGGCGCTGGCGCGGGGCCGGGCGGGCTGCGGGGGGCCGGGCCGGGCCGGGCGGCTCGTGGCTACGCGGGGCCGCGGAGGCCGAAAGCGTCCGGCGGCGGCGGCAGAGGCGGAGCGGGGTGCCGTGCTGGAGCCAGGGGCGGTGATGGCGGTGTGCGGGCGGGTGTGCCCGGGGCGCCGCCGCCGCCCTCCTCCTCCTCCCTCCCCGGCTCCCCCCTAGACGGGCCTGGCCTGTGGCCGCCGGGGGCTTTTCCCCCGCCGTCTCCGCCGGTGTGCGGCAGCGGCCTCTCGCCGAAGCGGCGCGGGCTCTTGCCTCCGTCTGGAGCCGGAGGAGGTTTGCGCTCCCGCCTCGGGAAGGGCCGCTGGGCCCCGCACCGTCTGGGGAGCCGGCTGGGCTGGCAGAGGAATCACAACCAGGCCCTTTTCGGAGAGGGGGTTGAAGGGAGTAGGGGGAGGAATTACAGCCACTGCCCTGGGCCTCGCCGTACCGCTTAGTGCCTCCTGGAGGATTCGTAGTTCTTCAGGACCGGGTTTTCAGTTCACCCTCCTGTGACTGGAGACAAGAAACACTGTTTTGGGAGAGGGGCAAAGGGAGTTTGTACTGCTGCCTCTCCTATAAGGGTCTTTAACTGCGACCTGTTAAAATCTGTGATGTTTGCCGTTCCTGTCCTGTTAATTTCTCTGCGCTTAGTCACGTCATCTTTGCTCTGTCACCTTACCTTCCCGTGTGTGAGTCCCGCCTTCCCTTTTTTTTTTTTTAATACTTTTTGCTGACATTTAGGGTTTTTGTTTACCGTGTTTCAAAACCGTGGTCAAGAGCACTGCACGTATATTACTTTTATTTTCAGTGATCTTTAATGAGGGAGTAATATCTGGTTGTAGTGTGTGTAATTATTATTTTTTTTATGCAATTTGATCTTATTGTGTAGAACAGCAAGCCTGCCAAAAAGTTTCACAAAAAAATACTGTATTTTTTGAATAGCTTTAGTTTCACTGTTTTTTGAGAAGATGCAGGCTTTATCCAGAGAAGCTTGTCTTTGAGTAAACAAGCCTTCAAACTGGATTGTATCCAAATAGTACAGTCATGCATCTGATTTATTTCCCCTATCCAGATTGTCAATTACTGGTTAATTTCAAGTTGGAAGTCATCATAAAAATGCTAAAGAAGCTCCAATACCAAATTGTCCCTGGATTTTAATTGCAGTGACTTGACAAGTCTTTTTGAAAAATAAACAGTTGGCTGCTGCTTGTGCAGTTAATTATCTTAATTGGGTGTCTGATGCTTAGTTTTGTTGTAGTGGTCAACTAGCACCTAAAATGACTGTATTCCTTGTACAGGTTTACCATTTTGGAACAAAAAGAATTATAGCTTGGAAATTCTGTCTTGCCTGCTCATGACAAGGGGAAAACACCACATGCTGTTAAATTAAGATGTTCTCATTATGTCAGACCGCAAAAGCATGGTAGTTGCAACATTCTTTTCATCAGCAGTTCTGACTGTATAAGTGTTTGTCTCTGAAATAACCGCACCAGCGTCTTTTTAGCATGCAGTGATTGTCATTCGTATTGTATTTATACTCCATATTAATAAATTCATAGACATACCAAGGTACGCTGGAAAACAGTGTTACAAGTGTTTGGCCTCCATTATGTGTCTCTTTGTATCTGTATTTTTAGGGGAAGGGGCAGTGTGGTCCCTAAATGGAGACATTTGTAGAGCACTTACATATCAAGGTACTTGAATAGCTTATTCCTGTAGTGCTCTTCCCCATAGGAATCTATCAAAATAAATTCCTTGATCTTGATAGAATGCTTGTAGTTGTGGTGGAGGTTTTGCACGTTTTTTTTTTTACAGCTGTAGCTTAACATAACTTTGTGTAACAGAGCCTAAAGATTGCATTTAAGTCCAATTTAAAGGTATGTTGTTTAGTATATGTTATTAAGCTGCTCTATTTTTTTTTTTGGTAGAGAATTCAGTGTCCGTGTATTAAAACATTAACAAGAATATAAGGTATTTATCTAAGTTTATGAGTGTGTATAAGCTGATATATTGCAATGTACCTTTTAGTCTCAGTCTTCATGACTCTTTAACTTGAAAAAGCATAGCCTCGAAGGGGTAAAACAAAACATGAACATCCCTGTCCTCGAGATATCTTAATATGATGGTCCTGTGTATCTCAAAAACAATACTTGAATATAGTGTAGCAGTGTAATAGCTTAGAGAGAGGATCTTCCTTCGATGTGCAGAATAGCTAGTAGCATCACAGAGACTCCATTTTGCTTTTGAAAAGACTCCTGGCTGCAATGAAGAACATCAGAAGCACAGGAGGCTGTATCTCCATCGTATTGTCCAGGCGCTAGCTATTAGGTTTGGTGGGTTTTTTGCACTGATCCAGATTGTGGAAGCTCCGTTTCTTAGTGAGGGCTGAAAAGTTGCACAGTTTTGTAAGAGCAGCTAATAATAATTGAATATGTAACAAAAGTCAGTGCACGTTTACTTTCTCTAAACTTAGTAACTTAAGAGCATTACCTTAGAGCAGTGTTAATTTCAGTATGCAAGGTGTATGTGCATGTAATGTTGTTAATGAAATGCTTGAGCCTGCCTACCTTAGTCATCAGAAAGGAACTTGCAGTCTTAGAGACGTGTTTAAATTCAAATGAGTTTTACTTAATTTTATTTTTCATTTTTATATTTGTTAGGTACTAGACATGAGCAACAAAAAAATCCTTGTATCAGAATTCCTGTGTGGGTTGTGGTTGTAGTAATAGTCATTGTTAAACTGGCCTTTTACTTTCAGTAGAAGCTGTTAGCAACAGTTTCATGGAGACAATGGGATTCAGTAGTAGAGTTAGAGTAGGGTTTTTCTTTAATTGAAACTCAGTGGGTTATGATTGATTTAGTGCTTTCATTAACCAGAAGTTTTGTTTCTTCAGACATCTGCCTACTACATGGTGGTCATCAGTTTTGTGGGTACAGCTCCCTTGGAAAACATCCTATTCATACTGCTCTGTCTTTCAGCGTCAACACTTGTTGCTTGCATACAGCAGTACTACTTCTTCCTTCAAGCTTCAGAGCGGGCCCTTGCTTGCTGACCTAGCAGGAAGCTCGCTGCTGGAAGAAGAGCGCGCCATTTTGTGAGACTCCTCTTCCAGTGCTGGAAACTCATGATAGCTTGTGTATGCTGAGGATTCTCTTTTGTGGTATCACCTGAACCTGAGAACAGAAGGCAGTACTATCGTAATCTTATTTTCAACTTCTTTGCAAAAGATATTGTTTTAATAAGTGCGAGCGATAAAAGCTTAAGCCCTTGGTGTTGACAGTTTTTAGTGCATTTTATTTTCAGAACTGCACCTTCGCTCCACATGTTCAATTCTGGGATTGGTAACCTCCACCGTTTCACGTTGAAGATAAAATTGGAAAACTGAGTTTTCTTTTGTTTTTTTTTCTTTAACCAGTTCTCTTTGAACTGGGAATTTTTAGGAGTAAGATGGCTCTTGTGCCATTAAATGCTGTAGGACTCTCAGAGACAGGTAGGATTCCATACCTAATTTCATTAGTTCTTTTTGACTTCTCAGGATTGGATGCTACATTTGATAGTGTTTAGGGTTTTTTTCTTTTTTTATCTCAACAGCTTTTCCTATTGAAGTATGCATTCTTTTTTTCTTTCTCTTTTTTTTTTTTTCTCTAGTTCTCTGGAATTTTTTGCAACTGTTCTGCAAAAGTATTCGTCTACTTTCTATAGTTCAAAATGTATGTTCAAAATTACATCTTTTATGGCCTTTGTTTTGAAACACGCTGGGGCAGTGAAATAGCTGAATCCATGTTTAACATGCCTTATTAAGCTAGCATTTAGTTTCTTACAGCAGTTTATACAGAACACTGTATAGAAGACAAAATTTGCTTTCAATTTTCCAAAAGTGGTATGTATTCTACAATATTTTTTCAGGCAAAGAGGACATAGGGAATTCTTGAGCATTTAAATTTTGTGGTACCTTTATAAAATCTGGTAAAAGTGTAGATCTGTTCATCAGCTTCAGTCAGGCTATCTGTAGAAAGCAAAAGTAACAGAAAAAGAATGTATCCAAAATTCATGATACAACTTTGAAAACTAGAGAAATTGTTACTTGTTGTAGTTTCTAAGATGTATATTAGTGAATTGTTCCTATGCCATCAAAGTCTTCACTTTGATCACATCAGGCTTGTGTCCCTGCACAAAAAGAAGAAAAAATGACTTGCTGGAGCTCCATATATGACACAAGTAGGTATCTGTTTCACTAGTGTGGGGTATTTTTTTCTATTAATGGTAGGATTCTCTTTCAGTCGGTTTTTGCTTTTGAGCTTGCAGGCTTGAATGACGCAATATTTAAGATGGAAAAAAATATAGTTCATGTCATGTCCTACTTTCTGCCAGTTTTGGGTACTGATTAGCACGGAAATTGTTCTTCCCCTTTTAATTCTTTTAGGAAAAACTAGTTGTTAGACTTGGCAGGGGGAAAAAGTACTGCGAGTGCAGTTGCTTCTGTTAGTGCCTAGAGAGCCTGGAGTAGCATCACTGCTGGTTCTAGCTCCTGTTCTGTGTCATTTGAGAAATGGAGTTGCAGAGGCTGCTGGCTGGGTTTTGATCCTGCCAACCGGGATGGTATGTTAGAGCTGCTGAAGTCAGAGTTCCTGGAAAGGGCTTTGAACAGGCCACTCTGTTGTACTTCTACTGGAGATCTAAAACCTTGGAGGTGCACAGGTGTGCATGTTCAGGGAAAACTTGAAAAAAGAGTTAATCAGAAACAAGTCAAAACAGAAAATAAAGAGCATTTCTGGCTTCCACTGTGGTGTTGCTTCTTTTAGTCAAAGAGTTTGATAACTTCTGTAGACTGGCAGTAGGCAAGGTGCTCTACCTAATTAAGATGAGGTTATGAATCATAACTGAGAAATTAGCTTTCTGCTGAGCACATCTACAAAACATTTATATTGCCATCCTTTTTGTATACGCAAAAGTGTTAGTTACGTTGCTGGGACGTGAGGTAATTCAGGAAATGTTCCTAATGTACAGGGCACGGCAAATTTTCATGTAGCATTGAAGTATCAGTAGTACCTAGACGGGGTCATTTTTCATGAAGAGGTTTTTGTTGCCCAGCCAGCTCGTAAGTAGGAGCTACTTCTGTGGTTTAACTAGTGTAAGTGCCTTTCTCCTGTTAAAATTTTTGAGACTTGCCTTGTATATCTAATGAAGATTATAATTTTAAGGTATTAGGTTTTATTTTAGCCCTACCAAAGAGTGACTTTTGAGTTTGACACATCTTATAAGTTGTATCTAGTTGGTTTAATGAGGAGTCTAATTATTTTATGTACATTTTATTTAAATTAAAAAAACAGGAGTGCAGGCTAAGGTAGTGCCCTGGTATTCAACACAGATAAATGCTATCAGGGCCTATTTAATATATTTTTGAAGGGGAACGACCTAGTGGATTGCCACTTTGTCATTTGGTCCACTAGTACTTATTCTGGGAAGAATTTTTACTCTGTAAAGGGTAAGCAATATGGAGAGGCACGCTATTACTGTTGAAGGCGAATGGACAACGCAAGTATTTTATCACGGCTGGCTGTCCAGCTGGGTTTTTTTTTTTTTTTGAGCAGTAGTAAATTCCTGACAAATTGCTTTAATTTACACACACCTTGACCTATGGGGAAATGTAAAGTCTCTTGTATTGGGTATGATAAGAATGGTAACTCTGCAGTATTGAGGGAATATCTAGTATTTTTAAACTATTTCTATCCAAGAGAGCATAATGTTACCTTCTCTTGGGGAGGAAAAGAAAAACGTATTGAATGATACTTGTTGTATTACAGGCTTACTATTTTCCACACTGCAGTCTGCAGCAGTGGTGGTGAGACAGCTAGTCGTTTGTGCTCTGGAGTCTCTGAGACTGTTGGAGCGTAACTGCAGGGAAGGTACTTTGCTGACTTGTCAGAGGATGGGAACACCAATTAAATATTCACTGCAGTTAATGTGTCTGGATATTCAACTGCTAAAGAATATTTCCCT